>NW_022631038.1:6999506-8199506 GCF_010015895.1 Lontra canadensis
AAAAAAAAAAAAAAAAAAGAAAAGGAAACGTGATATACCCATACTCCAAGGCATTAAATTATGCACTCCACATGTTCATTTACTCATTCAACAAATATTAATTCAATTCGTATACCAAAAAGTGCATGCAATTTACTAAGGATACAGAGTAAAACAAAACACTACATTTCATTGCAGAAATTCAGGTCTAGAGAGAGAGGACAAGTCACCTATGACAACAGTACATACAATATTGCAATGAAGTAAACAGGGTTATTACAGACATACCAAAAGATAGTATCTAAATCCAACTGTGAATAAGAATTTCTTCCTGGGGAATTGAATGTGGAAGGATGAGGAGGAATTAGCTGAGAGAGGAAACGGGACAAAGGCATTCTGGGAAGAGTAAATAGCACAGAAAAAGCACCACTGGTGAAAAAGCAGGATATGGCACTTGCAGGAGTCAAGGATAGTCCCACACACATAGCTGGAGATAAGAGAGCTTCAAGAAGACGGAATCTAGCCCATAAATGATCTTGTTTTGGCTTTGTTTTTTAACTTTTTTGACTCCATTATAGTCAACACACAGTATTAGTTTCAAGTGGACAATATAGTGACTCAGCAGTTCTATACCTTGCCCAGTGCTCATCACAATAAGAGTACTCTTTAATCCTCATCACTAGTTCACCCAGCTCTTGCCCACCTCCCCTCTGGTAGCCATCAGTTTGTTCTTCATTGTTGAGAGTCTGCTCCTTGGTTTGTGTGCTCCTTAAATTCCACATGAGTGAAATCATATGGTATTTGTCTCTCTCTGAATTATTTTGTTTATAAACTCTAACTGCATCCACATTGTTGCAAATGGCAAGATTTGATTTTTTTTTTTTATGGCTCAGTATTCCTGTGTGTGTGTGTGTACACCCATCTTTATTCACTCAACTATTGATGGATACTTGGGCCTGCCTTCATAATTTGGTTATTGTAAACAAGGCCACAATAAACATAGGGGTACATGTATCCCTTTGAATGTTTTTGTATTTGGGAGTGAAATACCCAATAGTGCATTACTGGGTAGTTGTGTTTGCTTTGTTTTTGTTTTTTTTAATTTTTTGAGGGACCTCCATATGTTTTCCATATAGGTTGCACCAGTTTGCATTCCCACTCACAGTGCATCAGGGTTCCTCTTTTTCTACATCCCTGCCAACACTTGCTGTTCCTGGTGTTTACTTTAACCATCCTGACAAGTGTGAGCTGATACCTCTTTGTAATTTTGATTTGCATTTTCCTGATGAGTGATATTGGGCATCTTTTCATGTGTCTGTTGGCCATCTGGAGGTCTTCTTCAGAAAAAATGTCTGTTGGTGTCTTCTGCCCATTTTTAATTGGCTTATATTTGGATGTTGAATTATGTAAATTCTTAATGTATTTTGGATACTAACCCTTTATCAGATATGTCATCTGCAAGTATCTTCTCTCATTCAGTAGGCTGCCTTTTAGTTTGTTTCCTATATTGTCCAGAAGCTTTTTATTTAGATATAGTCCCAAGTTGGTTTTGAGGGGATTTTTGGTGTGGTTTCTTTTTTGTTTTGTTTTGTTTGCGTTTATGTCCCTTGCCTCAGGAGACCTATCTAGAAAAATGCTACTGTAGCCAATGTCAGACAGATTACTGCCTGCATTATCCTCTAGAACTTTTATGGTTTCAAGTCTCAAAGTTAGGTCTTTAACCCATTTTGAGTTTATTTTTGTGTATGGTGTAAGAAAGTGGTCCAGTATTCCCAATGCATTATGTTGAGGAGACTTTTTTTTTTAATTTTTATAAACATATATATTTTTCCCCAGGGGTACAGGTCTGTGAATTGCCAGGTTTAAACACTTCACAGCACTCGCATAGAACATACCCACCCAATGTCCATAATAGTCCCACCCCCACAACGCCCCTCCCCCCAGCAACCCTCAGTTTGTTTTGTGAGATTAAGAGTCACTTATGGTTTATCTCCCTCCCAATCCCATCTTGCTTCATTTACTCTTCTCCTACCCCCTTAACCCCCCCAGGTTGCATCTCCTCTCCATCATATCAGGGAGATCATATGATAGTGGTCTTTCTCCGATTGACTTATTTCGTTAAGCATGATACCCTCTAGTTCCATCCACGTCGTCGCAAATGGCAAGATTTCATTTCTTTTGATGGCTGCATAGTATTCCATTGTGTATATATACCACATCTTCTTTATCCATTCGTCTGTTGATGGACATCTAGGTTCTTTCCATAGTTTGGCTATTGTAGACATTGCTGCTATAAACATTCGGGTGCATGTGCCCCTTCGGATCACTACGTTTGTATCTTTAGGGTAAATACCCAGCAGTGCAATTGCTGGGTCATGGGGTAGTTCTATTTTCAACATTTTGAGGAACCTCCATGCTGTTTTCCAGAGTGGTTGCACCAGCTTGCATTCCCACCAACAGTGTAGGTTCCCCTTTCTCCGCATCCTCGCCAGCATCTGTCATTTCCGGACTTGTTAATTTTAGCCATTCTGACTGGTGTGAGGTGGTATCTCATTGTGGTTTTGATTTGTATTTCCCTGATGCCGAGTGATATGGAGTACTTTTTCATGTGTCTGTTGGCCATCTGGATGTCTTCTTTGCAGAAATGTCTGTTCACGTCCTCTGCCCATTTCTTGATTGGATTATTTGTTCTTTGGGTGTTGAGTTTACTAAGTTCTTTATAGATTCTGGACACTAGCCCTTTATCTGATATGTCGTTCGCAAATATCTTCTCCCATTCTGTCAGTTGTCTTTTGGTTTTGTTAACTGTTTCCTTTGCTGTGCAAAAGCTTTTGATCTTGATAAAATCCCAATAGTTCATTTTTGCCCTTGCTTCCCTTGCCTTTGGCGATGTTCCTAGGAAGATGTTGCTGCGGCTGAGGTCAAAGAGGTTGCTGCCTGTGTTCTCCTCAAGGATTTTGATGGATTCCTTTCTCACATTGAGGCCCTTCATCCATTTTGAGTCTATTTTCGTGTGTGGTGTAAGGAAATGATCCAATTTCATTTTTCTGCATGTGGCTGTCCAATTTTCCCAACACCATTTATTGAAGAGGCTGTCTTTTTTCCATTGGACATTCTTTCCTGCTTTGTCGAAGATTAGTTGACCATAGAGTTGAGGGTCTATTTCTGGGCTCTCTATTCTGTTCCATTGATCTATGTGCGTCTGTTTTTGTGCCAGTACCATGCTGTCTTGATGATGACAGCTTTGTAATAGAGCTTGAAGTCCGGAATTGTGATGCCACCAACTTTGGCTTTCTATTTCAATATTCCTTTGGCTATTCACGGTCTTTTCTGGTTCCATATAAATTTTAGGATTATTTGTTCCATTTCTTTGAAAAAAAATGGATGGTACTTTGATAGGAATTGCATTAAATGTGTAGATTGCTTTAGGTAGCATAGACATTTTCACAATATTTATTCTTCCAATCCAGGAGCATGGAACATTTTTCCATTTCTTTGTGTCTTCCTCAATTTCTTTCATGAGTACTTTATAGTTTTCTGTATATAGATTCTTAGTCTCTTTGGTTAGGTTTATTCCTAGGTATCTTATAGTTTTGGGTGCAATTGTAAATGGGATTGACTCCTTAATTTCTCTTTCTTCTGTCTTGTTGTTGGTGTAGAGAAATGCGACTGATTTTTGTGCATTGATTTTATATCCTGACACTTTACTGAATTCCTGTACCAGTTTTAGCAGTTTTGGAGTGGAGTCTTTTGGGTTTTCCACATATAATATCGTATCATCTGCAAAGAGTGATAGTTTGACTTCTTCTTTGCCGATTTGGATGCCTTTAATTTCTTTTTGTTGTCTGATTGCTGAGGCTAGGACTTCTAGTACTATGTTGAATAGCAGTGGTGATAACGGACATCCCTGCCGTGTTCCTGACCTTAGCGGAAATGCTTTCAGTTTTTCTCCATTGAGAATGATATTTGCGATGGGTTTTTCATAGATGGTTTTGATAATATTGAGGTATGTGCCCTCTATCCCTACACTTTGAAGAGTTTTGATCAGGAAGGGATGCTGTACTTTGTCAAATGCTTTTTC
The DNA here is from genome assembly GCF_010015895.1 of Lontra canadensis. Classification (NCBI taxonomy): domain Eukaryota; kingdom Metazoa; phylum Chordata; class Mammalia; order Carnivora; family Mustelidae; genus Lontra; species Lontra canadensis. The sequence goes on from NW_022631038.1 coordinate 7,003,567, forward strand.
AGCATCTATGGAGAGTATCATATGGTTCTTGTTCTTTCTTTTATTAATGTGTTGTATCACACTGATTGATTTGCGGATGTTGAACCAACCTTGCAGCCCTGGAATAAATCCCACTTGGTCGTGGTGAATAATCCTTTTAATGTACTGTTGAATCCTATTGGCTAGTATTTTGGTGAGGATTTTTGCATCTGTGTTCATCAAGGATATTGGTCTGTAGTTCTCTTTTTTGATGGGATCCTTGTCTGGTTTTGGGATCAAGGTGATGCTGGCCTCATAAAATGAGTTTGGAAGTTTTCCTTCCACTTCTATTTTTTGGAACAGTTTCAGGAGAATAGGAATTAGTTCTTCTTTAAATGTTTGGTAGAATTCCCCCGGGAAGCCGTCTGGCCCTGGGCTTTTGTTTGTTTGGAGATTTTTGATGACTGTTTCAATCTCCTTACTGGTTATGGGTCTGTTCAGGCTTTCTATTTCTTCCTGGTTCAGTTGTGGTAGTTTATGTGTCTCTAGGAATGCATCCATTTCTTCCAGATTGTCAAATTTGTTGGCATAGAGTTGCTCATAATATCTTCTTATAATTGTCTATATTTCTTTGGTGTTAGTTGTGATCTCTCCTCTTTCATTCATGATTTTATTTTTTTGGGTCCTTTCTCTTTTCTTTTTGATAAGTCTGGCCAGGGGTTTATCAATCTTATTCTTTCAAAGAACCAGCTCCTAGTTTCGTTGATTTGTTCTATTGTTTTTTTGGTTTCTATTTCATTGATTTCTGCTCTGATCTTTATGATTTCTCTTCTCCTGCTGGGTTTAGGGTTTCTTTCTTGTTCTTTCGCCAGCTCCTTTAGGTGTAGGGCTAGGTTGTGTACCTGGGACCTTTCTTGTTTCTTGAGAAAGGCTTGTACCGCTAAATATTTTCCTCTCAGGACTGCCTTTCTTGTGTCCCACAGATTTTGAACCGTTGCATTTTCATTATCATTTGTTTCCATGAATTTTTTCAAATCTTCTTTAATTTCCTGGTTGACCCATTCATTCTTTAGAAGGATGCTGTTTAGTCTCTATGTATTTGGGTTCTTTCCAAATTTCCTCTTGTAATTGAATTCTAGCTTCAGAGCATTGTGGTCTGAAAATATGCAGGGAATGATCCCAATCTTTTGATACTGGTTGAGACCTGATTTAGGACCGAGGATGTGATCTATTGTGGAGAATGTTCCATGTGCACTAGAGGAGAATGTGTATTCTGTTGCTTTGGGATGGAATGTTCTGAATATATCTGTGATATCCATCTGGTCCAGTGGGTCATTTAAGGCCTTTATTTCCTTGTTGATCTTTTGCTTGGATGATCTGTCCATTTCAGTGAGGGGAGTGTTAAAGTCCCCTACTATTATTGTATGATTGTCGATGTGTTTCTTTGATTTTGTTATTAATTGGTTTATATAGTTGGCTGCTCCCATGTTAGGGGCATAGATATTTAAAATTGTTAGATCTTCTTGTTGGACAGATCCTTTGAGTATGATAGAGTGTCCTTCCTCATCTCTTATTATAGTCTTTGGCTTAAAATCTAATTGATCTGATATAAGGATTGCCACTCCTGCTTTCTTCTGATGTCCATTAGCATGGTAAATTCTTTTCCACCCCCTCACTTTAAATCTGGAGGTGTCTTCGGGTTTAAAATGAGTTTCTTGTAGGCAACATAGAGATGGGTTTTGTTTTTTTATCCATTCTGATACCCTGTGTCTTTTGATTGGGGCATTTAGCCCATTAACATTCAGGGTAACTATTGAGAGATATGAATTTAGTGCCATTGTATTGCCTGTAAGGCGACTGTTCTTGTATATTGTTTCTGTTCCTTTCTGATCTACTACTTTTTTGCTTAGAGGACCCCTTTCAATATTTCCTGTAGAGCTGGCTTGGTGTTTGCAAATTCTTTCAGTTTTTGTTTGTCCTGGAAGCTTTTAATCTCTCCTTCTATTTTCAATGATAGCCTAGCTGGATATAGTATTCTTGGCTGCATGTTTTTCTCGTTTAGTACTCTGAATATATCATGCCAGCTCTTTCTGGCCTGCCAGGTCTCTGTGGATAAGTCTGCTGCCAATCTAATATTTTTACCATTGTATGTTACAGACTTCTTCTCCCGGGCTGCTTTCAGGATTTTCTCTTTGTCACTAACACTTGTAAATTTTACTATTAGGTGACGGGGTGTGGACCTATTCTTATTGATTTTGAGGGGGGTTCTCTGAACCTCCTGGATTTTGATGCTTGTTCCCTTGGCCATATTGGGGAAATTCTCTCCAATAATTCTCTCCAATATACCTTCTGCTCCCCTCTCTCTTTCTTCTTCTTCTGGAATCCCAATTATTCTAATATTGTTTCATCTTATGGTGTCCCTTATCTCTCGAATTCTGTGCTCGTGGTCCAGTAGCTGTTTGTCCCTCTTTTGCTCAGCTTCTTTATTCTCTGTCATTTGGTCTTCCATATCGCTAATTCTTTCTTCTGCCTCGTTTATCCTAGCAGTGAGAGCCTCCATTTTTGATTGCACCTCATTAATAGCTTTTTTGATTTCAACTTGATTAGATTTTAGTTCTTTTATTTCTCCAGAAAGGGCTTTTATATCTCCCGAGAGGGTTTCTCTAATATCTTCCATGCCTTTTTCGAGCCCAGCTAGAACCTTGAGAATCATCATTCTGAACTCTAGTTCTGACATATTACCAATGTCTGTATTGATTAGGTCCCTGGCCTTTGGTACTGCCTCTTGTTCGTTTTTTTGTGGTGAATTTTCCTGCCTTGTCATTTTGTCCAGATAAGAGTATATGAAGGAACAAGTAAAATACTAAAAGGGTGCTAACAACCCCAGGAAAATATGCTTTAGCCAAATCAGAAGAGATCCCAAATCGTGAGGGGGCGGGGGAAGGGGATATAAAGAGGTTCAGAAAGGAAAAAAAAAAAGAAAAAAGAAACAAATAAAAAAAGAAAACCAATAATGAAAAATTATAAAAAGGAATATATATATATATATATATATATATATTAAACTAGTTAAAAATTGTTAAAAAAGAAAAAGGGAAAAGTTAAAAAAATTTAGAAGAAGAGAAAAAAAATTGAAAAAGAAAAAAAATTAAATTAACTGCAAGGCTAAAGAATCATGGGGAGAAAGCCACGAGTTCCGTGCTTTGCTTTCTCCTCCTCTGGAATTCCGCGGCTCTCCTTGGTATTGAAACCACACTCCTCGTAAGTGAACTTGGTCCCGGCTGGGTTTCTTGTTGATCTTCTGGGGGAGGGGCCTGCTGTAGTGATTCTCTAGTGTCTGTGCCCCAGGCGGAGTCGCACCGCCCTTACCAGGGGCCGGGCTGAGTAATCCGCTCGGGTTTGCTTTCGGGAGCTTTTGTTCCCTGAGCGCTTTCCGTAGAGTCCGGAGGACGGGAATGAAGATAGCAGCCGCCCAGTCTCCGGCCCGGAGGAGCCGAGAGCCGGGGGCCCCACTCCTCAGTGCGCCTCAGAGAACAGCGCCCAATTGCTCCCGTCACCCTGGCCTCCGGCCGCGCTCCGAGCTCACCGAGCCTGCGAGCAATTCAAGGTAACCCCGAGCTGAGAGTCACTCCTCGGCTCCGTCTCTGTAGCCGGCTTCCCCGTTCTAATACCTGCGAGCTCTGCGACACTCAGACACCCCCGATCCTTCTGTGACCCTGCGGGACCTGAGGCCACGCTGACCCCGTGTGAGCTTCACCCCGGTTAAGCCTCTGGAGCGATGTCCCTCAGCGGAACAGACTTTTAAAAGTCCCGATTTTGTGTCCGTTGCTCCGCCGCTTGCCGGGAGCCAGCCCCTCCCCCCGCGGTCTATCTTCCCATCGCTTTGGATTCACTTCTCCGCCAGTCCTACCTTTCAGAAAGTGGTTGATTTTCTGTTTCTAGAATTGCTGTTCTTCTTCTCTTCGATCTCCCGTTGGATTTGTGGGTGTTTGCAATCTTTAGATAAGCTATCTAGCTGATCTCCCGCTACCTGATGTCTCTCAGCTGCTACTTCTCCGCCATCTTGTGTTGAGGAGACTTTTTTCCCATTGCATAGTCTTTCATTCTTTGTCAAAGATTAATTAACCATATAGTTGTGGACTTATTTCTGGGTTTTCTACTCTGTTCCACTGATCTATGTGTCTGTTTTTGTGCCAGTGCCATGCTGTTTTGATTACTATAACTTTGTACTGTAACTTGAAATCCAGAATATTGTCAGCTTTTTTCCTTTTCAGGATTGCTTTGGCTATTCAGGGTCTTTTGTGGTTCCATACAAATTTTAGAATTGTTTGTTCTAGTCCTCTGAAGAATGTTCTTGATATTTAATAGGGATTGCTTTAAATCTGTAGATTGCTTTGGGTAATAAGGACATTTTAACAATATCGGGTCTTCTGATGCATGAGCACAGAGTGTGTATTTCACCATGTCATCCTCAATTTCCTTCGCCAGTGTTTTATGGTGTTCAGAGTCCAGGTGTTTCACTTCCTTCATTAAGTTTATTCTTAGGTATTTTATTATTTTTGGTGCAATGGTGAATAGAACTGTTTTCTTAATTTCTCTTTCTGAGGCTTCATTAGAATGAGTGCATAGAAATGCAACACATTTCTGTACACTGATTTTTGTATCCTGAGACTTTCCTGAAATCATTTATTAGCTCTTGCAGTATTTGGGTGGAGTCTTCAGGGTTTTCTATATATAGTATCATGTCTTCTGCAAACAGTAAAAGTTTTACTTCTTCCTTACCAATCTGGATGCCAAAATGATGTTGTTCTAAATTAAGAATTATGTGTTTTCTCCATTAAGCTATGATGAGTCTCTAGAAGACCAGAAGCACAATACTTGCAGGACCCAGTAATCACAACAGAAGCAAGCACCAGTGTGGGGGACGTGTTATTTGACCATCAGGTACGCTCTGACCTTCTCTAAAACATGAGGTGTCCCTGGAAGCTCATTGGTATGAACTGTGTCAATCAGCTCCCTGAGCTCTACTGTCAGGTAGGTTCCACTGATGGGCAGCACCAACAGAATAAGAGAGGGAGGAAACTAAGGTCATTATCATTATTCCACTGACTCCTTACCTGTTTTTCTCAGATTAGAAGCATCCCTCAACCTAATTTAAGGCACATGTAGGTAACTATCTCTAAATGATACAGACCCCTGTACTAATACTGATAACCATATCTCCGGTTGCTTCCATACACCCTGCCTGCAACTGTTTAAATGATGAAATAATTAACCTCTGCTGTAATTATCCCATATGATTGGACCACCTTTTACTATGTCCAAATACTCGCTGAAACCATGTTTATCCTCATAACACAGTGGGGTCAAAGTCCTCTTCCACATTTCACAGGTGAAGAAATTTAAATACTAGCAAATCAGGAAGGCACACCCTTCCTCTGCTTAGAAAGCCTGCACTGCCCCAACCCCAGTCCACTGGCACAAGCAAGCTCCTCAATAACTAGGAGAAGGCTGGAAGGTTGTGGGACTTAGTCTGAAAGATCATGCCTCTTATGTCATGCATATCCACCCTTTACCATGGTAACATACTGGATTTGCAAAATATATGTGACTTTCCATGTATATTGTCTTGCTTCAAAAAAAACCTTTGGATGAGCCATCAGAATGAATGAATCTTCACAGTTATACCATTGCTAAAGTAAGGGGACTGTGACAATCACACCAATCTGCCAAGACCTATGTTACATACACTGAAGACTAAAGTATATTTCTAGGGGCACCTGGGGGGGGGGCTCACTTGATTAAGCTTCTTTGTCTTAGGTCATGATCCCGGGGTCCTGGGATTGAGTCCTTGCACTGGGCTCCCCTGCTCAGCAGGAAGTCTGATTCTCCCTCTCCTTCTGCCCCTCCCCCTGCTGGTGCCTGTGCTTGCACACACACTTGCTCTGTCCCAAGTAAGTCAGTCTTTAGGAAAAAATAATAAAATACATTTCTATATTTTTTATATACATCATTTAAGTATCATTCCTCCAAAGGAACGGTCAACTCCAGTGAAGAAAGATTTTTTTTCTCTCAGTTCTGTATGCATTTCAATGGAGTATCCAATCTATACCCCTTTCTAATAGGAAGTATTTAGCAAATATTAAGAAGATAAACAATCTCAATGGCACTGTTTAAGCAAAATCCCTATCACGAGCTTTTCTTTTTACCAAAGAGTTTAAAATAATACTAACTTGTATGCATAATGATTTTTTTCATATTATACCATTATACAGAATAGAACATTGATATCTTACACCAAAACAGATGTAAATGCCCAACTTTTTATCATCTTAGTTATACTAATAGCATAGTCTTTTTCAGGATCTAATTTGTTCAGTCTCATTATATCACATTTCCTTCCTTCTTTATACTTTTTTAATCTGAACTCTTGATATTATTGATAAAGACTTCAGAAATAGGATGACGTGTGAAAGTCATGGGCATACTAAAAACCTTAAAAACAGATACAATGACACCTAGTGGTCCCAAGAAAATGCATTTGCTTAAGCTAAATAGATTCAATGAATGTGTATAGGAAATAACTGACAAAATTGAAGGATTTCAAGCTTAAACATTAGAGCACATGCATTTACTCTCTCCATACATATGTCCTTCACTCAATTTGACTTTATATTCCAGAGGGGACAGGTTGAATTAATTCCAAAGTGATTTGTCTTCTTACAAATCTTTTGTGTGCTGACAGAATACATTTGAACTTTCAATTTTAAAAAAGCAGAAGAGGCATTCTACTAAAAGATTAATCTAATTAGAATTGATCAATGAAATATTATTTAACAGGCCAGTGTTGATGTAGAGCTTTAGTAAAATTTCAAAGAGGTTCTTCTCATTTTTCTATTTTTTTCTAATTTCATAGCTAACACAGAACTAAATGAAGTGCTATCCAACCTTTCAGTGTAATATTTACAAACAGACAAACACCCATCTTTCCCAATTCCTCTGAGAGTTTAAAATAACAGGTTTGAAATGCCAGAGTCTTCAGGATAATAATTTAAATGGTGTCTGTTATTTAAATTATCAGATTGTCCTCATAAAAGGGACTTTGCTTTATTTTCTACCTGCCATATGAAAATGTCAAACTATATTATAACAGCTATTAAGAATGGCCAAGAGATTTGATTTTTGCCTTCTGTCGCAAAAGGAGTTTGGTTCAAGGTGCAAGCAATATCCACTTACTGCCCTCTCAGGAGAGAGTCTAACCACAGTACTAACTCTCAATTGTATCAGAGTCATCAAATGGAGAAAATGCTTGGCCATCTACTCAATTACTGGATACTAATGTTGGATAATTGGGTAATAAACATGGCTTTAACTTGAAAAAGTCCCTAACATTAAACGTGTAAGCTCTGGTATGAAGAATGGAGACCTGAGTATGAGGGGAGCCAGATCTAATCCTCGCTGTGATGACCCACTGCTGGACCTCGGGTGACCTGGCTGACCAATCAGCTTCAGATTCCTCACCAATAACACTAGAGAATATGTTCAGATTATATTTAAAATGTTTCTTCTAGGGACACCTGGGTGGCTCAGTCAGTCAAGCGTCTCCCTTCTGCTCAGGTCATGATCCCAGGGTCCTGAGATCAAGTCCTGCATCAGGCTCCTTACTCAGCTGGGAGATTGCTTCTCTCCTGCCTGCCTTTCCCCTGCTTGTGCTTGTGCCCTCTTGCTCTCGCACTCTCCCTCCCTCTCTCTGTGTCAAATAAATAAATAAATAAAATGCTGCTTCTGCTACTATGAGACACAATTTTAAGGCTGTCAAGTTCAAAACAAAAGATTATGTGATTTGCTCCATAATTGTGAAGTCTCAGAAAGTCATTTTCTTAACTTTGTAAGGCTCTTGTGTTTATTAATCACATTTTCCCCTGCAGATACATAAATTCACTAGGAATAAAAATCCTGCTTATAATTTCCCTAAAACACTAAAACAAATTCATTACGTGTAAATATGCAACTATATAAGGCAATGAAACGTATTTTGGTAAGATTCTGCATACCAAAAAAAATGTTCCCTTTTAAATTATTTTCTTGAATGACATCACATTACAGTTAGTTATGCAACAGAATTTTATCGCATCCATTACCATATTTAGAGGGAGGTAGAGAAGGCACAAATAAACCTCCTCTGCGTCTGAATTCATGTGAGAGTGAGCTGTGGACTCCAGTGCATTATATTTGCAAAGTCTGATTAATAATAAACCTCTATTAAGTTTCTGCCTTCTGGTGGGAATTAAAACATATTAAACATGACCTAACTTCTTATTTCTACATTATTATTAAAATAATCTTGGAGGAAAGCTATTTTTGCATTCTAACACACACCCCAGGAAGAAGGCATAAACACATTCTTTAGGAAGGGCAATCAATTCTTTAATCATCTAATAAAGGCAGGAGTTCCTGCTTGAGTTCATTCATTCTAGCCTTCAATCAATGGCAAAGCCACAGAACCTGGACCAAAATACGTACCACTCTCATTTGAGAGCAGGAAAGCCATGGAAGGGATTATGAAAATCCATATATATTGTGATAATATTTTACCCTTACATCAAAAGTTTGTGCTTTATTTTTCATAAGCTCACGTCTCAGTATAAGCAATAAAAGCAACCTTCCATATTTCACTATAATTCAAATATAAATATTTAGAAGAGTGAAATTTGATTGTTTTCTCAAATATTATATTAAATCCCTAAGATAAATCAAGAGAGCCTAGAAATATTCATGGGTTTCAAGCAACGCTTCTCAGTTTCAATTTAGTAAACATTAATATCTGCTTAAATGTATGAACATAAAACATACAAATACATATGAATTTCAATGCATGATGTTAAAAGGCTCTATTTCATGGAGTTGTTAATGACAATATAAATAAAATGACCAAGGACAGAGTATGTCGTACTTTCACTAAAATGCCAAAATGCAAATATATCTTTCTAATAAGTTAAAATGGGAATCATTTTATTACTTCTAATAAAATTGCTATCAAACCTATTCACCCTAAAGTAATACTAATAAATGTTTCTTTAGATTATGTATTATGCAATCTAGGACTTCTTCTAGCTCTTCCTAGAGACTTTCAAAATTTTTCTTTGAAACAACTATCTGGCTGCAGTACATTATGTCCCTTTTACAGATGACTCAAGTAACACTACAGCATACTTATAAAAATGAGATAGTTCTGGAATAATCATTTTTTCATATCTTATTTAAAAGGAAATGAAGTTACTTAAATATATTTGGTCCATCTATATTCAACATAAACCTTTCAGTCTGAATTAGTATGGACTTCTTGTTGTAAACTGGAATTCGAGTTCCTTAAATAAGTATAAAAGTCTATGATATGGGAACTATTATAGGAAAAAAGTGGAGACAATTTAAATATAAAAGTGTGGAACAAAAAATTATTACATCAGTCTGCATTTTGAACTCAAACAACTCTGGGAAATTTTAAGGTTATATAAAGGAACAAAAATTTTACAAAAGCCTAATTATTTGATGTTAACACAGATATGACGATCGTCGCCAGTTTCTTATCAGAACAAATAGGTAGATGCTGATGCTGTACCTTGAGTTTCCAGAAGTTAACTTTTAAAACCACTCAAATGTAAATTAATCTCAACCACAAGGTATGATGTTAGAAATACCCTCCCATTCATTCCAGGTCTGAAAGATTCTGCCCAATGTAACCACTCCAAGAACTCTACTGTGATTATCCCCCGATCCACTACTGGGCCAAGACTGGATTCTTTCCCTCTCAGAGACTATGTTTTATCTATAAAAAAAGAGTATTATTATATCGAATTATTTAGAAGAGTTACTGCTGATTAATTCACAACTATAAAGCACTTTTCTGCTGCTCTACATTTTTTTCCTAGGGAATGTGGCCAGAAGCAATTTTACCTTTTCCTAAATCCTCTTACATACAGCCTGAAGGATTCTGAACACTGTATTTTTCTAAGAGTTTATTCCTTCCAACCATCTGTAATGCCTGGTTACTTTACATGTCTAAAACGCAAAGTAGCCTATCAGAAACCTTCTCCTAGCTTCCCAAGGGTAGAAGGTTTCCAAAATTGAGGTTAATACAATATGTGAGATAATTTTCAGTTAACTATCAAGAGCTAACTTTATCAAAACTAAAATTACACTGTCCTCTGAAAGTTTGGTGTTAGCCCTTTTTTGATGTCTGGCTCTCTGCGGTGTGCTTCCTTATTATAATTTATTCTCTGTGAGAAACTCTGAAGGGAAGAATGCTATAGCAAAAGCCAAGTCGAGTCATGTGATCTGTGACTTGTGGAACTTACATATGTCAAGGTTTAAGAAACAATCTCACCAACTTACATGGTTTTCATTTGCAGTTTACCTCAAGATTGCCTACTTCAAAGCCATTTGTAAATCAGCCCCAACTACACTAATAAGGACAAATAACCCTGCACAGTTCATTAAGGCTTTCTCTATGTCATTAAAAAAAATAATAACATTCACTACTTGACAACAGAGGTGTAACTGGAGGAAAGAAAGAGAGAAAGAAAGAAAGCAAGCAAGCAAGCAAGCTGAATTTATCTGTAGAACATGTATCCTATACAATACATTTGGCTTTGTGAACAATTGCATACTTCTATGCGCATGCAGGTTGTTTAAGGTCATTAGAATTCAGTGTAGATATTAAAAATGTATAAAGGGAGAATGCGGGTTTAAGGTCATTAGAATTCAGTGTAGATATTAAAAATGTATAAAGGGAGAATGCGGGTTTAAAGGAAGGTTCTACAAAGTAAAGATTAAACTTAACTCCTTTCTTTTGAGGGCATTTCTATCAATAGTAGACCTGAAATATATAGTGCTTTCTGTAAGATTAGCAGAACCAAGCATATGACTTGTACAAAAACGTTAGACCTTAGTTACTTTTGCTCTAAAGAGAAAATAGTATTACCCACATGTCACAAGGAAGAGAAAAACAGAACCATATTCCTTGAAGATCAACTCCATATCAGGCTGTTAAGACACTCTAATAGGCACGACCACATATTACACACCCTTACTTCATATCCTCCTAGAGACAAAGGACCATCATCTCAGGTAGATTCTCAAAACTCAAAATTCATAAAATTCTCTATTCCTCCCCTCAGCATTGTGCTTTTTGCTTAAGCAAGTCATTCCCCCCACTCCTTTTTTTAGGTTCCGATACTGAAAGTTATATTATAGAAATAAGCATAGAGGCAGACCATGTCAACAACAAAAAGTATTCTGTAGCTTAAGCGTCAACACCTCAAAATGATCAATAGTTGAGGCACAGAAATTTATCCAGTCTCCCCACTTCCACATTAGCCAGATGGATGGTTTTCGTGGCCAACTTGTGATCCAGCTGCCACATGAGCGAGATGTGACGTGTGTGGGGTCAGGGAGCCCCAGGCAAGATCAAGATCACAGACTCATCTTTTTGTGAATAAAAACTTCTCAATTTGTAGCTTGCCACTGGTTGATTTTAAATGTATGGCTATGGTTTGGGAAATTTTACACAATTTGACACTTATTTAGGGGGAGTGAAGAAGATAAACACACTTCTTCACGCTATTATAACCAAAGGTCCGTTGCTTTTCCATCTTTGCTTTTTATTTTTCCTTGCCAGTAAATAATCAAAATCTGTAAGAAACTTCTTTTTGGAAGATTAGGAACTAAAGTTACCATTTAACTTTGACCATTTATAAAGCACACTTTTTCAAACAGTACTTTATATGCCAATCTGCATAATAATTGATTTAATGACTTAATGGCAGTGAAAAAGAATTAGTGATTTACAAAATAAGTTTATTCATGTAGTTTATTTTTATAAAAGATTTTATTCATTTATTTGAGAGAGAGTGAGAGAGATAGAAAACATAAGCAGGGGGAGCAGCAGAGGGAGAGGGAGAAGCGGGCTCCCCATTGAGCAGGGAGCTCAAGGTGGGGCTCGATCCCAGGACTCCGGGATCATGAACTAAGCCAAAGGCAGACACTTAACCAAGTGAGCCACCCAGGTACCCCTCATGTAGTTTATTTCAGGTATTTATGCACATTTGATGAATATGAATCTCTATGCCAAGCCAAAAATTGCCCTGAAATACCTACATCTGTTCAAAAACTTATGTGCACAGTGGAGGAAAGAGTCAACAAAATAACACAGAGAATGGGAGAAAATATTCGCAAATTATATAGCCAATAAGAAATTAATACCCAAAACATATAATTTATTACAACTCAACACCAAAAAAAATCCAATTAAAAATAGGCAAAGGGGCACCTGGGTGGCTCAGTGGGTTAAAGCCTCTGCCTTCAGCTCGGGTCATGATCTTGGGGTCCCGGGATCAAGTCCTGCATCGGGCTCTCCGCTCAGTGGGGAGCCTGCTTCCCCCTCTCTCTCTGCCTGCCTCTCTGCCTATTGTGATCTCTCTCTGTCAAATAAATACATAAAATCTGAAAAAAAAAAATGGGCAAAGGACCTGAATAGACACTCTTCTAAAAGAGACATACAGTCAACAGACCCATCAATAGATGCTCAACATCACTAGGCACCAGGCAAACGCAACTCAAACCCACAATGAGAGATCGCCTCATACCAGTCAGAATGACTAGTATCAAAAAAAAAAAAAAAAGAAAGAAATAAGACGTGTTGGCAAGGATGTGGGGGAAAAGGAATCCTTGTATACTGTTGGTGGGAATATAAACTGGTGCGGCCAATGTAGACAAAAGTATGGATATTTCTCAAAATTTAAAATAGAAATGTCATGTGATCCAGGAATTTCACTTCTGGGTAACTACCCAAAGAAAATGAAAACATTAATTCAAAAAGATCTATGTACCCCATGTCTATTACAGAGTTGGAAAAACCAAGATATAAAAGCAACCTAGGGCGCCTGGGTGGCTCAGTGGGTTAAGCTTCTGCCTTCGGCTCAGGTCATGATCTCAGGGTCCTGGGATCGAGTCCCGCATCGGGCTCTCTGCTCAGCAAGGAGCCTGCTTCCCTCTCTCTCTCTCTCTCTGCCTGCCTCTCCATCTACTTGTGATCTCTCTCTGTCAAATAAATAAATAAAAATCTTTAAAAAAAAAAAAAAGCAACCTAAATATCCATCAATAGACAGATGAATGGATAAAGAAGGTGTGGTGTGCATGTGTACACACCACACACACACACACATGCACACACGAACATTATTCATGAGTGAAAAAGGAGATCTTACCATTCATGACAACATGGCTAAAACTAGAGGGTAATAATGTGAAGTAAATTAAATCAAATACCATATAATTTCACTTATATGTGGAGTGAAACAAGTCAAGCAGAGAGAGTCAATTATCATATGGTTTCATTTACTTGTGGAGCATAAGGAATAACACAGAGGACATTAGGAGATGGAGAGAAGTGAGTTGGGGGAAATCGGACGGGGAGACAAACCATGAGAGATTGTGGACTCTGAGAAACAATCTGAGGGTTTTGGAGGGGAGAAGGGTGGGGGGATGGGTGAGCCTGGTGGTGGGTATTAAGGAGGGCACATATTGCATGGAGCACTGGCTGTGGTACATAAACAATGAATTCTGAAACACAAAAGAAATAAAATAAAATGAAAAAAATATATGGCAGGGGAAATTGGAAAGGGAGGTGAACAGTGAAAGACTATGGACTCTGAAAAACAATCTGAAGAGTTTGAAGAGGTGGGGGGGGTGGGAGGTTGGGGGAACCAGTGGTGGGCATTAGAGAGGGCACAGATTGCATGGAGCACTGGGTGTGGTACAAAAACAATGAATACTGTTATGCTGAAAATAAATTAAAAAAATGATTATAAAAAATAAATAAATAAAAAATGAACAAACTGAAGGAGAAATAGACCCATAAAATACAGAGAACTGGTGGTTGCCAAAGGGGAGAGGGAAGGGAGAGGGAACATGCCAGATGAGAAGGGGTGGAACGGAGCCTATGCTTCCAGTTGGGCAGTGCAGAGTCACAGGGATGAAAAGTACAGCACAGTCAACAGTATTGTAATACGGTGGTATAGAATGGTAGATACGCTTGTGATAGGCATAGCATAACTGACCATGTTAGCAAGTCACTACAATGTAGACCTCAAACTACTGTAACACTGAGTCAACAATACTTCAGTAAGAAGAAAAAGTTACCTCCCTGTGCCTCAGCCTTCCTACGGCAAAATGGGGATATCAATACTACCTATCGCTTCAAGTTGAGGAGAGGATTGAATGAGTAATATTCGTAACAGAACAGCGCCTGGCGCAGCGGCTTGTGCCACATGTGTGGGGTCAACATGCTGCTGAGGATAACGCAGCACCACAACGTGATAATGTGCAAACAGAAGCCAGCTCTGGCCGGTTCCTTGAGCGAAGCAAGCACTTGCATGCGATGGGTAGGAACAGCTCTATGCTGACGGGAAAGAAAGTTATTTACTCACTCCTCATTTCTGTCCTTTCTGTGATCTGAGTTTGAATTCCATGTGATTGATTCCTCGTCCTCATTTCCCCTGTTGTCTCCGTGGTATCAGCAGATGTGATCAAGTTCTCAAAACTACTAGCTTTAACTCATGAGCTTCAACGAAATCGTCCTTGTTTACACACCAGGAAATGGTCTCTATTAGAGTACTGCCATTTGTACCTTTTTATTGTATCTAAAAATGTTTCATTCTAAATTTTAGTTGAAAGTGAATTTCAATTTTACCTATTCAACTTTAAAAATTACAAAATTTTTACATGTATTGAATGATAGTTTAAATATATAGACACAGTTTTGTGAATAAGCGTTTTTAATAACTTGAAATTGCACATTATTTTTCTCCTTGAATTCGTAATTCCCTGTTATTTGTGATAATTTTATCCTAATCACATACATACATGTGTATATAGACATATATATAAATCTCCTACGCCTGTTTTGAGCAGATAGCTCTAACAAAATTTTGGATTTTGGACTGCTCATTCCACACTTTGCCTAACCACCTATAAATACAACAGATGTCTCCAATGGAAAAAAAAATAGTTATAGTTGTATGTAATAATCCCTTTTGTAATTATGTGATATTATGTATAATTATTAACCAGTTTTACATAATTTATCAAAACTGAAATGAAAATAATGAAATCGTAAATTTTATGTTTAACTCATTTAAATTTTAAACTCATTTAAATGTAAAATTTGTTTTGTTTGGTATATTACTACAAAGAATTCAGGACTCAATTGTGAACATTATAGCTGAAATCAGACACATTTAAGCACCAACTCTATTTTCTATGTTTATAGAGGTAAGCATTAAAGAAAACTTGTTTATTGAAAATAGGATATAAAAAGCTTTATTTCAGGGAAACTGTGATACTTTCAATTCCTTCTGAGCTAAATGTCAAAAACCACATGGTAATTATATTTTTCCCTTTGATCTATCTAGTGATAACACAGTTGTTAGGTCCTTATAAAATTTTGTTGAAAATAAAAAAATTAAGATTGACCTGTGAAAGTATTTAGTACGCAGTCATTAAACTCTCTCAATATCAGGGCAACAGTTCCCATTGTCATTTCTGTGGTGTTGTTAGGGTAAGGTGCCATGGGGGAGCCTCAGAATATGCTAGAAGTATGGCTAGGAGGAGAGCAACTGCAAAATGAGAATGGGAAGGAGTATCAATGTGACGACTAAGGGATTCTGTTTCATGAAGATCTGCTGAGAGAATGAATATGCATGGAGTTAGGCTCTAAAATGGATACTTATAACTACCAATTCCCAAATAACTGTCATGTAAACTCAGTGATGAGTAAAACTCAGTTTTAAAACCAGTGATCTACATCAACCCCTATTTGTACAAAACTAACCTATGGTAAATCAATTAAACGTGTTTAACCTGAAGATATCTGTGAAAGATGGATTTGAATACACTATTCAATATGTGATCTTTTTAAAAACCGCAGGTTTAATTCATTAGCATAAAGTAAACATTTTCACATAAAAAAGCAAATAATTTGCAAACTGCAATACCCAATTTCAGTTCATGCTCAAATCAGCTAAGCTGATCCATGAGATTCTTGAGATTCTCCTTCCTCTCAAATTCTGAAGAATTTGTTTTTACTATAAATCAGTTCTTCTTCAAGACTAAAATAGACAAAATTTAGAACAGGGACCCTTTCCTTACATATATCAACTAATATAAAACAAGCAGAAATCACTAGATTATTTGTTCCAGGAAATACTCACTCCTAGGGGAAAAAAAATAATAATAATGAGCCAATTAAAACAGCTAACTTACCAAGATAAGTAAGCTGTTTACCAGTACTTGCTTCAAAATTTTTGGTTAAATGAGAGAAGTTAGAGAGAGACAAATACTGTATGCCGTTCACTTATCTATGGATAAAGATAAAATTGCCTTACCGAAAATTGCCGATCTCATTAAAGTAGGATAAAATGGTGGTTACTAAGGACTGGGAGCTTGGGGGGTAATAGGAGAACAGTTGTTTAAGGAGACAAACTTGCAACTCATAGATAAGTAAGTCCTGGAAATCTAATGTACAGTTTAGTGAATATAGAAGATAATGTATTATAATCACCAAACTTGCTAAGAGACTACATCTTAATTATCCCCATCACAAAAAGTAATGATGATTACTTGATGTGGTAGAAGCGTTAACATCATTACAGTGGCAATCATATTACAATATAGAAATGCATAAAGTCAACAGGTTGTATACCTTAAATTCACTCAGTGTGGTATGGCAGGTATATTTCAGTTAAAAATAAAACTTCTAAAAACTTCAGTTCACTGTTCACTCACCAAGAGCACTGATGAAAAGGACCCAATCAGAAGCTGTTAACCCTAGTATAACACTAACCTCTTAGACCTTTAGACACATGTCTCTCTATTAAAGAGACGTAGCAAGCCATCTTTGAATTACTGGAAACAACTACCAGAGTGGAGATCCAAAGCAGAGAACTTTCAGGAGTCCTCCTGAGACAGTTAATCTTGGAGGAACTAGCTTCTAAGCCAGACCTTGGGATCAAGACCAGGAACCCATGAGGCTGACATCTTCCATCTAAGACCTAAAGAAGAACATCCAGAAAACAAACATGTGGCTTGTCAGTTTTTAAATCAGTTTTTTGTTATATTGTTTTTATCTGCCCAACTATTTTCATTATTGCTGGTCAAATACTCTGCATTGTCTTAAACACTTGAAATGACTATGAAATTACTAACCTTTAGTATTTTGGTTGGTTTGTTTGTAACAACTGGTTCTGAGCGCTCAGGGAACTCTTATGGGATCTGTTCATTTGGTTTAATTTGGGCATTTTTGCCTCCAAGATAGTGGTAGGCTTACAATTATGATTAAATCCTTTCCTTAATACTCATGTTGCAGGAATGAAATGCATGATCTCTGGAGGGTGTGTTTTCTGTTTTGTTTTGTTAAGACTTTATTTGAGAGAGAGACATAGGGAATGAGAGAGAGACATGAGCGGAGAGAGGGGCAGAGGGAGAAGCAGAGTCCCTCCTGAGCCGGGAGTCCAGTGCTGGGCTCCATCCAGAAATCAGGATCCCGGGACTCCAGCATCATGACCTGAGCGGAAGGCAGATGCTTAACGGACTAAGTCACCCAGGTGCGCCTGATTTCTGGAGTCTTAAATACTGCCCAGCAACTACTACACCAGCACATGATCTACCAAGTAATATTCCATTTGTAGGGGAAAAACAAAATCTGACTCTTGACACTTGCAAAGACTGCAACAACCATATCAAAACGCTGTTCCCACCCATGACATTTAACAGCAATGAAGCTCTGGGCTGATCATGTGGTTTGACAGCTAGAGTCCATCCTCCAGCTTACAGCAAAGAATGTATATGGAGAGAACTAAAAACGAAACTAATACATTTCCCTACTCCTTTGTTAAATGACACTGGAATCTTTTGAACCTTTTATCTCTAAATAAAACCGCTTTGAACATGAATAGAGACTATTTGGCTATTTACTCCAGGAAATACTGGCTCCTGGAAAATGACATTATTAGTGAAATAAAATAGCTCACTTGGCCACATTAACACCTTGCTCTCTGCTTGCTTTAAAACCTTGCCTCACTGTGCCCACCAATTTAAAGCTATTCTATGTTAAATCCTGCCCAATCCTGTCCTTCCCCTGCCTTAAATCACTTGATTTAAAATTACTCCATTCAGACATTAAAATTGTATTCATTTTCTCTATTTACAATGCCCCTTAGCACTGTATCTTAAGCATCTAATATTATGGGCAACTATTTATTCAATAAATGCACAAATATGATTAAGAATTTTTAATATACATTCATTAAATTCCTACTGTGTATATGCACAAATATTTATATATATACACACACACACAGAGAAAATATGCATGTGTATATGTTTCTGGTACATTCTAGGAGTTATACACATGATCCATAATGCAAAAATCTTATATATTGTTACATGTGTTTGTTGATACACATCCCTGAGACTACATCATTTGTGACAATATATTTTCTAGTTTCTATTTTTATTATTTGTACATGTTACACACTACGGAATATTTAAAAGAAACTGAAAAAAAAAAAAAAAACATGGCATCCTTCAAAATCTTACAAGCCATCACTTTAACACCAAACCTATGTAAGTGTCAACTTATGCATAAACTGAAGTGGTGTCAAAGTGCTAAGTAGTGTTTCACTCAAAGCTGAGGTATGTGATATTAGCCACTGATAGTGAAAATGCCATATAATTTGTCTGATTCCCCAAAATAAAACCTAAGATTAAATATATTTATAATTTTCTTTGAAATATAAACATGTTTCCTTTTCCTTATTCATCCCATATTCAGAGCTATAAATCATGATTTCCTTCTTGATGTCATGATGCTCTATGCTAGGAGACTTACAACCAGCCGATGACTCCCATTTGAATGCTCAGATTTAAGCTGGAATTTGGTTTATTGTTCCACACCTGTGAGTTTCAAGCCAGTTAACTTTTTGCCCTGAAGAAATAAAATATTCAATTTAATATATATTTGTGGAAAAAAAAATCCATTGAAGCCACAAGAAATGCCTATGAGAGTTCTAAATATTCCTGGAGCATATTTCATAGTCCCCAAGCTATGGACACGTAGTAAGATATAGCAGCTTGGTAGAGGCAAGATGCAACCCTTATTCACATCTGTCAACTAATGGAAGACTAAATACTATAGCTGCCAGGGTAAATATTAATCACTCGAAAAAGGAAAACTGTATTAATCTCTGGTGCATGCTATGTTTATATATGAGCGCTATTTATGCACCATATGCTATGCTTTTGCTAAAATAACCCTGCCCTTGATAAGCCATAGGGAAGTTCTGTGATTGGAAACAAATCAAGCATTTACATGAGTTCAAGTATTGGCATCCATTAGAGATAAAGGCCAGCTTTATTATTAAATGCAGAGAATCACAAATGTAATTGAAAATCAAAACTGTGGTTTTCCCGTAAATAGGATGACAGAAAGATACCAGTATGTAACTCTGGTTTCTCAAATTACTAACCTTTATTTTTCATAACAAATGAAGCCAATTATTTGGTATTAGCGTGAATGTCTTTCCTTTAGAATAAAAGGCATATAATTGGGCAATAGAGATGGATTATTTTTAATTTCAGTTTGAAATCTGTATTTAGAATAGGTTTTAAAGATCTTTTCAAGCAAAAGTAAACAATATCTGGCAGCTTATAAATAGATTACTGTCACTGCTCCTTGAGATGACATGATTAGCAGCTATTCCTCAAACCCACAGGAAGCTGGTCCACCAGGGCAGCCCTCTACAAATCTTCTAATAAAAGATCCTCTGGCTCAATGCTATTTCGTTGGAGGAACAATTGGTTCTGCTCATGCAGACCCATATACAACTGGCCTCCAAAAGCCAGTAAACTCTAGAAGAGCAACGTTAGATGTGCTTTTGGAATCGGACCCTCAACACTCAGAACCAATGTTAACCAATGTCAACTATTTCTTTCTATGGATCCCAAGTACCAGTACTTATTTTTTTTTCCCTTCTCAACACTCAAACACATGGGGATGAGGGAAGAGACTGAGTCCCAGGTTAAAACAAAAGAATGATCACATGATTGTCAACTCATTTTTCTAAAACCTCACTCAGAAACAGAAGGGAATAAAAGCAATGATGAGACAGTATAGAGAGTCATAAGTGAGAAGGAATTTTAATAAAGAGCTGATGGAAAGTCATAAAGGGGAGTTAAGGTGGGCAGAAAAACACTTCCATAGAAGTTCTACTGAAGTAACAGAAAGCAAACAGAACTTGTAATGACAGAGCATTTGCCTTGAAAATGCTAGAGAATAATGGTGAAATTTGGGCCTGAAAACAAGGGGATAAATTTGAAATCCTCAGACAGATTTTTGATAACCTCCAATATCTTACATTCTCAACCTGCACAAAGAGGAACTAGGCTTCCAATTCCAAATTAAAAAGCAACCAAGAGTTCGTCTTTAAAGGATTTGAAAGACAGTAGGGGGAAAAAATGCTTCAGGCATGCAGAGATATTTCAGAGTAAGAGCTGGATTTCTATCTGATTACTCTAAAGTATATCCAGAGATTCATAGGGCCCACCCTGACCATATTAACAGTTCTCAATGAGTTCTTCTCTGTTTCAGTCTTTAACATAAAGAAACAAGTAAGGATAAGACCTTCTTAAAACCATAAACAACTGGGGCGCCTGGGTGGCTCAGTGGGTTAAGCCTCTGCCTTCGGCTCAGGTCATGATCCCGGGATCCTGGGATCGAGCCCCACATTGGGCTCTCTGCTCAGCGGGGAGCCTGCTTCCTCCTCTTTCTCTCTGCCTGCCTCTCTGTCTACTGTGATCTCTCTCTCTGTCAAATAAATAAATAAAATCTTAAAAAAAAAAAACCCATAAACAACACAAATGAAAACACAGAAGTCCTTAACAACTGTGAAAAGTCCCCAACTAGATTCCTCAGATGCATGTACCATTACACCATTGCATTTCAGCCAGGAAAAAAATATCCACTAAAAAAAGAATTAGAGGATAATGCTGCTTAGCAAAAAAACTATAGTAATTAAAATGAGAAAAATCAGTAAAACATTTAGAAGATGTTATTGAAAATAATTCACAGAGAGTTGAACAGAAGGCCAGAGACAGAAAATGTGAAAAACAAGGAAGTTGAGCATTTAATAAAAGTTCCAGGGAAAAAGGAAGGGAACATAGAAGAGATGGGTATAAAAGTAAAAGTACAGGGTGCCTGCATGATTCAGTCAGTTAAGCATCTGCCTTCGACTCAGGTCATGATCCCAGGGTCCTGGGACTGATTCACGTGTTGGGCTCCCAGCTCAGCAAGGAGCTTGCTTATCTCTCTCACTTCCCTGGATGTGTTTTCTCTGTCAAATAAATAAATAAAATCTTGAAGAAAAAAAACAAAAAGTAAAAGTACAGAAGTCTCCAGATTTTTAAAAAAAAAAAAAATCAAGAATACAAACTCCTGAAGAAAAAAATCAAGGCAATACAAAAGTGTAATCAAGAAGGTGCTAATGTTCCCTTCAGCTTAACTAAACTTCAGATACATGTTTTTTTCCTGGCTTGGGGTCCTAGACTGCCATCTTGTTAAAGCATTTACTTTAGAAAACTTATACTTTCTTCACTCTTTTGAGAGACCATCTTCTCCCATGCTTTTGCCAATTTTATACCCTAAGAATGTCTTTCTCAAAGCCCTAGAAGGCATCCCTTTCAAAGGTAACCACAGAAGAGAGCACCCTAATCTCCTTGGAGATTTAAGGTGAGGGTAGAAGCCTAACTTAAGTAAGCACCAATTAGCAAACACAGAAGGTATAATCACATTGATCAATCTGTTCCCACATTGTCCTCCAGTACTTTTCCACTAGCTCATCCCAGGGCTTAATAAAAACTCTACCAACTTTTCTTTCTGCAAAGTTCAATCTCTCAACTTGCAATGGTCCTTGATAAAGTCTTCATGCCCATTTAACTTGTCTGTTGCAATTTTCCTTTGACAAGTGCGTCATCAATTTTCAGAATATCAGAAATTAAGACACTCTACACTAACTCCAGAGAATGGGAAGGATTGTCAGTGTTTTAAACTTCCATATAACATTACTGCATACTAGAATGAAAAAGAACAAATCTTCCAAGTTCTGAGAGAAAAGAATTTAACCTATTCCTTCATCTTTACTCAAATCATAAATGAAGAATAGGAATACAAATAGTTTTACAACCAAAGAAATGTTGTCTCTCTTAAACCTTTATTTTGAAACAAAAGAATTGGTTTTGAGATTGGTGGGCTCTGCCTTGCATCAATTAGAATATGTTTGACTTTATTAAAAAAAAAAAGTAACTTCAAAATAGAGTTATTTTGAAAAAAGATACAAACTTATTTCTCTCTTATATACTAGGACAGCTATGTCATCAAAGACCCAAAAACACTTTAACCTCTGTTTCTTTCTCACACTGTGGTTATTTTGATGTAAGATACCTTCTGGAGCTCCAGTTGTTACAAACTTATTCCAAATAACTGGATGAAGATGGAGAACAACAACTTCTCTTTTTAGGAGTTATCTCAGGCAATTAACACACTGCTTCCACTTATAACTCATTGGCTAAAATTTAGTCACGTAGTCATATCATGATACAATTGAGGGTTTAAAATGTTGG
Source organism: Lontra canadensis (assembly GCF_010015895.1). Classification (NCBI taxonomy): domain Eukaryota; kingdom Metazoa; phylum Chordata; class Mammalia; order Carnivora; family Mustelidae; genus Lontra; species Lontra canadensis. Next base: position 7,026,256 of record NW_022631038.1, read on the forward strand.
TTTCCTATGGGTAGCACCATGCTAAATTTAGGGTTCTGCTATTAGAGAATAACAGCAAAACAGATCTAATGAGGCAACTGTCTTTCATGAGATGACACTCAAAATGTTGGATATTCAAAGACTAGGATGACTAGTGAGGTATGGTAAGGGCATATAGTATTAAAAAAAGTAATTTCAGAACCTACTTTAGTATCCTCCTTTTGAAACCAGACAGATAAAATGGACAAATCAGTTAATACATGAGAAATACAACAACACAAATCTAAAGGATGTTTTAACTGGCACATAAAGATAGACCAATTCCTGCAATCACAAGTGGAAAAATGCAAATTAGTTCCAAGCACATAGGAGGAAAAAAAAATTACTATATATTTGATCACAAAGAAGTCTCATCAAGTCCTAAATAAGGAATTCTATTTAACCCCCCCAAAACAATAGGACCCAGACCACATTCTCTTAGCATTATGAAATTAAGTTAACATTGATAATAAAAAGAGTCAAAGCCCAACACATTTTTGTGATAATTCTCAGAAAACTACAATTGATAGAAATTTCCTCAACTTGATAAAGAGTATTTAAAAAAACCTATAACTAACATTACACCTAATGAGGAGAAGCTGAAAATCTTTACTGCATATGTAAGGTAAAAGGAAAAGGTATCTCCTCTGACAGCTCCTTTTCAATATCATACTGGAAGTTCTACATAATGCAGTAAGAAAAGGCATACCACAAGGGTATACAGAGAGGTATACAAAGAAATGAAACACAGATGACATGATCATCTATTCAGAAAATCCAAGCTGACAAAAAAATCTCTTGGAACTAATAAGCAGTTATAGCAAGGCTGCAAAATATAAGGTTAATATACAACAGTCAAGCTTTCCTATATACCAGCAATAAGCAAAACTGGAAATTAAAAGCACAATACAGTTCATATTAGCACCCCCAAAATGAAAGGCCTAGGTATAAATCTGAAAAAATATGTGTAAAATCTTTATTATGTTTCATCATTAACATGTCATTTTATCATGTCAATAGGTCACTTCTTCCTAAATTTATCTATAGATTCAATGCAATCCCAATCAAAACCCCAGTAAGTTATTCTGTAACTTTGAATAAACTGATTGTAAACATTATTTGGAGAGGCAAAAAGACCCAGAACAGCCAACACAGTATTAAAGGAAATGAACAGGAGCACCTGGGTGGCTCAGTCAGTTAAGGTCTGCCTTCGGCTCAGGTCTGATCTCAGGGTCCTGGGATCAAGCCCTGGATGGGACTCCCTCACCAGGAGGGAGTCTGCTTCTCTGTCTTCCTCTCCTCTGTTCTTTTTTTCTCTCTCTCCCTCAAATAAATAAAATCCTTAGGGTGGGGGGAGGAAATGAAGAAAGTTGGAAGACTGACATTACCTAACTTTAAGACTTACTATAAGAGATAGTAATCAAGAGTGTAGTACTGCTGAAAGAATAGACAAATAAATAAATCACAGGAAGAGCACAGAGAGCCCACAAGAGCGAAGGCAATATAAGGAGCAAACAGTACCAACAAATAGTACTGGAACAACTAGACATCCACAAGCCAAAAAACAACACAAAACAAAACAAACAACTTCAAACACAAACTTACATCCTTCACAAAAACAAACTCAATATGGATCACAAACCTAAAGGTGAAAAGCAAAACCACACAACTTTTACAACGTAAGAGAAAATCTAAGTAACCCTGGGTATGGTGATGACTTTCTAGATACAAAAATCAAAGCCATGATGGAATTAACTGATAACGCAGACGTCATTAAAACTCTGTGAAGGACATTTTGAAGAGAGAGAAGATCAGCCACAGAGTGGGAGAAAATACTTGTAAAATACACATCTAATGAAGGACTGTTATCTAAAATATACAAAGAATTCTTAAAATCCAACAAGAAAACCACCAACCCAATTACAAAAAGGGGGAGGGGCAAAGATCAGAACAGACACCTAAAGAAGATATTCGGATGACAAATAGGCATATGAAAAGATGCTCCACATCTTCTTTTATTAGGGAAATGAATAATTAAAACCATGAGATACCACTATACACCTGTTAGAAGGATCAAAATCTGGAAGCTGACAACACCAATGCTGGCAAGGATGTGGAGCAACAGAAACTTTCATTCACTGCTGGCAGGAAAGTCAAATGGAATAGTCGCTTCAGAAACACAGGGTAGAATCTTAAACGCATGTTACTAAGTGAAGCAAGGCAGTCTGAAAAGGCTACACACTGATTTTAATCATATGCCATTTTGAAACGGAAAAATTCTGAGGGGTAAAAAGACCAATGGTTCCAGAGTTTGGCAGGGGAGAAGGGGAACAGAATGGATAGGCAAAACACACAGAATTTGGGGTCAATCAAAACACTGATATTTTGATGGTGGATACAGGCCACAATACATTTGTCCAAACCCATAAAATGTACAGCAAGAGTGGAGCATCATGTAAACTATGGACTTTGGGAGACTATGATATGTCAACGTAGGATCATCGATCTTAAATGCATGGCTTCGGTGGTGATGTTGATAAGGGGGAGGATTTCCCTGTGTCTGGGTAGGGGGTATATGGGAAGTCTTTGTAACTTCCCCTCAGTTTTCTGTGAATCTAAAACTGCTTTAAAAAATAATCAAGTCTTTAAAAAAAAAAAAAAGGCAATGCCAATCTCAAATTAAAAATCAACACATTAAGATGAAAATTTTTCAACAGATCCAAAAAAAAAAAAAGAATTTAAGCATCTCCAGGACTACGTGGACTAGGTGTTTTTGAAATTATGTTGCCATGGACCAGATGTGAAGATGGCAAAAATATGTACTTAGACATTATTGAGCTCTAAAGAAAGATGGGATGACCCTAAGAAAACAGAAAAGTGAAATGAAATATAAATACATAAACTTGAAATTGGAAAGCTGTTCTTCCTTAATGGAAATGCCAAGGCTGGAAACTGAGAAAAAGGAAGAGAAAAGGAGAAACAAGCTATTATTCCAATAAAAGGGGGGCGGAGGGGAGCAAACACACAATACCAAGCCTAAGGTTAAGAAATTCAATAAAATCACTTAACAAAAAGGTGATGAGGGAGTCATTTGTGTCCATGTGAGGAGACTCACAAATGAATCTGCCTCTGTCAGCCCTGTGGACAAACAGCACTGTTCCTGCTAATGATGATGATGTCATGCCACCCCTAACAAGAACAACTGCGGTATATCTGAATCCCCTGTAACTACAGACCTAATAACATTTGCTTCTGGGATTTAAATTTAAACAACACCTTCCTACAGGCCGAAAATCTCCAGGTGAAAAAATTAATATGGGTTTATTTCAGCTTGGTAATATCAGCTGATAAATACTACAGAAACTACCAATCTTCTTTGGGGATGAACATCATTAATTAAGGTATTCTGGGATCCTACAGATAAAATTCAACCAAGCATGAATTTCTATAAAAGGGTTATCAAAAAAACTGATGAAACAAAACAGGAGCAGCAAATGTTGGCTTAAGTATACCAAAAACGAGATCAGATTTAGACTCCCCACAACTTCAGACTTCAGAATTATCAGTTGGAATAAAGCAAAGCTCTGAAGGAAGTGTTGAAAGGCATAACTGATGAAAGTTAAAAATAAGGGATAAAACATGTGGACAGAAATATACGAAATCTTTTATAAAGATAAAATTCAGTGAAACACAAAAGATGCTGGTGCCAGTTACATGTCCCATGCAACAATGTCCTGATAGGCCGGGTAAAGACAAGAAGTCAAAGAAAGGCATACAAATCTCAAAGAGCTGACAATGTTAACTATCCAGGCACACAACTTTCTATGCTGAAACCCTTTTATCAAATATTTACTGGTTGATATGTAGGTTCCACGTACAGGAGTACATACACAGAGTAGTGTAAAGGGAATATAAAAGCAGGAGAGAGAGACAGGAGAACTCAGAGATTAAAAAAACCAAAGACTGGCTTTTCCTTCCCAAATCTGCAATGGAACAGATGCCCTTGTGAACATTTCGTTCTCCCAAATACTTCATTACCCTGACTCTTCACACTTAACACAAACCATGCAACCCACTAACGAATCTTTGTGACCCTACCTTCAAACCATAGCTGCAGTGTGGCTGGTTCCCAGCTCCCTTGGTGAGTACAATGGCCTCCTCACTGTAGAACCTCATGGCTTCTTCCCCTCATCCCCTTAACTGTTCTTACCAGTGCACCGAGAGTTCCTGCAGAAGGTCAGGTTATAGAATTCCATGAAGAACCCCAGCCCCCAACCTTCCTGTGTCCTGCAAAACCCTACACCTCAGGTGACCTGTTCACTCCTGGTCTTCATCTCCTGTTAGACTACCCCTTGCTCCCCTGCTCACTTCAGGTCAGCTGTTTCTAGAATATTCCAGACATTCTCTTGTGTGGAGGTCTTTGTTCCAGGTGATCCTTCCTTCTGAAACTCCTTCCAGATGCCTTTTGTGCTACATTCCCCCATGAATTCAAACGTACACTAAAATTCCTCCGCCTCAAAGATGTTGATAGTGACCACACACTAGCTGATATTTGAAGCTTTCTACAACTTCCAGCCACACTTATGTGCTCTACCTCTTCTTTTTCCTATAGAAGTCATTAATTCTGTTTACTGTATTAAATTCACTGCCTGCCTCCCACCAGGATGTATGTCCCAAGAGTTAGAATATCCAGTTAGAATAAACAATGAAAAAAATCCTGTTTTATGTAATTTACTAGAGAAAGACCTAATATGCAAGATGCAAGAAATCAAAAGAATCTTAAGAGTTTACTTTTCCCAATATTTTTATAGCTTTATTTATAATCAAACAGCCACAAACAACTGAAAACAGCCAGTTGGGGACTAGGTGAGTAAATTGTAGATCCCCCATACAATAGCAAATCATATCTTCATTAAGAAGGAGCAGGCAGCTCTAATTACAGTGTATACTAACCAAGAAATATCAGCTGCTAAAAATTAATATGTAAGTAAAGCAAAGTGCAGAGCAAAATGTTTTCCATGTGTCTATAAATCACATACATGGTCTATCTATGGAAGGAAACACAGGCACCTTGTAACACTGGTGGTCTTCGTGATGAGTGAATTATGCGGCTGGGGGCCAGGTAAGGAAAGGAGACTGTCCTTCATGATCACACTTCCTAAACTTGGTGCCTTATGATGGCAAGTGCTATATAATAACTGGGTGTAACTATTAAAATATACAACAAAACCTGGGCTAGAAGTCTCTCACTTTGAGTTTTACTTATGAAGTAGGTAAATATAAAAGAGGATTCAAAGAGAAAAATGATCTGATAATGCCTCTTCCTGAAAAAAATAGAACTTTGAATATGTGTAGGAAAAATGGCTATCCTGAATTTCTCCAAGGTATCCTATGCATTTCCTCCAGCCACACCTCACCCTCCTAAGGAAAGGCCATGATTTGAGTTTGCTTTTCTCTCTTGAGCATCAAACAAATGACGTTCTCTCACTTCTTTATCTGTTTCAGAGAAAAAAATTGGCAAACACACTCTTTTAACTTTAGGACTCTCTAGTTACACTTCTCCTTCTCCATTGTGTGCTTCATGTTTCCTGGGCACACTTGCTATAAAATATTCCACTAGGTTTTGACTGTGTCCTTCTTTTGCTCAATCTGGCTTATAACCGTCAACATCCAAGGCTCCATTTTGAAGTTACCACCTTCATGCCAAGCCCTCTGCAAATTGAGTTTCCACGGTCTTTGTCCCTGTGTGACACACTGAAAATTTATCACAGAAGACCTACAGCAGAAAACAGCACAGAGCAATGAAGCAGTGCTCTTGCATTCAGCTCGAAAAATGTATTTGCTAATGAACGTTAAGGACCAAGTTTACCATGTCAACGGCACACTCATGGTAAGCATACAAAGTTTTACTTCTCTTCCATCAAAATAAAGCATATATTTATTACTCATTCATCCCAACCACTTGGACCTTATAGGCAATATTTAATTTCAGGACAGTTGTCCTTACAGGCCTAATCACAAACACCCTTTGTTTTTTAAATGCTGGAAAGACCCCTGGAGGGTTTTCACTGGCTTCAGTCTTCTTGGAGAACTTCCCTGAATTCCAGAGTTGTGCCTTACACGTGCGTTTTTTTAAAGGCCTCACACTCTGCTTTCCAAGGGGGCAGACAGGCAATACGCATATTCAGTTTTCAGTGTGAATGTGAGATGGGAAGAGTGTTAGGCAAGCTGTCAGGACACCAGAGTTCTTTTGATAGGACCCTGTCACGAAACAGTCATATCTATAGAAAGTCATTAAAAACCCTGGGTCTCTGTGTGAAAGTAATTCCGTCAACTTCATCATTTCTAGGACTTTTAAAATTCTAAAGCTCCATGGGTGTCCATGTGGACATTTGTACATGATGACAATTCAGCTGGTCCTTCACTATATCTGTCTTACAAACCAGTACATTCCCCTAAGTAGCACATACTAAATGGCTTTAAAGTAACAAGAATCTTCTTACTGTTCCAGCAGCTAGAATTTCAAAAATCAAGGTGGTAAGAGGACCACGCTCTCCCTAAAGGCACGGGGAGAGAATCTGTTCCTGCCTTTCTCCTGAATCCTGGCCTTGCCTGTAATCCTCGCTGTTCCGGGGCTTATAGATGCCTCACTCTGATCTCGCCACTGCCCATGGTATAGTCCCTGTGCCTGCCTCTTCCCTTCCTAGAAAAACAGAGTCCTATTGGACTAAGGGTCCACCCCACTCCAGAGTGACCTAACTGTACCTGTAACCAAATAAGGTTGCATTCGCAAGTCCTGGGGACTCAAGCATCTGCGGATTTTGGGGTGTACCCAATTCAACGAGGACAGCCCAGGGGATGTAGGATGCTTTCCTTTTCACACACATTTTATACCCGATGCTCAGCAGGTGATACAGTTTATCAGTCTAACATTCAGAGAAACTGAAGTTAAAGACAATTAGAACTTAGAAACCTAAAAATCCCAAAGTCACGAAGAGCAGCTCAAAGGACATTATCTGTCATGTCTTTGCATTTTATAAGAAAAATGTACCTCTCAAAAATATTGCTTCTTCAGGAAAATATATTGAAATTGAAACATAAAAATAGAGAAGATCCCATATCAGATATTATTGCAGGAAATTTGAAATCTGCCTCACACATAATACCTGAGGAAACAATTGACTTTCATTAACAAAATTACAAAACCTGTAAAGTATAGATGATAAAATTGCGAAGAATATTTTACAGTCCCAGATAAGGGAATATACTGCTACTAGAAAGAATACACTAGGGAAATTTAGATTTACAAAAACACATTATTACCTAAACAGAGTAGCATTATGATAATCCTAATTATAATACTTACTGGAATCTATTAAGTGACCGTTAAGTTAATTCATGCCCTTATTTGCAGTAAGGGATGGAATGTCTAGTTGAGCTGTGGTCAGAGAGGTCCTGACTAAACCAGAGCACAAAAAGTTGCAAATGTTTTGTTAGTGGTCTTTGTGTTTTTTCCACAGGGAGTTCTGTGACTACGAGAAAAGCCAGATCATCTCTCCCGGGGCAGCAGGAGAAGCAGTCATCTTCTTATAAGCCACGTGATACGTCAGGATATAAACACTTCATCACCTGATGAGCAAAAAGGAAGCTAAATGGTCTACCTATTTGGAAATAAAGAAAACTCTGAATAAAGAGACCAGTTGAGGGGCGCCTGGGTGGCTCAGTGGGTTAAAGCCTCTGCCTTCGGCTCAGGTCACGATCTCAGAGTCCTGGGATCAAGCCCCACATCGGGTTCTCTGCTCAGCAGGGAGCTTGCTTCCTCCTCTCTCTCTGCCTGCCTCTCTGCCTACTTGTAATCTCTGTCAAATAAATAAATAAAATCTTAAAAAAAAAAAAATTTTAAGAGACCAGTTGATTCAAGTTAGACCAAAACTTAGAAGCCTTGAAGGAAAGAGATTTGTTTAAGCCAAAGTTGTTATATTTAATTACCCATAAACTGATTTTTTATTCCTTTTTTAGGAGCGTCTAGTAACACTCAGCAGCACCTCCTCTTTTGCAGAACACACTTTAGGAACACACTGCAGAACACACTTGTACCTTCTATTTATACCTCCACAATCCGACCACACTCCAACTCCACAAAGCAAACAAAGCCCTTCATCTACAATGCTAATACAACCCTGTCACACCCCTGCTTGATTCCGTTCAGTGGCTTTCCATCACCTAAGAAAGTATAAACTCCTGAATATCACGTGTGTGGCTGGCCTTCCTCCTTCTGTGACCTTACTCTCAGGCCCCCTACTCTAGCCTCCTCTCTCATTACTGACAGTGGTTTTTCTTACTAGGCAAAGAAAAACGGAGCACAAATACAGCCTGAGGGGAAGCACTGAGTGGAAAGGAAGAAGTTAAATACATTTGAGAGCTGTGATGAATAATAGAGGGATAGTCTGGAAAAGGGTGGAGGTGGGCTCAAGGATTTAAATAGGAAGAGCCATAGCTCACACTCTGATCTTGACATAATGGAGGTACGATACAGGCTACTGTTAAATGCAACATGGAAAAGAAGCAAGATTGTTACTGAAGGCCATGGTATTCTCAGTAAAGCAGGAAAAAAAGGTCATCTGCTTAGGATGAAGGGAACAGGGATTGAGTTGGAGTTTTGAAGGGCAAGGCAAAAATATGGGATAGTTATTGATCTACTAAAAGGTGGGTCTTACCAAGGTCCCATGGAGGGCCAATATGAAGCAAAGCTCTAATCTGTAGGGTATGTGCTTCAGCCAAGCAGAACTCCATCACCCAGGTGCTGAGCTCCCAGGGCACAGAAACGGAATTATTTCTCCAAAGTTGTAATTCAACGGACTATGCAGGAAAACGTGGTTTCCAAGACCACTGATAAAAACCTACTTCATATAATTGAAGAAAGAGGAACACAGGTGAACTAAAGGGAAGAAAAGAATAAGACTTGTCGATAAAGGAAGTTCTAGGGGGCAGATATCTCTCTGAAGTTAACTATATGGAGACCTGAAATTATGGGAACGTTTTGCCAATAGACTTGATATTTACCATTTCTGAGATTACAATATTTCTAAAGGATAAAAATTTCTAAACAGTATTTCAAAATCTTCTATAATTATAGCAACAGTTGAAGTAATGATATCATGAAATTGTTTCTGAATCTTCAGTGAATGGTGGGAGTATATATATCATTTAGGATATTTTAAGCAATAGAAAAATCTATGAATCCAGGAGAATTATTGACTTATTTATCTGAAAACTTTTTGATAGTGCTGGCTTCATGGATTTAAGGGCTCAAATAGTATTATAGTGATTTTTTTATATTTAACTTGTTTTTAGTTAAATTCATTTAATTAACATTTAAGGTATTATTAGTTTCAAAGGTAGAGTTCAGTGACTCATCAGTCTAATGTATTACACAGTGCTCATTACAGCACATGCCCTCCTTAATGTCCGTCACCCAGTTCCCCCATTCCCCTCCCCTCCAGCAATCCTCAGTTTATTTCCTATGATTAAGAGTCTCTTACGGTTTGTCTCCCTCTCTGATTTCATCTTGATTTATTTTTCCCTCTCTTCCTCTATGATCCTGTTTGTTTGTTAAATTCCACTTATGAGCAAGAATCATATGATAATTTTCTTTGAGAAATCTAATCTTTATAATACCCAGTAATCACACTACTAAGTATTAACCAAAAAAATACAGAAACACTAATTCAAAGGGATACATGCACCACTATGATATAGAAGCATTATTTACAGTAGCCAAGGTACAGAAGCAGCCCAAATATCCACTGATAAATAAGAAAGACAAATACTATATTATTTCATTCTTATATGGAATTAAAAAAAAAAACAAATGAGCAAAGACAAAAAGAGAAACCACGCAACAGACTCTTAACTATACAGAACAAAGAGATGGGCTGGGGGGCGGCAAGGAGTGGGAAGATGGGTAAAATAGGTGATGCGGGTTAAGGAGTACACTTGTAATGAGCACCAGGTGATGTATGGAATTGTTGAATATTGTATACCTGAAACTAATATAACACTATATGCTAACTATACTGGAATTAAAATTAAAAAAACAATTTTTAAAAACAGTTTTCCCTATATCACTGAGTTCTGCTTTGCTATTCTTTGGTCGTTGACTTTAGATCAGGTTCCATGTGATAGCAAAAAGTGTGTTGCATCTCCAACTACATATTATATTCTGTGCAATTCTGGCAGGAAAAACATTTCAAATGAAAGCCCCAGAGTTAGCTATAATGGTACCCAACCCAGAAACAACATTGTTGACAGAGGTGTGAGGCACTAATTGGCTACAGACAGACCACATGCTCTACCCCTGGGAAAGGAAGAGACCTCACTCAGACTTGAAGTATTGAGACTGGGGAAGGCATAGATCTACAAATGGAAATCAGAATCTGTTTAAAAACAAAAACAAAGGCAAAAAACCCTACAATGAATTAATGATGAGGAAAAAAATTCCTCAAGCCACAGTTACTCTATGGTTTTTCATACTCAAAACCACAGGATATGGAGCTCCAAGTTAATGACATGGAACAATTTAATCAGCTACGTTGCTCCTGTATAAGAATTTACAACTTCCTAATCCTCCATGTAACCTCAACCAAATTCATGTTTTACCAACTGTCACTTTTATAATTCCATTATGGTTCCATTTCTGTTTCAGATTAGTCCCAAGCAAGAGAAAGCAGGACTACCTACTTTAAAAAATAGCAAATAAACCGAAAGGAATTGGTAGAAATCAACGAATTTTTTGGAAGCCTGGAAAATCAGTCTCCCAAAAAAAAGGACATCAATAAAGGCAATTCTGGATATCAGTTACCAAGAACCCATCTTTATTTTCATCATGGAAATGCAGGATTGAATGAGCTCCAATCCTTTTTTCACACACACATATGTATGTATGTATGTATATGTGTGTATGTATATGTGTATATGTATGTATGTATGTATGTGTGTACGCATGTGTGTATATGTGTGTATTGTATGTATGTATATATATGTATGTATGTGTGTGTGTGTGTGTGTGTGTGTGTGTGTATATATATATATATATATATCTCAGGATACCAAAACAGGCAGCTAAAGGTGGTACAGCAAGAACCTGTTGAGAATGACTAGGAAGCAGAGTACAGTGGTAAACATTTCATAAAATGTAAGTGTATCTAGTCAACACGCTGTACACTCCAAATGTACACAATGTTCATCTCAATCACAGCTCAATTAAAAAAAAGAACTCAGCCAGAAAAACTGATCCACAGTAGGGGGAGGAGGAGCATAGAGATTGGTAAAGTCTGAGAATATCAGTTTCCAAAGGAGAATAAGTACAACCACAGAAGAATAATCGAGGATTGCTGGCTTCATTACTGAGAATTACCCAAACCTGAAGAACAAAGAAGCCAAGGGGGCAAGTGTCTTAAAAAAAAAAAAAAAAAGAAAGAAAGAAAGAAAGAAAGAAAAAGAAAAGAAAAGAAAAGAAAAGAAAAGAAAAGAAAAGAAAAGAGAAAAGAAAAGAAGAAAGAAAATCTCTGTGACAGGCTTCAGAACTAAGGTTTGGCTAGAAAAAAGGGGATTGAAAGAGAGCTATCTAAAAGAATGAGAACAGTCAAAGCTTCGAGTAATGGACCAGATGTCTGGTTTTGTGGAACCCTGGGCAAGCTCCAGGGAGAAGGAGGAAACACTACACGACATCCTTGAATCAACAAACATCTCAACACTGGTGTGGCAGGGCACTGATACATTTAGCGGAAGTACAAGCTACGGCCTCTGACTTCAGGTCTCTGTATTCTAACATGTCATCAACAGTTCATAGACCCATCTGCTCTAATGGAAATGTTCTAGAATTAATGCTGTCCGACATAGTAGCCATCCACCACAAGTGGCTATTGAGCACTAGAAATTCCATCCAAAGGAACTAGATGTTGAATTGCATCATATTATAATTAACATTAAATATGAATAGCCCCCCATGTGACTAGAGGCTACAGTAGGAGACAAAACAGCTCAGGATGACAGTATCATATGAAATAAATGCTGAAACATACAAAATAGAATAAAATTACATTAGAGAGTAAAAGCCTCCAAATTTTGCAAATGGATATTTAAAATAGGCTTTGGATTTAGACTTGAATTTTATAATATTTCTATTTTTATTCAGACATCAAAATTCCCACACATGACTTGATAAAAGGGCAGACATGAGTAATCTTACTAGGCTATTCCATCTTAGAATGCAGCCTAAGTTAGCTAGAAGTAGTATAGGGGTATTCACAGGAGAGAAGTTAAGGTCCCAATAATCAAGGAGACAATCACCTTAATTGGAGGTATTCACAATGCTGAAACTGACAATAGGTGACGCACATCCAAACAGGAGGCTATTCAAGGGAAACCTCAGAGAAATGATTCCATCAACTATTAGTTGTTAACAGGTTTTTTTTGAACTCGGACTGCCTCATGAAAACTACTTTAATATTAAACTAACTGGGCATTCTTGGTACTGTTTATTCCCTCTGCCTGTCACATAATATTCCTACTGACTTCATTAATAAGTGGAATCAGATAAATTTGAAAATGCCCACCTACTGACTTAATTCAGATAAAACTGATTGGTAGGGGGCTTTTTTCTAAAACACTTATTACAGAGGTCACCAGATGAACTGAACATACCACAAAGCTATAAAAAAAAAAAAAGTAACACAGCTTATTTAACTTCTTTTAACTAGTTGAAAGATACAGTCAGTGTTTTTTCAGACATGCTCCTATGTACCAGTCTTTTTGCTAAACAATACATATTTATAAACTCAAGAAATCAGCAATGCAACAGTAGGAAGGAGGCTTCATTATTATGGTCACTTTAGAAGAGCAGTAACTAGTGCACTGAGTGGTTAAGTAATGTGCCAAGTTCAAGAACTTGATGTTGCAGGAGGAGGGCTCCCAACAAGAAAGTCTAGTTCTTGAGCTTCTGCTTTCCAACTTCACACCATAATGTTTCTCTCAGCTCATAAAGGCACAGCAGCACCAAAAGAGCATCTGAAACTGATTCTGGAGAATGAAGAGACACACACTAGCAACCTCTTTGTTTAGATATATTCCTCTCAAGTTATGCCCCTTCTCTGCTCTCTACATTTTCCCTGTCCTCCTAAATGGCACTTTGTAGGAACCACCAGGAGAGACTGAGGCAAAACAGTCTGGATCACAGATAATCCATACATTTAATACATAGTCCATAGAGAAAGAAGTGTTTCCATAAAGTGTTTTGCTACCTGTAACATTCTGGGAGAAACTCAAGAGACAATTTTTCAAAGATATTCTGCATAAAATACCTTAGCAAAACGAGAAAATGGGAGAGCAGCCGTGGCAAAACCACCATGGCCCTTATTGAACAATACAACTCAAAACATGGCCTTAATGCCTGACACTGACAGTGAAAAATCATATTGAGTGTTCTCTTTGTCAATTACCATGTTAAATTTAAGAAACTGAGAAGAATATTTAACCAGGACATTTACATTTAGTGGGATTTTCTAGAATAAGGAGGAAAAAACTTCTTAAAGTTTCATTTTTTTATCAGTTTCAACACCAGTCAGTTTTAGGATAATGATATTGGACTACTTTGTGGAATGAGGTGAAGAAAGACACCACTTTAAATAAGGCACATACTTTTAGTTGCAGTATAACTAAATGCTTCATTATGAAGATAATGTCCTTGGTCTTCTTTCCACTATGCATGGTAATGAACCCTAATGCATGGTCCCAGGTATACACAGGCTGTTTGCATGGACTGTCACAACTGCTGTTTGAGGAGACATGCTATTCATTAATTTAGCACCACATCCAATTATGCTATTGTAAAGCTAGTGTACTATTCATGTAAGGGCAACCAAAGACCCCCCACATGTGTTTGCTTATATGAGTCAGCAGTTTTCACGAAATTTGGTCTACTTCTCAGATATCCCCATAGTCCTCTCTGTCTCTCTGTTCATTGCCATTGTTATTACATGTCTACTTCTCATTTTTTTTTTCTATTCTAGATTTAAATTCCCTAAGTGTGATAGCCACAACTGTTGAATTATCACCTTATCCCTAATACCTAGTACAGTGCTTAAACCAATAGGTGTTTGTGACTTGACTGAACCAGTGTGTTAGGCTAGCTAGATGTGTATCACTTTCTTAAATCCCTCCAAGCCATATACATTGAAGAAGTGGAGGATTACCCACTCAGTTGAAAAAAAAAATTCAATAATTTACAGTGTATTAGAAACTACATAAGGAACCATCAATATATAGAATAGTCCCAACCATTTAGATTATTTTAATGGAGAATAAGAGGTAAAGGATTATGATTTTTTGAGTTTTGTGAAAAGATGATGGGATTAAATGCCTTGACCAATCCTACTTGCAAAGGCAGAGGCTGATAATTCAGATCAGGCATTATGAAGTGAAGGCTTAAACCTGGCTTACAGAAAATATAGGCATCCTCAACAGAAGGATTGCCATGAATGAAGGAGTAGGGTGGTGGAAAGCACTGTATACTCGTGTAAGGACAGAATCCAAAAAAACTGAAGTGTGGATGATGAAGAAGATAAAAGATTAAAGATACTGACAATGGTCAAATCATAGAAAGCTGAGAAAATATGCTCAAAAGTTTAAACTTTGAGGGGAGGAGTCAAGATGGCGGAGAAGTAGCAGCTGAGACGACATCAGGTAGCGGGAGATCAGCTAGATAGCTTATCTAAAGATCGCAAACACCCACAAATCCGACGGGAGATCGAAGAGAAGAAGAACAGCAATTCTAGAAACAGAAAATCAACCACTTTCTGAAAGGTAGGACTGGCGGAGAAGTGAATCCAAAGCGACGGGAAGATAGACCACGGGGGGAGGGGCCGGCTCCCGGCAAGCGGCGGAGCCACGGAGCACAAAATCAGGACTTTTAAAAGTCTGTTCCGCTGAGGGACATCGCTCCAGAGGCTTAACCGGGGTGAAGCCCACGCGGGGCCAGGGTGGCCTCAGGTCCCGCAGGGTCACAGAAGGATCGGGGTGTCTGAGTGTCGCAGAGCTTACAGGTATTAGAACGGGGAAGCCAGCTACAGAGACAGAGCCGAGGAGTGAGCTCTCAGCTCGGGGTTACCTTGAACCGGTCGCAGGCTCGGTCAGCTCGGAGCACGGCCGGAGGCCAGGGTGATGGGAGTAATTGGGCGCTGTTCTCTGAGGGCGCACTGAGGAGTGGGGCCCCGGGCTCTCGGCTCCTCCGGGCGGGAGACTGGGCGGCCGCCATCTTCATTCCCGTCCTCCGGACTCTACGGAAAGCGCTCAGGGAACAAAAGCTCCCGAAAGCGAACCCGAGCGGATTACTCAGCCCGGCCCCGGGTAAGGGCGGTGCGACTCCGCCTGGGGCAAAGACACTTGAGAATCACTACAACAGGCCCCTCCCCCAGAAGATCAACAAGAAACCCAGCCAGGACCAAGTTCACTTACGAGGAGTGCAGGTTCAATACCAAGGAGAGCGGCGGAATTCCAGAGGAGGAGAAAGCAAAGCACGGAACTCGTGGCTTTCTCCCCATGATTCTTTAGCCTTGCAGTTAATTTTTTTTCTTTTTCAATTTTTTTTCTCTTCTTCTGCTAAATTTTTTTAACTTTTACCCTTTTCTTTATAACGTTTTTTAACTAGTTTATCTAATATATATATATTTTTTTTCGTTTTTATATTTTTTCATTATTGGTTTTCTTTTTTTCTTTGTTTCTTTTTTCTTTTTTTTTTCTTTTTTTTTTTTTCTTTCTGAACCTCTTTTTATCCCCTTTCCCCCCCCCCTCACGATTTGGGATCTCTTCTGATTTGACTAAAGCATATTTTCCTGGGGTTGTTGCCACCCTTTTAGTACTTTACTTGTTCCTTCATATACTCTTATCTGGACAAAATGACAAGGCGGAAAAATTCACCACAAAAAAAAGAACAAGAGGCAGTACTAAAGGCTAGGGACCTAATCAATACAGACATTGGTAATATGTCAGATCTAGAGTTCAGAATGACGATTCTCAAGGTTCTAGCCGGACTTGAAAAAGGCATGGAAGATATTAGAGAAACCCTCTCGGGAGATATAAAAGCCCTTTCTGGAGAAATAAAAGAACTAAAATCTAATCAAGTTGATATCAAAAAAGCTATTAATGAGGTGCAATCAAAAATGGAGGCTCTCACTGCTAGGATAAATGAGGCAGAAGAAAGAATTAGCGATATAGAAGACCAAATGACAGAGAATAAAGAAGCTGAGCAAAAGAGGGACAAACAGCTACTGGACCACGAGGGCAGAATTCGAGAGATAAGGGACACCATAAGATGAAAGAATATTAGAATAATTGGGATTCCAGAAGAAGAAGAGAGAGGGGAGCAGAAGGTATATTGGAGAGAATTATTGGAGAGAATTTCCCCAATATGGCAAAGGGAACAAGCGTCAAAATCCAGGAGGTTCAGAGAACCCCCCTCAAAATCAATAAGAATAGGTCCACACCCCGTCACCTAATAGTAAAATTTACAAGTGTTAGTGACAAAGAGAAAATCCTGAAAGCAGCCCGGGAGAAGAAGTCTGTAACATACAATGGTAAAAATATTAGATTGGCAGCAGACTTATCCACAGAGACCTGGCAGGCCAGAAAGAGCTGGCATGATATATTCAGAGTACTAAACGAGAAAAACATGCAGCCAAGAATACTATATCCAGCTAGGCTATCATTGAAAATAGAAGGAGAGATTAAAAGCTTCCAGGACAAACAAAAACTGAAAGAATTTGCAAACACCAAGCCAGCTCTACAGGAAATATTGAAAGGGGTCCTCTAAGCAAAGAGAGAGCCTAAAAGTAGTAGATCAGAAAGGAACAGAAACAATATACAATAACAGTCACCTTACAGGCAATACAATGGCACTAAATTCATATCTCTCAATAGTTACCCTGAATGTTAATGGGCTAAATGCCCCAATCAAAAGACACAGGGTATCAGAATGGATAAAAAAACAAAACCCATCTCTATGTTGCCTACAAGAAACTCATTTTAAACCCGAAGACACCTCCAGATTTAAAGTGAGGGGGTGGAAAAGAATTTACCATGCTAATGGACATCAGAAGAAAGCAGGAGTGGCAATCCTTATATCAGATCAATTAGATTTTAAGCCAAAGACTATAATAAGAGATGAGGAAGGACACTCTATCATACTCAAAGGATCTGTCCAACAAGAAGATCTAACAATTTTAAATATCTATGCCCCTAACATGGGAGCAGCCAACTATATAAACCAATTAATAACAAAATCAAAGAAACACATCGACAATAATACAATAATAGTAGGGGACTTTAACACTCCCCTTACTGAAATGGACAGATCATCCAAGCAAAAGATCAACAAGGAAATAAAGGCCTTAAATGACCCACTGGACCAGATGGACATCACAGATATATTCAGAACATTCCATCCCAAAGCAACAGAATACACATTCTTCTCTAGTGCACATGGAACATTCTCCAGAATAGATCACATCCTCGGTCCTAAATCAGGTCTCAACCGGTATCAAAAGATTGGGATAATTCCCTGCATATTTTCAGACCATATTTTCAGAGCATATTTTCAATGCTCTGAAGCTAGAACTCAATCACAAGAGGAAATTTGGAAAGAACCCAAATACATGGAGACTAAACAGCATCCTTCTAAAGAATGAATGGGTCAACCAGGAAATTAAAGAAGAATTGAAAAAATTCATGGAAACAAATGATAATGAAAATACAACGGTTCAAAATCTGTGGGACACAAGAAAGGCAGTCCTGAGAGGAAAATATATAGCGGTACAAGCCTTTCTCAAGAAACAAGAAAGGTCTCAGGTACACAACCTAGCCCTACACCTAAAGGAGCTGGCGAAAGAACAAGAAAGAAACCCTAAACCCAGCAGGAGAAGAGAAATCATAAAGATCAGAGCAGAAATCAATGAAATAGAAACCAAAAAAAAAAAAAAAAACAATAGAACAAATCAACGAAACTAGGAGCTGGTTCTTTGAAAGAATTAATAAGATTGATAAACCCCTGGCCAGACTTATCAAAAAGAAAAGAGAAAGGACCCAAATCAATAAAATCATGAATGAAAGAGGAGAGATCACAACTAACACCAAAGAAATACAGACAATTATAAGAACATATTATGAGCAACTCTATGCCAACAAACTTGACAATCTGGAAGAAATGGATGCATTCCTAGAGACATATAAACTACCACAACTGAACCAGGAAGAAATAGAAAGCCTGAACAGACCCATAACCAGTAAGGAGATTGAAACAGTCATCAAAAGTCTCCAAACAAACAAAAGCCCAGGGCCAGACGGCTTCCCGGGGGAATTCTACCAAACATTTAAAGAAGAACTATTCCCTATTCTCCTGAAACTGTTCCAAAAAATAGAAGTGGAAGGAAAACTTCCAAACTCATTTTATGAGGCCAGCATCACCTTGATCCCAAAACCAGACAAGGATCCCATCAAAAAAGAGAACTACAGACCAATATCCTTGATGAACACAGATGCAAAAATCCTCACCAAAATACTAGCCAATAGGATTCAACAGTACATTAAAAGGATTATTCACCACGACCAAGTGGGATTTATTCCAGGGCTGCAAGGTTGGTTCAACATCCGCAAATCAATCAGTGTGATACAACACATTAATAAAAGAAAGAACAAGAACCATATGATACTCTCCATAGATGCTGAAAAAGCATTTGACAAAGTACAGCATCCCTTCCTGATCAAAACTCTTCAAAGTGTAGGGATAGAGGGCACATACTTCAATATTATCAAAATCATCTATGAAAAACCCATCGCAAATATCATTCTCAATGGAGAAAAACTGAAAGCATTTCCGCTAAGGTCAAGAACACGGCAGGGATGTCCGTTATCACCACTGCTATTCAACATAGTACTAGAAGTCCTAGCCTCAGCAATCAGACAACAAAAAGAAATTAAAGGCATCCAAATCGGCAAAGAAGAAGTCAAACTATCACTCTTCGCAGATGATACGATACTTTATGTGGAAAACCCAAAAGACTCCACTCCAAAACTGCTAGAACTGGTACAGGAATTCAGTAAAGTGTCAGGATATAAAATCAATGCACAGAAATCAGTCGCATTTCTCTACACCAACAACAAGACAGAAGAAAGAGAAATTAAGGAGTCCATCCCATTTACAACTGCACCCAAAACTATAAGATACCTTGGAATAAACCTAACCAAAGAGACTAAGAATCTATACACAGAAAACTATAAAGTACTCATGAAAGAAATTAAGGAAGACACAAAGAAATGGAAAAATGTTCCATGCTCCTGGATTGGAAGAATAAATATTGTGAAAATGTCTATGCTACCTAAAGCAATCTACACATTTAATGCAATTCCTATCAAAGTACCATCCATTTTCTTCAAAGAAATGGAGCAAATAATCCTAAAATTTATATGGAACCAGAAAAGACCGCAAATAGCCAAAGGAATATTGAAAAAGAAAGCCAACGTTGGTGGCGTCACAATTCCGGACTTCAAGCTCTATTACAAAGCTGTCATCATCAAGACAGCATGGTACTCGCACAAAAACAGACACATAGATCAATGGAACAGAATAGAGAGCCCAGAAATAGACCCTCAACTCTATGGTCAACTAATCTTTGACAAAGCAGGAAAGAATGTCCAATGGAAAAAAGACAGCCTCTTCAATAAATGATGTTGGGAAAATTGGACAGCCACATGCAGAAAAATGAAATTGGATCATTTCCTTACACCACACACGAAAATAGACTCAAAATGGATGAAGGACCTCAATGTGAAAAAGGAATCCATCAAAATCTTGAGGAGAACACAGGCAGCAACCTCTTCGACCTCAGCCGCAGCAACATCTTCCTAGGAACATCGCCAAAGGCAAGGGAAGCAAGGGCAAAAATGAACTATTGGGATTTTATCAAGATCAAAAGCTTTTGCACAGCAAAGGAAACAGTTCACAAAACCAAAAGACAACTGACAGAATGGGAGAAGATATTTGCAAATGACATATCAGATAAAGGGTTAGTGTCCAAAATCTATAAAGAACTTAGCAAACTCAACACCCAAAGAACAAATAATCCAATCAATAAATGGGCAGAAGACGTGAACAGACATTTCTGCAAAGAAGACATCCAAATGGCCAACAGACACATGAAAAAGTGCTCCATATCACTCGGCATCAGGGAAATACAAATCAAAACCACAATGAGATACCACCTCACACCAGTCAGAATGGCTAAAATTAACAAGTCCGGAAATGACAGATGCTGGCGAGGATGAAGAGAAAGGGGAACCTACACTGTTGGTGGGAATGCAAGCTGGTGCAACCACTCTGGAAAACAGCATGGAGGTTCCTCAAAATGTTGAAAATAGAACTACCCCATGATCCAGCAATTGCACTGCTGGGTATTTACCCTAAAGATACAAACGTAGTGATCCGAAGGGGCACATGCACCCGAATGTTTATAGCAGCAATGTCTACAATAGCCAAACTATGGAAAGAACCTAGGTGTCCATCAACAGACGAATGGATAAAGAAGATGTGGTATATATACACAATAGAATACTATGCAGCCATCAAAAGAAATGAAATCTTGCCATTTGCGACGACGTGGATGGAACTAGAGGGTATCATGCTTAGCGAAAGAAGTCAATCGGAGAAAGACAACTATCATATGATCTCCCTGATATGAGGGAGTGGAGATGCAACCTGGGGGGGGTTAAGGGGGTAGGAGAAGAGTAAATGAAGCAAGATGGGATTGGGAGGGAGATAAACCATAAGTGACTCTTAATCTCACAAAACAAACTGAGGGTTGCTGGGGGGAGGGGGGTTGGGAGAGGGTGGGTGGGGTTATGGACATTGGGGAGGGTATGTACTATGGTGAGTGCTGTGAAGTGTGTAAACCTGGCGATTCACAGACCTGTAACCTTGGGGAAAAAAATATATGTTTATAAAAAATTAAAAAAAAAAGTTTAAACTTTGTACAATGGACCAATATTTCCTAAAATGTTTATTGAAACAATCCCAACAGAAGCTTAAAGATTTAGGAATCATGTAAGTTATGCAAGTGGGCTCCATACTACATCTGCCTGGATAGTCACAATGCCCATGATGTCATTAAGGGTACTGATAAGTTCTGCAATCTGTAAGTATAACTCAGAATTTCACAAATGATTTGTGCAGTAGGTGTGGGTACATGGGCATATGTATGAAATCTCTATGAGCTGTTCCCTAGGATATACTTTGTAAATCACTATAGTAAGTATGGAAGGATTTTAAGCAGGGATCATTTCATATTTCAGAAAGTTCACTCTGACCAAAAGGGAAAAGATGAAGCAAAAGAGAGTGGGTTTGGAGGTAGGGAAAACCATCCAAATACTAATACAGGAATGAGGCAGTAGACACAGGAATGTGAAAACAAAAACGAATTTGAATGTAAAGGAATAGAACTTGGCAGCTAATTTGATATGGGGAGTTTGAGCAATGGAAGTTAATGTGTTTTCTGGGTTTCTAGACTTTACAAGTATACAGTGTTAGCATTAACAGGAAGAGAAATGAGCTTTGTTAGAAATAAAACAAATACATGTTTGTTCATAGTAAGCTACTATGGGGTATTTAATTGGAGCTATGCAATAGGCAGTTGACAGGTTTCATTCATACCACTTCTAGAATGTGCAATTCTATGTGAATTTACACATCTCTTTGTTTAATCATCATTCTCCTACTAGATGAAAACTCCTAAAGGTGAATATGTAATGTATGCTTAATAAATTTTAGTGTAAAACAGAATTCAAGTAGCAGAAACTTTTTTTTAATCAAGGGTTACCTATAGACTGAAAGTTTATGTGCCCATAAAATTCATAAGTTGAAAACTAATCCCCAATATAATGGTATTTGGAGGCGGGGCTTTTAGGAGGGGATCAGGTCATGAGGATAGAGCCCTCATGAAAGGGACCCCAGAGAGTTCCCTAGTTCCTTTTTCCATGTGAGATTATAGTGCACAGACCTCGGTCTATAAAAGAAAGAACATTCTCACCAGACACCAAAACTGCTGGCATCTTGTTCTAAGACTTCTGGCCTCCAGAAGCGAGAAATTCCATTGTTTAAAAGCTACCCAGCCTATGACATTTTTATTATAACAGGACAAACTAAGACAGTACAATAATGTGTGTGTGGTGCGCACACACACACACACACACACTTTTTTTTTTTTAACTAAAAGAGGACATCTTCATCTCCTTTGCAGAGAGAGCAGACAACTGAGCACCTCAGTCCTAGCACAGACAAGGGTGGGCCGAGGTTGGTGTGCAGGCTAACAAGAGTCCACATACCTTTGTCTCACCCCTGTTTTAAGAAAGGGGCTCTCTAGAATTTTCACTGGAGACCCCATAGGCATTTCTCTCTTCTTTATTGCTTGGGGTTGCCAGAAACCCACTCCCGTTTACAGATCTCCCAGCCTCCAGCTCTGAGCTTCCTTAGCATTTGACGAAGGCCTGAGGTTGATGGAGTCTGTGTGTGTAATACTGTTCCAGCCTCCGGTTTACAAGACAGCCCCTCTGCCATATTTGGTTGTAGCAGCTGGAATGGCTTAAGATGGGATTTCAATAGTACAGTAAGTTCAGTAGTTTGGCTGCAGTGTCTCGGGGAGAAGCAGTATGGTTAGCCATCTCTCCTTTGTGCTTTCTCCCAACTCCATGGAGAGGGCAAGCTCAGACAGGCATTACAAACACAACATGTAGTGATGCACACCTTTTCCAGATGTGAAGATGGGGAGCACGGGGTGAAAAATTGTTCAGAAGGGAGAAAACAGAGAAATCTTCTCCATTACTTCTTCACACCTACCATAATTATCTTTCTTTCTGGATCCAAGAGCTCCTTCTGCTGGCAGGTGTCTAGCAAGAGGCTCAGGAAATGGACACAGTAGGAGCCAAAAGAAAAGACATCCACCACATACACCATGGGTAGCTCTGGCTGGGGCTAAAGCAAACAAAGGTAAACCTAGGCTTTCAGTTTTCTACATCACCCAAGTGGAGCTTGCCGAGCCAGGAAAGGACATGAGGACTCGGGACAGGAGACATGGTTCATAACAAGAGTATGCATTTGGCAGCAGGACCTTCAGCCTTTCTCTCAGGAAGCAAGGTACGTAGTAGGTGATTTGAAGGGTGCAAATGTGTAGACAACTGACGAATGCCAAACAATTCCACCAACATAACAGATTAATAGATGTCATACCTAGCTACAGCAATCACATATGGGCAAATGCTTTAATGCACTGAGTTTGGGAAGACTCACACACTGAACTTTTTCAACAACACAAAATGAGGAAGAAATGAATAAGGAAATGAAAGTCCACCAAAATATTAGGTAATCATCTGTTCAAATAAAATATGATGCCAAATGGGTCAAGCATCTAATTAACACAGGTTACATATTTAACATATCTTAAACTATTATCATTTAGTTTAAAAAAATAGTTTAGAGTCCTCTAGAAAATACCCAATATTTTCAAAAAACCATCTACTTCAGGCGCCTGAGTGGCTCAGTCAGTTAAGCATCTGTCTTCCGCTCAGGTCATGATCCCAGGGCCCTGGAGTTGAGCCCAGTATGGGGATCCCTGCTCAGTGGGGAACCTATTTGTCCCTCTCCCTCTATTCTTCCCAGCTGCTCATGTTCTCTCTCTCTCAAATAAATAAAATCTTTAAAAAAAAAAAAAAGCCATCAATTTTTTTTTCCAGTTCTCAACGGTACTACTTATAAAGACACCAGTGATAGTGGATTAAAGACCCAACCCACCCCACTCCATTATAATCTCATTTCAACCTCTATAAAATTGCAATGACCTTATTTCCAAAAAAGGTCACATCCTGAGGTACTGAAAATTAAGGCTTCAACCTTTCTTTTATGGGGATGATTCAACCCACAATAGGCATCTTATTAGACTATTACTTGATCTACATAACAAGCAAAATTTTAGATCTGATGGGAGGAGACTGGCAAGATGGTGAAGGAGGAGGATCCTAAACTCACCTCATCCCAGCAATACACCCAGAGAACAACTACACCAGTGCCACTAACTGAGGAAACCAACTGAAGACTAGCAGAGCAGACTCTCCACAGTTAACTGTAGGCAGGAGGCCACACAGGAAAATGGCTGGAACGGCAGGGTTCCGGTGAGGAGACAAACATACCTGAAAGACTAACCACAGACTGGAGGGACACCATGAACACTGGCAGAGAGAGGAGCAGGCCCCACGCCAGAGATTGCAGACATGGGAGACCTGCACTGAGAAGACAAGACCTCAGAACATTAGGCTTTGAAACCAAAGATATTTAGCTTTAAGAGTTTTTTACAATCGAGGGGCTTAATACTAAGAACTTTGAAAATCAGCAGGGTTGGCACTGGGAGAGCTTAGGACAATAGGAAACTGATCCCCACCATTAAAGAGACACTATAACAAACAACCCTCCAAGATACAGCATAGAAACAGCAGTTTAAAAACCACCTGCGGTATACAGGAAGGAGATTTATTTACTAATCTCAGAACAAGTGCAGGAGCCGCACAGATCTTTAGAAGATTTCTACAACAGTAAGACAGCTTCTAGGTAAGACTTCTCTACCCCTACCCACCCTCCCAAGACTAGACACCTAGACCCCTGCAGGAATCAGAATGTTCTCAACATAGCTTATGAAAACCATGCACTCTGCCCTTACACTCTCCTGTGGACTCACCCCATCCAACCTGACTCACTCAACAGGAGTCCCTCCAAAGCAGCTCCTGATTCATCTCAGTCTGCAAGAGGCTACAACAGGGTCCAGCCACCACTTCAAAGTGACTCTTGCCCTGGGAGAGGGTAAGATAACCACACAAGCCAGTTCTACTACAGGTACAGCAGTGGGTGTGGAGCAGACCTCTGGTCTGAATGCAGGCCCCACTCTATCAACAAAAGCCTCTAAGGACAATGTTCTGCAGGTTGGTACAACTGCAGTATGAGCAAATGGGCTGAGGGCAGGCATATAGTCTGACCCAACTACAAGCCTAAGGCAGACCCAGACTGGCCCCTTAACAGCAGGGGGCCAAACCATACTGACAGCAGGCAAAGAGAATCATTGCATTGAAGACAAACATGGCTCTCCCACAATAGTTAGGCACACAACACACGCAGGAGACACCTCTCAAGTACCTGGTACTAGTGAACAAGGGACACTGCATTATAGGATCTGTTCATTAGACCACTGCTTTCAAGGAGATGTAGAGGACTTTCCTAATACACATAAACAGAGAGCTGGGCAAAATGAGGGGACAGATGACTATATTCCAAATGAAAGAACAGAACAAACTCATAGTGAAGGGGCTAAATGAAATGGAGCTAATATGCCTGATCAAGAAGTCAAGTAATGGTCATAAGGATATTCACTGGATTTGAGAAAAGAGTAGAAGACCTCAGTAAGACCTTCAACAACAAACAGAAAATGTAAAAAGAACCAGAGATATAAGAACTCAATAACTGAAATAAAAATACACTAGAGAAAATAAATAGCAGAAAGACCAGATCAGGGGCTCGGATAAATAGCAAGAAGAATAAAAGAAAAAATGAGAATAAGTTAAAGGAAATCAGTGACATCATCAAATGTAATAATATTCACATTATAGGGATACCAAAAGAAGAAGAGAGAAAAGGGGGCAGAAAAATGTATTTGAAGAAATAATAGCTGAAAACTCCCCTAAATCTGGGGAAGGAAACAAACCTCTCAACCCAGGAGACAAAATGTACCCAAAAAATCAACTACAGGAGGTTCACACCAAGACACACAATAAATACGGACAAAAGTACTGGTATAGAATTTTAAAAGCAGCCAAAGAAAACAGCTAAATACAAAGGAAACCCTATAAAGCTATCAGCTGATTCTTCAGCCAAAACTTTCCAAGCCACAGGGAATGGCATGATATAGTCAAAATGCTAAAGAGAGAAAACCTGCAATCAAGCCTTCTCCATCCAGCAAGGTTGTCATTCTGAATAGGACAACAGACAGAATCTCCCAAACAAGAGTTAAAGGACTTCATCACTACTAAACCAGCCCTACAGGAAAGGTCAAAAAATTCTATGAGGAAAAAGGAAAAGCTATAATCAGGAGTAAGAAAATTAGGAAAGGAAAAAAATTTCAGAGGTACATACAAACACAATAAAAGTAGATTAGTCACTTATAAAACCATTATAGTGGTTAGAGCACAAATGAAATAAAATCAATTCTATCTATAAAACCAGGCAAGGGATTTACAAAATGAATGGGCATAAAGTATGACATCATATACATAAAACATGAGGGAGAGGGGAGTAGAATTTAGTGCTTTTAGAATGAGTTCAAATTAAAGCAACTGTCGACATAGGCTGCTACATGCATAGGATGTTGTGTAACAACCTAATGGTAACCACAAGACCTGTAATGGATATACAAAATATAGAGAGAAAGGAATCTAAGCACATCACTGAAAAAAAAAAAAAAATCTATCAAACCACAGTTGGGGGAAGAAAGGAACAAGTAAGCACATACCCATCAATAATTACTTTGGAGAATTCAGCCCATTTACATTCAATCAAAAAACACAGGGTAACTGGATTGAAAAAAAAAATCCATCTATATGCTGCCTGCAAAAGATACTTCAGACCTAAAAACACATGTGAATCAAAAATAAAGGAAAAACATTTATCCTGCAAATAAATCGAAGTAAAAAGATTAGCAATTCTCATATCAGAAAAATCAGACTTTAAAACAAAGACTATAACAATAGATTAAAAAAAGGACACTATTTATTGATAAAAGGAACAATCTAACAAGAAGATATAACTATAGATATTTATACACCCAACATGGGATCCCCAAATATATAAAGGAACTATTAGCAGACATGAAGAAATTGATACTAATACAACAATAGTAGAAGACTTCAACACTCATATCAATGGAAAATCATCCAGCTAGAAAATCAACAAGGAAACATTGGCTTTGAAGGACACACCAGACCAGATGGACCTAACATATACTTAGAGCATTCCATCCTAAAACAAAGGAATACACATTCTTTTCAGGTACACATGGAACATTCTCTAGAACAGATCACACGTTAGGCCACAAAAGAAGTCTCAACAAATTCAAAAAGATTCAAGTACTACCATGCATCCTTTCTGATCACAATGCTATGAAACTAGAAATCAACCACAAGAAAAAAATCTGGGGAAAACAAAAACACAAAAATATGGAGATTAAATAACATGCTACTAAACAATGAATGGATCAACCAAGAAATCAAAGAGGAAATTTAAAATATGCATAGAGACATAGGGAAAATGAAAACACAATGTTCCCAATCTTTGGGATGCAACAAAAGCTGTTGTAAAAGGGAAGATTATAACAATACAGGCCTACCACAAGAAGAAAAATCTCAAATAAACAACCTAAACTTACACTTAAAGAAGCTAGAAAAGGAACAGTCCAAAGCCACAAAAGAAAGAAAGAAAAATTAGAGCAGAGATCAATGAAAGAGACCAAAAAAAAAAAAAAAAAAAAGGGACATATCAATGAAACCAGCATGGAGTTCTTTAAAAAGAGCAACTAAAATCAATAAACCTTTAGCCAGACTCATTAAAAAAGGAGAAGGAGAGGTTGAGAGGATTCAGATTAAATCAGAAATGAAGGAGAAATAACTGACACAGAAATATAAAGGATTATAAAAGAATATTATGAAAAGTTACATGCCAACAAATAGGACACCATAGAAAAACTGGATAAATTCCAAGAAACATACAACCTTCCTAAACTGAATCAGAAAGAAATCAAAACTTTGAACAGACTAACTACTAGCAATACTAATTACTGAAATAGCAGGAGTAATCAAAAAGTCCCAACAAACTAATGTCTAGGACCAGATGGCTTCATAGGTGAATAGTAACAAACATTTCAAGAGTAATACCTATTCTTCTCAAACTATTCAAAAAAAAAAAAAAATAGAAGAGGAAGGAGAACTTCTTAACTCATTCTACAAGGTCAAAATTACCGTTACCCAAACCAAATGAAAACATTCCAAGAACAAAAACAAAACCAAACCAAACGCTAAAGGACAATAACTCTGACAAACATATATGCAAATCTCCTCAAAAATCTTTAGCAAACCAAATCCAACAACACATTTAAAAAAAAATCATTCACCACAAGCAAGTGGGATTTATTTCTGGGATACAAAGGTGGTTCAGGATTTTCAAATCAGTGATACCTCACATGAACAAGAGAAAGGATAAAACCATATGATCATTTCAATAGATGCAGAAAAAGTATTTGACAAAGTACAACATCCATTCATGATAAAAATTCAGCAAAGCAGGTTTAGAGGGGATATACCTCAACATGTTAAAGGCTCTATATGAAAAACCCACAGCCAACATCACACTCAGTTGTGAAAAATTGAGAGCTTTTCTTCTTAGGTGAGGAACAAGACAAGGATGGTCACTCTCACCAATTTTAGTCAACAGAGGTCTGGAAGTCCTAGCCACAGCAGTCAGACAACAAAAAGGACTAGGCATCCAAATTGGTAGGGAAAATAATGAAACTTTCACTATCTGCAGATGAATTAATACTATATATAGAAAACCCTAAAGACTCCATCAAAAAACTAGAAGTGAAAAATGAATTCAGTAAAATTGCAAGATACCAAAATCAATGTACAGAAATGTTATATTTTATACACTAATAACATAGCAGAAAGAAAAAGAAAACAATTCCATTTGTAATTGCAGTGAAAAATAATAAAATACCTAGGAATAAACTCAAATCAAGAAGGTGAAAGATCCATACCCTGAAAACTATAAAAACCATTGATGAAAGAAATTGAAGATGGCACAAACTAATGGAAACATATTTCACACTCATGAACTGGGAGGACCAATATTGTTAAAATGACCATACTACCCAAAACAATCTACAGAGTTAATGCAATCGCTATCAAAATACCAACAGTTTTTTCACAGAGATAGAACAAACAATCCTAAGATTTGTATGGAACCACAAAGGACCCCAAACAGCCAAAGCAATCTTGAAAAAGAATAAAGTGGGAGGTATCACAATCCCAGATTTCAAGATATACTATAAAGCTACAGTAATCAAAGGTATGGTCCTGGCACAAAAATAGACACGTACATCAATGACAAAAACTCACAATTTTATGGCCTATTAATCTACAACAAAAGAGGCAATATGCAATGGGGAAAAAAATAATGCTGAGAAAACTGGACAGCTACATGCAGAAGAATGAAACTGGATCACTTTCTTACAACATACACACAAGTAAACTCAAAATGAATTAAAGACCTAAATGTAAGACCTGAAACCATAAAATTCCTCAAAGAAAACATAGGTAGTAACTCTTTGGTATCAGCCATAGAAGTACTTTTCTAGATCTGTCTCCTTTGACAAGGGAAACCAAAGCAAAATTAAACTATTGGGACTATACCAAAAATAAAAATCTTCTGCACAGCAAAGGAAACAATTAACAAAACAAAAAGACCACATACTGAATGGGAAAAGATACCTGTGAATAATATATCCAATAAGGGGTTAATATAAAAAAAATACAAAAAAATTATAAAATATATATAAAATATATAACTCAACACCAAAAAAAAAATCATTATCATCATCGTCATCTAATTAAATATAGGCAGAGGACCTGAATAGCCATTTTTCCAAAGACATACATAGTGACCAATAAACACAGGAAAAGATGCTCAACATTACTAACCAGGGAAATGCAAATCAAAACCACAGTGAAATATCCCCACACACCTGCCAAAATGGCTAAAATCAAAAACATAAGAAATTACAAGTGTTGCAAAGGACATGGAGAAAAAGGAACTGTTTGCATTGTTAGTTGAAATTTAAGCAATAAATAAAAATTGAATTATCATATTATCCAGTCATTCCACTACTGAGTATTTACCAGAGAAAACAAAAACACTAATTTGAAAAGATATGCACCCTATGTTTACTTCGGCATTATTTATAATAGCGAAGATAGAAAAGCAACCCAAGTGTCCATCCACAGATGAATAAAGATGATGTGGGGTGTGTGTGTGTGTGTGTATTACTCATCCATAAAAAAGAATAAAATCTTGCCATTTGCAAAAACCCGGATGGATCCAGAAGAGGATTTAATGCTAAATGAAATAAGTCAGAGAAAAATAAATACCGTAAGATTTTACTCACAAGTAGAATTTAAGAAACAAAAGAGCCAAACAAAAAAAGACCAAAAATACCCGACTCTTAAGCAGGGACTTGTTGGCTCCTAGAGGGAAGATAGGTGGGCTGATGATTGAAACACATGAAGGAGATCAGGAGTATAATTATCCTAATGAGCACTGAGTAATGTATGGAATTGCTGAATCATACTGTGCACTTGAAGTAAATATAGCATTGTACGTTAATTACACACAAATACGAAAATTAAATTTAGATCTGTTAAAAGAAACCTGATCTGAGTTACCGTAACAGATAATCACATCCTCTCACCCTCAGTTCCAAAGGGCTCAGATCCAAGCCCTTTAAGGGGAAGGGTCATCCCCTTGGCAAAGGTACTTCAGCACTAACATGAATATATCCTATGTCTTCCTCCAGCATTTCCCCTAAGAGATTTGCAGTCACATGTCAGGGTATCTATTGCAGCAGGAAAGAGAACTTGCTCAATTTTGGAGGGCAGATCAGAAATTAGTTCTGTGTTGATGTTACTATCAGGGACCCCAAATACCACTGTGGTCTGGTCAAAATGGAGGTTTCAGACAATAAGCATAATTTTGACCCATTCAGGCTGCAGAATTACCTTGTCATTATTTCCTAAGTTCCTAATTTTACTAAGAAAATACACAACAATTGGCAGAATCCCCACCTTGATGCCCTGGCATAGGGAGTCAAGACTACAGTAGGAAGAACCATGTGAAAAACCACTAGAGCTTCCTTTCCCTACCAAGCTAGTACACCAAGGGCAATACAGTGTCTGTGAATAATGTAGAAAGGTTCGTTCCACCACCAAAGACGTCAAAGATGATGGGGATTCCTACCCTGTCGCAAATTAACTCACCCACTGGATTTATGCAATTCATTTACACATTGTCTCTTTTCCTCTTGCAATATCTCCCCACCTTCAGTGACCTTGGACACCAGTTTAACTTGACCTTTTCCTTCCATCTCCTGAAGTCATTCTCCATAGTTAATGAACAGTCTGTTTCCACAGTATCTCTCTTACCTTCTCAAAGTCCATCCCTTCTACTTCCAATCATCCGTGTTATAATCCGAACTTCACCATCCCTCAGAATAAAGTCGTATCTGGATCTCTGATATTCTCTTTCTGGCATGGCCTCCTATTGCTCTGCTCACCTGCTCTCAATGAGCACATTAAAGATCTACTTTCTAATACCAACATTCACTGATTACCTCTTAATCTTTTAGACCTAGTTCTGGCATGGTTTACAACTTCAAAGCTCCTTGGGATTTTCTAATCATGGTGAATTCCATTAATATAACTGCGTTATTCTCCACTTCTAAACAAGCCCTACTAAGATTTCCTTTACTTCTGGAAAGTATGAATTTTGACAATTGGGGCCATTACAAGTTTATGCAATCATACCTGACTTGGACTCTCATGGATACTTAGACATTTACTCATCCAGCCTTGGTAACCTGGTGCATTTCCATAGTTCCTATTCCAAACTTTGTTGTTGTTGTTGTTGTTGTTGTTGTTTTAAGCCTGTTAATCTCCATCTGTCTTGAAGAAAACTTCCTTCTTTTTTAGTTAAGAATGTTTATCTTCATCCTTGTCTGAGAAAACATGGCAAAATGCATCAAAGAGTGAGCAGCAACCATCCACCCACTTACATCTTCCAAAGGTGAATAATAACCGTACCATCAAAATTCAACTCCCTTTATTCATTCCTACCCTCTTTTGAACTATGGCATTTCACTTTGGATGAAGTCATTTTCCCTATTTTGTCCTTGTTCCTAAGTGATCCAATCAGGAAAATACAACATCATTAGGTATTTCAAATAGATGAGATATATTGCAGGGGATTCACTTCACAGTGTGGGAAGGCCCAAAGAGGAAAAACAGCAGAATGCAGAAGTAACAAAGAACAGAAAAGAGAGCTACCACTACTGGAGAAGCAGGGACAAGAAGGAAGAGGAGGAGTTACCAGGATCTCAGAGCACAGAGCAGGAACCCTGAGGCATGGATGCTTAGATCTTTCAAAGTCCATGTAGCTGGATTCCATGCCTCTACTAGGTGGCACTACATGGCTGGTGTCCAGAATGTCAAAAGCAGCTGCAGGGGTGGGGAGAGGGGGGTAGAGCTAAAATTTTTGCCGCTAAAGTAACACTGACAGCAATTGAGAAAAAAAAAAAAGAAAGAAAAGAAAAGAGAAAACCCCTCTTCTCTACTTTCTAATCTTCTCTAGTGTTTTCCACTAGCAGAATCTACCAGTATGCCATTTGTCAAGGAAATCCAGGTAACATTTGCAGAGTCCCAGCCCCATCAGTGCAATGTTGAGCACAGAAGTGTGGGCTTGGATATCAGGCTTTTGTCTGTAGTGTCATTTGCAAATATCTTCTCCCATTCCATGGGTTGCCTCATTGTTTTGTCGACTGTTTCCTTTGCTGTGCAGGCTGATATCCAAAATCTATAAAGAATTTCTCAAACTCAACACCCAAAAAACCGATATTCGTGTCAAAAAATGGGCAGAAGACATGAACAGACACTTCTCCAAAGAAAACATACAGGGGCTCCTGGGTGGCTCAGTCACTGGGCATCTGCCTTCAGCTCAGTGTCCTGATCCCAGGATCCTGGAATCGAGCCCTGCATCAGGCTCCCTGCTTGGCAGGAAGCCTGCTTCTCCCTCTCCCACTACCCTTACTTGTGTTCCCTCTCTCACCATGTCTTTTTCTGTCAAACAAATAAAAAACATCTTCAAAAAAAGAAGAAGAAAGAAGAAAGAAGAAAGAAGAAAGAAGAAGAAGACGACGACGATGACATACAAATGTCTAGCAGACACATGAAAAAAGCACTCATCGGGGTACCTGGGTGGCTCGGTGGGTTAAAGCCTCTGCCTTCAGCTCAGGTCATGATCCCAGGGTCCTTGGACATAGGCTCTCTGCTCAGCAGGGAGCCTGCTTCCTCCTCTCTCTCTGCCTGCCTCTCTGCCTACTTTCAATCTCTGTCAAATAAATAAATAAATCTT
This sequence comes from Lontra canadensis, assembly GCF_010015895.1. Taxonomy (NCBI): domain Eukaryota; kingdom Metazoa; phylum Chordata; class Mammalia; order Carnivora; family Mustelidae; genus Lontra; species Lontra canadensis. The sequence goes on from NW_022631038.1 coordinate 7,059,638, forward strand.
GAAAGAAAGAAAGAAAGAAAGAAAGAAAGAAAGAAAGAAAGAAAGAAAGAAAGAAAGAAAGAAAGAAAGAAAGAGGCGTTCATCATCATCAGCCATCAGGGAAATTCAAATCAAAACCATATTGAGATACCACCTTATACCAGTTAGAGTGGCAAAGATTAACAAGATAGGAAAAAACAAATGTTGGAGAGGATGTGGAGAAAGGGGAACCCTCTTGCACTGTTGGTGGGAATGCAAGTTGGTGTAGCCACTTTGGAACACAGTGTGGAGATTCCTCAAAAAAATTAAAAATAGGGGCGCTTGGGTGGCTCAGTGGGTTAAGCCTCTGCCTTCAGCTCAGGTCATGATCTCAGAGTCCTGGCATCGAGCCTTGAATCGGGCTCTCTGCTCAGGGGGGAGCCTGCTTCTCTCTCTCTCTCTTTCTCTCTCTCTCTCTCTGCCTCTCTGCCTACTTGTGATCTCTCTGTCAAATAAATAAATAAAATCTAAAAAATTTAAAAATAGAGCTAACCTATGACCCAGCAATTGTACTACTAGGTATTTACCCCAAAGATACAGATGTAGTGAAAAGAAGGGCCATATATACCCCAATGTTCATAGCAGCAATGTCCACAATACTCAAAGAGTGGAAAGAGCCAACATGCACTTCAACAGATGAATGAATAAAGAAGATATGGTTCATATATACAATGGAATATTAGTCATCAGAAAGGATGAATACCCAACTTTTGTATCAACATGGATGGAACTGGAGGAGATTATGCTGATTGAAACAAGTCAAGCAGAGAAAGTCAATTATCATATGGTTTCACTTACTTGTGGAGCATAAAGAATAACATGGAGAACATTAGGAGAAGGAAAGGAAAACTGAATTGGGGTAAATCGGAGGGAGAGATAAACCATGAGACTGTGGACTCAGAAACAAACTGAGGGTTTATTAACGGAGGGGAGTGGGAAAATGGGTGAGAAAGGTGGTGGGTATTAAGGAGAGCACGTATTACATGGAGCACTGGGTGTCGTACATAAACAATGAATCTTGGAACACTGCATCAAAACTAATGATGTATTTTATGGTGACTAACATAAAACAATTAAAAAAAAAGAATAAGGTGGGTTTGGAGCAAAGAGACAGTAGTTGAATTGCTGGCATACCATGGCAAAAAAGCATCTGTATTCTAGGCTGAAATGCACTATTACTCAACAGAGAATTTGACAGAGAAAGCACAGGTTTTAAAGTCAGGTCTACATAGAATTGAAATTCAGCCTCACGTTCCTAGTTAAATGCTAAGCTTCTCATTCTCTATTCCTTCCTCTATAAAGTGAGGATTATAATGCATTAGAGGGATTTTGAAGGGTTAAATTAGGGAAGGGTATATAGCATATGAATATCTAACTGGTAGACACCCCACAAATATCTGTGACTTCACTCCTGGTTGAACTCACATGCACCTAGTTGCCATTCCTGTTTCCTCCCATTACAACTGTTAATGCCAGATCTTCTCCACTTAATAATCTTTGTACCATTTGTTTGCTTTAACGCCCAGTGTCCTGCCCCTGGGCCCATCTTTATACCTTCTACATTCGTCACCCTGCTATTCATTTAATCAAGTCTTCAATCTTATAACTACATGAATGACTCCCAGTTCTGAATGTACAATAACAACTCTGAGTTCCAGATATGTATATCCAACGACTGAATAACGCCCTGCAATCATCTGCAGATACCTTAAATTCTGTATTTCAGAGTGGAACATAATCCTCTTTACCAATGCTTTCCCCACCAGAACCCAAACCCTGCCCCCGCCCACACACACCACACTCCTCCATCTGTGTTTTCTTTGGGGGCTTATGCACTATAAATATTCAGTGAAAAAGACCTAGGAGATAGCTTTCTTCCATCCATTTAGCCAACTTTGTCCCCTCAACATTAATTAGGTCTCAATTTACCTGAAACTTGAAGTATCTAATATTTCAAACATGTAAGGCTAAACATTCCTCACCTGTAACATTAATAGTATTAACATTTTTGTCTCTAATGAACTAAAGCTACATATCCACAGTGGTATTCAACGCCATGGAATATAGGTCTAACCCAACATTTTAGCATTCCCAAGTTGGTAACTTTATTGACAGTATTAAAAAAAAAAGTACCTCTTTGCATTAGACCATTTATTTTCAGGAATAGAAATGGGATTCTGTGAAAGGATTTTGATGTTCAGATTTACAGAGGCTCAAAGCATGTACTAATGAGAGAAAAACAAAATATTAGAGCATTTCCAGAAATTTCTACTCTCTGGGATTAAACAATGATTGACAGAGCCAAGCGCTGGGTCTAAACTTATGTAATCGAAGCTCTGAGAGAAGAGAGTGTGATTGCTAATCTGGCTACATTCAAAGTCCCTCTGGGGATGAATTCTAGTCAATTAAGGAAACACTGTCTGATGCTTACATCCAAAATGAGGTCCCGCCTGCTCTGGACTAGGGCCATGGTTACTGAATTAAGGAAGGAGGACAGAAACAAAATCGTTTTTTTACACGCTGTTTGTACTTATCTCTTAATAAAATATTAAAGAAATAAGTGGTTCAAGGGTACATTCCTACAACTAAGAGCAAAAGTTTTATTCAAAAGTAGGTGATTGATAAAAGTTTGTTGAAATAAATCATTGAATCTTCTCATTTTGCAAGATAGAAATTTGGCTAATTAGCTTAGACAAGCTGTTGCCGACACATCCAAAATAATATTTTTGGGAGAATTCTTTCCCCTCAATCTTTCATCAAAAAGTGGTTACTAAGAAGATCTCTACTGTTCGTGGAAACAGTGATGCCTGAGCAGGAACTCAGAATGGTTATCTATAATGCAGCTGTCCCTGAGATCACCAACAAATACAGAAGAAATATGCCTTCTCACTTCAGCCCACTTCAGATATCCTGCTTGCCTCCCATAGACAGAATCTCCCTTTTGGTCCTCTAGTCCTTTCAATAACTTTGCAATAAATACCCTGTATTATTAAGGTTTCTTTATTTGTGTGGGGGAAAAGTAGTTGCTAAAGATATAAAATCTCCTATGTCCAAAATATCCTCGATTTGTCATATACTCAAAACATCATGGTGGCTTTCTGTTTGATAGTCTATAGGAGATGCCGAATCGAGAGTGCCAAGAATAGCCTTTGGAATAAAGCGACCTGATGAAACAGCTCATCACCATCTTTGATAGGATCAGTTTCTTGTTTCTCTGAGGGGGCTGTGGCTGACGAGGAACAACCCCAGTGAGAACAGTCAGGAAGTTCACAGGACATCATCTCCCAGGAAGAGTCTGAAAGTGATGCTATTAACTAAATGGAGTTTGAAATAAGCTACTTAGGAAGAATAAAACCTTCCAGCATAAAGTTGTATGCAGCCAGTTCCCTTGTGGGATTTTTGTGCCTAGGGAAATTCTATTATCCAGACAGTATTACTATGGGTAAAAAAGGACATATCAAAAATGGAAATTGATGATGCCATATTACTCCGGGTAAAAATGATGCATCAGGGAATTGTTCCTATCAAGGATCTGGCTTTCCTCTTACCACATTTCAGTTGCAGAATCGGTTTCACTTTGGTTTTTGTCTTTGTATTTTCTTGGCCTGCTTGATGATGACAGAGTTTGTGTTAATGCCTACACTGCCACCTTCACGCCCTCAAGCACTGTGTCTGCAGTCCACAGGGGAAATGTGATGGGCTAGGCAGGATTATGTTCTGGGGTAGGGAGCAACTTGAAAACTTCTGTCTTCTTAATATCTCATCCTTTAAAACTTTCCACTTTTCATATAGTTTCCACAATTACTCTATTAATTCAGTGGAGTACATATAGAATAGAGAAAAACCTATACGTATACCTAACACAAATATCTATGTATATATAACACAAGCAACTTTTACATAAAAACTTATCGCTTTTGCTAATGGAATGCGTGATCAAAACATGTGGACTCTACAGCTCTCAAAAGCCCGAAATCCATGAGGCTTGCTCTAGAAGAAAAGGGAAAACCAAGAGTGGCCACTGATGCTGTCAAAAGGCTCTCTGAGAGCACCACCACAGTATGTGTTATTTTACAGCGTAGAGCACATAAGATAGCAGTAATATAATTCAAGACATTTCCTACCAACCCTGGATGACAGCCAACTAGTTCCTGAGCCACATTGTCCTCACCACCCAGGTTGCTCCAACAGAGTAGGTGACAAGCTACCTTTTGCAAATGCTAAAACTAAGCCTCTCAAGCCACACCCATTTCTCCTCTCCATTCTAGCACGGTCAAACTGGTGAACACACTCCCAACTTCAGGTTTAGTTTCTGGCCGTTTCCACATCTTGGCCAGGGTAGAGCAATATACCAATTTGCAGTGGTCCCAGAACCACTCCTCTGCATGTGCACACGTACCGCTACAGACTTTTCTCCATATCCTATTCTTTTCTCTACTCTGCTGACCTAGACCCCAGCTTCAGTCCTCCAGCTAGCACTCTTCTTTCCCTACAGACACTGGGGCACCATCCCAACCTACACCACAGTGATTAGCTAAGACCATATTCCCAGTAATGAAAACAGCAGCCATCTAGAAATTTCTACCACCAGTCTCTACGTGCATGTGGAGCATCTAGTGTGTTCTAGATACTCAACTAGGCACTGATAATAGAGCATTGAAGAAACCAAATCTGTTCTTGGTACCATGGAACTTAGAATTAAGAGGAACTCTCTCTTGCATGCTAATTTTCACTTCCCCTATAGCTGCCATAATTCAACCTTCTGTGAAAATAAGTACACATGGTGAAAATGATAATGGACCAAGGTATCCACTGGAAAAACAATGAGATGATTTTCTCCAAAACTAACCACCAGCCCTAATTCCCCAAACAATTTCAAACTCACAGAAATTTCTCGTTTATATATTTAAATATATTTATCTACAAGTACATAGATAGTTATAGTATACTAATTACACAGTCAAGCAGAATGATTTTTTTAGCACACAGAATGATTATGTACTATATACATTTTTCTGTAATCTATATTGGTTACTCCAATGTTGAATAAAAAAGCTCTGATCAACATGTACAGACTTTTCCTTTTTCTTTCTTTTTAAATAATTTTTTAGGGGTGCTTTGGTGGCTCGGTTGGTTAAACATCTGTCTTCAGCTCAGGTCATGATCCCAGAGTCCCCAGATCAAGCTCTTCATTGAGCTCCCTGGATTCCCTGCTCAGGGGAGAACCTGCTTCTCCCTCTGTCCCTCACCTCTCTCATGCCCTTGCACATTCTCTCTCTCTCTCCCTCTCAAATAAAATCTTTTTAAAAAATTTATTTGAGGGGCACTTGGGTGGCTCAGTGGGTTAAGCCTCTGCCTTTGGCTCAGGTCAGGATCTCAGAGTCCTGGGATCGAGCTCCACATCAGACTCTGCATCAGGGAGCCTGCTTCCCCCTCTTTCTCTGCCTGCCTCTCTGCCTACTTGTGATCTCTCTCTCTCTCTTTCTCTGTGAAATAAAAGTTTTAAAAAATATTGATTTGAGAAAGAGTGAGTGAGCATGGGCGGGGGGGAGGGGGTGGTCAGAATAGTGGGAAAGCAGACTCCCCACTGAGCAGGGAGCCCAATGTGGGGCTCCAGGACCTGGAGATCATGACCTGAGCCAAAGGCAGGTGCTTAACTGACTGAGCCACCAGGCGTCCCTCTTCTTTCTTTCTTAATAGTTACATAATACCTTATATATGGAGAGGATTGGCTATTTACCTTAGGAATCTATAATATAGCTAACTTAATTCTTTGTCCTAAATCCTTCTTGTTTCATCAGGTCACCAAAAGTCTGAGTAAGCTTCAAAGTCATGGCCATAGAAACTGCCAGGCACATACACACAAACACATATGCAGAGGTAAAAGTCCTTTTTTGAAATATGGAGAGGAATGGGATATTTAAAGCTAGGAAAAGAACACTTTCAAAAAATCAATTATCTCATCAATTTATGAACTCTAGGATAATTTAATAGAGTGATTTTGTGAAATTAAATGATTTAGACACATTAATGTTCACTTATAAAGTGAACTAAAAAGATAAGTTAAACAGAAGACAGACCCCAAGCAGGTTGTGTTCGGTCCATCAGCTTCAGGGTGGAGACCACATCCGTCAGCAGGGCCTTCTGGAACTGCTGCAGCCTTTCTTCTACCTAAATGGAGCATTTTTCGATGCAACTGAGGGCGCCACCATTATTATTTTATGAGAAAATTGATTTCTGCAACACTTGGAGAACACATAACGCCACTCGGCATCCATGAATTTAGTAAATATAACCTGGTAATTTACTGAATCTTTGCTGAGTGAAGCAGAAAACACTCGTCTTGGCACTCTTGGTAACGCACTGGGTCTATGGCCTTTCGGTACCAAAGAAGCACTTCCTGGAATAAGGCTACACGACAAAACTATTTTCAAAATAACAGCCCTCAAGCTTATGAAGGGAAATACTTCTCCTATATTATAAATTACATTTTAATTAGGAATTTAAGTCATCATTTTATACTACAAGAGGACCTGGATTTGCACCCAGGTATCAACCCTATGATTTTTGGCCAGGTCCCTGAACATACTGTTTTCTTAACTCTACAAGGAGAGAGTAACTTTGGTGTATGCTTTGATACAGAAGCACTTTGCATTACGTAAGCACAGAGAACAGACTAAAATGTAAAAAAAAAAAAGAAGAGCAAAAGCACAGCTGGGTAATGTGTGCAGAACATGGGTGTTGTGTTCTTTATTCCTGCAACAGAAAGTTGAAATGAAATTGTTGGCCATTTCCACCACGGACAGGAAGCTGGCATTGACTCCCACGGTTTTTTTTGATTGGGTAAAGCAGATCCCATTCTTGACACCTGATAACAGACACAGCAGCTGAAACGTGCCAGCATAGCTTTCTCTTAGCTTATTCCAAAGAAATGGGTATTGGTGACTTTCTTGGCAATTTCCCCAAAATACCAAATTTTTTTTTGTTTTTTTTTTTCCCCCACATGGTAGTTTGCCATAGGAAGAATAAGCACTATTTTAAAGGATATTTTGTCTCACAGTCAACTTTTCGTTAAGTCATAGGTTTTACATGACTGGACAGTCAGAAGATGTGAGCAATCAAGTTTGAAATTTATAATGAACTAATAAGCTTTTATTGAACTGATAGTTTTTCTAATAGGAAAACTTGTTGTGATCAAAACACCTTTGTGTACACATATCAGAGTTTTACACAGACTATTTTTCTCTGTATCCAACTTTACACCTAGTCAGACTTGCATATATGAACATGTTCTTAACCTATTCTACGCAGGGAACACAGGATGTCAGCCAAGAGTAGAAGTACGAGTCTAAGACTGAGAAAGGGATTTGTAGCCTGCTTCCAAGATTTGAAATACACTGTGAAATCTGGGGTTTATTCTAAGCTTCATGACACCATCATGAACCTGTTGAGATTCTTCCTAATTAAGAAAGATCTGCAGAGATTTTTTCCAGGTGGGGCCGCCAAGGTGGCCCTTTATACTCTGCCTTCATTTTCTATTGCCACATGACAAATGACCACAAATTTAGGAGCTTAAAATACCAATGTATTAGCTCACAGCTAAGTCAGAAGTCCAACACAACAGGACCGGGTTCTCTGCTCAGAGTTTGACAAGGGTAAAATAAAGATAATTGGATATACTGAGCTCTTACTGGAGGCTCTGGGAAAAATCTGTTCCATACTTATTTTTGTACAGAGTTCGGTTTTTTGCATTTCTAGGATGTAGGTCCCCATTCCTTTGCCGGCTGTCAGTAAAGACTGCTTTCAGCTTCCCGACATGCCCTTACTTCCTACCACAGACCCCATTCATCTAGAAGCCAGCAACACAGTCAAAACCTTCTTGGGCTCTGAACTTCTGCTTTCCACTCTGTGACCAAAGAAAGCTCTCTGTATTTAAAGGGTTCATGTGCTTAGGTCAGGCTCAGTTCTGCCATCTCGCTGTCCTTGCATCGGCTGATATGTTGCTTTCCATCTACAAAACCTCTTCACGGCAATACCTAACTTTGTAATTGATGGAATAACAGGACAAGACATATACAGTGGCCAGGAATGAGGGAGTCACCTTAAAATTTAGCACTACCTACCTTCAATCTAAAATTATGTTCCATATACATACATAAGTGTGCATCTTAAGAAACTGTCCTTTTCCACTACAAACCTGTGAATAGAGAAGCCTTCTGAGAGATCACAGGACCTAACTGCATCAGAGCAGAAAAAGCCAAGTTCTACAACTCAGTCTCCCTGGTCTCCAGCCTGAGAGCTAGTACCAGTGATTCCCAAAGTCCGGTGCATCCAACTTCCCAATCAACATGGCTCTCCAGATGCCCTAAGTGACCTAAAATCCCAGGGTAGAAATACTCTGGCATGGTATGTGGAGAGCCCTAAATTGCTAGCTTCTTAATGTCTGTGTATTTCCATCATCCATTTTTAAACATCTGTTCTTAGAACTACTGGTTAACATCTTACAATATAAACTGCTTGATTAGACACTACTCAGTTCCTGGCCCTATGTAATTTAGGCCAAAAGTAGCTATAAGAAAAAAATATACATGTATATATATTTTAAAATCACATGGGAATTTTAGGGTCTGCCATTTGATGTTTACATATATTAACATTTGGTAATATCCTACTGTTTTGTAATTAAAGTCAACTCCCAAGAGGTAGAACACAATTGCTCATTTTGTAGAGGTGGCACTTCTGGATCAAGAAGTGATTAAAATATTTATACTGCACAGCTTGTTCAATTCACTTATATTATCAGATTAATTTACTTTAATTCTCTGTGCATCAATATTTTTGTTTTTTTCTTCTTGAAAATGGCACTTGAAAGAAAATAGTTTCCCGTGTATTCTTAACACCTGGTCGTATATTTGAAACAAAGAGCTGGACTAACAGAGCTTATTCTAGATTAATACATTGTCCATATATTTCCTATGGACAAGATATAAAATACAAAAGCTGCTAATAAAATCACTTATAGTAGGACTGCCCTAAAGGATGAAATTTAAAATAGTAATCTGCTAGTGATATATGATTTTGAATCTATGTTAGGAAAATTTTCACATTTAAAATATTTCTAATTAAGATGGATGAGATGAATACATTTATTGTCTTCTTTTCTAGTACTGTTACCAATGTTCCATTTTCTATCCAACATACCTACGGTTATTTATCTTTGGGAATTTAATATTCAAAGTGGAATTTAAATAAATACTTTTCTAGCTTTTCTAAATTCATTTCTATATTTTTCTCTGAGTTTTAAGCATTAGATACTTGAATTGGGTAAATACTTAATACATCTCTGAACAGTTTAGCGAAAATAACCCCCAAAATCACACTCAGGAAAGATCTATATTTGGAAATTGGTTTTCAAAGAGCTGCATTTCCAATGATCTGTGTTACAAGGTCAAAAGCTAGTAAGAGAAATAATTATCCAGGATTGAGAATGCATAGCCACGATCTCATCCCCAACTAAGTAAATTAGTTTTGGGCACTTCTGACTTAAGGCAAAATAAAGTAGGTAAGAGAAGTTTAATTAAGTGACCAAAACACAACTCTGCTTTTATTAATTTCTATGAAGCTATGCTTCTAAAAATCAGATCTTATCACAATTTCAATACCATTTCTGAAGTATGTTAAGGAAATACAGCTTTCGGCCTAGGGGCCAAGGGAGGCGGTATAAATCTTTGAGCCTTGCTGCCCCAAGGAAAGGTACAAAAGATGGAAGAACTGTCAGAAATCGGCAGTCCCATTACTACTAAACATTCACCGCCTGCAGTGTCTGACAACCTCAAAGGAAAGGAAACAAAAGCTTGTCCAGTTAGACGCTCACATCTCCTGGATGACATTGTTGTAGTCCCTTAAGCAAAAGAGAAAACAAGGATTAAGTCAGGAAAAGGGACATGCCAAAATATGAACACACAAAATACCTCTAGCCAGCAAAAGACCTCCGGTCAACGTTATTGATTTCACCTGGAGGCAAAATGTTCCTTCCTGTAACATACTAACCAACAGAGTAATTTCTAAGCAGAGAGAGAGAAAGAAAGTCCTGTAAAACATGGGGATACAAATATGGAGAGAGAACCCGGTAAAGGGAGAAAGAATCCAGGAAAGAAACTGAAAATCAACAATGAGCACTGGAATGCAAGGATGTTAAGCGGAACTTGTTCTCATTATGAAGATGTCATCTGTCATTACAAAACAAATAAAGTTAAATCAAATGTCACTACATACTTCAAGTGAAAGCGGAGTCGAACACGGAGAAAACTCTCGGTCAGGTTGCAGGGTTTCTGAATCCCTAGATCTTTGCCTTCGATCTGAGCGACGACATGCCAGAAGACCTGTTGAAACTTATGAAGACATATGAACAGAGCAGTGCCTTCAGGAAAAGAAATCAACACACAGAACAGGTTTCTCTGCATACACAGGTCTGCATGCACACACGCAGCAGCCCTAGTTTTCAAATGACAGCAGTAGTGGGATGGGGGGGTGCCTCTTGTTCCAACCCCCACGGCATGGACCGTCCGTCTTCTGCCCTTACTGATTCCATGTTTCCAGACTAGGAGGGTCTGTCCCAGATCTTCAGTCACTGTGACCACCCAACCCGCCCCAGCCCATTCTCTCCAGTGTCTCTACAGCCTGGTCCTTGCACTGCCTTCAGCCCAATTCCTCCTCCCATCTGTTGCCAGAAGTTTGTAGAAACTGTATAATATGGTGCTGGTAAGCAAGTTCTCATATATTTTAAAAAACAAAAACCTTGGCCCCTGACCTTGATGCTTGCTAACTTCTGTGGTCTAAACCCTCCCATCATGGCTAATCGCAAGCTATAGACCTGACCTCAAAAAACATCAAGTCGGGAAGAGAGGCAACCGTTGTCTCCCCAGAGCCAGTGGGAGCCTATCCCGCGCACCTCTGCAAGAAAATGGATCAGTCCAGTGAAAGGAGCTTTACAAATTAACAGCCAAAGCCTGGGTGATAGGAAAGCCATAGAAACCATCATCCAGCCTCTTTTTCTCCCCACTGAGTTGCTGGATGTAGACTTCCCAAGTGATTTGAAAAGCAGACCTGAGACCAGCTCCTCACTGTCTCTGGAAGCGTGCTATGCTTTGGTTAGGCACACATGAACCTGAGCGAGTTCCTTTCTCTTCCTGCTCAACAAGCACCTGTGCAGAAACCCCTTCCTTTCCCAGACAGGTCGGGAATGGTTCGGCAAAGGGAACAGATGGATGTAAATGCCACTGCTGACCCGTTGGGCTCCTCATGGTACCTGATTCATCTAGTCATTGTGCGTGGACTCAGTACTCATTCACTCCCTCAGCAAACATCCACTTAAGAAAAAGATCTAATGTTCCTGCTCAGGAAAGTTCTTCCTCACCTTTTTCAGAGTTCTTCATTCCTTTTCCTACAGCAGCAGAACTTTTTTTTCCTATTTTCATAAAAATAACATCCAGCACACTGGCATTCCTTCTTCACTCATAGGAGACTAAGCTTCTTGAGAAGAGCAAATATCTTCTGTTCTGCTTTGCGTTTCCAGAGCCTGACACACCAGAGCCTGGTGCATATTGTGAGCTAAGTGGCACCAAATGAGACTGGTGGACAGCAGGATCAGCGTTGTCCAGGAGATCAGAAGGCCTGAGTTCCCGCCCAGCACTGCTGGGAAATGACTAGGACATTTTCATTGCTCATCTCACCTCTCTGGCTCCAGTCAATTTACAAAATGGGAAGATGAGCAGAGACTTTCAATACTGAACACTTAAAACCTGAGCTTCTACTTTTCCCAGGGATGATGCTAATATCTAATTTAAAAATAGTTCTTCCAAATCCAAGGAAGAAAATATTGTCCACTGAATTGAAAATAGAGCCTTTGATGCTCAGCGTTGTGCGATTTTTTTTCACTCCTGTGCTGCCTCTTGCTGACCATAGTGGTCATATGAGGAAAACCAAAGAGTCTACCTTCCATCCTTAGGCCGCCAACTGCCTGGGGTCTAAAAAAATCTGTTTTCACACTTTCAAAGGGCAAACAAGTGCAAAACCCATGAATATTTGAATTTCCATGACAAGAATTGAATGAATTTCATCTGTTGTGTCTGACAAAAGATTACCCAAAAGTCAAATTTTGACAAAATATTTAATGGAGTTCAGCTGAAATAATTCATTTCATTTCATATACATAGTTTCCTATAATTCTTTCAACCTCAATAAAAATCAAATTATAAATGACCCTGAAGGAGTTAGCAGCACCAGTGATTTCCTGCTAAAACCTCCCCCTATGCCCCCGGGGTAGGGATTAAAAGATTAAAAGTTCTGATTTTTAGCATTTGCTGATTTCCATGATGTAAATACTTCCACCAGGGCTAATTTCAATATATTAACAGTCTGCTGGCTCGCAAAATTCCCAAGTATTTTTAAACCAGTCTCATGAGCTGGTAGAAGCTCGGGCCTACCGCTCGAACAAAACATCTCACACAGCTTTACACATCACTGCCCTGGACCTCTGCTCCCCAACTTTGCTACCTAGAGCTACCGAGAGTGCAGCCCTTGAAGCAATGGCTTTGGCGGACTCTGGGACAGGTGTTGGCACCCTTCAGCGCCCCGGTCTGGCACATTTTTGTAACTGCAACGTTATTGGGACAAACCACATCCGTTCATTTACGTAGGATCTGTGGCTGGTTTTGGACTGCAGTAGCAGAAACAAGCAATGTTGACACAGACCATATGGCCCATAAAACCTAAAATATTTAGTATCTGGCATTTTACAAAAAAGTGTTTACCAAGCTCCGATCCAGGAGATCGTTGGGAATGGACATCCTCGGGCTCTGTGCCAGGTTTACGAAGCAGAATCTGAAATTTACAAGGTCTTCAAGCAATGCTTAGGGATCGCCGCTCCAGACCATGCTTCCACGGGAGGAGCACAGTGAGGACCTAAGGGATCAGAAGGCAGGTGCAGCAGACAGGCTACAGAGAACAGAGCGAGGAGGACACATACTTTAAGATAGATTTTGTGAGGCACTGGCTTGCCAGCTTGTGGAAGCTAGCCAGGCACCTTCAGACATAGGCCAGACAGTCAGGAAGGGCAGGCAGAAATACCTGGGTGTGAGATGAGGCTTATGTAACATAAAGGTAGAATTTCCTCATGAAGGAATCCTCAATTCTATGGCAAATCCTGTCTGATTCAATCAGGTCATTAGGATTATCTAACATAATCTCCCCTACCTAAAGTCAATGGATTAGGGCCTTTCATTGCCTATAACCAAACTTCACAGCAAAACCTAGATCAGTGTTTGACTGATTAACTGTGGACTATCACCTAGCCAAGTCAACACACCACAGCAGGGTAGAAAATAGCCAAATGAAGAGGAAAAATATAGACAGGATACAACAAAGAATAAATATAACCACAACAGTTAAATATCTCTAATTCATAGTATTACAGAGGAATAGGTATGACCCTATGGGTTTCAAACAGTAAACACGTTCTTCACTTAATTCCAAAATCACAAAATGATTTGGAATATAGTAGTCTATAAATTCTAATAAACCTCAGTAAAATAATCTTTCCAAGGAATGAGGTGATAAAAAAGGTTTTTTTTTAAAGTAAGCCCCTGAATATACAGTCTCCAAAATAATAAATTTTATTCATGAATGATATTTTAAGAAAGGATACCAACTCTCTCCATTGGATAATATGGTTTATTCAAAGAAGGTACTGGTGTCTGTTAAGCCCCAAGGGATTATTTTTTGGACCCAAAGACAAAATATATTTTTTAATTTCCAAAAGCAAAAAACAACAACAAAAAACAAAAACAAAAACAGAAACACCACACACACAACAAACTATCTTTTCAGTGAGCTAGAATGAGGAAGGCTTCCAGTTGTAATGAGATGCTAGTTGAAACAACTCTCAGATTTCTCCTGGGGTCTTTACTTGCCAAAGACAGACATAATATTTTCTCATTATTAGCTCTTCAGCAGAAAGGAAACTGGTATCCTGTTCTTTTCCATGTCACTGAGGAAAGGACATTTTGAACCAGTAATTTAGAGCACCGAGATGGAGGGAAGACGGCTGCAGAAGTCACAGTGATGCATAATTATTTCACTGGAAGAGATGGGCCATGAATGCTTGTGTTGATTCTGCTTCAAGAGGGGCTCTCTTGAGGAATCTGATTTAGGAAGAGGGAAATAACTGGAACAACTCTGTTGTCAAGCACAGACACCTCATTTCTTTATTGTGTCTCATGGTGCAGTAAGAGACGATTTTCATGACCACTAAAAGGCAATATCAAACAGCCCCAGGTTTATTTACACTCCAGTCATCTTTCCAAATCCATATGTATGGTAATCTATTTTCATATAAAAAAAATCTATGTGGGTTGAAAGACACCACGTTTAATATAAAAGTTTGACCTCTAGAACATTCCACATTCACCTCCAGACCGAATTTAAGCGCTGTCCCACGTGTCGAGCTCCCGAGGAGAAACTGGAGGAGCCAGAACAGGGGTTCTTAACTGTGCCTGCACAACAGGATCTACTGGGGCACCTGATGAGATGGGCACCATGTCCCAAAACCATTGATTCCTTGGGGGTAAGGTCCAGGGCTCAGGCAACTGAAAAGCTCTCCTGTTGACTGCAAGATGTAGGAGGCATAGAGAACCGCAGGCTGGAAAGAACTGAGGCAATAGCCAGCATACGTGCAATGGTCCACTTTGACTTTATAGCTGCTGCTTTTCAATGGAGTGACAGAAATCCTGATTGGCCATTAGTTAAGCACTGGAAGTGCACAAACTTTAGAACGAACGTTTCAGGATTTCGGAAGTGCGTTGTTTATGAGCTCAGGCTCTGACTCAAGGCAGAGCCGAGCCCCCTTCTCCTGCACCACCCCCTCTTGCTCCCACTCCATGCTGTGCTCCACTCAATAACTAGAGCACACGTTTAAAAATGTGAATATGAGGGGCACCTGGGTGGCTCAGTCGGTTAAGCCTCTGCCTTGAGCTCAGGTCATGATCCCAGGTCCTGGGACAGAGCCCCATGTCGGGCTCTCTGCTCAGCGGGGAGCCTGCTTCCTCCCCTCTCTCTTTCTGCCTGCTTGTGATTTCTCTCTGTCTCTGTCAAATAAATACATAAAGTATTTTAAAAAAATGTGAATATGATCACAACTCATCCCTCTAACTTCCAATTCCAGGACATCTTTATTGCTCTCCTAAGACCAACAGTTTTTAACCTGACCTCCCACTTTTCTTGGTAGGAGCCTGAGCTCCCTCTCCAGCTTTGCCATTTGTCTGGCCACAGGAACCTTCTTCCCATAGCTCAAATTTAGCCTCACTCCTTCCTGCCCCAGGGTTTTCAAAAAAATGGTATCTTCCCATCGATCTAGCTCTTTTGTATACTGAACTTTATTCAATTGCTCCTGCCTGTGGGAAGTCTTCCCTCAACCCCTACACTTCCCTGGCACTTTCTACAGTTCCTACCTATCTATTTGGGTCATCCCAATGTACATTTCTCCTGCCACATTTTAAGTCTCATGAGGGCAGAGGGCATGTTCCTTTTGATCTGGCTTTCCCTCAACACTTAGCACACAAAGTTGTGCCCCAGTAGATGTGCTGAATGGATATTCTTCCTGATTATCCCACAGGATAAAGTACAATAAAATGCTTAGCAGATGGAGAAACCCAGGGGATCTAATTAGCCTAATACCTTAAGTACAATGTAGTATGTTCTACCTCTGACCTATGGAAATGTATTTAAAAACATTAAATATGCAGAGCCAATCTGTATATCAGTTAACATTCTGGGCTGCCATCAAAAGTAAGTAGCCCATATATTATAAGCTTATTTGTAATTGTATCCTTGGTTAAGAATCATTGGAAAAATTTTACAAAGACCAATACAAAACCACAGGCTAAAGATGAGCTTTACCGGACTAGCAGGAAAGACTAAAGGAGGTACCAGACACACTACACGGTGCTTAAGTGATAGTGCTCTCTGAACTCTCCAAGTTTTAATATAAGGTGAAGAAAAAAACTGTCTGGAGTAACTGATCTAAAATCAGGGCAAAGAGTTGAGGTCCCAAGCAGCAAGAGTACAGAAAGTGTTCGCAAATTTCAGAAGGATATTTTGCTTGAGAGCTCTGGGACAGTCCCTTTTCTCGGTACTCCATTTCCCACATCACACTGTGGCCTCGGAGGGCACTGAGTTTCAGTACACCTGGTTGTTCCAGTTTCAGCAGGGTCAAAACTGGTAGCTTCCTGCAATTTAAGACTTACGCCAACTACCCTCAACTGAATAGCAATCAAATGACTTAGGGATCATTAACATTCAGACTTTTAAGAAAAAAAAAGGCAGCTCTCCTGGGGAACTTGGAGTGTACTTGGGAATGATGAAGAGAGTTGCAACACCCATCTGTCCCCTTCTTTCACTTGCCAAGGCCAGAGGAACTCAAGGCCCAATGACCTCAGGTGGTGACAGCAGAGGACACAGTAGCATTGTGGGGACAACTAGTGCCAGCCAACGGCCCGACTTGGCCTTCACCCGGCTTCCGCTGTAGTTCCTCATTTGCAGGAGGCAAGCATCACCCCAGCAGGCATGATATTCGCCAGAACAGTGGCTGAGTTCATGTTTCTTCTTCTCTTGGTTCTGTCATTTCAAACTGGGGCTTGATTCTCATTTTCCCCCACCCACCAGGTTTGCTGCTTCAGGAGTAGGAATTTATGATCATAGGTCCACTCCTTCCTAAGATTGCCTTTTTAGAACTGGTGCCTATTTCTTATTCTCTCAATGACTTTTCCCCTGGATCTTATTATTATATACAGACGGCTAGAAAGTACAAGGTTTATATAATCAAAAACAAAACAAAACAAAACAATACCAAAAAAATAAATAAATAAATAAATAAATAATAAAAACAAAAACCTCATGAGATTTATTTTTGTTATGTTGGGTTGTCAGCTTCTGCGTTTGATGTCACAGAAGAGAAGGGATTTGTGGTCCTGATGTTTATGAACCTCTGAAGGGTTGGATTAAAAGGAAAAGGATGTATGATGTAAGCAGAAAATTCTCAAGGTGGTACAGTGTTCATTTTCTGCTGCAGAGGGGATGGCTACTCCCACCATGTGTGGAATGAGGTTCAGGTAGGACTTTTAGTAATGTGTCAGCATTCAGATAAACCCGCCTCTCATGCCTTTGTGTATCCTTGTTTTTAGATGCCTTCTAATAAAGACCCTGGTGAAGTCTGTGGGTTGCCTCAGATAAGCGTTTTTAAAATGGTGACCTTTCCTCTTCAGTGCCTAAGTAGGACCTAAGAAAAGATATGAGAGAAAAGCTCCTGTCACCTTCCTGGTTGACCCAGACTTGTGTTCTCAGTTTTATCTGTTGAGCAAATGAATCAATTGACCTATCAGCTTGAACAGGAATTTTGTTCAGACAAAACTATCTGGTGAAGAATAGTGTTTTATGTTTCTGGAGGAAAATATTACACTGTAGAGGCAACATGATTTTAAAAAGTCAATAGTGACCCTTAAAATACTTCATTCAATGTCAATGTTGTTTTAAACAATCAACGTATATGCATACTCACATATAATCACATGAGTACATAATATATAAATTGTATAAAGGGTTAATTCTTTAGTTAGGCTTCCTTTTTATTGGAATGTGTTGTCTGGTGTTATGTTTCAAAACATAGCAAGTTTAGAGCATATCAAATGGGCAAAGGAGCCTTTTGAAAGGGCTGCCAATGATTATAGCCCACCAAATAAAACAAGAAACCAGGAGAGCATACAATTATAAATAAATAATTTAACTAAAAAATAGGAAAACAGAAAAGAAAGGAGCTATTTCTTATAGGATAATTCCACCTAACAAATGCACTAAGTAATGATAAAAACAGAAGAACCACCATTTGGCATAGGGGAATAATTCATTAAAGAACACTAGAATAAGTATGCTAAAGCATGAAGGAAAAAGTTACTTACATGGTCCCAAAGAATCTCATTCATTATGAAAAGATACACAGAGAAACAACAGACACACTTTAACCAAGTTATTAAAGTTAACACGACCACAAGACCCACAGGACTCCTGGTAGGCTATGCTGAGAGAGACACGTCTGTCTTTGTGGTATTCTTGCCAAAATGTACAACATGAATTGAATCATGAGGAAATGTCAGGCAAACCAAATGGAAGGACACTGGTCTACCAAATAACTGAACCAGTACTCTCCAAAACTCTCAAGGACTTTTAAGACAAAGACAGGGAACAGTTATAGATTAAAGGACACCAAGGAGACATCAAAGTGAAAAGCAGTACACAACACTACTTTGGATCCTGGAGCAGAAAAAGAACATTACTAACAATTGGTAAAATCTGAGTCAGTCCTACAGTTTAGTTCCCTTTTATCAAGTTATGGTTTCAACATTTAACACATCAGATGCAATTTATACAGTAATTTTTTCAATGTGTTTAAAATTCTGTGTCAGTCAAGTCATTTCAAAAGTAAAAATTTTTTAAAGATACAACTCAATAAGAAAATCTGTTTTTAAAATCTGTCTGAATAGACAATTCAAGGAAAACAGTGTGTGAACATATACTCAACGTCATTTGTCAGTAGGGAGTTTCAAGCTGAAATTCTGAGGTAACGCTGCACGGCTATGTGAATAATATCCAAAGACTGACGATACCAACTGCTACGAAACATGTGAAGAAATAGGTATTCTCCCAGATTGCTGCTGTGGACGTAAACTGCTAGAACCACTTTGAAAGACAGTTCAACAGCTTCCTACAAAATGAACATTTACCCAAAGGACATGAAAATTCCTGTCCACACAAACACTTGCATGAAAGCAGCCTTATTCTCATTCACCAAAACCCAATAACCAAGATGGCCTTCATCAAGTCAATGGATAAACCAACTGTGGTATATTCATTCAGCGGAATATTCAGGAAAAAAAAAATATATATATATATGTATATATATATACATATATATATACATATATATATATATATTTAAAGGAGCTACCAAGCCCTTAAAAAGTCACATCCTACATGATTATTGTAGGACATTTTGGATGAGACAAACTAGAGAGGCTATGAAAAGATCAGTGGTTGCCTGGTGTTTGGGAGAAGGGTTTTGGGAGAGCATGTCTGGCAACAGATGGCTTGGTTCTCATTTCAGAAATAGGTCATTCAAGCACTTTCTTTTCTATATAAACTCAGATGTTGAATGAATTCCCAAAAGCCATCTAAGAACAATGAGAAAGAATGGCCTATTAAAATTCAAGAATAAAATGTCATCTAGTGATACAGCGTGGAAGATAAGATGTGCCGGGCTGCTGAACTCTACTGAAAGATGTAAAAGGATACAGGCAGGGGACTATAAGGACACATAACCAAGTCTATCCTGTACTTGTCTGCTCCAGAATCTAGACACTGGGGAAATGGAGAGGAGGAGGAGATGGGCTGCAAGCCACAGACTAAGGATGCTTGCTCTAAGCAAGAGGGTCTGCTCATCAGCTGCCCCAACGGGCCTGAGTACCAAAAACTGAAGGTGAGGAGGTACAGAGGTACATGAACCTGACACATGACTTAAGATTGGTTGTCCTCTTCGTCCTTCATGAGGACATCCTTCATCTGGAGACCTTATCAGTAGTTAGAATTTTATTTAATAGTTGAATTCATCCTGCATGTCCTTCATCCAGAGACTTTATCAGTAGTTAGAATTTTATTTAATAATTGAATATGAAACTGAATAGGACACTGAATATGAAAGCAAGATAATGAAAACCCAATATACTAGACTAACCAAAACCCATCTCAAACAGAAAAGTCAAATAAGTCAAAAAGGAAAAAAGAGTGGTTTTTCTTCACTTGGAAGAATGAATAAAAATTAAAATATTTTCTCTATCAAGAATTTAGAATTAAATGAAACTAGATTTTAGGTCTACCAACTTCCCCATTTCTCTGTTGCAGACACACATGGATTTCAATTCCAGCTTCACCACATCCTAGCTATGTAACCACAGGAAAATTATTTAAGTTATCTAAAAATGTTATTGATGTCTTTTCATAACAAGGATAAAATGATTTGCTACTTCGTAAGTCTGCTCTTAAAAGATAATGCATGTAATTCATTTAAAACTGTGACCACAGTAACTATACCAAAAAAAAAAAGATTTACTGATTTATACTTTTATTTCCCCAAATGAAGAGATGAAGTCAATGAGGATTACATAGCTAGAAAATAAAACACAATAGGCATCTACTAAATTCTGCTTTATTTTCTATCAAGAATATTTTTTTAAAGTTAGTGTTTCCATATGTTCCTAGAAAGATCTCCAGATAAACTCTTATAATACACATCAGTAATATTTTGTACCAGTAGGCATCTAAAGTCCTAACAGTTATGAGAGATGGAATGGGGATGAAGATATGAAAAGACATCAGAGGGCATTTCCTCAGGTATAATTATATACATTTGGTCTCATAAGCTAAAAAGGAAATATGTGTCAATATAGACAGACAATCCAGCACAAACTGATAAAAAAAAAAATCAGTCCTAGGAGATACTCCAAGGTGAGTATTTTCATTTGAAAGTCTTTAGAAATGTGAGACTCTCAGCTATTAATTGAGGTTTTAATATGATTCTAATGTTACAGAGCACTTACAATGTTTTCTCTAGCCTGAGTGTTAAGGTAAATATTCCTGATTCCCATTGGAAGCATTTTCTAGGAGAGCTCTCACATAAATACTGCACTAACATTAAAGAAATTGTCATTCTTTCCTCAGGAAAAATAGATGTGCCTCCTGACGCTTGGTCAAGAATTAGAACGTCCACCCTACAGTGCAGAATTCTATTATTCCTTCAACTCCTGTCACCTGAGTGGCTAGCAAGGTGTTTGCATTAAATCCAAAAGAGCACACGATCCTACGTACAATGATGATATTCAAAACAAGTTACAATACCATCTTTAAAAGTGAGGAAAATAAAGGGACCTAAATGGAAAGGTTCCCACATTTCACTCACTGCAGACAAATGCTGACTCTAGGTATACACACATTTACAATACCCAGGCATATTGTGAGACTCAGAGTAACCACTAACTAGCAAGTTCACTTACAAGGTATTCAACGTTTAGCCAAATCCTTAGTTTTCAAAACCTCCAAGACAACTTAAAGTCCTCTTCCCCTGCCTAATATCTATGGATTCTTCATGGGCCAAATGAAGCTCCCTTTCTTTCTGAAATGTTCTCTGGTCACCCCAACGTTTGAAGATGAAATTCTGTAGGAGACACAATTTATCCCACTCATTTCAAAGATACTGTATGATATAATAAATTGTTTTCTTTTATGTAAATTTACCCTCCCAACTACTTTAAAAAGCTAGGATTATTGTAAAAGTTTGTCATCTTTGCGAATCCTTGGCCCTTGTTCAATAACTACTTGATAACCATTAAGTGAATGGATGTCAGTTCTTGACTGGAGCCTAAATATCATCTAATGAAAACCACTCATGCTTCAGAAATGAGGCCAGTGAATTATTTATAAGATCATGGGGCATAAAAAGTAAGTAATGCAAAGTGTTTAAGACCTTAATTATGCAATAAGATCTTAGCAGGATACAGAAAGATGGTCCAGTTACCCTTACGTGTGACAACATCAGACCCAGAAGCTGGAGGGAAGATGTAGCCTTGGTGTAAGTTATGCTACCCGAGGTTTAGAAGAAATTGGAAAGCTTGAATCATCAGATAAATGTTACATGACAAGATCTGAAAAGAGACCAGTACCAATCATGAAATGGTCATTTCCTCTGTACCCAAGGTTAGCGTAAATGTCACTACATTTTAAATGTTCTGTATCTACAGGATGTTGAAAAGAGGAGATTAGTTCATATTTGCAAAGTACAGTAACAAATTCTCCCACTTAATTATAAGTAAAAATTGAATAGTTTCATCCTTATCCATTCCATTCTAATTAGTATATAAGGCAATGCATAACCCTTCCAAAGGTACTACAGTATTAGTTTTATAAATAGTGGTTACCAAAAGAATAGAATTTCCCCCACCACATACACTAGATCTATGAATGAGGAGATGTAAATATAGATGGAAACAGAATTTTAATCAAGTGCCTATCACATCAAACTACTAAAGAGGCAATAAAAGAAAGATGAGGACATAGAAACATTCACTTACATAAAATATATAAATATATATATATATATATATATATATAAAGTAGACAGAAGAAGTGAAATTATTAGCTGAATGTGAAAGGAAGCACTGGAGTTAGTATTTAATTCTTCTGAAGTCAGAGTAGATACAGATTTCTATTTTACTTCTGTGGAAGGACTGACCTAGAGCTTTGCTTATGAAAGATGCAGTTTGCACAGTACGTGTTTCCCGTTTCAGGATGTGTTAAAGAGGGATACAAATCAGAGCGAAATGAGCAAACCTCAGAATGGAGACAGCTACATATCCGCCCTTGGAAGAACAGATAAATGGTGATTGTGGGTTTTATTTTGTATCACGTTTTCAGCTGAAATTAAGGGCAAATAATATAATGCTCCCTGAGAAATTGCAAATGGGAAATTGAATCTGAGACGTAACATGATTTTTAATATCTTTAACCTAAAGCATTCTTTCTACATTTTTCATATGCTTTGATCTGCAAAGCATGCAAAAGAATTGAAGTACTAAAATATAGCCAGTAGAGGTAGAAAGACAACTCAAAAGACTTCCTTCTTCACCCACACTATAGATTTCTAAATAAAAGCTATTTAAACGATTCTCTGCAGAAATCTGAGAAAACTATGGAGGAAAAAGGACATGAGAATTTTAGCTTTCCCGCACCTCCTAAACATGAAATTTGTTACTGATTTAAGCCAGTGCTGATTCATGTTCCTTTGGGTGGATGTCGGTTTCTGCCGAAGGAGTCTGAGGTAGGTATTAGCTACCCTCCCACCTCCACGTTAGGGGAAATGCTACCTTTAGACAATTCTGTAAGACAAACTGGCAATTAACTAGCTATGTACTTACTAGAAATCAAGCCCAAAAGATAGTCTTACAACCCATCTGTAAGCTGGATAAAGCTTCAGGTTTCTATCCTTCTAACTGCTCTATACATTACATTAGTACTTACATTAACTTTTCACTTAGGGCAATCACCAAAATCCAGAGGCAAAATTCCCTCACCTTATGGCTAGGAGAAGACAATCAGAACCATCTGGCTTATTTGGCTGGATACTCATTTAGAGATGGATCCCAGAGCCCTGTTCCTACAGGTTAAAGTTGGAAGCCTCAATCTGCTCCCCTCTCAATCCATGTGTAGGTGGGAACATCTAAATTATTTTTAATGGATACATGTATTTATAATATTCTTAATGTCACCAAGAGCCCATTTCTGAAATTCATTATGTTAATAGATCATTTTCTACACAAGCTCATTTCTGACATTCAGTAAACTAATTAGTAGAGAGACCTAGTTCTAGAATACTCTGCTCAGAGTGGTAACATCGCAGTATGTGCTTCCTGACTAGACCCACTCTTAGATGACCTGATTAGCACCTAGGTGACAAACACACAATTTTACATTGTTCATGCTGAAACACATTTAAACTACAATCATGATGATAGCATCTTCTCTTGTTGTAAAAGTAACTCGGGTGCAAGTTACAGAAAAACTTAATATTGAAGCATTTTTTTTTAAGTTTTTAAACTAAACTAATCCAAGTATAACATGTAATCACTTCATTCTGTTCTTTGACAAATCTACACACACACACACACACACACACACACACACGTGTATAGAAATACACTCAGATACACAGGGTATTGAGTGACCACATTCTTTACCACACACTGTGTCTACAAACCACATTAATATGCATAACCAAATTTCACTATCTTATGAGCACCACCTATATGTGCTGGACATTAAGACTTCCTTGTTTTAAGGACTCTTTTGGCTCCATTATTTCTCGAGTCTCTAAAGGTTTCTCCCATGGCATCCATTTTCGTTACTCTGCTCTATTTTCTTGTCACTTGACTTAAAACTATTAACCTTATTTCAGTCTATTAACTCTCAATTCTAAAATGTATTTCCCACCACAGGGCAACTGTGGCCGACATCTGGTCTCAGAGGAGATTAATTCACTCCTGTATTAATTTCACAAATATTTATTCAGTCCCCACGAGGTTGCACACACCTTTCCAGGCCCTGGGGCCCCACCAAATGAAACATAACAGCTGTTATTTCATGGAACTCGTGTTCTGTTGAGATTGGGGAAGAGGAGTTAAAGTAAAGGTGAAAATAGATGTCATGTGATCTCACGAGAAAAGAGAGAAGTTAAAACAGGAAGTATAATGGGAAGCACTGGGATTAAGAGAGTTGGTTGAGAGGTGAGATGGGAGTCAACCCTTAAGTCATAAGGGGGGGGTGGCACACAAGTATCTGGGCGGCAGGTGCACGCGCAACGTCTCCTGTCTAGAGCACCTGTGCTGGGTTCAGGGAATACCAAACAGGCTGTGGACCTGGACCAGAATGAGCTAGCCACGGGGGAGAACTGGAGTCCACACTTCACAGGGCTTTGTCAGCCACTGAGGACGCTGGCTTTTCCACTAGATGAAACAGAGACCCCCCAGAGGGTTCTCATGAGAGAATAACATTTACCTGGCTTTCCCTTAAGATCATTCTGGCTTCTGTGTTGAGCATATCAACAGGACAAAGACCAAGCAAACTCTTGGGCTAGTCAAAGCCAAAGAGGAAGATACTGACTAAGGTGACATACGCACTAAGGTGAGAGATCCATAAAAATGGATAATGGGAATGTGTCACAAATACATTTTAAAAGTAGAACCAATCAGACTTACCAGTGCATCACATATAGGAGCTAATAAAGGGAAAATTACATCTGATCCTATTGTTTTGGGTATCAAGATGAGAGTCACCTTTCACTGGAATTGGACGACTTTAAGGCGTGAGACTGAGACTATCAAGAGGAGGAGGAACTGCAGATAAAATAAGAAGTCCAGAGACTAACTCTTGGGGATCTCCAATATTGAAAGAAAGAAAGAAAGAGAGAGAGAGAGAGAGAGAGAGAGAGAGGGAGGGAGGGAGGGAGGGAAGGACCCAACAAAGAAGACTGAAAAGGAGCAGCCAGATTGCTAAGAAGATGATCAGGAGAATGTAATTGCCCTTGTCTCCCCATCCAAGTCTCTTCCCTGGAGCACAGCTCAGATCAGATTTTATTGTGTTATTCAGCCTTACTAAAAGCTCAAGAATAAGAGAATTCAAGGTATATACAAAGGATGAAACAGGAATGGCTACACTGGCTGATGGACTACATGACGTCACATGCAAAGCCAGCCTCGGGGGACACTCTGGTTCCAGGTTACCACGAACACTCAGCTCTCCTGTATGCACAATGCTCTGCCCCTGCCGCCCGTACCTCGGGGGAACCCTGGAGCAGGCCCAGACTCCCCGAAATAAGACCAAAGAGACGATGAGACAAGAGGGGAAATGAATTGCATCAACATGTAAGTCTAACATTTAATTTCCAAAAACCTCACTTCTTAAAATCCAGAGCAGGTTTCTCTCCACGCAGACTAACAGTGGGAGTCTAGAGTCTTCCTTCAGACGCACCTGTGGACCTTACCTTCTGGCTTACTTTCAGAATACATATTGAGAACACAATAGACAGCCATTACTGTGAGGGACAAGCCTGGAGTAAAGGGCAGAAGTGTTGTCTGCTTGTATTTTCCTATTCGAAGTTAGAAAATCCAAAGAAGGAGAATGGCTGCAAGCATTAGCATTGCTCCAAGTCCTCATTACACGGTCTTTGATATCACCACACGGAGATACCGCTTGTCCAGCTCTAGTCCTCCTTCTTGCCTTCTGTGAAGGTGAGGATTTAACTTCTGTCCTGCAGTCTCATGGGCCTCTGCTGCTCGTCTCCTGCAAGCAGGATCACAAACAGCCTCACTTAGCAGCTACCAATCCAGACTCGGAAGATGCTTCTTCAATGGGAACATAGCCTGCGTGGGGCACAGGGATGTGTCTGTCAAAGGATCGTTGCTGGGGGAGGCCCTTAGTAAAAGCCCCTTTTATAGGCTTAAGCCTTCTTCCTATTCAGCATACCCTTACCATTTTGTCTTTCCTCTTTCACTGGAAGAAAGATGAAGATGACAAATTGATATTGTTAACTACTATTCTAACTCAAATAGACTATTGCATACCTTTTTAAAGAAAAAAAAATTGCCTTATTGCAATAAATGAGCATATAGCACTCTGTGAAATGAGCACTGCTATGAGAAATCACTTTTCAAAACTCATGCCAACTTCATAGTAGCTCTAAAGTGCATCCATTCATTCATTAACCGGTGCCAGGCCCTCCTCTTAGCACTAGGAATAATGCAGCAAAGGAAGCAGACAAAACCCTTTTCCTCTTCTAAATGATATCCTAATAGAGAGAAGCAAGTACCCACGAATCTTAATAGTTGTCTGAGCAGAACTCAGCACAGGCTCTCATTTATGCCTCCAAACGGATGAAGTGAGACATCATGAGTGTGTTGCTGTTGGCCCTCACGGAGTTAAGGAGTACACAAACGGTTGCACAGCACACTATCCCCCTCCAAGGCAGCAGAGTCCTAGCCTCCTGGGGCCCAAGCAGAGAGCCAGAAACCTGCCAGCTGCCACACCGTAAACACACACTGCCTTTGTGTCCCAGCCGCTGAATGTCAGCAGGCAGAGAGAGGAAAATACCTGCCCAAGCATGCTCAGCTGCCAGAGACAGGGATGAGCAAGCAGCAGCCTCTGGACAGAATCCGAAAGGGAGAGATCTGCTAGAAGAGGTGGGATGAACATCACAGATGGCCAAGCAGACCGCACAAACAATACCATGCACGTGATTATAATGTGTTTGTCACAGGGTGAAGGTTGTGTGAAGGTAGCAAAGACTCAGTGACTGTCACACAAAAAAGTCCAACTGAGAAAGACTCTATCCAGTTATCAAATACTCAGAAAGGAAATCTGAAATAACCAAGGGAGAAAACAGGGAGGAACTGTATTTGGTTACATCAAAAAGGACAAGGATATTCTGAGAGTTAATGTAAATGCTAAATAAGGAGTCATGATTTTTTTAAAAGACATTTCAAGTACATTCTCCTAATATTTTAAAAGTAAATGAATTAAAATATCAGAACAAAACTCAGCTTTGGGGCCACAAAGAAAGGGAAGAAATAGAAGTATTTCAAAGTGTTTGGGGGAGTAGAGAAGGCAGTAAGAGGAAATTATCTTATAAGAAAGATCACCTTTATAAGCTGAAAAGAAAGAGTGAAAATCAGTACCCTGCAGTCATTTTCCTTCCACATTCTCGTAAAGAAATACACAGGATTCCAGACAGTGGAAAAGGGAAGGTGACCAACCAGACAGAAGACCATACAATATATCTCCAAGCAAGAATACTTTTGACAGTGAAAAGGCTTTGGAAATGATTACCCAGGATGATGGGAACCAATGGGACTTTCAAAGGGCTACCTAGGGAGACCACCTAATCAAGCAAAAAGGAATAGAATAGTATAAGGGGGGGGAAATAGACAAGGGAAACCAGAGTAACACAATAAAGAATAAAATCAAGTGTGTTTAGTTTTACATATGTGAGCAGAAAAATAAATCAACTCAAAGACAAACTGTAACACTGCTTAAAAAAAAAAAACAGCTTTTTAAGGGAAAGGGTCACAAAAGAAGGCTAAAAAGAGTGGAATGGAAAAATGGGTACCAAGAAAATGAAACAAAAAGCAGAAGTGGTAATGTTGTTGTCAGCAAAATAGAATCAAGGTCAGAAACACCACACATGTTCAAGAGAAGTTCTCTAGGGAAGAAGAAACAAGCTCCAGGAAGGAAATCTGGCAGCAGCCCAAATCCATGAAACCAAAGAGCAGTTACACAGATTAAGCAACAACGCTTATGTAAGCAAAGAACACTCAGAAAAGATACAACTCTCTTGGAGATTTCAATACAGGTCTCCAGAAGTCAAGAAGAAAAAATGCAACAGAACAAAAAGGGAACTGAATGGTATAATGAACAAATCTGAATACAAAGGCTCATAATGTGCACAGCTACTTTTAGGAGTCTACAGAAGATTTTAACACTTAACCCTGTATTTTGGCTGCAAGTAACAAATAAGATAGTTTCTAGTTCACTTTCTCTGGTAGAATAAAAAAAAATTATAAATGTAATCTAAAAGGTTACCAAATATATTGTTTTGATATTTAATACTTGCTCTTAAATTATTCAGAATCCAAGAGGAAATAAACATTGATACAACAATAGCTGTTCTCACAGGAAATATTCAGCTATAAAATCTCATTAAAAAAAAAAAAAAAAACTATGGGGCGCTTGGGTGGCTCAGTGAGTTAGAGCCTCTGCCTTTGGCTCAGGTCATGATCCCAAGGTCCTGGGATCGAGCCCCACATCAGGTTCTATGTTCAGCAGGGAGACTGCTTCCCCCCCGCTCTCTTTCTGCCTGCCTCTCTGCCTACTTGTGATCTCTGTCAAATAAATAAATAAAATCTTAAAAAAAAAAAAAAAACTAAAAATAAAGGCAATCAGTATTTACACTAAGCTAAAAATGGAAAACAAAAAGAAGCAAAGGGAATATAGTCAAAAACTGAAATTGATGAATTAAAATCCATCAATAGAAATTGATGAAACAGATTTTTACCAAATAGAAAAAATGTAATCAAAGTTTTTTTTAATGAAGATTTATTAACTTACATAAAGTCCTATAAACTGCATTAAGAAAAAGACTAACATTGGATTATAAGGGGTAGAGGAAGTAATTGGACTAACTGTTGCTAGTAAGAGAGACCCCAAGGAAAAGAGAAGAACAAAAAGAAAAAAAGAAAACCTCTTCAAAGTAACTTTTTTTTTTTAGTAATCCTACTAATAGCAATAGTTACAAAATATTAAACAGATGGAGAAGTAATACACTAATGAAAAGAGTATCATTAAACAATGATTTTAACAATGTTAAAAATAATAAGACTACTTGAATTCTCTTGATCCAGACACTGTTCTAAAGGCATTATTTGTATTAATCTTGACAACCACATTACACTACTATATCCACATTTAACAGATAAATAAACTGAAGCACAGGGAAGTTGAGTAGTTGCCCAAGGTCACAAGGCTATTTAGCGGTAGATCCACAACTGAAACTCAGACATGCTTCAATGGGCATGATCTCAATTATATCAGAGTTTTAGAAATAAATAAATAAATAAATATTTTTAAAAAGTGACTCCATAAACAGAATTTTATAGAAATCTGCAAGCAGAATTGATTTGAATACTATTATGACTGCTTATAAACTATTATAATGTTAAAATGAAATTATAATAGAGACAGAAAATAAATTATAATTTCCTTTACTCATACAAATGTGTTCTTAGGGCTTGTTTCGATGCCGATATGTTGTATGAGATGTACCTTATAACCTTTCTAGTCCATCTCAAGTCAATCCATTCAACAGCTCAGGCCAGTCTCTAATGCACATAGGCTAGTATTCACTACTTTTTCAGGCCAGGAGAGAGCAGAGGGGACGGCAGAATAATCTATACTTCTTCCTCTCTGGTCCAGGACCAATAACCCCAGCAGCACCTGGGGACCTGTTAGAACTAAACAATCTTGGTCCCCAGCCCTACATATGGAATCAGAATCTGCATTTTAGCAAGGTCTCCAAAGCTTTAAGGGTCTTCAGCTTTAGCTTGCACAGGTTTTCATAATGAATTTCATCTTTCAAAAAGATTAATGCTTGGATCCCAGTATAAAGAGATTCTGATTTAACTGTGGTTTGGGCATTAAGATATTTAAAACTTTCCCAAGATATTCTAATGTGCAGCCACTGGTCCACTCCTCTTTCCCCTTACTTTATTCTGGTTTTCCTCCTCCTTCCTTCCCGCCATCCCCATTGGGTTTTCTCCAGGTCCTCCAGGGTTGAAGCTATGGACAGAGAGAAGGGCAGAGAACATCTTAACCAGGGGCAGAGATGAAATAGGGTGTTGGTGCCTCTAGGAGTGGCAGATTCCGAGGGGCTTCTCAGTCTCAGCATGTTTCATGCCATGACACTCCTCAGATACGCCCCAACTGAGCCCCTCTGACTTCACTCTGTCCTAGGTGGTGTGGCATTTCAGCTGGCCCACACTTACCATCTCTCAGAGAATGCCTCTAACCTCTTGTGCCTGAAGCTGCCTTGCCCCGTTCTGGGCAAAGTCTCTAGGGTTGCAACCAGAACGTTGCATTGCATAATGCACATCTGGTCCCCAGAGAACAAACATCTGTGCTGCTCACAGACATTAGTCACTGGGATATACCAGTCACCTTGCTTAGTAGATCTAGAGGAAAAAATACACCATCTCTCTCTAGGCTTTGGTTGAGGGCAAGCATGTCCATCCATGACTGTGTTGGGGATGGAAATAATGGAGAAGATGGTAGTGTGTGCAGGACAGGAGGTGTCAGAGCTAACCATGCTCACCAAAACAATTCTCTCCTCCATCTCTTTAACTTTATACATCCAAATGGCTAAGGTTCACTAAAAAAGCATGCCATTTCACTATGTCCCATTTCACATCTGTGTGTCCTGCTGCCAGTGATCAATCACCTCTTTTTTCTAATATGAGGGCACCTGGCACCTATTATATGGCTTGGTACCCTAGCTGCAACTGAGCCCAACAAGACTTCCATTCCAGGGGCTCCTGGGTGGCTCAGTAATTGGCTCAGGGTCCAGCTCTCTGTTTCAGCTCTGGTTGTGATCTCAAGGTCCTGAGATGGAGCTTCTGCATGGGGCTCCCTACTCATCCCAGAGTTGGCTTGAGTTTCTCTCTCCTTCTGCCCTTCCCCTCAAAATAGGTAAATAAAATATTTTAAAAAATTAAAAAAGACTTCCATTACAGGGAGAACAAGAAATTAAAGGATGGATGACTGATCATTAGAAACCTTTTTAGCATTAGCTGATAAAGTAACAGGAAATTGAAGATGACACAGTTTAAATACGGAGGGGAAAAAGATTTACCATAAGGAAGGTTGTAAGTGGCACAACATTAAAGGCATTTCAGTTAAAATCTAGAAGTGGGTAAGAAAAACATCTATACTGCAATTACTGTTCAACACAATATTCTAAGTTCTAATAAATTCCATGATAGGACAAGAGTTAAATAATCAGCATAATCATTGGGAAAAAGATAGGTTTCCAATGATGATACATCTATAAATTTAAAAAATCAAATTGTAGATGGAAAAAAACCATGAATATTGATATTTAGTGAAGGACTAAGATTAAACATTCCAACACGAAAACCAGTTTTTTAAACTGTGTTGTATTTACACATATGTATCTATCAGTTTACAACAGAAGTCTGAATTACTTAGAAATGGTTTATCCATAATATATGAAAAATGTAAGTTATTGAATATATAAAAATGTATGCAAATGGAAAGGCATCAAATGTTCACTGTAAAATATTATTAAGCTATAAAAATTTACATAGATAAGTTGATCTTAAACTTCATATTGAAGAAGAAAGAACAGTCAAGAAAAATCTGACAGTGGGCACCTGGGTGGCTCAGTTGGTTAAGTGACTGCCTTTGGCTCAGACCATGATCCCGGAGTCCCAGGATCGAGTCCTGCATCAGGCTCCCAGCTCCATGGAAAGTCCACTTCTCCCTCTGACCTTCTCCTCTCTCATGCTCTCTCATGCTCTCTCTCAAATAAAAAAATTAAATCTTTTTAAAAAATCTTACATAGGGGCCCTGGGTGGCTCAGTGGGTTAAAGCCTCTGCCTTCAGCTCAGGTCATGATCTCAGGGTCCTGGGATTGAGCCCCACATCGGGCTCTCTGCTCAGCAGGGAGCCTGCTTCTTCCTCTCTGCCTGCCTCTCTGCCTACTTGTGATCTCTGTCAAATAAATAAAATATTTTAAAAAACTGACAGTGAAAAATATGGTCAGGAACTTGCCTCAAAAGATACTGAAATATATTATAAATATGTTATAATTAAATCATGATAGAATTGCCATTATTGGACCCTATGGAATTGCCCTTAGAAAAATAAGAAGTGGAACACAATAGACCATACGAAAATATATCCCAACAAATTATCAATACAACAGACAACATATCAATACAGTGAAGAAAGTTTGGCTCAAGTACTAAATAGTGCTGACAGGACACATCAGAAGAAAATTAACATACAGACTTTTCTTATTTCATATGTCTCCTGTATATATTTCAGCTGGAGATGCATATGTATTCAGATGAATTACTTAAAAAGGAAAAAAAAATCTTCAAAGAAAACCAGAAAGCTATATTCACTCTGCTATTGGAAAACTGGAAAGCTTAGAATCTATAAAAGAAAATTACATAAAGATATGTATCTTTGTCAGGTTTACAAAAATACTTTTGTAATACAGGCAGAAGATAGAGTAAATAACTAAAATATGCCACAAAGTCTTACAAACTAAAAACAACCAAAAATAAAAATGAATAGGAACGGAAAATGCAAAAGTTCAAATCAAACTTGCCAATAAAATATGAAAAATGCTAAATATGAAAAACACTATTTGAGAAATAAAGAGAACTGCATGATGTCAGGATGCATAATGTCTAAAAATCTAAGAGAAGAGCATGTCAGGCCCAAGAATCCGCAAGTGCAAAGGCCCTGAGACAGGGGCATGCCTGTTATGTTGGACAAATAGTAATATGCCAAGTGTGGTGAAAGAATTAAAAAAGCATGAAGGAGACAAGTAAAGACACGATCAAACAGACAGTAAGGACCCACAGCACAGAAGACCTTGCAAGTGACAGGAAGGTGTGGAGTTCATTCCAAATGCACTAGAAGGCCTTTGAAAGAAAGGACATGGGCGCCTGGGTGGCTCAGTGGGTTAAGCCGCTGCCTTCGGCTCGGGTCATGATCTCAGGGTCCTGGGATCGAGCTCCGCATCGGGCTCTCTGCTCAGCATGGAGCCTGCTTCCTCCTCTCTCTCTGCCTGCCTCTCTGCCTGCTTTGTGATCTCTCTCTGTCAAATAAATAAATAAAATCTTTAAAAAAAAAAAAAAGAAAGAAAGAAAGGACATAACATGGGTTTTACATTTTAAAAGAAAGGTTCTGATAACTGTGTGGGAAACAAGAACAAATCAGAGCACACGGATGCAAACAGATCAAGAGATGTTCGACACTCAGGACGAAGCGGACAACAGCCCAGAAGACCGGGTAGCCGAAGTTCCCTGTGCACACGCCTATAAAGCACAAGAACTAGGGTGTGGCTCTACAGGATAGAACAAATTCAGCTTCACACGGTGTCACAAACTGTCTCCCAAATTGTACTGAGAGACAATTCCACCATCAGTAAATAAGAGTTCCATATCGCTGTGGGACCCCTGATAGTATCAATTTCCTATTTTTTTTTTAATCTAGTAAAACTAAATTCTTCCCTCATTTTCTACAATGTGCATTCCCTCAGTTACAAAGGAGAGTGAACCCCTGGCTCTTTAATCACACCTTTATTGTCCTCTGCTATGAAATCATTTTTTATATTCTGCCAACCTTTCAACAGAACATTTTCTTGCTTCCTTTCATAGTTTTAAGAACTGCATATTGGGGCACCTGGGTGGTTCAGTCAGTTGAGAGTCTGTCTTCTGCTCTGGCCGTGATCCCAGGGTCCTGGGTCCGAGCCCCGCATCAGGCCACCTGCTCAGCAGGGAACCTGCTTCTCCCTCCCCCTCTGCCTACTTGTGCTTCTCTGTGCCAAATAAATAGATTAAAAAAAAAAAAAGATGATGACGACCTGCATATTTATCAACTATGCAGGTTGTAAACAATGTTTCTGAGTTTTGCTTTTTCTTCTATGATTCGCCCTGAGTGGGTCTTGTTCAAGAAAGCATTCCCTCACCCATGCTACCAACACCAAACCTATACGCATCGGGTGTCCTTGTGTACACAGACCTCTCTAAACAACTTCCAGACAATTATAGCGATTGATAATGTCTTGCTTTCTGGTACCTTCAACACTCACTTTTTATTCCAAAATTGCATTTCGTGGGGATATTAGTTTGCTTACTTTGAGGGCTTTGCTGTTCCATATCATTGCAGTTAAAATTGCATTAGATCTATAAAAATTCTGAAGAATTAAAATTGAACAGCTCACCATTAAGTTGTATCATTTTTAATGGTTTTCAAAGAAATTTTTAAACTTCTTTCATTACAATCTTGTACTTTTCAGATTTTTTCTTTACTCTTTTTTGTTGCCTTAAAATTATATTTTATAGTTATATTAAAATATCTTTCTCATATGTATAGACTGAATGCACTTGATGCCATTATTTAGCAAACTGCTTTAATCTCAGCAAGTTTATATTCTTGTGTTTTCTCTGTTGATAATCTTCTACAAATATTTCCTCCTCCTTTGCAACACTTCCATTTTTTTTGTCATTTTACTTCAGTGACTAGTACCTCCCAAGGAAATGTTGAATATGAGCTCTGATAACAGGCATCATTTTCTTTATTTAATAATTTCAAAGTAACACTTTTAAGTGTTTTATCATTAAGAACCACCTAAAAACTTTTGGTAACCATTTTTTTCCAGATTAAGTTCACATCTAATCCTATCACATAAAGAATTTTTTTAACATCTTATTTGTTCATTTGGGAGAGAGAGAACTCACACAAGCAGAGGGAGAGGGAGAAGCAGGCTCCCTGCTGAGCAAGGACACTGATGCGGGGCTCGATTCCAGGACCCTGGGATCATGACTTGAGCCGAAGGCAGATGCTTAAACTGACTGAGTCACCCAGGTGCCCCTACATTAAGACTTTTTATCATGAAAAGGTATACGTGCTCTTCTGCCTGCACTGAGAAGACTTTGTAAAATCAATAGGTGGAAGGAAACCACAAATACATTTAAATGTTACTCCTGGAATAGACTCAACTCGATCATGATTCAAAAAAAATTATTTTTCCAAAAATTTGTATATATACCACTAGATTTGGCTTGCTATGATTTTAAGAATTCTTCTGCGCTCAAGAAGAAGACTGACCTATAATCTTTCTCATACTGGCTTTTTCCTACCCCCCACCAGACTTTGGAATCAAGAATATAACATTAACCTCAGACAATGCACTGGAAAGCTTAGTTATTTTTCTAGGAAAGCATATAGATACCTGGAATAATCCAACTGTTTAAAGTTGAGTAGAGATTGCCTGAAAACCCATTTGTACTGGTTGCTTTATTTGTGAGAACATTTTCATCTACTCATCTATTTAAATCTCCAACTTAACTACTCATGCTCTCTGTTTGAACCAAAATTTGTCCATTTTCCTAACCGTGAAAATGCAATGGCATACACATTTAGAAGATTCTCCTCATTTTTAAAATTCACCTGCATCTATGTTCTCTTCTCAGTTGCTAGCATGGTTTGTTTGTTCATGCCTTATCTCATTCTTCAGGGCTTTGAAAGTCATTTTTTTAACTGTCGTTCAGAATACTACACTCAACCCATCCAAAAGACTGAGTCCATAAGATAACACTGTAATAACTTTGTATGGTGAGAGTAACTAGACTTATAATGGGGACATTTTGGAATGTATAAAAAAATACCAAATCACCATAATGTGTGCCTGAATATCACATTATACTTTAATAAGAATGTAGGTAGGTTAACTCATCTGTATTGATTATTCATCTGTTCTTAGACTCCTGCAGTAACTCGGTTGTGATAGTTCATGCAGAACTTCCTTTTGTACTATTATTGCTTCATTATGAGTTAGTCTTTTCAAAGAACCACATTGAGGCTCTTTCTCTTTATTGTTAAATTGTTTCGTAGAATAGATAACACAGTTCACTTTGCTATATTATTGTATCTATTTGTTTTTATTTCTTGTGTGAATGGGTTTTTTTTAAGATTTTATTTATTTGACAGACAGAGATCACAAGTAGGCAGAGAGGCAGGCAGAGAGAGGGGGAAGGAGGCTCCCCATTGAGCAGAGAGCCCGATGCAGGGCTCAATCGCAGGACTTAGAGATCATGTCCTGAGCCACTGAGCAACCCAGGCTCCCCCTGTGTGAATGGTTTTATAAAGTGGTCCGCAGTGAGTTTTTTTAGCCTTTCTCCTCATCCAAGGGAAAATATTTAAATATGTAAAATGGGGGCGCCTGGGTGGCTTAGTGGGTTAAGCCTCTGCCTTCAGCCCAGGTCATGATCTCAGGGTCCTGGGATCGAGCCCCGCATTGGGCTCTCTGCTCAGCGGGGAGCCTGCTGCCCCCTCTTTGCCTGTTCTGCCTATTTGTGATCTCTCTCTGTCAAATAAATATTTTTTAAATAAAATATGTAAAACGGCCCTTTAACATTTTTTTCATCACTCCAAAATTCTGACATGTAGCATTTTCATTATCATTCAGTCTTACATATTTTTAAACTCCCATTTTCATTTCTAAACACTACTTGTGGGGCTCCTGTATTTCTTGAAGTGCATCCTATAGAAAGCGAATTAAAAACTACCAGCAAATAGGGGCATAAATGTGGTTCAGTCAATTGAGCATCTGACTCTTGGTTTCAGCTCAGGACATGACCTCAGGGGTGGTGAGTTGGGCTCCTCCCTCAGCAGAGAAGTCTGCCTCGAGATTCTCCCCCTCGGCCCCTTCCCCCACTCACGATTTCTCTCTGAAATAAATCTTTTAAAAATTCAGTAATAGATTTGTTTAATTTTGTATGAGAAAATGTTTTTATTCACTCTCCTACTTCTGCTAGATCTACTATTCAAGGTTTCCAGTTGTCTTTTGGTCTCAATTATTGTTGGGGAAGATGCCAGTCTTTTTGCTCGTGTGTGCACTATTTGCCTTCCTATTGATGCTTTATGGTTTTTCCCTTTGGCACTTCACAGCTTCATGACCAGGTATCTAAGTGTGCCTTTATTCCTATTCATCTTGCTTGCTAGATGTTGTGCTTAATACACCTGCAGATTCTGGTCACCAAGCTCCGGAAAATTCTCAGACACTATTGCCTCAATCCCCTTTCTTCTATTCTTTTTCCCTCCTGAAACCCATTAAAGTTTGATCTGATTACACCCTCTGGTTTTTCAACTACTCTTCCAAATTTGTT
Source organism: Lontra canadensis (assembly GCF_010015895.1). Classification (NCBI taxonomy): domain Eukaryota; kingdom Metazoa; phylum Chordata; class Mammalia; order Carnivora; family Mustelidae; genus Lontra; species Lontra canadensis. The sequence continues at coordinate 7,096,837 of NW_022631038.1, forward strand.
TGCTTATTGTCACTCTATCCTGATTTTTTCCAAAATGTTTACAACTACTCTCCTTTGTGGTTTAAAGTGTTATGTCTGGGTGCCTGGGTTAGCTCAGTCAGTGAAGCGTCTCTCTTTGACTAAGGTCATGATCTCTGGGTCCTGGGATGGAGTCCTACATCAGGCTCCATGCTCAGCGGGGAGTCTGCTTCTCCCTCTCCTTCTCGCCCTTCCCTTTTTCAGGCACACGTGCAAGCTCGCTCTCTTTCGCACACAAGCATGCACACACTCTAATAAAATCATTAAAAAATAAAAATAAAAATGTTATGTTTGCCTCTGTGTGGTCCCTGGATGTCTACTGATGTGGAACTGTAATAATTAAATTCCATAAGTTATCTTGAAAGACTTTGGGAATCCTAGAGAAGGCAACCTCACCTCCCTGTGAGCCTGAAGCTTCATGTTTCAATCCCGGTGCTGAAACTGGTCTATGCCTCAAAGACAAGCCAGCATCTGCTTTCCACTGTGCACTGATAAAATCTGGTGTTGTTTCTTCCTTTTGGGAGTGAGAGAGGGCATTTTCTTTACTTCTTCAGGAGATTGGATATGCTGTAACGAGTATGTTTTACGATTTAGCGGAGATCTAATCATATTGCTGTGAGAGTTCCTTCAAGGTATTTAGTAATACTGCTAGAAACAGAAGTTACAGGTTCTTGAAACCTTAAAGTAAATGGGTCACAGCTTCAGCTTCTGTAGATACAGGGCCCTAGTCACAGAACTACGCCACTTTCTCTGATTTCAAAAGTGTCTGGAGATTCCTAATCTTTTGAAGTCGCTATTCAGAATCTGATAAAAATGCGTAATCTCGTGTCTTACAGAACATGCATATGCATATAATTGATATCATGCATATCATTTCACAGAGACTGCAGACACTTGAAAACCTACCCAAGGACCTTTCTGAATCCAGGTTAAGAGATCTGTATGAAACAACTAATCAAGTTTATAAAATCACCATGAATGATGAATGTATGAGGAGATATAGGGTCAGTGTTCAGATAGAAACAGACCCATTTCCCCCACCCCATGTTTTCCTTCAGCGTCTCTTTAATAAAAGGCAAATCCAAGGTCAAGAACTTTGATTCAGCACAGCCTATTAAACAGGCTTAAATTGGCTTTTCTATTAATGATAATTTAAGAAAAAGTAATTCTATCCCTCATGGAGTTAGGCCATTAACAGTCATTCGGATGTTAAGCCAGATTTTAGTACTAGGACTCAAAGTTATAATTTTGGCATTCAAGAGACAAAGGGGTAAAGGGAGGTGGGGACAGGGCAGACAACTAAGATAGTCTGCTTAGTTCACTAATGGGATAGCCTTCCATTTGACCAAACTATGATGCTACCATTAGGAGGCCAATAAATATTCCTTCTCCAAGGGTTTTCATAATATAATAGCAGGGAATAGGCCAAAGCACGACAGAACAGGAAGAAGAAATTCCTGAGACAACACTTGGTTATGTGCAGCCACACACAAGTATCTAGTTATATCAGAAGAGGAAAAGCAGAGCTGATGCTAAAAGTGATGTGAGAGTATCCAGAAGTGTCCCTCAGAAGACTAGCACCAGAATCAGTTAGCATGGAACCAACGCCCATCCAGGAACCGGAGCGCTCATTTGCAGAACTACAAATCAGAGGTGGCAAGGAAAGTGCAATGACTAACAGTACTAGAGCTAGAGGTTTACTGTTGATGTAAATCAGGGCGAATTTAAGACGACTTCTGAAATATTATCCTAATTCACCTGCATTCCAATAGATCTTTTCACATTGACAACTATTTCAAAACATAACCTAAAACATAATAATGCTAACGTCCTTTTCACCTGTTAAAAGGACAGGCCACTGGAGTTGGAACACCGTAGTTTAATTCCCAACTCCCCTACTTCCAAGATGCTGGATTTAATAAAGTAGGAAGTCAATGAGAGACCAGCAGGAAGCAAGGACAGTGATAAACAGATTATGCACTAGAAGCCCCAGGGAACACCATCCAGACCTCTTGGCTTCCTAGACCCTGGGGCTAACAGATCAACAACCACACGTGCAGAGCCTGAGCTCTCCTCTTCCACTTCTCCCCAGATTAACCCCCAGACTCACCATAATGCACTTGCATTGCGGTTATAGCGCCCCCAGTGGGGAAAGGCTTGCCACGTCGGCTTCAGTACAAAGCTTATAGGGTCAAACAGTCCCCCTGCCAATCTGTGGGAGAGCCCCCCAAATGACGGAAGCAGCCCCGGTTAGAGAGCACCCTGTCCGTGATGCAAGACCCCACCCACGTACAAGGAAAGGGCCCCAGTAGCCTCAGGCAGCTGCCACCCCTGGGCCTGCCCACTCTCCCACCTTGAAGGTGGACTTTCACTTTAATAAACTGCTTTGGGCTTGCTGCTTTCCTTCCGGTTTTGTTTATTCAAGTGCTGATCCTCTCATAGATCTTTTCTTAGGGAACTCAAGAACGGAGACCTCCATTCACACAACACAGACTCTCCCTCCGTTAAGGGAGTTACCAAGATTTTTGACGTTACAGCGCTTCAGCTCTCAGCAGGGGAATAGTGGTAAGTACAGGATATATAAAAGGTTTTGGCAAAAATTGAAAATGGTAATTATGCTAAGTACTTAACACAGTATCTGGTTTGTAAAACAATGTAATAAATGTATTAGTTTTTTAATTATCAGTACTGATTTTATTAAGCCATACTAACTCTAGAAACATACTCTAAGTATTTGCAAGCATTATATATTATTTTAGAGACTGACCCAGCTTCCAGGGATCTTTCCAGCATCTAGATGTATCGATAAGGGCCTATCACATCTACAGCCATCATCAACATAGGATATAGCAGGAGAGAAGAGTTCCCCTCAGAGGATCAGGAAGATTGAACCTTTTGGTAGCCAAATATAAGGGCAATATAAAATCCAAGTCAGGTGGGGCACCGGGGTGGCTCAGTGGGTTAAGTGATTGCCTTCTGCTAGGGTCATGATCCCAGGGTCCTGGGATGGAGCACCACATCAAGCTCCTTGCTCAGCAGGGAGCTTACTTCTTCCTCCCCCTCTACCTGCTACTCTGCCTGCTTACGCTCTCTCTCTCTCTCTGTCAAATAAATAAAATTTATTTTAAAAATAAAATAAAATCCAGGTCAGGAAGGGTCAAAGAGAAGCTGAGGTCTGTGTGGAATCCTGAATCACACAAATGCACCTGAAGCCTGGGACAAGAAGGACATCTATAGCAATACCGACAGTAGTAGGTGTGTTTATAGTAATATGAGCAACCTTTCTTTATTCTCAACAGTCACTGAGCAAATAGCTTTACCTAGTCAAGGACACTAATTGCAGGAAATACAAGTATGAACATGAGCATGAAGAATTCTTGGGAATGTCCATGAAACAGTTCATTCATCTTAAACTGAACCTGCTTACTTACTGGACTATCAGTCTCTTACTACCACTGGTGCCCTAAACAGGCAGGGCTAAGCAGGACCGGCATAAAAATCCCACACTATGAGCCCATCGCTAAGGGCTAGCTATATAACAGGTTGTATGAGAACAGTGTGTTGTCTTTAATCAACAACAGATCATCTCAAATCACAGACCAGCCACAAAATTTACAAGAGTGACACTAACTATACAGAACAAACATAATCCCTAGTTAATGTTTTAGACAACTGAAATACTCCTCTATTCAACAAAACCAGAAAGTGACAGCACTGTAAGGACTCAGGGGCATGTGGTAGGGAGCTATGGAAAGACTACTAAGATCTGTACTCACAAACAAGTGATGCTGGTTATTTTTAAAGAAAGTTGGGCGACTCATCTGCCTTATGAAAATAGAGCAAGAAACGTTCTCTGTGCAGTGTGAAGTTCCTGTCTTTCATATGTCTAATTCCAGGCAGCATGCTGTCTGCTCTAAAGAGCGAGAGAACAAATGCCAAGCTTTAATCAGACTGGTGTGGACTGTGTGGAACTCTCAGATCACTTCCCCATCCCTAACTACGTCATGCAGCTTTCCATCAGAATACCAATGCCCGCACCTGCGCTCCGCCGCAGAGGGAAGGTTACAAACGCTGAAAATGAGCAGCAGCTCTGGGTTACCTTACCATCTTTTACTACATTCATTAAAAAAAAAAAAAAAGTAACAATTTCAGTCTAAGACTATAATGAAATTAAGAAGTAGAATCTTTATGGTGTTGAGCCAACATTTCTCAGCAGTCAAGCTTTTTTTTTCCCCTTTTAATTGCAGTTGAGTAACACTGATGGCCCCAAGGCTATCGGAGGCATAGCAACAACAAAAATACCATTAAGAACTTAAATCCTCTCGAACCATGAAAAAGCTGCCTTTTAACAAAGATCTTCGTTTTTGAAAATGCTCAGGCGCTAATCATTTTTTAACCACAAAATTTTCTTTTACTCTGTTCTTTGTAATTAGATAAAAGTGGATGAGTTAACATTAAGGCTTGAAACTTTTGGTTCCCCATCTCAAAATTCTGAAATATAAGGCTATGGATTTTTTTGGGGGGGTGGGAGTGGGCGGGGAGACTGTATTATGTCCCCAAGGCTTTATATTTCTTGACTCCCAGAGCAATAATTGAGAGTTCCTATTGGAATAGAACTTAAACAATTTTTTTCCTATTGTCAAAGAAAAATTATATTGAACAAAAAGTGGCAATGAAGACTTTATTCAAGACTGTAGCAATAGGGGAGACAGAATAAGTCAACTCTGCTAAAACAGAAAACAGGAGGGTTTTTCGAGTGCTGGGATAAGCCAGTGGAAAGTCCTGGCGGGAGTTTAGGGAAGTCAGTCCATGTGATGAGAGCATCTGTGCTTGCTACCAAGCATTTACAAAACTGAGGCTCCTGCTCCCACCCCCACCCCACCTCAGACTTGAGATAGGGGATTCTATCTTTCTTGAAGATTACATTTCAAAGCCATCACCCCAAGTCCTCAAAGACAGTCCTGGGTTGTAAAACCTGCAAAAGGCTTTTTAAAAATTTACATCTCAAAAAGGGCAGAGGAAGAATTTGCAAGATTTCTTAAGCAAGTGTTCTAAGAGGAGAGAGGTCATCAGGGACATGGAGTCAGAAAAAAGCCTGCTGAAGTCCAGTCAAGGACTCTGAGAAACAAACTGAGGGTTTTGGAGGGGGCAGTGGGGAGGGGTTGGGTGAGCCTGGTGGTGGGTATTGAGGAGGGCACGGATTGCATGGAGCACTGGGTGTGGTGCATAAACAATGAATCTTGGAACACTGAAAAAATTAAATTAAATTTAAAAAAAAAAAAAAAAAGAGGAGGAGAACTTTCAGAGGGTCTTCATCACTAGAGTCCCTAGAAGAGAAAAGCAATTCTACTGCACGTTAATGAGGAATTCTGTGGGTTGACAGGGAACAAAACAAGCTTCCAAATACTTCAGTCCTTGTGAAATTCAAAGGATATATGTTTAAAAGGTTTATACAATCTAATACGAAAAATAGTTTCTAACCTTCTTATCGGCCTATTATGAAGGTTGTGTGTGTAGAATATCCTATTTTTCCTGCTAGCCCAATTTAGGATTTTCCTTTCACCGTGAAAGAGAATCCTCAGTTTAAGGAACGGTGCAACCCCAACTAACCCTTTCTCACCTACATGTATTTTCTGTCTTGTTTTGACTCCACTACATACGGTTTGCCACAAGAAAGACATTTCTCAACAGTGGTAGGACTTGAGTGTCTTGTAACAAGAAAGAGCCATATTTAAGTTTACTGTGGCTTTTAAAAATTGCTCTTATATGTGATTTTCTTCCAAGCAACAGGAAGCATAAAGCATGATTTAGAGCCTTCAAAGTCAGGTTTACACCGTCTACACATGATTGAACACAGATTTAGGACTCTAAAATTTGCTACCAGGTGTATTTGGTCACACCATATTTCAAGGCCATTTTCATATTTAGATATTATATGATTATTTTTACATTTGCATTCACTTTATTATTTTGTTTTATAAAGATTTAGAGTGATGCATTAAAATTAACAAACTGCTAGGACTTCTGGAAAGATGATACAGTCAGAGGACCCCACCATCATCTCACTGTGTGGATACAATTAGGTAACACACACATCAGTGTAAATACCCAGAAAGTGACTGTAAGACTGGAAGGACAGACTCTCCACAGCTCAATGTAGAGAAGAGGCCACATTTAAGAGAGTGGGAAGGGCAGGGAAATAGTCACGAGACAAAGGGACCTGTGGAACTATCAGAGGGACAGACACCCAGAGCACAGAAAGGGGAGAGGACCAGACCCTCACACCAAACTCCCCAGGCAGGAGAAACCCACAAGAAAACATAATTTCCCAAGTTCTCAAAATCAGCTGGGCTTAACACCTAAATCTTTAAAAATCAGAGAGCTCAGCTCTGGGAGAGCAGGGAGGACAAGGAAAAACAGAGTCCCCTCCCTTAGCGAGACAGAAAAACAAAGAGCCCCATGGAGAGACAACATTGAAGCAGCAGTTTGAAAGATACAGGGTTATATGAAGCTTTCTTTACCAATCTCAGAGTGTGTGCTGAAGGGCTGACATCAATGAGAGACTTCAAAAAACAAAGAAACTGGTGGGTGCCACTTCCCTCCCCCTCCACCCCATCTAGACACAGAGACAGCTACAGGAGCCAACACAGTGCCAACATATAGTACCTAATTTCCTAAGAGCGCACCCTGACCCTGTGTCCTCCTGCAGACATGCCGCTCCAATACATCCTTGGATGGAGTCCCTCTAAAGCAGAACCCCAAGTGGGGCAGAATTCAAGCAGTCCCAACAGGGACCAGCACCACTCCAAAATGGCTCATCCCCTGGGGAGAGGAGAAAGATAACTACACACACCAGTCTGACTGCAGCCCCAGCAGTGGGCTTGGAGCAGACACCAGGTCTGACAGCAGGCCTTGCTCACCAACAAAAGCCGCTCAGGGGACAAAACAGGGAAACTGCCCTGCAGTTCAGGGCCACTGCATCTCTGGTAAATGCCTGGTTTGGCAACTGAAGTGTGCCCTGGCCCCGAACAAGCCCACTAACAACACAGAGACCAAACCCTACCCACAACAGCAGAAGAGAACCATCCAAGGATGGGACTGAGGGCAAAAGCAGCTCAGCCACACACTAGGGCACAGGCAACACACACAGGAGACACCTGTGAAGCACAGGTTCTGGGGTCCAGAAGCCACTGCACTGCAGAGTACGATAGGGCCTCCTCTTCATAAGACCAGTACTTGCAAGGGCAGAAGACATAGCTGACTTACACCTAGAAACAGACACAGAGTTAAACAAACCAAGGAGACAGAGGACTATGTCCCATATCAAAGAACAGAACAAAAATCACAGCAAGTATGCTAAACAAAACAGAGACCAGTAATTGCCTGATAGAGAATTTAAAGTAATGGCCATAAAGATATGTAAACCTTGACTTCAAGAACTCACCGGACCACTCTGTGCCCAGGCATCCGACCAACAGAAATTAAATAACAACGGTTTTAAACCAGCAAGGTCTGGTCGTTTCTATGACAATAGTAGAAAATGTATGTAGTATATAATTTATTATTATACTTTCTTCTATCATACTTTTACAAATGTATAGTCACAAAAGCAACTATATTTTCCAAACATTCTGCATGACCTGTGTACCTGGCAAAGTCTCCAGTTTTTTCTCATTCCCACTGACCTATAAAATGCTCAAGTTTGCCTTGGATAAAATGATAATTAACATCATTTAAAATCACATATGTAGGCTTACTTTTAACATCTTTTGTGTTCTACTAAAACTTAAAATTTCAAAAAAGGAAGTGGATAAAAGGTTGAATTAATTTCCCTTTTAAATTCGAAGATATTCATCTGTATGTTTTCACTTAATGAAAAGGTATGATTACCTCTGAAAAGTTGCATCCAGCAGATGTGAATGTTTTAAGTCTATTTGTATTTGCCTTGGCAGCCTGCAGTTCCTCAAACTGTGTCAAAACTTGTAAGAAACAGCAGGCTATTACCTTTAATTAAAGAATCAGAACTAAAGGATTTGAGTACTTTACACAAGCTCTTAAGTTGAAAAGTCACATTTTTAGCTGATAACAGACATGTATTAGTTTTCCTATGGCTGCTGTAACAAAGCATCAGAAACTGAGCAGCATAAACCAAATTGAGAAACTCACAGTTCTGGAGTCTAGAAGAAGGAAATCCTCATGTCCCTAGGGCTATGCTCTGATACCCGGGAGAACGTTTCTATGCCTCCTTCCAGCTGTGGGCAGTTTGCCCGCAAGCCCTGAGGTTCTTGGAATTGCCATGGATCCACACTAGCCTCTGCCTTCATCACCACATGGTGTAATGTGTGCCCCTGTCTTGACGTGGCTTTTTTTTATATAAAAGGATTAATCATATTAGAATACAGGCCTACCTACTCAGTCTAACTTCACCATAATTATACCAGCAATAACCTTATTTCTCAATTAAGTCACATTCTGAGATAAACAGGATTAGAATTTCAACATATCTTTCCTGAGGCAAAATTCAACCTGTAGTGAAAGTTAACCATATATTTTCATAGATAAAGAATTTAAAAATCACTCTTGTATTTTGAGAGTTTAACCCAGGCCTCTATTATAATTTATCTTCTCTTTCCTTTGGGGGCTCAGATGAGCCTTACTGTCCCTTTGTCTCCATTAGGAGTCCCTCCTCCCAAACTATACACTGACCAACCACTACTCACCAAAATTTAGAATACCACTTATATTTGATATTTGTCTAAAAAGGTATAAATCTAACAAGTAAGATACATGTATGCTAAAAACTACACTATTGAAGGGGTCGCTGGGTGGCTCAGTAGGTTAAATGTCTGACTTTGGCTCAAGTCATGATCTCAGGCTCCTGGGATTGAGCCCCACATCAGGCTCCACACTCATCAGAGAGTCTCCTTCTTCCTCCCACTGCTGCTGCCCTCCCCCGACCTCTGGCCTGTGCACACACTTGCTCTCTCCCCCACCCACTATATAAATAAAATCTTTAATTAAAAAAATTACACTATTGAAGATTTAAATAAATCAAGAGATGTAATGTGTTCTTGGAATAGAAAATCTACATAGTAAAGATGTCAGTTCTAAGATTTATACAGATTTAACAATTCAAAATCCCAATGAATTTCCTTATAGATATAGATCTTTCTAAATCTTATATGGAAAGGTAAAAAAAGTTAGAATACTAACTGTTTCAAGTTTCATGAACAAACTGCTTAAAGACCATTTGAGAAAGAAATATGACTCCTGCTTGTTTTTATCTGAAAATCCTACACTGATGCTCTTTGGTAAAATACAGAAATTTTCAGCATCAATACTAGAAGAATGAATGTCATCACATTGTAAGAAAATGTGGAGACACCTTCCTGATGGAACTGAGGACCATACCATGAGAAAAAAAAAAAACCTGAACCTAGGCCATTCTTCATCAAAAAGAGTTATTTAGACTAGTTGAGCTTTGAATATGAAGAAAATTTAGGAATACTTTAACCAATGTGCTCTTCTTGTATTTTTTCTTTGTGTGCACATATGAATAATATATGGCATCACTAAATACATCTAAAGAATTCTTTCGCATGTGTTGTGATGAGCATTGGGTGTTATAAGTAACTAATTAATTGTTGAATACTACCTCAAATATTAATAATGTACTATATGTTGGCTAAGTGACATAATAAAAAATGAAAATATTAAAAAGAATTCTTTCAACAAATATAAAAAAAAATAGAATACCTAAAATAATTTTTGAAAATAAGGTGAAAAAATCCATCTACCAGATTTCAAGACTTACCTCAGCAATCAAGACTATAAACTATAGTAATCAAGATTGTGTGGTCTTGGTGGAACAATTCATATGCAGATAATGGAATAGAAGACAACCTGAAAACAGACCCACAGAAATATACCCAAATGAATTTTAAGAAATATGTAAATACAACTCAATTTTAAAAAGATAATTATTTCAACTATGGAAAGATTGGAACTCCAAAGGAAAACAAAGAAAACTTGGCCTAAGTCTCACACCTTATATGAAAATAAACTCAAAATGGATCATGTACTGAAATGTCAAACACAAAACTAAAATACAGCGAGAAAAACAAGGAGAAAATCTTGAAGAGTTAGATAAATAACCTTAGACTAACACCAAAGCACAATTCATAAAAGAAAAAAAAATTCATCAGCTGGACTTCTTGAAATTAAAACCCTTAAGAGACCTTGTTAAGAGGATGGAAAAGTAAGCTACACACTGGGAAAAGTATTTGCAAATCATGTTATCTGACAAAGGACAAGATTTAAAACCTATAAATAGCTCTAAAAACTTAAGAGTTAAAAAGTAAACAAAATATACAACAGATATGAAGAGACATTTCACCAAAGAGGATACACAGATGGAAATTAGTCCCAAGAAAACATTTTCAACATCATTAGCTGTTAGGGAAGTCCAAATTAAAACCACAATGAGATATCACTACACATCTATCAGAATGGCAAAAATAAATAGTAGTGACAGCACCAAATGCTGGTTAGTATTCATAAGAACCGGATCACTCACACTCTGGTAGTAATATCAAATGGTAGAGCTCCTTTTGAAAACAGTTGGGCAATTTAAAAACTATACATACAACACAACATGCTTAGGAATTACACTCCTAAACATTTGTCCCAGAAACAGGAAGACTTAAGTTCATACAGAAACCTACACATGAATGTTTGTAGCAGCTTTAGTCTCAGTCTCCAAAAAGTGGAAACCATTCAAATATCCCTCACTGGGTGAATGCCTGCACTTTAAGGCACTTGTACCATAGAGTCTTACCCAGCAAAGGAGTAAGACTACTGAGCCCACAACAACTGGGAAGAATCTCCAGACAATTATGCTAATTGAAAAAAGCAAACCCTCAAAAGGTTCAGAATCCAGGAGTCGATTTATTTAACGTACTTTAAATGGCCAAGTTATGGAAACTAAGGATAGCCCAGTAGTGGCCCAAGGTTAAGGTCAGGGTGGGGGCAAGTGTGAGTGTGACTTAACAGGGCAACGAGGGATCCCTGTGATGACACAAACATTCTGTTTCCAGACTAAATTAGTGTTTCTATCCTACATATGCTACTGTACTATCATTTTCCAAGTGTTGTTTTTGAAAAAACTAGATAAATGGTACATGGGATCTCTATTCTTCCTCATTATATGTAAATCTATAATTATCTCAGTTTCAAAAAATTATAAAAACCTCTCCCTCCTCTTTCATTCAGTAAGTGACCTTAATAGACCCCCCAAGTGCACAAACTAGATATTCCTGGACTTCCTTCTCTTCCCCCCACCAATCTTTACATTTAATCCATCACCAACCTACATGTGGCAGTTAGATATCCGTGTTTCCCTGCTTCTGTCTTCACACTCTGAGCCTGTCCAAGCCCTTCTTTTCTAGCTTACTGACCATCACATGATTTCATGACAAAGCTCTGTCACTTATATTCTCTAATTCCTCTCTGCTCTAGATCTTTCTTTAAGAACTTTAACCCACAAATACAAACACCATATCTATACAGGCAAACTCCACATTTCTTATCTGGGAAAATGGACAGCCCAGAATCCTTCTTTGCATAGTTTTATTTCATTTCCCATTTATTTGGTGCTTAAGCCCAAACCTTATCAAGCACCTTCTTCTGCTGTGTCTACCCAAATTTTTTTTTTTACTCAAATTCAATTAGCCAACATATAGTACATCATTAGTTTATGATGTAGTGTTCACTGATTCGTCAATTGCACAATTGTGTAACACTCAGTGCTCATCACATTACTTGGCCTCCTTAATGCCCAGTTACCCCATCCCCTCACATACCTCCCTATCCACAACCCTCAGTTTGTTTCCCGGAGTCAAGAGTCCCTCATGGCTTGTCTCCCTCTGATTTCTTCCCATTCAATTTTCCTACCCTTCCCCCCGTGATCCTCCATGCCATCCCTAAACTCCACATGTGAGTAAAACCATAGGATAATTTTCCTTCTCTGACTTATTTCACTTAGTATAATTCCCTCCAGTTCTATCCATGGCAATATAAATTGTAGTTATTCATCCTTTCTGATGGCTGAGTAATATTTCATTGTACATATGAAACACATCTTTATCCATTCTTCTCTTGAAGAACATCTCGGGTCCTTCCAGTTTAGATATTGTGGACATTGCTGCTGTGAACACTGGGGTGCAGGTGCCCCTTCTTTTCACTACAAAATACTATCTGTATCTTTGGAGTAAATACCCAGTAGTTCAATTGCCAGCTCATAGAGTAGCTCTATTTTTAACTTCTTGAGGAACCTCCATACTATTTTCCAGAGTGGCTGCACCAGCTTGCATTCCCACCAACAGTGTAAGAGGGTTCCCCTTTCTCCAAATCCTCACCAACATTTGTGGTTCCCTGCCTTGTTAATTTTAGCCATTCTAACTGGTATAAGGTGGTATTGCTTTTGATTTTAATTTGTATTTCCCTGATGACAAGTGACATGGAATATTTTTTCATTCTTAATATTCCTGGTCACTGGTGACCTCATGCCCACTCCCTGAAGTTTGGCTGACCAAAAAGTCTTGCCTGAACTTTGTGAGTTCATTTTCATTATCCTATTTTCATTATGGTTTTCTATTTGCTTCATCCATTAAATCATGGACTTTGTAATATATATGATACACGCCTAGTAAATTTCAGTAACATTAATAACTACTACCATTTTATAACATAATACAATTTATTTTATGCTAGCCTCTTTATCCCTAGTCTTCACAAGACATCAGCATTTCCATTTTCTAAGTGAGAAAGCTGGGATCAAAGAGGTGAAGTAATTTGCCAATGTCTCAGTGCTAGTAGTACCAAATTGGAATTGGTACTTTTAAATGAAATAGATTAAATATCTTTGGATGAATTTAGTAAGAAGCTAAGCTTCCTTATATACCTATATCATTAGACTGCAAGTCCATTTATCAAGTTATAGTTATTTCACATTTCCTAGCAATGGCTAGAGTATCAGGTCTTGATCCAATTAAACCACTGGAACAGCAGAATTTGAGTGAGACTGTGTTTTTCTTATGGAGGGGGATAGTAGTTTGGCAGTTTTCTTCAAATGTACATGCATGCACATGCAGACACACACACACACACACACCCACAAAACCAAAGGTCCAATATTCTTGCTCCTAGGTATTTCCTAGGTACTCAGCCAAACGATTTTACAATTTGGATCTACCAAAACAAAACAAGCCTGAACACCAAAAACCTGGAGGCAGCCAAGATGTTTTTACAAAGGTAAATACATCTATACAATGGAATATTGTTCAACACCAAAAAGAAATGCACTATCAAGCCATAAAAAAATGCATGAACCTTAAATGTGTATTTCCAAGTGAAATATCTTGTCTTAAAAGATTATGTCCTATATCATTCCAATTGTAGGACATTTTGGAAAAGGCAAAACTAGCAGACAGTAAAAAGATTCAGGATTCCCAGGAGTTTGGAAAGGAGAAGGGTGACTGGAAGAAACACAGAAGATGCTTAGGGTCGTGAAGCTCTTCTGTAGAACACGGTGATGGATATACATCAGGTATTTGCCAAAACTGATGGAACTTTACAAAGAGTGAATCTTACTCAAGGCAAATTTTTAGAAAAAAAAACATTTTTCACAAGGTGCAAGGATCCCAGGGCATAATGCAGACTGACAAGAGAACTAACTGTGTTACAAACATGAGCAACAGCTTCACTGAAAGGGCAGGGGGAGAGGTGTGAGTGAAATAAGTGAAAATGAGTGGTGTCAGAAACGCTGGAGGCAAAAGGAGCTACATGTGAGTACTATATTCCAGCTCAACTTTCCAAGGGGGTGCTGGTTCACAGATCCGATAGCCCAGTACCTGTACTGGGACGGAACTCTAAATGGGAATAAGTCAGTGAGCGGCCAGTCTGTCTCTAGGAATGGGAGGTTAGACAGACCAAGGGCGGGGGTTAGAACACTCCCCGTGGTAACACAGCAGAGGTGAAGACCACACAAACTTATGTTTAGCTTAATACAGATACACTTACACAAAGGAATCTTTCTAGGAAGGTATAGATATGAGGGTTGGTATATACACGTACCTAGTTCCTTATTCTCTCAGACAAGGGAGCCTACAAGCAATGACACCCCAGAAGCAGCGAGCACATCAAGCACTCCGCACTTGATTTCTAATACCATTCTCCAAAAAGAAGGAACCATGCTTCATGGAGAAACGGCTCCAGGTCTGGGGCAGAAAACACATTTATGGATAGGTAAACATACATATCCATGGGTTACTAAACATCTATATTTTTGTGTTCCATCAGCTGAAAGGCCCTGAAAAAAAAAAATGCAATGTAGCAGTAACAAGCACATCTAGTATGCAGACTTTAGTGTCAAATCATCTCGTATCTACCTACCAATCTAGAGAGATAAATGTATCCGGAGAAATTGCTGGTTCCCCACTGCAGCAGCACGGAGCTGAGAGCTCCAGACGTGCTTGGAAATAAATGAAACCTGACACTGAGGAGGGTTATGTCAGAGGGACTCAAAAACCAAGTAAAGGAGCCCCAAATGGCCAAAGCTGGATTAAATTAAAGAAAATGAATAAACTAGTTTTGGAGTATAACCCTTGGATATAAATAATATCCAAGAATCAGCAATGCTGATGAAAATAAACGACTAAATAAATGGGGGAGCAGAGAAAATCGTCCCTTGTAGAAGAACCACAGGTAACTTACGCAGATCCCTCATCCTCAAGAAAGGTGAAGCATAACTGCCCATTTATGTGTGACCCGTGCTTAATGACTTCCTTCCAAAGGGGCTAACGTGCATAAGACGGACACAGTGGGGAGGAAAAAGATCACCTTACAGTGGAAAAACCCAATGACCTCAGCCAGGCAATCAAGGTAAACAGTGATAAACTGTGTTGATAATATGTACCCTTGATGTGAAGTCATGAAAATGGTATTTTACCTCTGGTCTTCCTCCCCAAGACTGATAACCCCACTGTGAGAAAAACTCTGAGGAAAACAGATCCCCTTAGAAGGGCATTCTACTGTGTTACCTGACCACCACTCCAGAAAACTGTCCAGGCCATAAAACAGGGAAATTCGGAAGGAACCATCACAGCCAAGAAGAGCAAATGAGACCTGCCAACATGTACTGTGAGATCCTGGAGGGGAATACATCAAAGAAAAATACAAGATAAAACTAAGAACATCTGAATAGAGTATGGACTTGAATATTGGTTCATTCGGTACAACAACTATACCATACTAAGATGTTAACAGGAAAGCCTACATGTGGGGGTACATGGGACACTAGACACTATGTTTCCTGTTTTTCTGTAAATCTCTGTTCTTAAAAAAATGAAGTTTACTATAAAAAAACAGTAACCAATTCATTTTTTTCCCCAAAAACTAGATGGGCAGTGCTTTGCCCCTCCACTTTGCCTTTTTTTCTCTTAGAACTTTATAAGGATGGGAAACTGTTTAGCATCTCAGTGTGTGCCACCTTTGTTGCCAATGGAGCTGGACCATGGACTCAGCTGGTTCATGAATTTCATTAATAGGTGTTACTCTAGAATTCTAGCTTTTGGCTAGGGTGCAAAATGATTCATTCCCAAGTTAGAAAGTAGGAATTTTCATATCTGAACTTTTAAGTATGAACTAGCATTTTACCCCAATAGAAAAATTATGCCAATTTTTATTTTTATAGGAATCACAGCCTAAGTAGATGATGATCAGTATTTACCTTCCCTGTGTACCTTGTGTAATTGCAGGGGCGAAGTATTTATCTTTCACATCGCATACCTGAACCAAATAGTTTTCGTCAATTCTTCACACTTTCTCCTTGTCATCATAAGAGGTTTTCCACTCACAATTAACATACACTTTTGCTTTCTGCTCAGAGCCATTAAGTATGATTCCAACATATCTATTCATTTGTAATTAACTCAACTTCTCATATTAAAGTAGCCATACTTGTGTTTAAATGTGTATGTGTGCATTATTCAACACAGAAAAAGAAAATATCTGTCAACTAAAACATGTCAAGAGGCAAAGCCAACCTTCAGGGAAAAATTTTTAATTATGTTGCTTAGGTAAAAAACATCCCCTATTTATTATTTTCCCTTGCTCAAAAATATCTACTGAAGTAGTCATCTTCTATTCAACAATTTCCACTCTTCCTGATATTAGAATATTTCTCTTTAACTTTATGTCCTACTTGTCTCAAGGCAATAATCAAAGCATTAAAAAGTGACAATATGTCTTGAGTATGCACAGGGTTTTTTTTTTTTTAATTCAAGATGGTTTGTGTTCAATCTTACAAAATATTTCAGGAGGAATGTTTTCAGAAGACCTCAGAAATCAATGTTTTACTGTCGCTCAAGTACACCAGATATTTTAGGAATGTTATTACAAAATAAGCTGCATGTTTTGTCTTCTGACAGTCAGGCAATCATGTATAAATCACCGTAATCCAACCATCAAAGCCTCCTCAAGGCATTTCTGAATATATTTGACAATGTTTAAAAGAAAAAAAAATGCAACGGATAAATACCTTCTAATAGAAAAACTAAAAGAGATAAATGAGAGGAAAACAGAAGCAAGTAAAAAATGTATATATATTGTTAACTCAGACCTCAAGGTTTCCAAACTTCTCCTTCTAGGAGAATCTTTACAGATCATGCTTTCTGACAAGGCATTTGCATATCACCATGCCTGGGCAAGGAGCCAAGCCACACAGAGTTAGAGAGGTGGAGGGAAAAACACCTCCGTGAAGGGTGGTCAAACGGCAGAGGTGACATGCAGACACAGATGGGCAGCGCCACTCCAGGGCTTTGGAATCAGAAGTCAGGAACTAACAAGCAAAGGTCAGCCCGCAGAATGGAGTTTGCAGTAAAACTGGGTCATCCCACAGCTACAGTTACCAGCTCAGAAACACACAGGTCCTGGAAATGAAGATACAGCTACAGCCCTCACACCAGGGAGACAGGAAAGACTAGGATATTGGAAAGGAAAGCAAAAAAAAAAAAAAAAAAAAAATCAGGACGCTCCCAGGACACCAAGATAACGCGGCGCAGTGCAGAGTAAGGACCGATCTAGGGATCCGCTCTGCGGACAGGACCTGGAGGCCCGTTTCCGGCGGTCTAAGGGCCGCGCTCTAATGGGAAGCAGGAAAGTCCACACCCAGCCAGAGCCAGCGGGAAGCTGAAAAGCAAGCACATTTCAAAGCTTTTCTAGCAAGTGTTATCATAGAATGTGTAATCCCCTTCTTCATCTCACACACCTAATTACTACACAGCGGGCCCAGGAGCTCAACCAGATTCCTCCTCCGTTAAACCCACCTCAAATGGGAATTCGTACTCCAGTTTCTTTCTTCTCCTGTAAGTAAAAAGCCTTCATATAATTAAGTTCCTGGAGGACGAAGGGCAATTTGTTCATTGTGCTCTTATTACATGATTGTTTTTAATCTATAAACAAAATAAATTGTAAAATAATTTGACAAGAGTGACTCATAACAGAGAATTGAAATAATTTATGTGTTCCAGTAGGGGATGGAAAATAAATCCTAGGATGTTCACTAGGCGGGTCAAGTATTTAGTTTTCTTTTCAGATAACAGATTTTTCAGTTTCTAATGAACTTTTAAGATGGAAGAAAAACACTATTTATCGTCCACAAAGATATTTTCTTGGTCTTTCATGTGTGCTATGAATGAGTCTGGTGAGTGTGCAGTCGCTGTGGGCCTCTAATTTGAGCAGGTTCCCGTGGAGGGAAGGCTTGAGGAAGCCTAAAGCCCTCTCC
This sequence comes from Lontra canadensis, assembly GCF_010015895.1. Taxonomy (NCBI): domain Eukaryota; kingdom Metazoa; phylum Chordata; class Mammalia; order Carnivora; family Mustelidae; genus Lontra; species Lontra canadensis. The sequence continues at coordinate 7,114,697 of NW_022631038.1, forward strand.
ACTCGCCTTGATTCACAACATGGCCTCAGGGCACATCATTCATCTGCACTCTGATTTGCTTCCACGTTTCAAAAAGTATAAAATCCACGGTTTCCCACTGCAAAGATTTAAATGTCTGGTTCACCGTCTCATTGGATGAATTTACAAGCTTACAGAAAAAAAAACTTTCCATGAAGGGCACCTGCCCCCACCTTTCTGGGGCTCACACAGGATTCTCAGGGAACCTCTGGAACTTTGCTCTGCTTTCTCACATTCTGTTTTGACTCAGATTCATTATTTCAGTAAACATCTATTGGCTGTCTGCTTGGCCACGCACTATACAGGTGACCACCCCCCACAACCACACTGAGATTAAAATATTTTTAAGAGTGTCACAACAGGGGAGACTCTGGAAATACTTAGACTTTTTGAGGGTCCCCAGAAAACTTTCTGGAAGAAGTGATATTTAAGCTGAGGTAAAAGTAAAGAAAGGTTAGCTCCACAGAAATGAGGAGAAAAGATGCTCCAAGTCAGCTGAAACTCTGTGGTTCATTCTAGCTAGAATAGAGAATTTGATAAAGGATTGGAGAGGATAAAGAAAATGGGGCTCTTGTGGCGCCTGGGAGGCTCAGTCATTAAGCATCTGCCTTCAGCTCAGGTCATGATCCCAGGGTCCTGGGATGGAGCCACACATCGGGCTCAGCAGGGAGCCTGCTTGTCTCCCACTCCCCCTGCTTGTATTCCCTCTCCTACTGTGTCTCTGTCAAATAAATAAAATCGTTTTTAAAAAGGGGGTTGGATCTGAATCATGAGGAGCCATTTGGTGAATGGGCAAATCAAATAAATAGGCAGAGAGTATAACCCCCCACGTGAGAACATGATAAAGGATCAGAAATGAACCTTTTTTTTTTTCTATGCTATCATCGAAGGAAAGTTTTATGAATGTGAGAACAGCAGGTAGGAGACTCAGTATACAGTCAGACATGGGCCACACCATCAGCAGGAGAGCTCTGACCCACAACCTAACAGCAGCCAGTCTGGGAGGCTACACTACACCTTCTCCAGCAACAGGCCTCCAGAAAGCCATGACTTGACCAGTAACTGCCCATTTCCCTAATTTTTTTATTTTAATTTTTCAGTGTTCCAAGAGTCATTTATACACCACACCCAGGGCTCCATGCAATACATGTCCTCCTTAATACCCACCAGCAGGCTCGCCCAACCCCCCATCCCTCTCCCCTCCAAAACCCTGTTTGTTTCTCAGAGTCCACAGTCTCTCATGGTTCATCTCCCCGCTCTGATTTCCCCCAGTTCACTTTTCCTTTCCTTCTCCTAATGTCCTCCGTGTTATTCCTTATGCTCCACAAGTAAGTGAAACCATATGACAATTGACTTTCTCTGCTTGACTTATTTCACTCAGCATAATCTCCTCCAGTCCCGTCCATGTTGATACAAAAGTTGGGTATCATCCTTTCTGATGGAGGCATCATTCTCCATTGTATATATGGACCATATCTCCTTTATCCATTCGTCTGTTGAAGGGCATCCTGGCTCCTTCCACAGTTTCCGGCTTCCCTAATTTTTGCCCTCACTTACAACTTAGAACCAAGCTAAGAAAGGTGAATATTGTCCCCCTAACCAGTCACACGAGCCACCGGCTTTTACTTCGCCCACATACTCCCTCCCCATGCCAACAGCTTCCAATCAGCACAGCCCTGGGACCTTTCCTTTTGATTTTTCAATACAGAGCTTCCCTGTTCCCCGGACTACCTTTGAGTCTCTGCCAAACACAAGCGATGATGATGGACTCCCTTGCTTTAGGAAATTCTAAAATAGCTTTTGCTTGTTCTCATTTGGGTGGTTTTCTTCTCCCCAGGTATCACCCCTTTTTTTCTTTTTTCTTCTCTTTTATTTTCAAGGAGGTTGACTGGAAGGGAAGAGTCAGAGCACAGACTCTGCCCAGATAGCAGCCAGCTCGAAGATTCTGGCCCAGTGGTTTCTAATCTCTAACAAATTGCATAGAGAAAGAATTTTCTTAGGTCACTTAGAGAAATAGGACATTGTGATGGTTTAGGACTGCTACAGGGCACTGGGGGCGGGGCGTCGTCTTCGTAGAGCTTCGCTTGGTTCAGTCTTGACATTTTCCTTTCCCAGCATAGCGCTATCATTAAGAGCTTGGACTTTCTAGGAAGCCTGTGTTCATAATTCCAGCTCTGCACTTCCTATGCACCTTTAAAAAAATATTTTTGGGGGGGCGCCTGGGTGGCTCAGCCTCTGCCTTTGGCTCAGGTCATGATCTCAGGGTCCTGGGATTGAGTCCTGCCATCGGGCTCTCTGCTTAGCAGGGAACCTGCTTCCCCCTCCTCCCTCTGCCTGCCTCTCCGCCTGCTTGTGACCTCTGTCAAAAAGAATAAATAAAATCTTTAAAAAAAAAATTTTTTTAAGCCATTTATGGGACCCTGCGTGGCTCAGTCGGCTGAGCAGCTGCCTTTGACCCGGGTCATGATCCCAGAGCCCTGGGATCGAGCCCTGCACCCCGGCTGAGCAGGGAGCCTGCTTCTCCCTCTTCCTCTCCCAGCTCCCCTGCTTATGATCATCTCTCTCTCTCTCTTTGTCCAAGAAATAAAATCTTTAAAAAAACTTATTTAGCTTCTCTGCCTCAAACTCCTCAAGTGTAAAACAGAGATGATAGCACCGTGTCTTCGGGTGTCTCCACAAGGGCTGTGTGTCAAAGCCTGTAGAACATGCAGCAACGTCTTAGTTCCTGTGTATTTCTGAAGTAACTCGGGCTCTTCAGAGGATTGCCCCTCCAGCACAGATAAACCCTCTAAGTCCGAATCAGGACATCCAAGTACCTAATTAATCTCCGTTCTTACATGTCTCACAGGCAACTGTCCCACGAGAAAAGCTGAGTTCCACACCTATGGAATATGTTATAGCTGACAGAAAAGTAGATCGAAATAGAGAAAGAAACTAAAGTCACAATGCCCCCCTGAGAGGCTCTCTCCCCCTCGGTGGGAGACCGCCCTCACTGTTCTCAAACAAGGCTGGTGCGTAAGCCTGAGGCAAAATTCTGAGGAGTGTCACTTAGAAGGTGCGCACGGGGCGCCTGGTGGCTCCGTTAGTTCAGCATCTGCCTTCGCTCAGGTCATGATCTCGGGGTCCTGGGACTAAACCCCATGTGGGGCTCCCGGCAGGGAGTCTGGCGGTCCCTCCCCCCAGTTGTGTGTGCTCCCGCTCTCTCAAATGAAATCTAAAAAAAGGGAAACAGTGTACATATGCCCTGAGAATGTGTCTGGTTGCTATGGTCACCGATGCAGCCTCTCCAGGCTCCAGGATTACCATTCTAAAGCCGCACACCTAGGCCATGACGTCATGTTCCCAGGTGACAGATTTGAACCAGGCTCATGACTTCCCATCCACACCCCAGAAGCACAGAGCACAGCACGCTGCCCCCGGTTCCTGCTTCCCTCCTTGTAAATGGCGCACCAAAGCCCCAGGCTCCCAAGAGGAGACCCGCCAGCCACTCCTTGAACTACTCTCCACCGTTACCCAGATCCTTTCTCCCAGGGCTATCAGCCAGAATTCCTCAATTTCCCCCATCTTTCCACTTCTCACAGAGCCAAAGCCATCTCTGTGATCCCATCCACCACCATCCCCTCAATATCTTGCAACAGCCCACCAGCAACACGGCTGGCCCCACCTGCAGTCAAACAACGTATGGTGCCCTTCCTGTCTGATGCCGTCCTCTTCTCCTAGACTCCCAGCCCCATGACGGCATACTCTAGCTTGGACCGGGGTCTGTTAGAGGCTTCGTGTATAAATACTTAAAAGCTACAGAAAGCAAAGGATTTGGACAGAGTCTATCAACAGTGATGGAATATTAAGAGTCTGCTAAAGGTTTTCTGTTTAAATCTGATACAAGAAAATGCGGAATTGGCTATCAAGTCATCGCAGGCAGGGATGGCTAAGAAACTAAGTGTATTAAAACGTATTAGAACAGCTGATCAATAGTTCACATTCAGGGAAGCCAGCCACGGGGCAACTGAACCACCACCAGATTTGCCTGTCGGAGCAACGGGGCTTTCTTTCCGCTGAGTGCAGCAGCTCCCCAGGGCACCCTGGCCGGGATAGGACAACAGGTGTTGAACAGGCACACGTATGATCCACCGTAAAGACTTCTAACAGGCTCAGAAAGAAACAAAAAATGTGTAATGAGAGTTCAACCGACCTCTCCTTGCAAAAGGTGATGAACATCACAGGGCATGTGCTCCCCTCTCTTCAGACTCCACCGTTTTGGTGCAGCGAGATTCTAAAACCTCGTTCTGCGTCTTGAGTGTTGTAGCCCGTAGGCCCCTCTCAGAGAGTCACAGCTAGAAGGGGGTGGTGGCAGGAGGGACGGTGTTAATGATCGTGGCCAGAGCAGAGGCTTTACACTGTCAAACAGGAATGCGAACGCTCAAGGAAAGGATTTTGCAGATTTCCCTTTTCCTTTTGTACGGCCCTGCTCCGCTCCTATTTCTTCAGTTTTAGGGAGGAAACCTCAGAAAACGGACATCCACGCAGACGATGGAAGCACCTCGGGCAGTCAAGTTATCAAGCTGTTTACGTGGCGACCGTGGCCGGCCAGACACCCGAGAGAGCCATCCTGAGTGCCCCCGCAACGCTGCAATTCTTCTTGTGAGGGCGCACGGGCAGGCATGGAGCGGCCTGGCAGGAAAACCACAAGAGGTAACAATGCATGTATGTTACTCCGTCTGGCTCAGAATTAACAGCTGGCAGTTAGGAAGACCATAGCTCATTTGTGTAATTCTTTCCGCAGCTCTCCAAACGCAAGACTATCAGAAGCGGAGTAAAAAGTGTGCCCGCAAATTAATCGCCTAGTATTTTGAAAGGTTGGAAAGTCAAAGAGCAGGTTCTTGAAATAGTATCCTGAGAAGTGACCATTTTATCTATGCATCGATGAGCTCTCTCTCCAAATAACCACATTCCACAGTCTAAATGAGAAGGAATTTTTAAAGGGACTCAAAAAATAAGGACCTTGTTACAGGTTTAAATTTATACTTCTCTTAACATCTTACTTTTCCCTTAGGAATTTACAGAAAATCATCAGGAAAGAACAACAGTCTAATCCTTCATCTGTGCAGCACAGAGGAAAGGCAACAACTCACAGGGCGGACTTACACATGTGACACTTACTGGGGACTGCTATGGGTTGAACGGTGTCTCCCTCCAAAAGGTATGTTGAAATCCTAACCTCTTCTATCTGGGAATGTGACCTTATCTGCAAATAGGGTCTTTGAAGACGTAAACAAGTTAAGGTCATTAGGCAGGACCCTAATCCAATAAGATGGTGTCCGTATAAGGAAGAGGGACAAAGAGGCTGACAGAGAGAAAGATGCTGTGAAGACCGGCAGGGATGCCGTGTGACCACCGACACACAGACCGTGAAGTCAGACCCGCAAACCAAGGAATATCAAGGGTTGAAAGCACCAGAACGTAGAAGGAAGGCAAGGCACGGATTCTCCTCTGGAGCCTTCAGAGTACTTGCCCCCTGCTGACAACTTGAGTTTTGGATTTCTAGCCTCAGGAATGGAGAGAAGAAATGACTGTTGTAAGGCCCCCCTGCTGTGTGGTGCTTCTTTCCAGCAAACCTTTAGAAACTAGCTTCCTGTTTTCCAGGTGTGCTCTGAAAGGGCAGTTAGGGCCCAATTGGGCAGAGGAAGAAGAAACAGTGAAGCAGCCACAACAGGACCTCAGCTAATTGCACCAGGAACCTGGAGCTGAAAGCATCTCTCCAAGTTTCTCCCAGCAGAGGCGAACTGGGCATTCGTTCTCCAGCACACACTAGCCACTGGATGTCAGCTACACCGGGATGGAATTCCCCAGCCAAGAATGATGCCCACAGAGAAACTCAGCTCTGAGCTGTTTCCAAGGGCTTTTATCTTTGTTAAATAATATGATTGCAGGGGTACCTGGGTGGCTCGGTTGGTTAAGCATCTGCCTTTGGCTCAGCTCATGATCCCAGGGTCCTGGGATCAAGTACCGCATTGGCCTCCCTGCTCAGTGGGGAGCCTGCTTCTCCCTCTGCCTATTTCTCTGCCTGCTTGTGCTCTGACAAATAAAGTCTTTTAAAAAAAATAATTTTTTTTAAGGATTTTATTTATTTATTTGACAGAGACCAGAAGTGGGCAGAGAGGCAGGCAGGGAGAGAGAGAGGGGGAAGCAGGCTCCTGCGAGCAGAGAGCCTGATGCGGGGCTCGATCCCAGGGCCCTGAGATCATGACCTGAGCCGAAGGCAGAGGCTTTAACCCACTGAGCCACCCAGGCGCCCCCCAAAAATAATATTTTTATAATGGTAAAATATTTAATATTTCTCTTTTTAAATCTCAGTATTTTTGTCTGTTTATTGTCTTACACAGGATTATAAGTATCTGTATGTAATGTCAGTAATAGATTACACATTTATCTTTTAATCAAATTATGACTATTGGAGACCCAGCTGTTTATTCTAAGTTGTTGGTCAACCTTCCACACAATGCTCTTCCTCTGCTGATCAGTTCTACCATCAATCACATAGATGTCTATTTCTAAACCATCTAGTCTTCCATGAAATCCTGTTTGCATCAATACGTGACTGTTACTTTCTCCAGTTTGATGTTGTTCCCTAAACACTTCTTTGGCTTTAGTTCACCACATAGACTTGCAGAGAAACTCCAATTCAACAGACTCATTTTCAAAACATTCAGTGGGAAATGCATGGATTGTACTCCATTTTTAGATTAGTTTTGTGATACCTGACATCCTCACAATATTGATTCTTTCTATTGAAACTTTCTTGGTGAAATTCTATAGGTTTCTTCATAAAGAGCATATTGATGCTTTTGACCATTTCTGTGCTTGTTAACTTTAAATTCATTCTTAGGTATAAGAGCCTTTGGTTCTAAGTTAAGACCTAGGCTTTTGTTTTCCTCTCATTATATTTATTAATTTATTGCTATTTATTATTTGTATATTTGCTAGTTGTCCTTATTTCCAACCACTTTTCCAAATTATTAGAGATTTTCTAATGGTCATATTTTTTCAGAAGGAAAAACCCTGTCACCCGCTCATTATGTCAGTATAGTACCTCTCCTAGGATGATCATTCTTCTATTTGACTTAGAAGTCAAATTCTAAAATTTAAAATACCAGGTCTTATGATATTTTGGCAAATTTTTCCAAGGTAATAAAATTTGTTCCCCAGCTTATAAAATAATTGTTATTTTTGGTTCTAACAGGTATCTTTGTTTTTGTTTGTTTGTAGTTTGACAATAGGTCTGAGGAGTCTGGCTCTAGACCAGAATCCTACCGCTGATCACTCAGGCCAACCCCAGGGAATTATGAAGGCTCTGCCTGCCCTCCTTGTGGTAGACACGGATCAGAAATGCACTGAGTGTCTGGAGGGAGTTTCAGTCCAGGATCCTGCCAGCCAGCCACATCACACCAACACCCGCCCTCCTGCATGCTGGGCCTTGGGCCCCTCCATTCACAGATTGCCCTTGACCAAGACCTTTCTCCTGTGCCTCTGCTTAGAGCCCCTTACAAGTAAGGACTTGAAGACACCATTCTCCACCAAGACTCCATCCTCAGCCTTTTTCCTCATTTCCTCGCCTACTCTGCCCCTCCTCCAACCTTTCTCTATTCCCCAGGACCATTAAAATGACAGAGTTCTTTGTTCATGGCTCAGGGCAGTTGTTTTGATGTTGAGATATTTCAACAGCATATATAGAAATTTTCTTTCATTTTTACAAAACCTGAGCATCTTTAACAAGAGATTTTTTAAAAGGGCATTTATTAGGCACCTGGGTGGCTCTCTTGGTCAAGCAACCACCTTCAGCTCAGGTCATGATCCCAGAGTCCCAGGATCGAGTCCGGCATCAGGCTCCCAGTTTCACAGGGAGTCTGCCTTTTCTGACCTTCTCCCTTCTCATGCTCTCTCTCACTCTCTCTCTCTCAAATAAATAAGATCTTAAAAAAAAAAAACAACAGCATTTTTGACTGCTGAAAATTTCGATTTTACATTTACTGAATGTTACGTTTTTCTTCTTTTTCCTGGATTTTTCCAGTATTTAAGTATCAGACTTCTATTTTCCAATGTTTTTTATTAAAACGTTAACTTTTCTTTTTCTATTAACGTTGGGAAATTCAGTATCCATAACTGTCAACTAATCAAAAAGAAACATGCTTTTAGTTAGCACCACAGAAATCTTATTGAAATCTAATTTTTATGCCAGATTTTTTTCTATTATGCTTTGGCCATTAAAATGGCCCTGTAGACTTCAAAGTCACACAGTATCAAGCAATTACTTGTTTTGCATAATGATTTTAAATCTAGGTGCACCATTTCCTTTCCAAGTACTTAAAAAAAAAAAGATTTTGTTATTTGAGAGTGAGAGAGAGAGACATGTGCAAGCATATGAGCAGAGGGAGGGGCAGAAGGAGAAGGAGGGGCAGAAGGAGAGGGAGGGGCAGAAGGAGAGGGAGGGGCAGAGGGAGAGGGAGAAGCAGACTCCCCACTGAGTAGGGAGCCCCACACAGGGCTCCATCCCAGGACCCTGGCATCACAACCTGAGCCAAAGGCAGATGCTAACCTACAGAGCCACCCAGGTGCCCCCCCAAGTACTCTTTCTTATAACCCATGATATCCTCTGTTTCATTCCTTTTAGGCTCAGTTGCATTCTTAGAGGACTTTTTTTTTTTTTAATTTTGGGACAAAGTTGATAAATAAGAGGTAAAAATTCAGGTTCAATGCATTATTTCTATTTTCTCATACAATTTAAATGACAATTTGCCTGAGCACAGCATTACAGATGGCCTATAAGCTCGATAAAAATTGGGACAGCTGAGTAACACAGACTGCAGGTGTTATGGATATGGGCACTAGGAACCCTTGTGCACACTCACTAGGAAGCACCCTTGAGTAGCCATCCTGGAAATCTGTCTTGCATTACTTAACCAAGTTTTATGAATCATGACCTAGTAACTCCAGTTCTAGATTTGCATGACAAAAATGTTGCTTACATCCAAACGGAGACATGCATGCATGAGAACTCTACAGCATTATCTGTTGAAGGGCCAATTAAAGATAAATGAGGAGACCCTAATAGAGCCGATAGTTTCAATATAGTAAATATACACAGTGTTAAAAATTAAATGTTTCCTGCCTGGTAAACATGAAAAAAAAAAAAAAAAAAGAAAGAAAGAAAGAAAGAAAGAAAGAAAGAAAGAAAGAAAGAAAGAGAAAAGAAATAGACTACAAAGAAATTCATATAAGAATCCTTAGTAACACATAGACTATCGAGACTAAGTGCAGAATAGGAAATCTGTGCTGTCCAACAATAAAAGATTTGATCAGTAATCAAAAACCTCCCAACAAGGCAAATTCTACAACAAGATCACCTCACTACTCAATTTTACCAAGCATTTCAAGGATTAATGCCAATCCTTCTTGAACTACAAAAATGTAAAACGGGAACATACCCAAACTCATCTTATGAGGCCAGCATTACCCTGACACTAAAGCCAGCTAAGTACACTTCAAGAAAAGTATAGACCAATATCCCTGATGAATATAGATGCTAAAATTCTTTAAGATTTTATTTACTTATTTGACAGACAGAGATCACAAGTAGGCAGAGAGGCAGGCAGAGAGAGAGAGGGAAGCAGGCTCCCTGCTAAGCAGAGAGCCTGATGTGGGGCTCGATCCCAGGACCCTGGGATCACGACCTGAGCGAAAGGCAGAGGCTTTAACCCACTGAGCCACCCAGGCGCCCCTGTAGATGCTAAAATTCTTAACAGAGTATTAACAAACCAAATTCAGCCAGTCCATTAAGAGAATCATACGCCACAATCAAATAGGATCTGAGATGCCAAAATGGCTCAAAATACACACGCACAAATCAGTAAATGTGATCCACTATATTAACATAAAAATCTATCAACTACATAGATGCAGAAAATGAGTCTGCCAAAATTCAATGGCCAGTGATGATTAAAAACTCTCAACAAGTCAGATACAGAAGTAAAATACCTCAACACAAAGGCTAAAAACAAGCCAAACGTTACTATCAATCATAAAAAGCTCAAAGATTTTCCTCTAAGATCAGAAACAAAGGCGCCCACTCTCACTACTCTTAGTCAACATTAGTATTGGAGGTCCTAGCCAGAACTATCCGGAAAGATAAATAAAAGGCCTCCGAAACAGAAATAAAATGGTCTTTGCAGATATGATCGTACATACAGAAAACCCTAAAAACACCACAAAAAAAAAAAATTTTCAGAACTAGTCAACTTCAGTAACGTTGCAGGCTATGAAACCAACATACCTAACTGATTTCTACACACAAATGACAAAGTACTTTAAGAAGATATAATAATCCCATTCACAATAGCATCAAAAAGAATTAAATTCCTGGAGTAAGTTTAACCAAGGAGATGAAAGATCTCTACACTGAAAAGTCTAAGACTTTAGTGAAAGACACTAAAGAGGACACAAAAAGATTTTCCATTTTCAGAAATAAAATTGTTAAAATGTTCATATTACCCCCAAAGCCCTCTCTAGATTTAGTGTAATCCTTATCAAAATTTCAACAGCATTTTTCACAAATACATAAAAAAGATCCTGAAACTTGTATAGAACCACAAGACTCCAAATTTTAAAAAATGTAACAAAGCTGAAGACACCACACTTCCCGATTTCAAGCTATATTAGAAAGTTATATCTAATCAGAATAGTACGCTAGTGGCATAAAAACAGACACAGAGCAATGGAACAGAACTGAGCCCAGAAATTAACCCGATATATGATCAAAGAGCGTTTGACAAGGGAGCCGTGACTACTCAGCAGGATGAGGAATAATCTCTTCAATAAATGCTTTTGGGGAAACTGGAGGACCACATGCAGAAAAGTACAACTGAGCCCCTATCGTACACTACTCACAAGAATTAACCCAGAATGAATCAAAGATTGAAACATAAGACCTGAAACCATGAAGCTCCTAGAAAAAAAACAGAAGGGAGAACCCCTTGGCATTGGCCTTGGCAATAATTTTTGGATATAACTGCAAAAACACAAGCAACAAAAGGAAAAATTAGCAAGTGGGACTACAAACTACAAAGGTTCTGTACAAAATCAAAAAGCCAATCTATAGAATGGGAGAAAAACTTGCAAATCATTTTTCTGAGAGATTAGTATCCAAAATACATGAAGAGCCCTTTCAGTTCAGTTGCAAAAATAAGAAAATGAGCAAAGGAACTTAATGAACACTCCAAAAGGTAACAGAAAAAAACGCCAAGAGATTAAAATAAAAGAAGCTCAAGATCACTAATCAGGGAAATGCAATTCAATGACATAGCACCTTGCACATCTAAGAACAACTGTATCGTCCCAAAGACAAGAAATGAGCATTGGCAATGATGTGGAGAAAAGGGAAACTTGTTCTCGGCTGATGGGAATGTCATTCATACAGCCACTGTGGAGAACAGTATGGCGATTTCCTCAGAAAGTTTCAAACACAACTACCGTATGATGCAGCAGTCCCACTTCTGGGTACACGAGCTCACTCTGGTGAGGAGAGATGAAGGCACCATTGGCACACGCAGCATTATTCTCTAGGACCAAGACACGGAAACCATCCAAGTGCCAGGCAATGGATGACGGGATAAAGATGTGGTATATAAACACGATGGGATATTATTCAGCCATGAGAAAAATCCCGTCATTTGACACAACATGTATGGCCCTTGAGAGCATTATGCTAAGGGAAGTCAGACAGAAAAACAAATACTATATATTATTTATATGGGGACTCTAAAAAGGCCAAACTTGTAAAAACATTAGAATGGTGGTTCTCAGGGGCTGGGGGAAGTGGGGAGATGTTAGATGAAGGGCATGAGCTTGCAGGGAATAGATGAGTACATTCTGGGGATCTCGTGGCAGCACGATGATTACAGCCAACAACAGTACGGGATACTTGAAAGCTGCTAAGAGAATAGAACGTACATGTTCTTAGCATCCCCCCATGTAATCACGTGTTGGGATACAGGTGTTTAACACTAGAATGGTAGTCATTGCACAATACATGGGTATCAAATCAAGCTACACATCTTAAAGTTATGCCATTTGTATTATCTCAACTAGAAAAATGAGATTTCAAAAACAAATTCTTGAACATTTGTCAGTTTCACTTCTAAAAGTTTTCATTAATACACTGCTTTTTTTATTAATTATTTTTATTAACATATAATGTATTATTTGCCCTGGAGTTACAGGTCTGTGAATCGTCAGGCTTACACATTTCACAGCACTCACCATATTACATACCCTCCCCAATGTCCATAACCCAACCACCCTCTCCCTACCTGCCCCCCACTCCCAAACTACCCTCAGCTTGTTTTGTGAGATTAAGAGTCTCGTATGGTTTGTCTCCCTCCCCCATCCTAATCCCATCTTGTTTCATTTTTTCCTTCCCTATCCCCCAAAACCTCCACACTCCCTCTCAAATTCCTCATATCAGGGAGATCATATGATAATTGTCTTTCTCTGATTGACTTATTTCACTCAGCATAATACCCTCTAGTTCCATCACGGTCATTGCAAATGACAAGATTTCATTTTTTTGATGGCTGCATTATATTCCATCATATATATATATATATGATGGAATGCACACACACACACACACATCTTCTTTATCCATTCATATGTTGATGGACATCTAGGTTCTTTCCATAGTTTGACTATTGTTGACATTGTTGCAATACATTCCGGTGCATGTGCCCCTTTGGATCACTACATTTGTATCTTTAGGGTAAATCCCAATAGTGCAATTGTGGGGTCATAGGTTAGCTCTATTTTCAACTTTTTGAGGAATGTCCATGCTGTTTTCCAGAGTGGCTGCACCAGCTTACATTCCCACCAACAGTGTAGGAGTGTTCCCCTTTCTCCGCAACCTTGCCAACATCTGTCATTTCCTGACGTTAATTTTAGCCATTCTGACTGGTGTGAGGTGGTATCTCATTGTGGTTTTGATTTGTATTTCCCTGATGTCGAGTGATGTGGAGCACTTTTCCATGTGTCTGGTGGCCATCTGGATGTCTTCTTTGAGGAAATGTCTGTTCATGTCCTCTGCACATTTCTTGATTGGATTATTTGTTCTTGGGGTGTTGAGTTTCATAAGTTCTTTACAGATTTTGGATACTAGCCCTTTATCTGATATGTCGTTTGCAAATATCTTCTCCCATTCTGTCAGTTGTCTTTTGGTTTTGTTGGCTGTTTCCTCTGCTGTGGAAAAGCTTTTGATCTTTATGAAATCTCAATGGTTCATTTTTGCCCTTGCTTCCCTTGCCTTTGGTGATGTTTCTAGGAAGAAGTTGCTGTGGCTGAGGTCAAAGAGGTTGCTGCCTGTGTACTCCTCAAGCATTTTTTTTTTGATGGATTCCTGTCTCACATTGAGGTCTTTCATCCATTTCGAGTCTATTTTCATGTGTGGTGTAAGGAAATGGTCCAGTTTCATTCTTCTGCATGTGGCTGTCCAATTTTTCCCATTTGTTGAAGAGACTGTCTTTTTTCCATTGGACATTCTTTCCTGCTTTTTTGAAGATTAGTTGACCATAAAGTTGAAGGTCTGTTTCTGGGCCTTCTATTCTATTCCATTGATCTGTGTGTCTGTTTTTGTGCCAGTACCATACTGTCTTGATGATGACAGATTTGTAATAGAGCTTGAAGTCTGGAATTGTTATGCCACCAACTTTGGCTTTCTTTTTCAACATTCCTCTGGCTTTTCGGGGTCTTTTTTGGTTCCATATAAATTTTAGGATGTGTTCCATTTCTTTGAAAAAATGGATGGTATTTTGACAGGGATCGCATTAAATGTGTAGGTTGCTTTAGGTAGCATAGACATTTTCACAATATTTGTTCTTCCAATCCAGGAGCATGGAACATTTTTCCATTTCTTTGTGTCTTCCTCAATTTCTTTCATGAGTACTTTATAGTTTTCTGAGTACAGATTCTTTGCCTCTTTGGTTAGGTTTATTCCTAGGTACCTTATGATTTTGGGTGCAATTGTAAATGGTATCAACTCCTTAATTTCTCTTTATGCTGCCTTGCTGTTGGTGTATAAAAATGCAACTGATTTCTGTGCATTTATTTGATATCTTGACACTTTACTGAATTCCTGTATAGTTCCAGCAGTTTTGGAGTGGAGTCTTTTGGGTTTTCCACATAAAGTATTATATCATCTGCAAAGAGTGAGAGTTAAACTTCTGTGCTGATTCGGATGCCTTTTATTTATTTTTGTTGTCTGACTGCTGAGGTTAAGACTCTAGTACTACGTTGAGTATAAGTGGTGGTAGTGGACAGCCCTGCCATGTTCCTGACCTTAGGGGAAAAGCTCTGTTTTTCCCCATTGAGAATGATATTCGCTGTGGGTTTTTCATAGATGGCTTTGATGATATTGAGGTATGTACCCTCTATTCCTACACTTTGAAGAGTTTTGATCAAGAAAGGAAGCTGTACTTTGTCAAATGCTTTTTCAACATCTATTGAGAGTATCATGTGGTTCTTGTTCTTTCATTAATGTATTGTATCACATTGATTTGAGGATGTTGGACCAACCTTGCAGCCCAGGAATAAATCCTACTTGGTTGTGGTGAATAATCCTTTTAATGTAGTGTTGGGTCCTATTGGCTAGTATTTTGGTGAGAATTTTCACACCTGTGTTCATCAAGGACATTGGTCTGTAATTCTTTTTTGATGGGGTCTTTGGTTTTGGAATCAAGATAATGCTGGCCTCATAAAATGAGTTTAGCAGTTTTCCTTCCATTCCTATTTTTTGGAACAGTTTCAGGAGAATAGGTATTAATTTAAATTTTCAAATGTCTTTAAATGTTTGGTAGAATTCCCCTGGGAAGCCGTCTGGTCCTGGGCTCTTGTGTGTTGGGAGATTTTTGATGACTGCTTCAATCTCCTTACTGGTTATGGGTCTGCTCAGGTTTTCTATTTCTTCCTGGTTCAGTTTTTGTAGTTTATATGTCTCTAGGAATGCATCCATTTCTTTCAGATTGTCAAATTTGCTGGTGTATAGTTGCTCATAATATGTTCTTATAGTTATTTAATACACTGCTTTTATTAATTTTTTCCTCCTGCTTATAAGCCTCTGAGGATTACACAATAATTCTCATAAGGTTACTTACAGGGGAATATATAAGTATATCCTTCATTTTAAATTCTTGATAAATTTTAGTGTTTTTCCCCCAAATTAGGAGTTCTTAAAGTAGGCACAATATATTGGTGTTTCTTATTCCTAATTGTTTTTAGTCTTTTTTTTCTTGAAGTTTTACCTAAACATTAATAAGTATCTGAAAGAAGCTACAGATATGTAGAAGAGAGATTTAAGCAAATGCTTACAGAATTATAACAAACAGTGACAACAAACATTTACACACATGGTTATTTCCCTTTGAAGACCTCATTATAAATAGACATATGGAGAGAGGAAAGATAATTGTGACCAATTATTCAGGAATTAGTATGTGTGTTTAAAGAAAAAAAATGTATATGAATAATCCTGGAGATCATCAGTTAGGGCAAACAGGACTATAATTCATCCCTATACTTTTAAAACCACATTTACTCTTAATGTTTTTATTAACATATAATGTATTATTTGTTTCAGGGGTACAGATGTGATTCATCAGTCTTACACAATTCACAGCACTCCCCATAGCACATAGCCTCCCCAATGCCCATCACCCAGTTACCCCATCTCTCCCACCCCTCTCCCCTCCAGCAACCCTCAGTTTGTTTCCTGAGATTAAGAGTCTCTTATGGTTTGTCTCCCTAATGCATTTTAAAATAAATGGTATGCAGTTCTGCCTACGGACAAGAATGGATGGATAATAGCCAAACGTGATTTCAAATATACCTTATCAGTTACAGATAATTTTAAGTCATTTAGAAAGCATACAATATTACAGGTCACAAAAATGTACTTCTCTGCAGGTATGTGACTAAATAGCAAAAGAAACTTGATCCCAACATCAATTATGTTCTGAAAAGGAAACAATCACGAAATATTTTTAAATGTTAAATCTAAGAAACAATGGATGAAAATGGCTGCACGGAACTCTCCAGCACTCTATCACCATCTCTGCAGGACGACCATTTTCTAGAAAGCCATTTTATCCAACAGGGCAACCAGAAGTACCTGACAGATTCCCCATTTTCACTATCAGGTTTCAATTTTCTCCACAAAACTCCTCACAACTGACACAATATATATATATATATGGCAATCCAACACAATGATTAAGAAAACCATGTGGAGCCTCGTGGATCATTTGGATGGATTTGGGTTTTTAACTCAAGAAAAATGAGAGGCATAGGAGGATTTAAGCAGAGAAATGAAATGGCCTGACTTACATCATGAAGGGATCAGCGGAGGCTCTGTGCAAATAGATGGTATTGGGGCACGCGCAGAAGTGAGGAAACCAAGCACCAGTGTGAGGGTTCAGGGAGCAAGCGGTGACCGCCCACCTCCAACATCAGCAGTGAAGACTACAGCCATGGCATGAATGCTGAGCCGGCTCCCACAGGTAAGGATCTGCCCCTGGGATCTGAACTTCATCACCACAACAGAGAAGAGGAGAGGCCAGATGAGAAAAATCATATATAGGTATCCTCGTGTTTCCACTTCTGATTGGATCCTGACTGGGACCGGAGGTAAGTAAGGTTGAGGAAAATTTACAAATAAAATAAAGATGATCTAATCACTGATCTGATGGGAGTGACGCGGCGGGTCTGCAGGTCATGAACCTGATGCTGTGGCATTCCTCAAGAATGCTGACGTGAGACGTAGCCGGCTTACACGGAGAAGCCCAGTCCCCAGAGGAATCGAATGTGTGATCCTACAGTAGAGTCAGTCAACACCTACTGGAGTGTTGGATACAGAACCAAAAGAGGAGTTAGAAATTCATGCATTATACACACAAATTCACATATATCACTGCAGAGCAACCTAGCACCAGTGAAATTTCTATTCTAGTAAAAGGTGATATTTTATTGTCATTAGAACAACAGCTGAATTTTCTATGCGGGCAAAACCCACTCCACATGTTTCAGGTAAAGTAACTCTGATCATAATCCTTGGTACTCTCAGAAAGGTAGTCATTTTAGAAGGTGAAATTTGACTGGTAACCAAAATTTTCCAGGTTACAAAATCTCACTAATTAATTACCAAAATTTTTGAAATTCCCAAGGTAATACACATTAAAAAAATAGTGTTTGAGCATAGAGAGCATGAGATAGCCGGTAGATGGAGGAAGGGCAGAGGGAATCTGTAATCAGAAGGAAAACTGATTAGAAAAGTAACAGGAGACCATTGCCTCCTGGAAACAAAGCAAAAGAAATCCAAGTTTCCCTCTGGAAAAAATGGAAAGGACAGACAATATTTGCTCCCAGGTTTCAGAAAACAGGAAAACCAAACACACAACTGCCTTGTATTCTTACCCACACATGCAGCCCAAGACCCAGAAACAGGAACTGAGCCTCATGACAAGGACAGAGGCGCTTTTTAATGAGATTGACCTCAGGCTCCACCCCTCCCCGTCAACGCAGGACGGCTGCACATACCTAAAGAGGCAAGGGAAAATGTGACTAATTAGAAACACACCACCGAGGCCCCACTCAGGAAGAGGCCGAGAGATAATCACGTGATTCAAAGGAGAGAAAGAGAGAGGATCATTTGGGCTCATCTTTAACAATTTATAACCGGTAACACTAAGCAGTATTCTCCAGCACCTTGCTGTTCGGTTTGAAAAATGCTTCCCTCCAGGTTGCAGAGGCTGTGGGAGGTTTGAAGGAAAAAGTGAGACAGGCTTCATTCTGGAGGAATGAACTGTGTCACTTGGGGGTGGGATGCGAATGCTGATTCCACACCAGAGGCTTGCGTCAGCCCAGTACGACCATCAGTGTCTTGTGGGAAAACGTGTGCTATAAAAACAGTTAGAGTTGGTACAAATTTATAAATCAAAATTTGGCCCTCCCCCCCAAAAAAAAACAAGAAAAGGAAAAAAGAACATAAGAACATTCTGTACAGGAAAGACCTTTGAACTAGTTTTGACCACAACAGGCCATTCCTTTCTATCCACTGGGCAACCAGCAAACAGCACTGAGGATAGGCCCCGACAAAAACAGCTGAGGGTATAGTTCCCTTATGCATGCCTGATCCCACAGGGAGAAGCTTCAGAATTCCAGCAATAAATGCAGTCTTGCGTGTGAAGAACCAGGGGAGGGGAGGCCGCAGCCGGACTCCCCACACCCACGCCATCAGCCACTATCAGCCCCCATGCATCTTCCCTGACACCAGGTAAGGAAACCCTTCCTTGGCCATATTTCCTATCTCCACCTTCATCTTTCCGGAACAAAGGTCTTCTGGAACGCCCCATCCACAGCATACCACACCCATAATAACCTCTGCTCATAAACGCCCTGACGGTCGGCTCATGTCCAGCAAAAGTATAAGCGGTCTTGTACGGAGGAGAATTGCACACAGAAGTAACTTCTTACCCAGAGACCAGATTCTGCCACTAGGCAGGACTGCACGAATGGGCTGTGAACAAAATACAAAGAGAAGTGGGATAAGCCACTTTCTGGTCTGGACTTTGAAAAAAAGGGGGAAAAGTGTCCCACCCAGTAGTGCCCTCTGCTTCTCTTTCACTCTGGCTGGAACAGACAACTCCCAGGGCGACCTTCGAAGCCATTTGCTGAAGAGGCCAGAGACCCTACACGGCAGTGCCAGGACGTCTGTGTGAAGAGGGTTGCCTTGCGGAGAGGGTCAGTCCTCACAATATTTTAAATAAACTAGAAATTTCTATTGTGTTTCAGCCATTAATCATTTGGGGGTAAGTGTCCTATTGGATTGAGTCCCGCCCCCCCACTGTTCGACACCTAGAGCTGCAGGATGTCCTAACACAGACAGGTAACACGGCAGACTGCCTCCGAGCTGATGCGAGTGGGAAGACCGCTGAGCACGTCACAGCTCCATTCCCACCTGTGCAGCGGCCAGCACCAGCAGAGAGGACAACGTGCTGAAGAAATTTAGACATGCTCAGGGGGGTCATTTCAGAAAGATTAAGATAGCCTAACGGATGAGCAGGCATCCCGCTCCTCCACTACCATAAAGGACGGTTATTAGAGCCCGCAATTATCATTAAGGACAACTCTGACCCAGGAGAGCTGGTAAAAATCATCTGGGCTTCACATAACTATATGACTGCCTGTCCCCCAGAGACTTTTCAGAATGACCAATTAGTTCTGTGGGAAATCTAACCGGAGATAAAGATATAAGCAGGACAGAAAAATTTGAGAGATCCCTTTCATTTTCTTAACATTAAATGTCCCCTTTTGTTCCCAGAAATATGCCAGCCATTCAGTCTCAAAGGGAGAGAGGTGATTTCATTGGCCCCTAAAAAATGCACTTAGCCCCAGGCACAGGGATGTATAATCAGGCTGTCTGACAATGGCTTTTCTCTGCCGTCCCCCGGCTCTTTCCTGTGTCCCTGTTCACCTCCTTCCGTTTAATTTGCTCATCCATGCAAGCCCTCTAACCTCGTCCACAAAGGAAAAAAATAAAGAAATCTCAGTACGACCGCACATCACCGTATACCAGAGCCCTCCGACGGTCTCCACCAGTCTCCACCATCCCCACTGATCATCGCAAACTCCCTCCTCCGGTCAAAGATGCTCTCCTCTTTATGATCCCCGTGGGTCAGTCATCAAAACACAGGATCCCCCTGTTTGAAATTCTTAGTATCTCCCCCCAAAGGACTTTACTGCGGGCCACCCTGTCACAGGTCTCTGCTGCTTCAAAGACTGACAAGTGGCTCAAGAGGGTTTTCTCTTGATGAAATCCTGTCTGCCTCAAAGTGGGGGCTATGTGGGCGCACCTTCCCTTGTTCTGTGCTGATAAAGCCGTGGCGAGATGGATTTCAGAATCAGAATTTTGGAACTGAAAGGATCTTATAAATCATACCGTACAACTCTCTCTGGGGTCTGAGGGTTAAGTGACTTGTTGGAGGTCACTAGATTAAGTAGTGGGAAATCAGATACATTAACCCCAAGCTCCTGGCTTCCAGTTCTCTTTTCCTGTGCTGTGCCAGGAGATCAGGATGATGAAACCCCACATGGTCTAGAAGAGATTAGGTCAAAGATCAGTTCTTTGCCTGTGCTTCCCTATTCCCAAGATTAATTAGGGAGTTCCTCGTGTACCTCTCATGTCAGCGATGTTATCGCTCCCTTTATGCGGTTAGACTGGTAAATTTCTCCTAAATTCAGCTTCCAGCTAGAAACACAGACAAATGTCAGCACTGGACATTCCAGGGCATCAACAGCAACTTACCACAGACAGGCACAGGACTGATAATGAATCAAGAGGAAATGTTATGGGAAGATTTTTTTTTTTTTTTAAACAGAAACTTACCTATTAAAGCCGCTAAAATCCAGAACACAGTACCAAATGCTAGAAACGATGGAGAGCAACAGGACTGCCCATACGCTGCTGGTGGGAATGCAAAATGGGACGTTTTGGAAAACCACTTGGCAAGTTCTTAAAAAGTTAAAAAGTTACCGTGTGATCCAGCAATCATACTCCTAGGCATTGACCCAAACAACTGAAAACTTGTGTTCACACAAAACCTGCCCATGAAAGTTTATAGTAGCTTTACTCAATTATCAAAAATGGAAGAAACCATGATGTTCCAACAGGTTCGCAGATAAAATATGGTATACCCAAACAGATTATTCAGTGATAAAAAGAAATGACCTGTCAAGTCAAAAGAAGACACTTTAGCTGTATGTTACTGAAAGAAGCCAGTCTGTGAAGGTTATATACTGTATGATTCTGTATGAAATTCTGAAAAAGGTAAAATTATGGAGGTAGCAAAAAGATTAGTGGTTACCACAGGTACAGAGGGAGTTGAGAAGGATAGGCGAAACAAAGGTCATTTTTAGTTTGATGAAATTTGTAGGATAATGGAACATTGGGTACGTGACCAATTGGTCAAAACCCATAGAATATACAACACAAAGAATGAACCCAAATGTAAACCATACCTTAGGTAATAGGACATATTAGTACTGGTTCCATTTTAATCTACCAAACTAATGCAAGATACTAATGGGGAAACTATGTGCTGAGAGGAGGTAAATGGGACTTACTCCTGCTCAATTTTCCTACGAACATGAAGAGGCTCTTAAAAATAAAGGCTCTTTTAAAAATGTAAACACTTTATAGTCAACAAGAGCATTACCGTTTGATACAGTTCTTGCTGTCAATCTTGCAACTACAAATTCTCTCGTAGTTCAATCCAAGTCATGTAGTTCAATGCCCAAGCTTCCTGAACCACTGATGATTCACTGACCCAACCAATATTTAAGCTTAGGTCCTGCCCTTGTGGATATCACGTTCTAGCACTAATAGGATCCCATTTATATAGTGCTGACGTACTTACCAGATATTGTTCAAAATCCTTCACGGGTGTTAAGTGAGGTAACACAACGAAACTACAAGGAAGAGGAGTATTAGGACCAGCCTAGTAGCTGCAAAAACTCAGGCTCAGAGAGACGGAATAACTTGCCCAGAGTTACAGACAGAAAGGTACTAAAATAACAAAAAACTGAGACCAGGCCATGGTTCCAAATTCCTTGGACATAACAACTGCATCATAGCAGATAAAACCAAAGTAAAACATGAACCTCACAA
Source organism: Lontra canadensis (assembly GCF_010015895.1). Classification (NCBI taxonomy): domain Eukaryota; kingdom Metazoa; phylum Chordata; class Mammalia; order Carnivora; family Mustelidae; genus Lontra; species Lontra canadensis. Next base: position 7,136,475 of record NW_022631038.1, read on the forward strand.
GGGATCACAATTCTTTCAAGAAAACCCGAAACTCAATGGCAGAAACCAAGGAAACAAAAAACCAACCAAATAAAGTTGGGAGCCTCAAGGAACTCTCTGTCCACGGACAACAAACTGTGGTTAAGGTCTGGGAGAGCCGGAAGGAGACCTGAGAGGTCAGACTCCAAGGACCTGAGCTAAAAGACCCACAGTGGCAGAACCTGGAACAAGGAGCACACCCATTTGCTACCTCCAAAGTTTGATCAACCCACCCAAATAGGAGGAAATGATCTGAGATTAGACTCGCCTCGGTCACATCAGGAAGAATTTTCTCTGCTAGTTGTTATCCAAGTGCAGTCCCTGTGTCAGCATCACCTGGGAAATCCTCAGATTTGCAAAGGATCAGGTCCTACTTCAAATCTGCTGAATCAGAAACTGAGCACGGAGGCCAGCCATCTCCACGTTAAGAGCGTTTCAGAGGATACTGACACATGCTAAAGTTTGAGAACTACTGGCCTAAGCCATTAAGAGTTTAGATATCATTTGATAAGGGATGGAATCCTACAGAAGGATTTTAGGAACGGGAGGGACTTAAATGTGGCAAGTCAAGCCCTTAGTCAAAATGGAATCCCAGGGTTGCCATAAGAGGCTTTGGAAATGTAAAAGATTATAGGATCAACTCATTATTTGCATCTTTAGCTTCCAAAAAGCTAGTTGTCATGCAGTTAGTTACCAAAATATATACTTTGGGCCAGAACTAAACCTTCACAGCATCCCCACATCAGACCAACACAGAGATACAGCTCACTTACAAGAAATCCTGATAGGAACCCAAATAACATATTTGGGCTATGAAACTGGGAAATACAGCCTTTGGGAATAAAGAGGCAATTGTTGTGTTCTCTTTTATTTTCCCCCCCTTTGAAGCGCCCTTCTTAAAACTGGCTGGGGACTACATTCATTTCATAATGATTCCATCCGATTTAAAACCCCAGGGAGACTCACTGATACAGGCAGCTAGGCCTGGGTTTGGAGGGGGAGGAGGGATTGTGTCATTGACCTTGTTTATGCCTTTGGTTTTACTCCAGCTGAAGATTTAGCAACTTAGCGCTTTCAACAATTAATTTGCAACAAAAACACCTGATTTTTTTTTCAAGGACAAAAAAAAATTCATGATAGAATATGAAGGGAAGAATATATGCTTTTCTAAGGATGGAACTGACAAAGTATTGCAGTCCTGTTGCTGACAACGGTAAATTCTATGGAGTGGAATGAGACACTGTTGCTGGGAAAAATACAGGTGAGCAAAACTCTGAGGAAACTATTGTTAGCGCCATCAAAACTCCATTCCTATCTATGCTATTCTTACTTAGCCAATGTCTTAGGGATCTACCGGAGACCCCAGTTTGCGAGAACTGTGTAATCAGGTGGGTTGCTTCTGTGTATGGTCCATTGCACTGGTTTAAGACTTTTCAATTTATATGCCTAAAGGATTACAGGGAAATGGAAGCATTTATTTACTATAAAGTGATCTGCAATAAAAATAAATCCATCACTTTATTTTATGTGATGTCTAGGGCCACTAGAACTGAATTTGCTTTCTTCCTGGTAAGTACCATGAACTTTCCACCTGTGCCTTCATGGCTGCATCTGTCCAGACATAACACATTCCAAGCACCTGAGAGTCATTTTTCAAAGTCGGTTACTCAAAGTGCAATAATCTTTAGACCAGATATTAATAATATTCGGTTCCTTTGCCTCTGGTCTGCCTACCAAAGAAATATCAATCCCACTTTCTCTATTTCTACCTAGGGTTCTAAAAAAACTATATGCACACTTTACGGGTTTTCTGTTTTAATAATTCATTTTCCATGTGAACAGCAAATAAAATAATCAACCATCAAAATAAATGAGGTGAATGATCTACAATAGAACTACTCTTAATCAACCATAAAATAGACTTGATATATCAATACAAAGCAAATAGGATTTTCTCTAGAAAAAAAATGGAACACTTCCCTGAATTTTTTATATAAAAACTCCATCAGGATTTCTCAAAGAAGAAACTCATAAATAACATTTATTGGGAAATAATTAACCAACTATGTGGAAATCACTTTTTCGGAAAAGTTAACAATTCAAAAGAGGTCTTGCCAAAACTATTTTTCCCTTTTTCCTTGTTACAGAAAATCCAAAACTAATATCAATCTCTTGGATTATTTTGTTTTTAATAACACAATGAAAGTTTGTAAGTCCTTCTACTTTATACTTTCAGACAAATCCGACTATATTGTTGAAATATAATTTTGCAAACAGTATTGTTTTTAATCACTTATTGAACCACTTCCTTATTTGTTTTGCACCAGGCCATGTGATTCCAACCTAGAATAACTCATATTATGTTTAAGAATAGCACAATTAAAAATTAAGTTTACCAGATTCAACCTCTAATCAAAAACTCCATAGAATTTCCAAGTGACCAAAAATTCATTAGTGCTCATTGTACCTTTTCTGTTTGTTCTGCTGGGTTAGAAATTTCCTCCTCATATTGACTTCATTTAAATTTCAACCTGTGTTGTTTCTAGTAGTATCACTGTGACTGACTGGTTTTTTGGGGAGTTTTGGGGATTTTTTTTTTTGTTTTTTTTGTTTTTTGAGAGTTAGGTTTTCTTTTCTCCTCTGCCAATTAGTTTTTGTTTTGTTTTGGCTTTAGCAGTTCTTACTATACCAAAGTTTCAAACTCTTCTGTACCCATGTCATTCACCTAAAAATAAATCTTTTTTTTTTTTTTAGATTTTATTTATTTGACAGCGAGAGATCATAAGTAGGCAGAGAGGCAGACAGAGAGAGAGGGGGAAGCAGGCTCTCTGCTGAGCAGAGAGACCAATGCGGGACTCTATCCCAGGACCCTGAGATCATGACCTGAGCCAAAGGGAAAGACTTTAACCCACTGAGCCACCCAGGCACCCCTAAAAAGAAATCATTTTTAAAACAACACCATATGGATTCTAAAATACATACATAATGAGTAACTATTGTAAACCAAGCAAGGGGCTTGATGTACCAGTTATAGTTTAACAAAGTAACGACTCAAACTACCAAAACTAATTCCTATTTTTTAGAAGATTAAGATCATATCTTTCAGCTAGCTTTTAAGCATCTTTCCTCTTATTAGGTTTGCAGTTAAAGCCTCTGTGTTTTTTCAATGTTGGTAGCTGCTAAGCCTCCTCTCCCCCATTTTGTACTTTAGTACAAGTCGGCTCAGTGAAAATGGCTTATCACTCTATAAGAAATAAGGCCACAAACAGGGTGGGGAGAGTGACAAGGATTGGAAAAAAAACTGAAAATCTGTTTGTAAAAATGTAATATGAAACATAAATATTTATACCTCTTAATTCCTGAACTGAAATTTCCATTTTGGAGAATCTGTCCTCAGGAAATGTTGAAAGCAAATGCATAAAGATGTGTGTAAGCAGTATTTTAAGTCTTTTTTTTGGTGAAAATGAAACTTAAGTACTTTTTAAAAATGGGTACCTACTATAATTACAACTGTTAAAAATCAAACACAAACACAGCCCAGACTTAAATTCCCTAAACAGACAAAACCACTTTAGTCGTGCAAGAAAAGCTTAATTTACCTTATTTTTCAAGATGAGACTTAACCTGCGTCGTTCAGTGCCTCCATAATTCATAAGCAAAATGTACATTATTCCCCAGAAGTGATAGGAAGTAACCCCTGGACAGCTCACGATCAAGGGTATTCTGATGTCCTAAGCAATCACTGACGTCTCAGCAAGGCCTGCGTCCTCACTGTGCAAGCGGCTTTCTAACAATCCACCTGAGTCCTGTTTCATGTTTCACGTGAACGCCACGCCCCCCCCAAACATCTTAGTGCACAGTCAACTTTTACTAATTACTACCTTGGTCATTCTGTGGTTTCACTTTTATTTCTGAACTTTTGACACAACTATGTGAAAACACATAAGCAAAATGCTGGATGGGAAAACGAAGACAACAAATGCACTGGTGCATTCAAAGAAATTGAATTCCTCCAATATTTTGTAACGCATTTATGACTTACAACTCTGCCTTTGGAATCCCAAGCCCTAACAGGAGCCTCAGCTCTGCCATTCACTAGGTGGGGCGGAGCAACGGACGATTTTAACCCTTATTTCCTCACCTCTAAAACTGGGAGACTGCTTATTTCACAATGTTCCAGTATGTAAATATCTCTCTAAAGTCTAGAATGCAGTATCAGCATGACTGGGATTGCTCTGTTTTGGTTTTGGTTTTTCCGTAAAGCTGCTACATAAACACAGTGACCCAAAGACCCAAGGTCTATGTACCTTCCGTAACTCTTGAGGTCCCGCTGAAGGAACAGAAAGCAAATATGAAGGAAAGCAGCCAGTCATAAAGCTGGAAAATATGAAACAGAATTAACAGTCCAGGAAAACGGAAAACTGATAGAAAACTGAAAACCTGGAGAAACACTCACCCAAGAGAGCAAAAAGCGCTTGACCAACTCGAGAAGCGACAATGTCAGGGGCAGGTATGAACCTTCGGACCATGGGCAGGGTATTTCCTGAAACCCTTTATTCAAGACAGCTGACCAGGCAGGTGCTACCTTGTCCCATTCCTGGGGACACGGGCAGGGTAATTACTAAAAATTTTTACTCCTAACAGCTGGCCAGGTAGAGCCTGGCTTTCCTGGCTCCTGGGTTATATGTGGAGAGAAACCAACTTTTTTTTTTTTTAAGATTTTATTTATTTATTTGACAGAGAGATATCACAAGTAGGCAGAGAGGCAGGCAGAGAGAGGAGGAAGCAGGCTCCCTGCTGAGCAGAGAGCCCGATGTGGGGCTCGATCCCAGGACCCCGGGATCATGACCTGAGCCGAAGGCAGAGGCTTTAACCCACTGAGCCACCCAGGCGCCCCGAGAAACCAACTTTTTGAATAAAACTGGAGACCCACGCTCCAAACAAAGTGGCTTGTCTAGGTAGCAAACTAGTACAAGTTGTAAAGCCCAAAATAAAAAAGCAAAGCTTGAGCAGAGTCTGGACTCTATATCAGATGCTAAAAAACACATTCGTAACGAAGACACAGAGGGCGACTCGCCCCATGAATAAAATAAGATTAGAGGCCTTAATCCCGCAGTCTCGGGGACCCACTGCGCGGCTCTGTGGTCCATGCACACCCACTTTCAAAACACACCCTGCCGGTCCTTAGGTGCAAAGCAACCGACTATAGGTAAAGTAGATGCAAAGGAAAACCACCCACGCGGGCTCACTCATCAGCCTAAGCTTTCCCGGTAACAGATTTCGAGGGGTAATCAGAAAGTTGGACGAAAATTAACAGCGTGTGTTCGAAACAAGACAACAGGCCCACGTCGGAGTTGGTTTTGTAGCTAAGCCCCACATCACCAAACCCCTAGGACCCCTCCAGCCCCTGAAGGAAAGGAACTTGGCAACAAGCGCCCTGCCCTCCAGGCCGCCCGGAGTAGCTTCTCGGCTCCCTCGCGCTTCTGTCCCTAACGCCTCCACCTCGCGCAGCGACTCGGAGCTCCTCGCCTCCGCTGGGCTGCACGCTGCCTGGTTTGATTCGACTTTGCTCAGGAAGTCGTTACATTTTTTAATATTTCTCAGTTTATAACAGTTTTGGAATAAGAAGGAAGCCCCTGGCGGCCGCCCTCACCCCCCTCCCGCCCCCAGCCCACAGGTACCTGCGGAGCCCCCGGAGCTCTCTGCGGCTTTTCAGCGGCCGGGGGAGGTGGAGGTGAGGACGGGGGGAGCCCCTCTGGGATCCCGGCTCCACAGCTTCCCCGGCAGGAGCCTCCACTCGCAGCCTGTGCTTCTCCCGACGGGCTCCCACGTGGCCAGACGCCACCTGCCCCTACTTACGAACCCTACCGGTGCCGCATAAAAACCCAGAGGGTCTGGGGTTGGACGGGGGCGGGGCGGGGGCAGGATTTTGTGATGAGGCTCAACAAAGAGGTTAATTCGTTAAAGACAGTCTCGAGTGCCCCGCGCGCAGCGCAGAACCTGGAACCATGTGAGATAAGCGTATCCCCTTCGGGGCGCCCTCGAGAAGAGGCCCCAACGCCCCTGTCACCACGAAGGATGGAGGGAAAATTATGTGTCCTCCTCCGCCGTGTCTGGTGACCAGGAGGCGACCTGCTGGGACGCCCGACTCGCTCCGGAGACCGCGGACAGACCCTGGGAGGACCCGCAGAAGCAGGCCAAGGGTGAGAATTCTTGCCGGTCTCCTAGGTCACTGTCGGTGGTGCCTGGTGGAGAGAGGAAGGTAAAACTTCACACTTCTCTTCCTTTCCAAACTCAGATCGCGGGGTGCGGGGGTGGGGGGGGGAATTGTAAGATTAGATCTTTGAATTGTGACTTGTGAATTTGCCTTCAGGTACCCACAGAATGCCTGTCCTTTTTTCTGCAGAGATAGCGATCCTCCTTGTCTGTGTCATTTCGTGAGCTGAGAGTTTGGCTTGGTAACCATCAGGCTGGGGGCCTCCAAAATGTGGCCAGACAGAAACGTGGATTGCACCCCATTTGTGGCTCTCTTCCAACCGACTGTGCCAGTTCTCAGGGAAACTGTCCCTCTTTTTCCTCTCTTTTGGTTGTCTTTGGGCATGGCTCTAGGTCTTTGTTTTCTCTAACAGGAATTACCAGGGGCCATTCCTGGCGCAGACTTCGCTTCCTTCCACAGATCACTACGCAGGTACATTGTAGACCCTGCTGCTAAAGCAATGGCTGCCCGACAAAAATGCCTACGCCCTCTGGATGAAGTTGTTCTTGATGATAAGACAGCTCTCGATTATCTCTGACCTGAGCAGGGAGGTATCTGTATTTTGCATTTTGGATTAACGCTTCTGGAGAAGATGAGACTTGGCTACGTGGTAAGACTGCTGAACAAGCTGGTGGGCTTTAAGAAGTGCCTCCTTCAAGGGAGTCCTTCTTTGATTATTGATTCTGATTGGTTTGGATCTTGGGGACCATGGCTCTGAAGTACACTCAAGACATGGGAAATTATCCTACTTATAATCATCATAGTAATCTCCCTGGTGCCCTGAGTTCTCTCAAGAGCCTGTTTGCAGCTAACTACCTAGAAACGATCTCCCTACGTTAGGAACAAGCCAGAAGGAAGAAGAGAATAACCAATTTAAAGAATGTTAACTTCCTGGGGCACCTGGGTGGCTCAGGTCATGATCCTGGGATGGAGTCCCACATTGGGCTCCCTGCTCAGTGGGGATCCTGCTTCTCTCTCTGCCTGCCACTCCCCTGCTGGTGTTCTCCCTCTCTCTCTCTCTGTCAAATAAATAAATAAAATTTTTAAAAAAATAATTTTGAATGTGAATTTCTTGTGGTGACCTGTGAATAGCACATAGTGATTCAGCAAAAAACTCCAGAGAGGTAGCTGGGAGTAGCCTAAAAGCCTTAAACTTTGATCCCATCTCTCAATTAGTCTTAGCATCTGATCAAAAGGGAAAAACTCTTAAAACGAAGACAACATGCCCAATGTGGAGTTGCTTATGCCACATCACCAAACTGAGACTTATTTACATCATCATCTGATCAGCTCTAGTTAGACCCCTGCCATCCCCTAAAAATTTATATAATTTTGTAATAACTAACCCACCTTTCCACCTCATATAACTTCCTTGTTCCCACTCCCTTCTACCTATAAAAGTCTATCATTTTGTGAGACTCCTCAGAGCTCCTCCCTGTCTGCTATAATCCAAAAGTTGTAGCTATAGGCATTTAGTTTTTGAACACAAAGAAACTGAGATGTAGATTTCATTGTATACTTCTGTCCAACAAGATTCCTTGATCTTTGCATTCAATAACCTTGTCAACAAAAGAAATTTAGCCAATCTGATGTGACTTTTGATCATGCACTCCTATCTGGATCTATTATACATTAATTTATGTCTCATATACATGAAAACATTCCATTCTTCAACTAAAGTAAAATAATATGCATAAAAATCTTGCCAAAGATCAATGTGAAACAAACTAATCTGTACTTTTGTAAATCTCACATTGTCTTCCATAGAAAAATTAAAATAGTATTGTCTTCACGTTTTTCACATCTTTTCCCACTCTTCACATGTCTTAAAAATGACCCCCCTGATTCAGTGATTTCGTTTCATTTGCAAATGCATTATAAAGAAGAAATTTGAGCAAAAAACCTAACTTCTTGAAAAAATAACATTTTGTGTGTATGCACATGAATTTTATTATTTCTTTAGCGTCCATAACAAATCTATGAGTCAAATGCTTTTCTCCCCATTTTTAAGATCAGACAAATAGAATAATGCTCAAGGAAGTAACTAACTCCCTAAAGGCCCACAATTGGTGAGTGGCAGTGCCACTCTGCTTCTATTTGGGGAAGAACAGTCTTCTCTCCATAATGTTTTGGTACTTACCTAAGTCCTTCAACACCTTTCTTTGTGTGTGAAAATAACTTAGAACATAGAAATAGAAGATCAGCTGAAGAGGACAACCCTTATCATTTCACTATACACCCTAATGGCAAGGCCTTTCTCATCTTTATAGAATGAAAACAACTACAAAGATAAGTGAGTAAATATATTTGTGCTGCGGTTCACATTTTGGCCTCAGCTCATTTCCAGACCTTCCTTCCTTATAACCTTATAACCTTCCTTATACCCTACAATTCTGTACCAGCATCTTCTCTTCAACCTTGAACAGAGAATCCCATAACCTCTTCTCAGTCTTGTGCCCATCGTTTCAGAAGCTGGAACCCAGTGAGCTCCCGCAGAGATGAACACCCTGGTACCTTTAGTTACCGCACTCTACTCATCCCGTGACAGTTGGATAATTGCACACTGAATTGCGTGGCAAACAAAAGCTCAACCATCTCAGGCAGCTTTTCTCCAAAGACTCGTGCTTTGAAATGGAGTTAACATTTTACTTAAGCGTTTGAAATCTGCTGTCATATAGAAGAGCGAAACACTATGGCTATTCTCAGCTTCTTCCTCCTTGACTTCAGCTTCCTGAAGTTTCCTCCCCAACTTCTGTTAGATTGCATTTAGAGAATCAAGGTCAGCCCATTGTTTCCTACATCTTTGCGGTTCTCAAGGTTTCTGTCTGTATAAGTAGCACCAAGTAGCACCTGGCATGCCTGGTTTTAAAAATCAGAAACTTCGATGCCGCATGCGTAGCTTACTAAATCTTTGGAATGCCCAAGAACCTGAACTGTAGAATATATACTGTCAGATTTGGTGTGGGTGTTGCATATTCATATTTTGAGAAACAACGGTCTACCTTACAGGAAACAAAATTTCCAAGATCCACCAAGATTTTCGCTGATTCTCTACATTTAGCCAGAGAAGTGATCCTAATCCTCGAGAGTACAGTCTGAGAATTTGCCCTGCCTCCTTTGTGCACCTGTCATTAATGTTATCAGTCTGTTCAGCTAGCAGGTAAGTTAAATAATTTTCCTATAATGACACTTCTTTTCATGCCTCTATTGAGTCTCCTGAAATATTCACTGGTATCTGTAATGTTCTGGGCAGTGTAGACGTCTTGGACATCTAGATCACTCTGTGTTCTCCTCCCCAGTTCTTTGTACACTGTACCCACATTCAACCTGATGGAGACACAAGGCTTAGGTTGGACCCTGCCAAAGAGTTCTTCCATGATCTGAGTGACTGAATCACCATTTCTAATTCTGAATTCCACGTTCTACAACTTCATTGGTACTAATGAGAGATTATCTGCTCCCCAGAGTCAAAATCTCAAGGTCTTTTTCAACTCACATTTTACATGTTGTAACTGGGTAGCAAAGTACATATTATACAGAAGGTTACTGAAATAAGGCTATAGCCAAACTAGTCACTCCTGACTGTTTTCACAGTAAATATGTCCTGAAACACTATGAATTCTCTATTCTTCTTCCATGAACTCCATTCAGTAGGCGTTAGTAACTCACCCCAACTCTGTGTCAGTGACCAACACAATCTACAGAAGGGGAATTTTGAGACTTAACAGTTACTAGTTGTGCCCCGAGTTGTTTGAGATTAGCATTCTAATATCCCCTTTATAGAAATACAGAATAAATGAATACTATTGAATGAAATCAAATGTTCAGTAGCTGTATACTTAGATGGAAATCTACAAAAGCCCTATGTTTTTACACAGTGATTTCATTGAAACTTAGCTTCCTGCCTGGAATGTTCCACTTCCGTGGGTCACTTTATCCAAGAATCGGAATGACTGAAGTGATAGTGGCAACATGCTTGGTTTTCTGAGTCTTAATCTCATCCCATTTGAGCAACTCAGTCCTTCCGTGGAAATTCATAGAGAGTTAACTGTCTAGAGAGGTGGGGCACATGTACATCCTATCCTGATTGTTTTTACAAAGTTTTTGCCTCACCTCGCCAGTCTGATGACCCGTGTCACTGAATAATCTCTACAAAGGCTAAAGCCAAGGAGTGACGCAGGCTTGGCATCTTCCTTGGTCGCCTTCTTCTTGTCATGGACCCTCATCTCCAGGCATCTTCTATAACATCGAAAATATCCTCCAAAGTGGCATGCTGGAAAACTTCCGGTTATAGCTTTTTTTAAAATCTAAAAGTCACGGGGTAAAATAAATTCTACTAATGATTACTATATGGGATGAAAATGGAAACCCCCTCCCCAGCCCTCCACCACAGCTTGTCATGAATATATGACCATTTCTGCTGGCTCAAATTGTGGAGTTTTAGGTTATATTTCCTAGTATTAAATTTTTAAAAAATGGGAAGTTGGTTCTAGAAGATGTCTACAAAGAAATCAAAACTGAAGATAATATTAATAATGCAACCACAATTTAAGAGCAAAAAAATTTAGATTGCTCTCTTGTCCTAGTATGAGCTTTGTTTTTATGAGTTTAAAAACAACATTGAAATAATTAAGTTTGATAAAAATTAAACCAAAAAAATTGTGTCAAGGAAGTCATTTACCATTTACAATATGATTCTAAATGTATAGTGTGACCTATTGGCTAATAATCAGTAATTCACTTCAAAAATAGGTATTAAGAACATAAAAACACCTCTTCTATTTTTCAGCAAATGATAATACAATATTTTACAAAATCTCACTGAGCTTCAGTGGTAAATGCTGAGAAGTCCTTCTGGAGGTTCTCTACTTAAAAATTAAAAGACAAAACCCTACAAATTTGGGAAACATTTGTTCTTTTGGATGCATTAAAAATGTCTGAAATTATACATGAAAGATAATTTAATAGCAAAATAAAATACACTCCTTCGTCAGCAAACATGCTGGAAGACATGGAAAACATTAATGAAAAATTGAAAAAACAATGTTAGAAAAAACTCATAGTGTGGTAAAACTGTTACACGGTTGGATGAAAATACAGATGTTGCTAATGCATCAAACTTACAGCATTTTGGTATATTATAGATTCTATTTCATCAACAAAACACGCTGAAAAGTTACTTTTTGTTTGCCAATAGGAATATCAGGAAAGATATAGTCTCAATACTAAATTATTTCTTAGATAAAAAACACTGTTTTATGGAAAAAAATTTGTAAACAACCATTGATAGAACAGCTGCTCTGTCTGGAATAAAGAGAGAATTCCAGAGTGTGTCTATGAGCTAGCAACACAAGTGAATTTCCTTCACTGCATTATTCATAAGCAAGCAAAGGGCAGGAAAAAAAGTACAACGTCATAGATGTGCTAATTTTATACAAATGGCACCTTTGAAGTATATTAGAATCTTTACAACATTTGTAGTGAGATGGGAGAAAATTAGGAAACCCTTTCGTACCCTAGATACACTAGTTACCTTGGAATAAATTACTTAACTAGTTGTCAAATTCCAGTCTTCTGAATTTACTAATCTCGTTTGTGAAGACAAGTGGCTCTACGGATTTTCTTCCTACTCTATGTTCAAACACACACACACATACACACACACACACTCCACACTCTTCCTTTCAGTGCAATGTGACATTTTAATTAGTGTGAAAATTAACCATTTGTTTAAAGAAACTTGTGCTAGCAGGTGATATTTTGAGAATAGTTGTTTCAAAACCACCTGAGCTCCAACCGTGGCTTTGCCACTTGTTAGCTGCGTGCAATTTGGCAAATTATGGAATCTCCCCATGTCACGGGCTCTTATCTGTGAGGGAGATAATAGAACCTACTTCACAGGATTGTACTCAGGATCTGATGAAATAATCATAAGAAAAGCTTAGCCCAGCGCCCGACAAACGGAAGGCACTCATTCAATAAATGTCGGCTGCCATCAAAATCACTCTCCCCACCTCCATCGTCGCAGGTGTTAGGAGTGTAGTTACCTCGCAATGTGCCAACTTGCCTGAGTATAACTACACTCCCCAGAACTCCCTTTCCTGTATGTTTCTGGGCCACAGGGGAGTTTCTGAGAGCTTTTGGAAGTTGGAAGGGAGGCAACAGCCCTTTGTAGCCTCTCAGTGCTGTTTCTGATCTGCTGAATCACCCCTCTGTTTAAAGCAGCGCCTGAGCCAAGTGTGTGTCTCAGCCCCATGAAGAAGGGTCCCAGCTTTGCAGGATCCTTCTGTCAACCGGCATCAGAGGCGGCAAGAATGAACGTGGCTTTCGATCCATTCAGTCCGTGGTATTTCAGCTTGTGCTCACGGGATTCCGACCCCTTCATTCCTTTTCCTTCTGACTGCCCTGAACCTCAGTTTCCAACCGCAGATGTGGTGATAAGACTACAAAGGCCTACTTACCCAACTCCCACCATCATGTCAGCCGCTTCCACATACGCAGATGTGTGCGTGTACTCACACACACACACACTCATACACACACACTCTATAACACTAGCCAAATGACTAGCAAAGGAATTTTTAAGAATTGTTCTAGGGGAAAAAAAAAAAAGAAGAAGAATTGTTCTAGTGGCACATGGGTGGCTCAGTCATTAAGCGTCGGCCTTCAGCTCAGGTCATGATCCCAGGGTCCTGGGATGGAGACCCGCATCCATCTCCCTGCTCAGTGGGAAGCCTGCTTCTCCTTCTCCCACTCCCCCTGCTTGTGTTCCCTCTCTCGATGTGTCTCTCTCTGTCAAATAAATAAATAAATCTTAAAAAAAAACAAAAACAAAAACAAAGTGTTCTAATACTTTGAACTAAATGGGCCAAAGCAGCCCATCACAGGTTTTCTGGGACCTGAGACACAGAGACCTCTCTACGTAGAGGCAATCAAGCATGTATGTACTATACCAATGGAAGGGTAGGGGTGTAGTCAGATGGAAGGGGTTAGGGGTTAGTAGTTAGATGGTCATCCCAAAAGTCAAGCCAAGCAGAGAGACAAGCCCCACTGAGCACGGTGCAAGCATGGATATTAACACTCACCCACCAGGCACTCTTCATCCTCGCTGCAGCACATAACACCATAATGGATCCTGCCGTGAATTTTATCCATTCTTCAATAAGGCAGGCAAGGGAACTTTCCAGCTCTCCCTATTGCCAAAAGATCAAAATGAACTTTTCTAGTTGGTGTTTTATTTTTAGCTGCAAAGAGAATACACAGAAATTTTAGCCCCATTGTTAAATACTACGGAAGATAGCATTGCCCTTTCCTGATCATTGTTCCCCTGTTGTAAGGCATCCACATGGCCCTGGAACCAGCCACACAGATATTCCAGCACTGATTTTCAGAATATTCTTCCACTGTTCAAAATCATGGACTTCAGGCAGAGGTCTGGTGGGATTATTTACACTTCCACATGGTCTTGACTTCAGAGCTGAGATTTTTCTTTCTATTTCATCCAACTGTATCTCTATCTTTCCACCTGGCCACATTTCTCTACAGTAACCATTTCTTCCTCTTCAATTATTTCTTCATGATTCCCCACATGCTTCATAATTAGCACTAGGCACATTCCTGGAAGCTCGTACGGAATATTTGATTGATGACAGATAGACAGACAGACAGACTTTCGAGGTGCACTTTTTTCCTGTGGAAGATTTCTGGTGACCTTAAAGGAAATGATAAAAGGAGAGAATAAGAGACATTTTATCAAGAAAATATGCTGCAAACTATTAAGCCAGATGGAGGAAATGAAGGCTCTGTTCCATAGAAAGATCACAGAATTGTCATGAGGTGAAGATTTAGTAGTTTGATTGTTGCTTTTAATTATAGCAATTTTACAAAGTAACAACTCTGCTTCATTATACTTAAGAACATGAAAGATTTGGTCAGTAGTGTTGTAGGCTCTCTCTTCCTCCCTCCCACACTCAGGACTATCCTATGGCCTATAATTCACTTCTGAGACTTTGATAGCATCCTCATAATGGTCTGCTCAACAATAGTATCATTAGAGTTTATTCAAAAAGTCAGATTGGCAGAAACTCTGCAAGAATGGAAACATTCTCTCAAGCATCATAAGCACTATTGGAAAAGATCTGCAACGTCTAGCAAACAATGAAAGCCCCGAAAACAGACAGTGCGGGTATTTATTCTCATTACGAGATGGGAAAACACAGGTTGAATTACCTTATAGCAAATTGGATGGGGAAGTAGAGAATATAATCATATAATAAAAGACCTCATTAACTCCTCCCATTTTTCAAAGCACACTACCAATTGTCATTCCAGCTTCCAGAACAGACTAATACTTCAGAGCCAAAGCAGAGATGATTGCGGAATTAGAAGCACCATTTTCTCTTTAAATCAACCCCGCTTAGAACATCCAGAATGAGGTGCAAGCAGTGGTCATCACTCTTTAATTTTTTTGTACTTTATAAAATATTTCGGAATTTTTAATGCATCTCTGCACATCAAGAGAGTGTCCTCTGTTTGCTTACACTGGTTGAGTTTCATATCCAGACGTTCCATGGTCAAAATCTGAATGGAATTGAAGAGGAAACAATTTTCTGTTCAAAATGCTTGAAACACTTAACTGTAATACATCGACTTCCTTGTTGATCGAAATATGTCACAATAAAGTACAGTAGAGTTTACTAGTCTTTTGAAGTTCAAGAATTTCTTTTGCATAATCCTTTGCCAGTGGAATGTGATTTATTTGGATAGTCCAATTTCAAGGGCACTGTCCACTCTTGAGAACTACATTTTAAAGTCTTTGGATTAAATCTTAAAGAATATCTTGATATTTCTATGCTAAACTAACCCGATGATCAAATAGGTATATGAGATGTGTACTTTGAGAAAGCCTCCCTGTAATCAAGTGAGAACTTCCTTCGTGTTCTTTCTCAGGTCTCACAGCTGTTGGTGCTCCGAGCCATGCAGTGAACACTTGCTCCTTGACCACGCCTCCTCCAGGTTTCAGCCACTTGGACCTGCACTGCAGCATTTGTCCCATTGCTCTGCTCTGTAGTTCGCAGCTGTGCAGGAATCATGCAGCAAAAACGAGGTGAAAAGCACACCATCAGAACGGTTTGCCAGCTCCCCAGGAGCGGGCTCCAATGCTCGGACTCACAGGACACGGTACCTGTCTCTTCAAATGTCGCTTTCAGAAGGCTCATCTCCTTATCTCAAAATCTATAAGCATAAAGGACAGATAAGAAATAGGTCCATTAGAATCAATCCGTAATCAGTGGGGCGCCTGGGTGGCTTAGTCGGTTAAGCGTCCAACTCTTGGTTTTGGCTCAGGTCCTGATCTCAGGGTCATGAGATCAAGCCCCTTGTCAGGCTCCATGCTCAGTGAGGAGTCTGCTTAAGAGTCTCTCTCTCTCTCCCTCTGTCCCACCCCTCCCCCACTCACTCGCTCTCACATTCTCTCTCTAAATTGGAGCACCTGGGTGGATCAGCCAATTAAGTGTCTGCCTTCCACTCAGGTCATGATCCCAGGGTCCTGCGATCAAGCCCCACATTGAGCTCCCTGCTTAGTGCAGAGCCTGCTTCTCCCTCTCCCTCTGCCTGTCATTCCCCTTGCTTGTGAGCTCTCTCTCTCTCTGTCAAAAATAAAATAAATCTTTAAAAAAATCGTAAGTTTTTGTTGTAGTGTTCAACGATTCATTAGTTGCATACAATGGATCGTTGAACACTACAACAAAAACTTATGATGTACTATATGCTGGCTAACTGAACATATAAATAAAAATAAGTAAAAATTAAAAAAAAGAATCCTCAAACAAATGAAATCCATTAGAAAGTCAACTAGTATTAATAATTTAAAATTTAATCGGAAATAATGGATTACAAATAAAGTCAGTTAATACACTGAGTGAGAAAAAAGCTAAAAGTGATCTTTAGGGTTTTTTTAAATATACACTGTACATTTTTTTTGAAATGGTGCTAAGAACTAGACAAATGGCAAAGCTTGTCACTTGATCTGGATGGAATAAATTGTAAAGTGGGAGTTCATAATTTCATTTTCATTTGGGGCCCAATGACTCAAAACAACAAATGCTAACGGTTTCCACATTCCAAAATGAAGAGCTAGAACACGTCAGTAAGGCCTGTATATAAGGGGTAGGAGGCAGTTACATAATTTTTTTTAAGATTTTATTTATTTATTTGAGAGAGAGAGAGAGAGCATGAGAGGGAGGTCAGAGGAAGAAGCCTACTCCCCGCTGAGCAGGGAGCCTGATGTGGGACTCGATTCCAGGACTCCAGGATCATGACCTGAGCCAAAGGCAGTCACTTAACCAACTTTGCCACCTAGGGAGGCCTGTTAATTAATTTTTAAATGACGACTCACTCTCCTCCTACGAAGGAAGTTAGAGATTAGATAAAGAGTTTGATAAGAATCATCTATGTACAGTTAATTAAGGCCATTCCATTGGCCAGGAGACCTTCAACAGCAGCCCAACACCCACTCTCCATGGACCAAATGATGCTGGTCTGAGGTTGTCCAAGAGAACCAGGTGAAGGAGAGCCACAACCTCAGTGATCAAAGGAAAACTCACAGGTGAGCCAGAAGAGATGCATTTAACAGGATCCTGGCAATTTCTGGTAAGAGATCTCCAGCATCAGGAGGAGATGGGGAGAGCTCTGAAAAGCCACAAACACACCCTGAAAACATCTAACAATCTTCTCTATCCCATTCTCTCATCTCTGCCCTCAAACTTCCTTTCTCCTTTAGATCCCAGTGGAGTCAGAGAGCATGGGTGGCCAGCTGGTAAGAAGAGAAAAAGGCAAAAGAGAACACAGAAGAAATTGATCTCACACCCTCATTGCAGACTACAGATCTCCCACAACTAATGATGGCGTTAAGTCCCCACAAAACCATCTTGAATTGAAAACGTCATAAATCAAAAGTGCATGTAACATGAAACCAATACAGCATCCTAGCCCAGCCCAGCCCACCTTAAATGTGCTCGGAACACACATTCACCTACAGCTGGGCAGAACCATGTAATACAAAGCCCCTTGGATAATAAAGTGTTGAGTATCTCACGTGAGCTACTGAATACTGTACTGGAAGTGAGAAGCAGCTGATTGGGTACAAAATGGTTGTCATTGTATCAGTTTTTTACTGTCTCGATCTTGTAGCTACCTGAGAGCTGCACATATCACAAACCCAGGAAAAGACCCAAGTTCAAAATTCCAAGTACAGTTCCTAATGACTATGTATCGTCTTCACACCGTCAGAAAGTCAAAGAATCATTACGTCAAACCATGGCAAGTTGGGGACCATCTGTATTGGCTTCCCAGCTGGAGCTGGCCCACTCTGGAAGGGGCCTGGGGAGAGACATGATATAATCTCCTTTTTAAATCCCATTGGAGAATGCAGTGCCTTCCCCCACCAAAGAAAGGATTCCGTCAAGGGCCCAGGACTAGCTAATGCAGAACAAGAAGCAGGTGTTTGGGTGCCCAGTTCATCCCTGCTCTCCTACTGTCCCTATGGCACACATGTGAGCAACCTCCCCAAGGTGACGTTAATCAAGAATGTGAGAATGGGGATGCCTGGGTGGCTCAGTCAGTTAAGCGTCTGACTCATGATTTTGGCTTGGATCATGATCTTGGAGTCACGGGATCGAGTCCCATGTGGAGCTCTGCATGCCGTAGAGAGTCTGCTTTGGGACTCTCTCTCGCCCTCTGCCCCTCCCCCTCTCTCTCTCTCTTTCTCTCTCTCTCAAATAATAAATCTTTAAAAAAGAAGTGTGAGGATTTGTGATCTGTGAGTGAAATGACATTAAATTACTGAGGAAATTAAGTAATTTCATTTTAATACTATAAACATGTTATATGAAAAGCAAATTACACTAAAATGTCCAGAGAATGATCACATAGTAGTAACTACCATATATTTAGCCCGTGCTAGAAGATAAAATTAACTTCACCTGGGTATAACAAGTGTGTACCAAATGATTTATTACCAGGTAAGTAATTGTACGTGCCAAGTATGTGCCAAGTTTGCCATGCGTTAACTCATATGTCTCCCTTTAGCTACAAGAGGAAAGGCTTAATAGCCCTATTTTCAGATAAGAAAAATAACATTCAAAGAAAGTAAGTCATTTTACTAAGGTTACTTAACAGGTGTGAGGTTTCAGTGGGATTCAACTCGGGACTAATCTCTGAGCCTGTGCTCTTTTCACTATGTTCCAGTGAAGAAAATGAAGGAAGGAAGGAAAGAGAGAAGGAAGGAGGGAGAGAGAGAAAGAGACAGGGAGGGCAGAGGAAGCAAGAGAGGAAGAAGGAAGAAAAAGAGAAAGGATTGAGGAAAGCAGCAAGAGAGGGGAGCAAACAAGGAACAGCTGATAGTAAGAAGTCCTGGAAAAGAGGTGCCTCAGGGCAGCTATGAAACACTTTTCACTCCAGGGACAGCCATTATTATTTTAAAGAGCAGATGGTGTGTGACTTGGAAGGAAAAAAACCCAGCCCCTTCCACTCCTACCTCAAAATAGGGAAAGGAAAATATATGAGCTGGAGATCTTACAGATAATCAAGGTACATTTGTGTCACCCTGCTTTCAAATGGAACTACCTAGAGAAAGGGGTCTTACAGTGTACATGGAGAGAATATCACAAAGTATAATTAAGAAAATTACTGGAAACCTTCCTCTTTCATGAGCAACACCTTCATTATCTTCAGATATTAGTGAAAACTAAGCCTAAAGTGTTTAAATTATAGTCATAAAAACAGAAACAGTTTTGCCTGGGGCCTACGTCCTGGTCTGTTTTGTCCACACATAAACATTTCCTTAATTTTCAAACACTAAAAGACAATAGCATTACATGATTAAGGTGTGAGGTGGCATGCCATTCATACATTAAGTAGTACATTAAGTAGTACAACCAATTAATCTTTTATACAACATAGGAAGTTGAACATACCTCTGAAATTCAGTCTATCGCTAGAGTCTTTGAGAGCCAAACTCAGAAACCAACCAGAGCTGAGCCGTACCGTCATCTAGAGTCAAAAATCCCTATATGTAGGGGCACCTGGGTGGCTCAGTGGGTTAAAGCCTCTGCCTTCGGCTCAGGTCATGGTCTCAGGGTCCTGGGATCGAGCCCCACATTGGGCTTTCTGCTCAGCAGGGAGCCTGCTTCCCCCTCTCTCTCTGCCTGCCTCTCTGCCTCCTTGTGATCTCTGTCTGTCAAATAAATAAATCAAATTAAATTAAAAAAAAAAAAAATCCCTATATGCCCTATACTGCCATCTAGAGTCAAAAATCCCTATATGCCCTATACCACGAGTCAAAAATCCCCCAATGGCTGGAAAAGCCACTCTGGGGTATAGAAATTAGCCTAAACTGCTGAAGGAAACAAGTATAAATGTGATTGCAAAGGCATACGAAGGCAAACCACAAGAATTAAATTTTGGTACGTTGTAACCAAATAAGTCAAGTCTGAAATCAAAAAAGTAGCCATTTATAGACAACTGAATATGAAGTCAGTATTTCCTGCATAGTATGGGTTTCCTTTTTTGCATGTTTATCATCCAACTGATGCAATGCCCTGCTATTTAGAAGCTGCGACAATCTCTGTGTGACTAACTTGGAAACGAGGTCCTGGCATGGTTTTGGAATGCAGAGAGCTGTAAGTTCCATACAACACACACCAACTGGAACACTTAGCGTCTTCGCAAAGCACTGGTAACTGGGTCATTCTAGAGACACACATGAGACTTTTTTAAAGGAGGGAGCAGCATTATTTGAAAATAGAGAACAAAATTCAAGTCATTCTTAATCTGTTTTTTTTTTTTTTTAGGCCAAATACCACCGAACCACATTATTCTGATGAATGGTGATAGCCGTGTTGAGAGTCACTAACAAGATGCTCTTTGATGTCATTACAATAAAACAACTCGCCTCATCTTGATTCCTGAAGTAATTAATCCTTAAATTACCCTCTGATAAGCTGAAAAGATGTTTAGCCTAGCAGGAGAAATATGTTACTAACATAAGGTCAAGATTGCTATTTAAAAGTGCAGCCCATCTGTATTTCTGAAAGTTAAGATCTTCAGGTTTAATTATGTAAGTGATTTCATTTAAATCTAGTAGAAAGGATGCCTTCTATTAAAAAGGTGATGATAGCTAATGAAAACTCACCTAGGGGTTGCCTGATGTCAATACCAGAGGAAGTCTGTGAAAAAAAAAAAAATCATCAAAAATTACCACTTTACATAAACAAGTTGGTATCTTTTTCTTTAAAACATTTTATTTATTTATTTATTTATTTATTTATTTGAGAGAGAGAAAGAGAGCACACAAGCAGGTGGTGGGGCAGAGGAAGAGTGACAAGGAGAGGCAGACTCCCCACTGAGCACAGAGCTTGATCCCAAGATCATGACCTGAGCTGAAGTCAGACCCTTAACTGACTGAGCCACTTAGGCACCCTGACAAGTTGGTATCTCTTAATTTGTATTATTTAATTGGAGTTCTAATCCACAGAATTTTCATTTCTCTTTAACTGTGCTATTTTCTAATATACAGAGCACTTTAGCAAATATTACGATCACTTGGAATCAAAACATAAGCAAAGTATTTGAATACATATGTAAAAGAAAGAATGAAAAAATGTGTAAAATAAAAATATGTGAAATATTTACAAATATGTAAAATACATACCTAGTTGTGAGGTTTGGTTTTTAAAGTAAAATGTATCCCTAAGTTGTCATTTATTGTATTTTGTGATTACAAAGCCTATTTAGTAAAAATACAGAACTATTACAAAGAAAAAAACCAACTGTAGCCCTCCCACCTAGAGCTGACCTACACACACGCACACACAGCTCAATATTGAGTCATACTGCATACAGCCTATCACAACCTACTCTGTTCTTTTAAAATTGTCTTTTCATTTATGATTTTCTAAAACATAAGCATTAATCAAGAAAACAATTAGAACATAATAATGTATCTTTCTTCAGGAATTTAAAACAAGGGATGATGGAAATAAAACTAGAAAGTGCTGATTGCCTTATTCATCATTCCATTTGGTCTCTTGGTTATATTTATGAATCTCATTGCATTAGCCAAGTCAAGGCTAAATGACAAGGACAGAAGTGGAGAAATGGCCTTAAATGATACCTAAGGCCACTAAGTTACCATTAGAGAGTGCGGGGGAAAGATCTTTGCTCCTTTCTGTCCAGAGCTGAGTTTCAGTCTCCACCCAATATGTGTGCATCTTCTTAAGTCTGGTGGCTTTAGAATCACCTGGAGAGGGGCACCTGGGCGGCTCAGCTGGCTAAGTGTCTGGCTCTTGATTTTGGCTCAAGTCACGATCTCAGCGTCATGAGATCAAGCCCCGTGGGGCTCTGCACTCAGCAGGGAGTCTGCTTGAGATTCTACCTCGCCCTTTGCCCCTCCCCTCCATGCTCATACTCGCTCTCTCTCTCTCAAATAAATAAATAAATCTTAAAAAAAGAAAAGAAAAAAAGAATCACCTGATGAACCTCTATAATGTGCTGCTTCCTGCACCTAATCACAGACTCTTTAAGTGAGAACGTTTGTGGTCCCTGACAATCTTTACAAAAGCTCCCCACATTAAGCCATATTGAGGACTGACATGCCGTGATGAACATTAGTGAGGACTGATAATTTACGGTCTACATGATATCTGAACCATGACACAAAATGAGATCATCAAGAGATCAACTGTCAATGGGGAAGAAAAGAGACCTAAAGAGTGAGCTCAGGGATCTTCCAGCATTTGGGGAGGAAGACAGATAACAGTGAAAAGGAGTTCCAAAGAAATTTCAGGAAAACCAGGAGAGGATGGGATTCCGTAGCCAAATGGAAGAAGCATTGCAAGGAAGTAGAGGATGGCCACCCATGGCCAATGATAAGTCAGGAAATACAAAGATTGAGAGTTGACCATGAAATGCAGCAAGAGAGAGGTAACCTTGACAAAAGCAGTTTTGGAAAACTGATGAGACAAAATTGATTAGAGTCTGTTTATACAAAATGGGGAGAAAGGAGATATTTTAAAATATTTTAGGGATTTTTGTTTTTAACAGAGCAGAGAAATGAGTTGGGAACTGAAGAGATTGTAGTGTCAAAGGAAAGACATTTTTAAAGGGGGGAAATGACAAGTCTGTATACTGACAAGAATGATCCAGAGAAGAGGAAATAACAAAGGTGTAGAAAATTGCAGGGACAATTGCTGAAGTAATGCCCTTGAGTATAAATGACTTTGGATGACTCAGTGATAGCTCATCTGGAGGAGGCGGAAATGGCAGAAGTACAGTGTCGATGCGCATAAGTCAGGAGACGGGAGTGGGTGCTTTGGGAAATTCTTCTGACTGCTTCTCTTTTCTCTGGGCAGAAAGAAACAAGTTCATCACCTTACAATGAGAAGGACAATGGTGCTGATGGAGATCTGAGGAGAGAGAAGAGACGAAAGAGATCCCTCACAGAGACTAACATTAAATGACCCAGAGAAATTGATATCCTTTACCAAACCTACAATAGTGTTTTGTACACAGGAGACACTCATTTAACTTAAGAAATGAATGTTTCTTCATGAAATGTTGCTCCAGTATAGGTTAAAACAAAACCAAAAAACTGAGAATCTAGGTTTTATCTTCACCAAAATCATCAGAATGATGCTTATTTAAACAGTATTCCCTTGCTATGCCTGGATGGCAATGTGTTATTATATCCTTGGTTTTTATGGAGGGGCAGTAAAAGAAACAAGTTTCTTCCTCATTAGAGGTTTTGATGTTGTTTTTGTTTCTGAGGACGTTATCCTAAGTTTCTTAGTGCCCTGTCTATGAAGCCCCAAGGAAATGTTTATTCTGAAGGTGTCAGAAAAAGCTACTTATATCTCATATTCAAACAAGCACAATATATCTCATTAAACAATAAGATCTATATAAATGAGTAACTTCCTTTTTTGTTATGTCTGCAAGAAACTCAGGGCCAAATTTATGCCTCAGCTATAACCATTATTGGGCACATGTGGCCTGCACAATTGGGATCCAATTTTCCCCTGAAATCTACTTCCCATTTTAATTTACATTTTCCTGAGGTCTAATTTTATTCAAATTTACATTTTACCATTTTCTTCTAAACCACCACGAATTTATTTATGGTACAAAGCAGTATGTAAATAGAGGTAAATTGGTACAAAAGCATATAAAGTTGGAATTGCAAACATGATTTGTCTCCCAAATATTGGAACATTACTACATTTACACAGTTCCTGAAACTTTTGTGTTCATGAACCATTCAGATGTTCCCTCTTAATCCTTTAATTACCAGAAAAATGAAGATTGCCTGAGTTTCCCAGCTAATGAGCGCGGATTCATATCTGAATCAGCATCTTGCCTACCACACAGCCAGCAGGTGCTGAAATGTTCACGGAACCAAGGTATCCACACCAAGGTCTTCACACTCAATGTCTCCAGATTCCCACAAGCAAAAGAACCTAGAAATCCTGTTCTGAAACTAAAAGTGGATTGTAGTTTTTCAGAAGGTTTCATATTTCAATTGTTTTCTTTCCAATATAAAGTAATAAACAGGCAGCTACCTGCTCCCAAAATCTATCAGTGTAGATTTTCTTCTTTGTATTTCTCTCTTTTATACCAACAGTTAGTTTTTCCCACCTATATTTTAAATGATTTTGTGTTTCTGACATTTGCTTTTATTTGTGGTCTTTGCATCAACATTCTACAATTAGAACATTCCACAGTTAGATCTATAAACATGCTCCCTATCCTCCCACATTATTTGCTCATTTTTACAGAAAGATCTTGAGGAAGAATGGAAGGACTGAAAAAAGAAAATCCTCCCTCAAGTGCAGGTAGGTATCAAAATACCAATAGAAAATGACAGTGTCCTTTCATTCTGTTGACATTTCAAGGACTGTATGTCTTTTGGTGACCGCCAAAAAGGCTTCCAACCCTAGTTTCATGGACCTTCATCAAAAGATGTTATCGTGTGGTTTCAACTGACAAAAACAGCACAATTGCGTATAAAATCAAACGGCACGAAACTCAGCCTCAAAGGTTGGATAAATCCAGAGCATTTTTAATATTTAAAATTCTAAACAATATTTTCATTCTAGGCTTTAAGCATATATTTTCATAGTTACTAGCTTAGCACTTCTTTTTACAGCTCACACAAACAGTGCTGTCTCTGTAAATTCCCAGAGGGACGATTGAGACAGTGATGTCAAACGGCACCATGGTTGTTAATTCTTAACGTTTGCAGGGAAAGGGTTGGCTCCGGGGTGAGTTCTTAGACTTGACCGTGGAAAATGGTAAAGAAAGGATTTAGGAAATGGGGGACCCAGGAGACAAAAGAGAAAACAAAGCAAACACAAAATTTAGGACCAGAAATGTAGAGCTGGGAAAAAGGTAAATTCCTTCATTAGACAGTCGAACACACTGAGGCCCAGGCGATCTTCAAGCCTGGATACAACATCTCAGGACTGCTCAGTGTTAAAGCCAGGCCTGGTCGGTCATTTTCAAGCCAACCTTATCACATCACAGTGCCATAACGAGAAGAGTTAACTCACCGACGGGATGAGAACTGAAAATTCAGGTGTTGCCATCATTATGATAATTGAAGTTTCATGGTGTAATTAACATTTCATCCAAAATGCTGTTGTTGAGTGATAAGTCATTACAAGACTGCATTAAACAGACTAGATTTTTAAATGAAGAGAAATTTTATTCCCAATGAGAAAGGTCTCAATTATGGAAAACAATTGAGAACTACGGCATAAATATCTCTAAGATCAAGGACACAACACACTAAAGATCAGTCAAGGAAACATCAAGATTACCATAAATTTAAAAAAGCAATTCCTAAGGTAGGAAAAATTATAATAAAAGTGCATTGTAATTAAAATGCTCTGCCATGTGTAATATCCTAATTCCAGCATTCTGAACTTATCCAGCTCGTGCCAGTACTCATTTCTCTCCATACTATGAGTGTTGGTTTGTGTGTCAAATTCTCATCATCTCTAGCAAGAAAAAAAAAAATCATATAGAAAAGAAGAGAAAACAGAAGTGCCTTTCTCATTGTGACAAAACACTTTCCAAAATGAGAACTGAATCCCATGTAGCAACACGGTAATGAGATGACATGTAATATTTACGCAAATTTTCAAAAGGTTGAAGTATAAGAAATCTTTAGTCACAAGAGGCTTTCTTTAAGCTTATTCACTTCAGAATGTGTATGACAACAAATGCTCAAAAAATGAAAATTAAGTAATAAATGAATAGTGTTGCATTGTGGAGAAAACATTATTATCCATGAAAATGAAAATTTGTAATGAAAATCCAATATTACACTGAGTTTAATAAAGCCAGTAATCACCACAACTTAATAATAAAGGAATCCCATGAAATGATGAGTTGACAAGATATAGTAGTTTTTAGCTGCTTATATAAAATACGGCACAAAAATTTTCAGAAACTAAGGCGTTTGTATTTGTTGATGTCCTTAATAATAATAAAAGCATTTAGCTTTTGCTTAGCATAGATCCTCCTACAAAAACCTCCCATGTCCACAATGTCATTACAACCCACTTACTGGGTGCACAGTGATGAAGACAGAGAGGTAAGCGTGACTTATTTCCAGCCATGAAATTTCTGGCACAAAGAAAGCACTGGAAAAATGGTTCTTATCATTACGGTTTTCTCATCACCTTTGCTCGAGTTACCAGGACTCCCTATCCATTAGGGTGATGAGACTAAACGAAGTTATATCATCCTGGTACATGACCTGGATTACCTCTTGCGGAAGCTAGGAAATATCCTGACATTATTCCAATATGCTGATTCTCAAAGTAACTGTACATGCTGTAAACAGAAAAATCACAAGTTTACCTTCTTTAGACATAGAGTCCTGAAGAATCCAGTGGATGAATGGGC
Source organism: Lontra canadensis (assembly GCF_010015895.1). Taxonomy (NCBI): domain Eukaryota; kingdom Metazoa; phylum Chordata; class Mammalia; order Carnivora; family Mustelidae; genus Lontra; species Lontra canadensis. Next base: position 7,162,717 of record NW_022631038.1, read on the forward strand.
ATTTGTACTCAACATGAATCATAAATGAACTTGACAGAGCTCTTCCTTTTTGACTCTGTTCCTGCCTCCTGGGCACTCTCATCTACTCCATAAGGCTGACTGCAAACAATATGCAGATGACAGATGACGCCCGCTTTTTTGCCCAAGACCTTGCCCCTGAGCTTTTCAAGGTTCTTGGGGCCCAACTGCATCTGGAAATATCTACCTCAACACTAGGCACCCCCAGCTTTGTGTGTTCATAGTGGAGATGTCTGCACATGCCGCTGAAACCTGCTCCTTCTCCTGCAGGCACCTTCGAGTCAGAGAACCACCACCGAACCTGTCATTCAAGCCAGAAAACTTGTCCTCCCCTTTGACCCTGGTCTCTGCCCCCAGCTCCGTACCCAAACAAAGAGCAAGTCCTAAAAGCTTTTCCTTCTAGTTAGAAGCATTCCTCAAAAGCATTCCTTCTGTTGCACACCTAGAACCATTTTCCCTCTTCAAACCCCCACTATTTCTCATGTGAGCGACTCAGATGTCTTCTTCACCAGCCTGCCTGCTTCCCCTCAAATCAGCACCCAGAGAGTCTCTAGCCCCTCTATCTGCAATTCTGGGCCACATCCCTTAGAATGCAGTTGCTTTCCATGATCTGTCCCTGTCCTACAGTATTAACTTTGTCTCTTGTCACTTCCAGGGACACTGTCCTTCACACAGTTTATGGTTATTGTTATTAGCGTCATTATTAGCACTATTAGCATTACTTCATGCACCTTTTATCTACATGTGCCCTCTTGGACACAACTTGTGCTCACACTATTGGACCCAGCTCTTCCAAAAAGACTTTTCCGAAACCACAAACTCATACAGATGCCTAAGCACACACATAGGAGCATGTTGTCGTTTCCGACTCAGTGAGCCAGAGAGCTTCTCCATTAACATGCTCTACTCATGATTTCCAAGATAGAGGCAGTCAAGGGCTCCGGTTGAAGAAGGAGATGTCTGAGGCTGAGAGACGTTGCCCAAGTCCTTCCTTCCCCAAGCAGGCAAGAGCCCGTGGCAAGCAAAGTCCTCAGAAGTTATTTCCTCTCAGTGGGGATGTTTAGTTTACGAAACATATCCATTCTATGTCACCCAGCTTAGCGACATTATTTCAGGAAACATACTGACTACAGACAATCCGCCAACAAAGCCATTTTGTTAAGAACATTCCCCCAGATAAGGATATTCTAGGAAATCTCATCAATCTATTTACTAGGAGGTACAGTTATAGTGACAAAACTGCCCAGGTCCAGGGTCTTCTTTCTTTCTGCCAGGAAAGAAAAGGCTTCTACAGGGACTCCCACACCCAGGGTAGAAAAAGTGTAAGTACAAATCGTGGGTTAGCTGGTTTAACCCTTTCCTCTCCACCCCTGCTCCCATCTTATATTCCAGTAGGAACACATGAAATTTTGTCAGAGCTGTTTTGATGTGGCAATAATCATGGAGGTCTTCACGTTGAGAGAGCAGATGTTTTAACACAATCTGTAAAAAACTAAAACCAAAAAACAAAAAGCAAAAAAAACCAAACTCGTAGTTTTTTTTAAAAACTTATTATCTCATAAGTGTATAGAGCTGACACCTATATCCCATCCCACACTTCAACCCTACATACCTCAATGATTATATTTCTGGTTGGGATAGGGCTTGAAGAAAGGGAAAGAGTCAGAACTGATATGGTCAGAGATGTCCCTTGTGCCCAGTGACAATTAAGAAAAAGTCATAAAGGAGGATCCTGAGTGGCTCAGTCGGTTAAGCGTCTGCCTTCGGCTCAGGTCATGATCCCAGGGTCCTGGGATCGAGCCCCACATCAGGCTCCCTGCTCAGGGGGGGAGGCTGCTTCTTCCTCTCCCATCTGCCCCTCCCCTTAACTCATTCTCACTGTGTGTGTGTCTCTCTTTCTGTCTCTCTCAAATATATCTTTAAAAAAGAAAAAGTCTTAAATTTCAAAAGAATAAAGTCGAATTATTTTCATTCAAACACAGCATTACCATGTCATGTTCTTGAACAATTTGTATTAAACTTTTTGAATAGATGTATTCATAATTAACTTGAAAGTTTCTGAATTTCAGGTATTCCCAGACATTCTAAAACTCTTCAATGACATTTCCCTCTCTTTCCCTTAATTACAATAGAACTTTCTTCTACTGGCCCAGTTTCCTTGCTGCTCTAATAAATGTTATTCTTGTGTTTACCCTCAGAGCCCTCAAATTTCAGAGGGGGCATTACGGCCTTGCCTACTCTGTAATGCTAGTCACCTTTCATTCTTGCAAGAAACACTCATTCTTTGGGTCCCAAGCTTCTCAGTTGTAACATCTTATGCCACTTCAGCTGACTGTAATCTACTGACCTTCTAGAAATTCTCTCTTTTCATTTCTATGAGATTCATTTACTTAAATATAGAATTAGTTGAACTCTCTTATCAGTTTTGCTAAAATACATTCTTCTTGAACTTTTACATTTCATCTAAATTAAAAATTGATATAGAATTGTTCAAAATTTCCTCTTATATTATTTGCAGTTTCGAAGGATTTATAGTGATGTCCCTTTTAAGTTCCCAATTTTAGTGATTTGTACTTTCACCTTTTTTTGATTAGGCTTGTTATGGACTAATTTTATTAGTGTACTTAAAAGCCAAATTTTTATCTATTGGTATTAGCTTGTGCAATTTTGTTCTCTAGCTCATTAAATGTTTATCTTACTTCTATTATTTTCTTCTGTATACTTCCTTGGAACTTAATTTGTTGTTCTTTTTCTAACTTCTTGGGACAGATATATAGGTCACTGATTTTCCTCTATTCTATTCTAATATATTTAAGGAAATAAATTCCCCTCAAGTGTGGTTATAGCTTCATATCATGAGTTTTCATGGGTCATAATTTTGGTGATTCTTTACTTCTAAATATTTTCTAGTTGTCAATTTTTATTTTTTTAGATGAATTAATTTTAAAACATCTGGTATTTCCTACTCAGCATTTTTTTTAATCTAGCTTATTTCTACTGTGGTCAAGGAACACTCTGCAAGATTTTAACTATCTAAAATCCATCCACTTGCTTTATGGCCCTAGATATTAGAGTTAAATAATCCATGAATCCTGGGAAGAAGCATGCATTCTGGTTGCTGTGTGTTGTGTTTTATACATGACAACCATGTTGTTAATCAAGACATTGAGATCTTTTATATTCTTTCAATATTTTATCTGCTTGTTATTACTCCCTGAGACAAATGTGGGTTTCTGTATTTTCCCTTCTATTTGGGTCAGTTTGGACTTCATAATTTTCTTTATATATTTATATTCTTTGAGCTATGTAATTAGGCTTATTTCAACAAAGGACTGTTTTAACCTTCCGGTTGTTCTACCCTTTACCATGATGAAATGCCAATATTTCTGCTTGTTGGCATAGCCACACCAGATATCTCTTATTATGGTTCTCTGAAGATGCTTCTCTATCCTTTCATTTTTAACTTTTCTGACTTCTCCTATTTAAGAGATATCTCTAGTAAACAGCATGTAGTCAGATTCGCTTTTTTACTCAGTATAATATTTTTTATTAATTTGTTTGTTTATAAAGTAATTCATCATATAAGTAGGATTAAATGCACATTCTTACTATTTGTTTTCTATTTATTTCAGTTTCTCCTCCATTAAGTAGTCAGATCATTGGGAACATATGACCTCCTTGGTCAATGCTCCAGGGAAAGAATGGTGTAGAGAATCATAAACTGACTCAAATTCTTTCACCTGGAAGTGTCACGTCAGTCCTAATTACCTGCCACTGGACAAAGACAGTCACATGGCCATGCTGAAATTGAAAGGAGCCAGACCATGTACTTCTGTTTCCCCAGAAGAGAGATGAACCAGATCCATCAGGAACACCGTAATATCTGACGTACTCTACATAAATTTTTAAAACGTCCATATGTCATAGAGCCTAATATAAACAGTACTAAAAGCCAGGTAACACCTGGTAGAAACTATTTCAAACATGTAATTTAAAAAAATTACTATCCAGAATATATAATGAAATCCCTCTTTTCATTTTAATCATTTCAATTACTTATAGAATTCAACTTTCCTATTGTGTCAGTTTTGATGAGTTCTTTCATTTTCTCCATTTCATCTAAAATAGAAATGTCATCGATTTCAGGCACTTGAGTACTCAAAACATTTATTTCCTGGGGTGCCTGGGTGGCTCAGCTGGCTAAACATCTGACTCTTGATTTTGGTTCAGGTCGTGATTTCACGGTTATGAGATCGAGTCCCGTGCTGAGCTCCACACTCAGAGCACAGTCTGCTTAATTAAGATTCTCTCTCTTTACCCCTTCCCCCGTGTGCACTCTCTCTCTCTCATTCTCTTTCTCTCTCAAATAAATGAATAAAACCTTAAAAAAAAAAACACATTTACTTCCTCCATACCTTTGCTCAGAAAGTCTCAAAATGAGAAATCCAATCCCACACAACAAAATAAATCCAGGAATTTAAAATTAAACAGTAATATAGTCATAATACACTGATATAGTATTATAATACATTAATTTCTCCCTTTATAGATGAAGACCCGAGGAAGCAGACTTTTTCAAATACTCCATGAGAGAAGGTAAGATAAGGTTTAAAATGCATGTGTCCCATAGCAGAAATTCTGTTCCTCGATATGAGAAAATGAGAGCACAAAAAGGATTGCATTGTAGAGGAAATCCATACACAATGACGTGAAAAATCTCTCTTAAATATACTGCGAGGTTAAAAAGAAGTTGCGAATCAAATTTATGCACATAAACAAAACAAAATTATAGGAGTTGCTCTTTGTACATACATGTGTAATATAAGTACATAGAAAATGTCCTCTTAGGACCAACCACAAAAGATTATCAGTGTGAATAAGACTGGATGAGGGTTAAGAGGAACTTTTACTTTATCAAAATTGTTTGACTATTTCACAATGATAATTCAGTAGTTTTTGTGTATGTGTAATCATATGCTAAAAAAACTAAATAATATACTAACTATATATATATAACTATATAGATAATTATATATATATAATTATTATATATATAACTATATATATAATAATATACTAACTATATAACTAACTATATATATAACTATATATATAACTAACTATATATATATAATAATATACTAACTAACTAAAGAATAACCAGGTTGGGGGTACCTGGCTGGCTCAGTGGGGTAAAGCCACTGCCTTCAGTTTAGGTCATGATCTCAGGGTCCTGGGATCGAGTCCCGTATTGGGCTATCTGCTCAGCGGCGAGCCTGTTTCCTCCTCTTTCCCTGCCTGCCTCTCTGCCTACTTGTGATCTCTGTCTGTCAAATAAATAAATAAAATCTTAAAAAAAAAAAAGAATAACCAGGTTGTTTCCATGTTTATAGAATTATTTACACTCTAAGCATTTTCAAGTGATTTTTCATGTTTTATCAAAGTAATATATGCACATAATAATGAATCAAATAGAAGGAAAGGTTCATAATGAAAAAGCATGGTTCTTTTACCCATTCTTCCCCAGATCTCACCACCCCAACACCATTCATTAGAGACAAATTTTAACTCTCTCTGTTTCAAATCTTCTTATAGTTAGCACAAAACATTAAGGAAAATTTTCATTTCCCAGTTTTAACAATATTTTATACTCCACTCTAAAAGCATACAAATATTGCTCATTATACTGATTCATACTCTTTCTCTTCTATAAAGTTGTATAGTTATAAATTTTCCCATTAGTTAACTGGGTAGCTTTGAACAATTTATTTAAATATTTCCCATTCCACCAATTTTTTTACAGTATCAGTCAAATTTCACTCTGTAAGGTGAGAACGTTAACACCCTTACCATTCTGTCTACCTTCCGTGCAGCTCTCTCGCACCTCTGCTCTCTCTACACAACTGAACTTTTTATACCTTCAAAGCTGAAAACATGGATATTTCATTCTGAAATATTAGTTATTTCATATAATACAATATTTCATATTAGTTCATAGGCTGATTCTAAAAGTTCAAAGACTAATAATAATTACATTATTATGACTATGTACTTATTCTCTATTTGGGTTACTCATTATGTGAGGATTGCAATTCATTTTCCACATTCCAATTCCATGACCCTGAGACACATGAAAGACGAAGCTAACACTTTGCCAAATGAATTATTCTTTTGTCATCATCTATCAGTGATATTATTATGACACAATTTATTTTGCACTGTACTTGGACCATAGCTTTGGATTGGCCATTTGGATTTTTCTTGGAGCTTTTGGGTACTTTAATTTCTCTGACTGAACTCTGGTACCACTATGAGCTACCATGCTGGGAAACTCCCATCCATGATGGACCCGTTCTTTCCTAGATCCCATGTCCACATCTTGATTTACTTTTCAGTTTTTTGGAGGAATTAATTAACTTTCTAAGCAAAGACCTGAGGGTAATAAGTGTTTTAAGTATTCAAATGTCTGAAATAATGTTTTCTCTGGCCTCACCTTTGATGGATACTTAGCTGTGTTTGAAATCTGGGATCCAAGTAAAATCTCCTCAGAATTTTGAAGGTACTGTTCTATTATCTTCTTTCATTGAATTCTGGTGATAAAAAGTCTGCTGTCAGTCTGATTTTCATTTCTTTTATAGGTAATCAGATTTGTTTGTACTTGATATTTCTTCCTAAGATTTTAGAAACTTTTCTATATCTTTGTTATTTTAAAAACCTTGAGGACATGTTTAGTCTGGGTTTATTTTCACCCTCTTCATTCTTAAGGCTCTTTTGGTAAGATTTGGGCCTTTCCCCATACTAAAAAATTACTACTTTTTAATTATTTCAATATGTGTTTTTATCCACATTCTCTTTTTTCTCTCATTTTGGGATTCTTATAGTCAGATGCTGCATCTCCAAATCATCGATATCCCTGAGGAGAGACTACCTAGATGACTACAGAGGCCCCTATCTTCTCTGCTTTCGTAGCCCAGTAGAGAACGGGCTAAGGATGTCACAGTGAGTTCAATGGAGAAACAGGATGACAAAAGCTGGTGGGCTCCTGAGAACCTTCCTTCCTAGTAAGACTACTTACATGACCAAGGAATTTCCATCCTTAGAGTATCAGACAGATGTTCTCTCTCTGTACCCATAAATACATGGGATATTAGAGGACAGCCCATTTTGACCACAGCACTGACCATCATCATACAGACCACCTACACGTGGCCTAGATGTGGGACAATGAGAAGTAGGAGGATACATACACTCCACTGCTTCTCTCGTGGCAAAATTCACCCATCTCCAATAAATTGTGTTTTACATCTGCACTGCATAATGGTCTAGTATTTTCATTTTTCATCTCGTTGCTCTACATTCTAGGAGGTACTCAAATTTATTTTTTAATTTCTATGAACTCTTTCTTGTTCTTTTTTTTTTTTAAATATTTTATTTATTTATTTGACAGACAGAGATCACAAGTAGGCAGAGAGGCAGGCAGAGAGAGAGGAGGAAGCAGGCTCCCTGCTGAGCAGAGAGCCCGATGCGGGGCTCGATCCCAGAACCCTGGGTTCATGACCTGAGCCGAAGGCAGAGGCTTTAACCCACTGAGCCACCCAGGTGCCCCTCTTTCTTGTTCTTAAATGACTCATTTTTCATACCATTCTGTCCTTTTTACAATGATTGTTGTATCTTCTTACATCTCTCTGACATATTAATGGAAGAATTATTTTGAGTTGGTTTATTTTATTTTAGCTCTCCTTAGTTTCTGCATTATTTCTGTCTCCACAGTACCAGCTTTGTTGTTTGCTTGTCTTCGTGTCTCTCTTTCATGTCTTTGGGTCCCCCGATATGTCTGGTGATCTTAAAAACTGGCATAAATTCCCTCTGGTGATTCGTAGATAGATCTCTTTCCATTTGAGCTTTCTCCTGAGGGAGGATTCTTTTTCCCCCCCTTAAGATTTTATTTATTTATTTATTTTAGAGACAGAGAGAACATGCAAGTGGGGAGAGGGGCAGAGGGAAAGGGAGAGAATGTCAAGCAGACTCCATCCGGAGCATGGAGCCCAACGCGGGGCTCAGGCTCACGACCCTGAGATCACAACTTGAGCCAAAACCAAGACTTGGACAGTTACCCGACTGACCAACAAGGAGTCCCGCGGAAGGAGGATTCTAATGACAACTCTGTGTAGGAAGAGACAGCCGACTGTCAAGTGGCAGGTCTGACATAACATTTCTTTAAGAATAAGGAGGTAGGGGGTCAGGAAAGACTAAGGAGGTTGGCAGCAACATAGAAGAATGGTCATAATAATAATATAAACTCATGGCATGCCTGGCCACCCAGGTATACCCCAAAGGCAGCAATGCAGAAAAAGACACTGAGGGGTGAGCAGTGTTGAAACCAATAGCAAAGCCATTCACACTGCTGTGGGAGTGCTGTCTTCTCACAAAGGCACCAGGCTCTGTACTTGCAGAATTGCATCCCCTCAGAGAGAGAGGCTGTTCTAATTTATTCAAAGACATCTTATATACTAGCTGTGGACCTGCAGGCTTGCTGAAGTCTTAGGGGAATCAGTGACAGAGATGGGAATTAAAGCCTCAAATCTCAAATGCAGCTAAAAGATAAAGGGGGGGGGGTCTCAAATCAGATTAAGTAAATTTATATCACCTATTTCTTCTCTTTATTTTGCATATGAATAATATTCTTTTCTTTCCCATGTAAAATGAGACCTTAGAATTTTAAATGAGATTTTCATAAAACCTGAGGAATTATAGTGATCCTTTTTTAGACCTCCTTAGTTTATGATAGCTCCATGAAAACTGAAATCTACTCTTCAATCTCTCCTCTGGCATTAACATGATGAAGCTTTTAGAGCAATGTTTTTTCTATAAAACTGTCCATTTGAAATCTTTATTTTTTTTAAAAAAAGACCTTTTTTGGCCACAACACACATTTTTCTTTGAAAGTTACAAACTGAAATCTAAAAAGGACATAGGAAGTTTAATTAGCCACTGTATTTTCCTCTTCTTAACAATCTTAAAAACCTATTTGCTGAGCATGCATTAATAATCCACAAGTAATGAATTCATTCTCTTATCAGTGGGATATCCACAAAACCTCCTTTATATAACTCCAAAAATACTAATTTTCCACCACATGGCGAGGCAAAGAGAGCTCCTTTCTTCATTGCTCAGCAGCCCCCTTGCCTGACCTCTGGGGCCTTCAATAAGTTACGGCAGGGAGCTAAAGAAAGGGACTGAGCACAGCAGACAATGGCCCAGTGGATCAGTGTCTCCTAACCCACAGGCTGGGACTAGATGGAAAGCCTTCCACAGCTCTCAGAGACCAGTGTTTAGCTTGAAAAAAAAAAAAAGACAAATTCATAACTCTGTAAACTAAGCACATAGTGTATTTTCCTGCCATTACATATGCATGCTTTCTGCTGATGTCATCAAAACCAATCACACAGAAATGGAGTCTTTTTAGATAAAGACTGCAGTTTCTCTATCATGACTTGGACCCAAATGGAGATTTTTAAAAAATGAATCAGTAATCAATATGCTTAAGAGGACTGTGTTCCATCATCTCTCATAAAAGGCGAAGAACTAAAAACAGATGACACTAAAGGAATCATTTCTAAAATGTAATATTGGGCCACACATGCTCATGTTCACATGTACACACACACCAGGAGATCTTTAGTAGCAATCTGTGATATGGAAGACATGAACATTAGGCCAACTTCCTGACATAAAAGGTGTTCTGTGTGTTTCAAAAGATGTGCCTCAGGTTTATGGTGTAAGAGATATATATTATGGCACTGAGGAAATGCAGAAAGGTCATGTGTAAGTTGGTGGGTTAGTGATGTGAAACTAACAGGTGATTTGACAGAGACTTAAGAGGAAAACAGATAATTATTGGACAACAATACAAGGCAAAAAGTGTAAAGTGCTAGAAGCAGTTAAAAATCGATATGGAAAAATAAACAAGGTCCAAGAATTAAGAAAAAACAATCTCTTTGAAAAGGCTCTAAATAAAAAATGTTCTTAAAATCCCTGAAATTACTATTTCTGTTTGTAAGAAACATAGGTTTCTACCTTTGTGAAATTTGACTTCCTGAAGAGAATTAAATGCTGGTTGAACAGTGGAGTCCTATTCATACACAGTCCTTTTGAAAACATGAACAAGTAACCCTAAGAGGAGTCCTCAATCTTTGTGACCTATAATTGACCCATACAAAAATCTCATACTGTCTTTGATATCTTGCAAAATGTGAAATGAAATTAATGTTACTTTTTAATCCATATAAATAATGATAAGATTTGAAGATAAAATTTGGACCTTGGAATTCCAACACATGGTTGTTATTTCAATCACATGATATCCAGGGATCTCCCGAAGCACCTGGACTTTCTGTCTGAGACGACACATAAAATGGCGCACCATTCACCCACTTGACAATGCAGAATTTGGCTGTGGCTTTGGGATCATTACATACATACGAACATCCCAAATAACCCAAATACCTTCCTTCATTTTAACGTTCATCACCTTAATTGCATTTACAGAGCCCCTTCTGCCACATGACACAGTATGTCCCCAGGGCTGGGTATCAGGGTGTGGATGGCTCTGGGAAGCCTTCTGCCTACGACATATACAGTTACTGCAGCAGGTAGATAATTGGGTTTAAAAAAAAAATGCATTCACTTTCCAGGACTGCTGTAACAAAGCACTGCAGACTGGTGACTTTAATAAGAAATGTCATGTCTCACAGTTCTGGGGGCTGGAAGTCTGAAACTAAGGTCCTGGCAGGGTTGGTTCCTTCTGAGGCTGTGAGGGGATAGTCCATCTGAGGTGTGTCTCCTTGGCTCATACATGGCTGTCTTCATGTTCACATGACATTCTCTCTGTATGCTTGCCTGTGTCCAATTTCCCCTCTCATGAAGAAACTGTCATATTAGATTAAGGGATCATCCTATTCTAGTCTGACATCATCTTAACTGGTTACATTTGCAATGATCCTATTTTCAAATAAGGTCACAGTAGGAGGTGCTGGGGGACTAGAACTCCCAGACATGAATTTTGAAGGGGACACAATTCAATCCACACCACACTGATAAGTGATATTTCTTTCGAATGTTAAGAATTAAATATTAATAATTTCATAAAGTAACTATTTTCAGATACATATTCTTAAGCATTCTGGGTCATAAGAAAGATCCATAAATAAAAAATTGCAGAAGACAGAGGATAATTCTTTATATAATCATCTCAGGGAAACTCTTTTACTCTGAAGAAAACAGCTCTGGTAAAATTAAAAACTCAAACTTGGGGAATTCTTTATATAATCATCTCAGGGAAACTCTTTTACTCGGAAGAAAACAGCTCTGGTAAAATTAAAAACTCAAACTTGGGGTGCCTGTGTGGCTCAGTGGGTTAAAGCCTCTGCCTTCGGCTCAGGTAATGATCCCAGGGTCCTGGGATCGAGCCTTGCATCGGGCTCGCTGCTCAGCAGGGAACCTGCTTCCCCCTCTCTCTCTCTGCCTGTCTCTCTGCCTACTTGTGATCTCTGTCTGTCAAATAAATAAATAAAATCTTAAAAAAATAAAAATAAAAAAATTAAAAGTCAAACTTCACAGTGATTATTCCTAGAATATTAGAACCCCAGCCTCAAATTTTTCCAAAAGAAATACCTATTTCCTTAAAATCAAAAAACCTTAACATGTTGTGTATGTTCTGAAATTAAATTATTCCTGTTGATATCCTTCCTAGCTAGCTCTCGAGCTGGTAGGATTCTTTGATTTTACAGATATCACTCTGGTTATCTTGGGGCATACCTTGGGCATTAGATGACCCACAAGCTCTGTCCCATGTAAGTCCCCAATTTTCCCTGACAGATGGCAAAATCACAGCATCACTCCACAGCCTGTGGAAATGATGACAGCTCAAAGAGTCACTGCCCTTTCAGCTTGAGGATAAATCCCACACTTCAGAGGTCTTTGTGTTATTTGCAGAGCAAGAGCAGAAACAGGTTTCTATAGACAAGAAATATAGGACACCCTTCCTCCTGTGATGTACAGGTCCAGACTCCAAATTAGGAGAGATTATATACAGTGAACCTAGCACAGTGCGAGGCTACCACAAGTTTATGGAAAAAATTTTTGCATAAAAATTGGACGGCAGCACTCAGGGATACGGCCCCTGAAAACTTACAATACATGACTGCTTGAATCATCATTCATTCATTCCACAAAACTTTACTGAGCACTGCCAGTGCAAAGTACCCCAACAGGAAGAGTTAGAAATCACAAGGGAGGAACCCCTTCATCTTAAAGCACTACTGCTCAGCCCCAGCGGGTGGTGGGGACATCAAGAAAAGGACTCCCTCTCTCCTCCGCACCTCCCTTTTAAATTAAAAGGACCCATTCAGAAAAACAAAATCCTTTTTGTCAACAGCCTGCCTCCTTTTATACTTCCACTGAACAAACTGTTCAAGGGCAAAATCCATTGCAGAGATAATAAGGAAGAAGGACTGTCGGCGGTAGCAGGTGTGAGATGCGCAGAAGCCTGAAAGGGTTACCTCTGGCTTCCAGTTTTCTAGAGAGGGCTTTTCTGCCTGGTTAGGCAAGAAAAAGAAAGTAGAGGCAAAAGATGGAAGGATGCATTTTTGCCAGAATATGTTCCTTCAAGATTTTCAACAGAGTTCAAAGCTTTTTGCTTCTTGGGTTTGTGGTGGTGGTTTTATTTTGTTTTTGTTTTTGTTTGTTTGTTTGTTTGTTTTTCTGCTGAGAAATTGGAATATTTCATAGAAAATAAACCTTTGAAACAAAAAGATCTGTGGATAGGTATTCTCCACAAAATGTTTTATACATCAGTCCATTCCATCACCTAATTCATTAAGTCTTGAAGTTCAAGGTGATTGTGTGTTTAATTAACCAAGGAGGACATCAGACTGAGGGGGCTAGAATGCCCTGCAGCCGGCACAATCCCTGGGAATGCCTCAAGGTTATGCGGTCAAAATGCTGAGGACAAGCTATCACATGCAGTCGGCGGGGCTGGCCGCTGGAGCCTGTCTATGGTGTCCTCTCCCACATCTGTACTTTGTGTCCGTGAGTCTTTCCCGTGGCTCCTGCCCACCTGGGCAATGTTAACCATAAATCCAAGTACAGAACAGCTCCACTCAGTCCTGGCGGGAGGCCTCCCCAGGCCAAAATCAAGGTGTGGGCAGTGCTATGTTTTATCCGGAAGCTCTGGAGAAGACCCCGCACTTCAGCTCCTACAGGTTGTTGGCTGAATGCGGTTGTGGGCAGCGCCAGGGCTGAGCTCCTCCTTTAAGGGTTGTGGGTCAGGCCAGGAGTCTCTCCCAGCTCCACATGGCCTCCTGCATCCCTCATCATGGGGCCCCTTCCATCTCCAAAATATACCAGCAACAGTGGGGTCCAGTCCTTCTCCTACTTCAAATGTCTCTTCCATGCCCCTGCTGCCTTCTCCTTCCGCCATATCTGTCTTTTGAGTTCAGGTCAAGAGAATCCTGTGGTTTTTTTAAAGGTTCATTTGATTAGACTGGGCCCACCCCAACAATCCAAGAAAATCCCTCTATTATAAGGTCCATAAACTTAATTGCATAAGTAAAGTCTCTTTTGCCATGTAACATAACATATTCACGTGTCCTGGAATTAGGTTGTGGACATCTCTGACCAGCCATCTTGTCTCTTAACCATACAATTACTGAGGCAAGTTGTTAAGTGATATTTCTTTCACAATGGAGAAATTAGGTATAAAAATAATTCCATAAAGCAATCTTTTTCAGATTATACTCCCAAGCATTCTGCATCATAAGTAAAGCCAACAATCTTGCTTTGGGATTACTTTCACTCACTAGAACACAAAACGATCACTCATTCACTGCCTTTATGTGAGTTACTACAGTCTAACAAAGGCTGGAGTATGTGTCATTAGCCTTATTCCTGAAGCTGATACTGGTTGAGTGACTCATCACCCATCACTCATCAATGACCTCCATGCCTTGACGACGTGATAGATGAGTTCACATTGATTAATGTGGAAACAGGTTCATGTCATTTTTCTTGGTACTCTAAGATAGAAAATGTTAAAAGCAGTGAAAATAGCATCTATTAATTAAAGGTGAGCCACAGGAAAACAGTGGATGGCAAAAGTGTTGTGATTAGGTTTCATTTTACAGATGGGGCATTTGCTGAAGACAGGTAAAAGTAGATTCTGTATCGATATTTGCTTTCCCACCTCTGGGCTGAAGCATGTGATACTATGAGAGAAGACTCTATTTCCAGACCTTTCATTCCAGGAATGATATAATCAAGTAATATGTGACAATGTGTTACCTCACTGTTAGGAAGTGTGGTATTGGCAGCAAAATTACCAGCGCCCCATGGATTACAAGTATGTGTGTTTGTGGGTGTTACTTGAGGCCATAAAAAAGCCTTAAATATATTTGCATATTGTCAGAAAAATTCATTAACCTTTTTATTTTCAGAGAGAACTGTGTGAAGTCTCCTACATATTAGAGACTGAGGGAACAAACAGAAATTGAATCACTTGGGTATTTAGGTTTCTTGTTTTTCTTGTCACATTGAAAAATAAGGAGCACCACAGGATTTCCAATATCCACCTCTCTCCCCTTGATGCAGAAGGCATTTTGATCCATAATTAAATTTGTGCTCTTTCTTGCTAAAAGAATTGAAATGTCCTATAGTGCTTTATGAGAAGTTTTGACATTATCTTTCCATTTAGAGCCATGTTATGACAGCTCACAATTTTCCCTCTAAAAGGGCATAGAAAACACATCACACACTAATTGAAGCCCTGCCTAATCAGGCAAAAATCAGATCTCTTTCAGCCCAGCTTTCACTTACAGTAAATCTAGATGTGTAATAAACTATGTCAAATGACCTCCGAAAATAATACAGTTGGGAAATATATTTTGTTCTACTCTAAATATTTCTCATTATGAAAGTTTCTCCTTCTCCCCTCATCCTCCTCCCTCCCTCTTCCATTGCCTCCTCCTTCACTAATGAAATAGTCTGAGCTCTCAAAGCAACAAGATCTGATGGTGATCTGATTACATGCATTAACAACTTTAAACACAGAATGCTTCCACATGAGGAGAAAAGAAGTAAGAACCACTAATCATGAAACAAAACAGTATCCAGGCACCTCTGCTAATGCAACAGTGCAGAAATGTGTAGTTTGGGTATCTGAAATCTACTGCTTCCACAGATTAGATCAATTCAGCCTACTGTTATGAATGAATTAAGTCTTTTTTTTTTCATTCCATTCTTTTAACCTTTCAACAAACACTTGACCAAGAAGCTACTACACACCAAGCATTGCTCTTAGTGGCTGGGAATAGAATGGTTGCAAATCCAATCCAGCTCTTGCCCTTGTGAATCTTAAAGTTTATTAAGGAAGAGAGATAATCATCAAATATGCACACTGAAAGATTACCTGCAAATTGGTATCCTAAGACCTACAAAATAGTATCTTCTCCTTTGTCATAAGGAAAAGAGTATATAATGGGGGGCCAAGGAGCTTTTCCAAGGGCATGACCTTTGTGATCTTAAGATCTACAGAATGAGTAGGAATGAATTAGACAAAGTAAGCAGAGGCAGGTCAGAGAGTACTTCAAGCAGACCCTAAGGAGTATGTGTGTGTGCGTTGCTTTGAGGAAGAAATAAAGAGATACAGATCTTTAGAAAGAGATTTGTTTGAGTTTGTTTCAGGAGTTGGTTCATCAGGACAGCACCCAGCAGAAGGAAGAATTATTCTTGTTGTCTTCAGTTGAACAGTTTGGATCCATCAACATGTGAGGCACTAAGTTCACGTAGGGCCTGCCAAGAAAGCTGAGGAGGAATGGCAAACCGTCACAGGGTCTCAAGTCACGCAAGGCTCAGAGGGGAAGAGCTCAGGCCCTCACGGTTTCTCCATCTCTCCAGCTGGTCCCCAGGAATTTCCAGTCTCCTCATTTGACCATACCTTGTTTTCTGTTTTGTTTTCAGGATGCTTGTCTACACCACTGGTCAAGAGCAGCAGTCATGGCCTCTTTTCTGATGACTGCCCTCCAAGTTTCTTGTGACTTTATAGTTGAATTTCAATCATTTGATGAGTGGACAGCTAAATAAAAGCATTACAGCCTCTGGAGAAAACAGAGCCATGACTATGGAGACGCACATTCACATAAGAATTGCTAGTAAGCCTTGGACAATGCCTCTTAAGCAAGATCCAGTCTGATCTGGGATCAGCCAGAACAATCTCATCCCCAACCATGTCTGCGGAAAGCAAGACTTGGTATTAATAGATTTGCATGTAATATAGATCTACCCAAAATGACATGAATAGGAGAAGAAACTTAAAGAATGTCATTTTTACAATCAAAATTTTTAAACCAACAGAGAGGGAAAATAATAGGAAAAGAAAAAAAAAAAGAAAAGAGATAAAGAAGGGGCTGGCAATCAATTGCTCCTAGCATTAATGGGGTTGGGTCTGAAGTTCTGGAGAAAGATGTCTACTTTAAGATGTCATGTGCTCTTGGAGAGCCCAAGAAATTCTCAGTGTTTGGTCTTACGTTGGCATGGATGTCCAGGAGGTAGGAGTATGTTGCCTTTTTTACTAAGAGACATGAACGCAACAGGCAGTTCCCAGGAGTTTCACTGCAGTGTTCGCGGTTCAGGGCCCCTGCACTAAGGTTTAAGAGCACTTTTACGTTGCTTTCATTTTCAGTAGAGAAGGTCTCCAAGTTGAACGTTGTGCAGTACTTCCTGTGATTTATCTTTGGGGAAAACCAAATGAGCTTAACGAAAAGAAGCTTGGCCTTCAAGTTCCACAACAGAGGGGTACCTGGGGGGCTCAGTTGGTTGATCCTCTGACTCCTGATTTTGGCTCAGATCATGATCTCAGAGTCCTGAGATTGAGCCCCGTGTGGGAGTCTGCTTGAGATTCTCTCTCCTTCCCCCCCAGCCCCTCCCCCAGCTTGCTCTCTCTCAGTAAATAAATAAGATCTTTAAAGAAATTTCTACAGCATTAGCCTGTATCAGCCTGTGAACAAGCAGATTCAAGGATGCATGCGTGGGCATCCAGTGGCAGCTCACGGGGCTGATATCTCCAGCATGCGTGGGCATCCAGTGGCAGCTCACGAGGAGACAGTCTTTGAATTCCTGTTACAATCTGCATAATAGGGGAGCAAAGAGTAAAACCTTTGACCATAGCAACTGAAGTTGCCCAGACAGTTTTACAAGTTTCCATTTTAGTGTGTCATTCATTGGTCCTGATTGCTCTGAGGACCGGTGGCAGCAGGACTCCTGCAGCTTCCTGGTGACCAGCAAAAAGCCTTCTAAAGTCCCTTAATTTCTGCTCTGGCTACCTGAGTACCCCTAACAGAAGAGGAATAGGTGAGTATTACTCAGGTGGAATCAGAGTCTAAAGGCTGCTTTGCCCCTGTCATGACAGTTAGAGAAAGGAAATGATTCCAGCCCACCAGGAAATGGACAATATGCTGTGATTAAGAATATATTCATAATCACACTGGAGCAACTGAATGAATCCATTTGCAGATGTTCTAAATGACCGAAATGTTCCGGTTCATGTCCTTGCCCCACCTTTACAGTTTCTCAAAGGACTTGGGGCTTGACAGCTGGGACACGAGGCTAAGACGTGCTCGGTCATCTCTCTCATTAAGATTTCCCTGTTAACAGCTATTAAGGACATTTTTGGATTTTCCTTTGCAGGAAGCCATAGTTATGGCTTGGCTTTTTAGACACTCTAATTCAGCCTCTCAGTGCAGACCAAATAATCATCTTGGTGCCACCAGATGCCATCTGGGTAAAGCAAAAGATCTGATCTTTTCCAATGGGCGACTTCAGAATCAGGTGCTTGATTCTGGAATCAACTCATGACACGATGCCAAGAGTCAGAAATTCACTTTGGCTCTGAATTTTGGATTTGTTCGGTGTCCTGGATGTGTTCACATAGCTTGTTTAGTATATTAATCTGCTAAAAGATGAACCTTAGCTTCTCGAAACTGCTTTTATGTGGTTGCCTTGTTTAATTGGAGTACATGAGCGGCAATTAAGAAGTGGTGCTTCTTCCAAAGCAGACCCAAGCCTTGATTCATTCCAAAACCATTTCTGTCTAGACATTTGTTCTTTTATCTCAGCTAACTGGCAGGCCTTAGTAACGGCTACAATTTTGGCAACCTGTGCAGATTTCATGCCTTGGAGAGGGGGAGATTTAAACAAGTCTCAGTGGGTTCTGTTCGCATATCCAGCTTGATAGCGTTCTTGTTCAGTTCTCAAACAGAATTCATCCACACATAATTCATAAACTAGGATATCTAAGGGGGCTTCAAGAAGGTCAGATAAAAACCAAGGAAAATCCCCAAATAAGTTCATAGCAGTCAGGAGTTTCTCTCTACTCTGGGAGAAGAATGGCAAGTTTTAAGTGTTTCAGCAAAGGACAGAAATGTGTACAGGGAAAAGCTAAAGGATTTCAAAAGAAGTTGTTCTAGAAACAGAAAAATGCTCTGTCTTTTCAGTCAAAAGGAAGGTCCAAATGGTATAAAGGATCATGGGGTTAAGTGAAGATCTTAAGTCTAAGTCAGCAGGGCCCTCTGTTGACTTTGAGCTGCCACCATTGTGTGCAAACAAGGAGGGCAGGTTTTTGTCATGAAATAAACGTGAAGATATAATAAGCAATGGATCTCTGAAATGCATTTTGTTATTAAGTTAAAATCCACAGAACTTGCATCAATGTATAATCTAAATTTTTACTTGATGTCATGGCCAAGAAAATGCACTTGGGGCCAATAAAATTGGTGTTTATCCTCAGAGAATCTATGTCCCTGTACACTAATAATGTCAGCAAGTGGAAGAAATCGATTCTGCAAGACTTTTGATCTCGAGAACAAGCAGAAGATCATCCATATATTGTATAAAAGTGAGTCCTTGGGAAACTGGATGTCTCTAATGGTTCAGGTATAGTCGAGTATTGGTGAGAAGGAAGAGGATGCTTCCGTAAACCCTTGGGCACAAATGTCCGTGTGTATTGTTGATTTTCCCCAGTTTTTAATGTAAACAGGTACAGTGAGTCTAGGAGAAAGGATAAACTAAAGAATTCTGACCAAAGTTCTGTAGCTATAAAGTAAGCCGTGGTCTCGGGGGTTGAGAATAGGATGGCTTTAGAGATAGCAGAGAAGCAGGGGAGTAAAATCTCCCTAATGGCCCTTAAATCTTGTGCAAAGTGGTAGCCATACCAATTTGTGTTTGTGACAGACAGGACAGAGGTATTACAAGGGCTGGTATGAGAATATTAGACCTTTGTTAGAGGTACATGAATATAATGGGCCACACACAGTCCTTCAACAGGATCTTTTTTTCTGTGGGTATTGGGAACCTTCAGCAATAGAGCAAGATTTATTGAGATATTTACAAGTTGTGCCTCTTTTATGTGTCCCACATCTTTGGTCAAGAGGCTACTAAGGACATACGGGGTGCCCATCCCAGAGGCACTGGGGAGTGGTAATCAAGCTGTGCTAGTAGCAGGCTGTAAGCCAGAAATTCTTCTCACTCTAAGAGTTCTAGAAATACTGCATCTGGTGCACATTTAATAATAGCACCCCATTTACAAAGTAAATCTCATCACAACAGATCCACCAGCTGGCTTCTATTACTCCATCATCCCAGTGGGGGATGGGGACCCATCACTACGGCTACTGATCCTCCCACCAGCCCTGGTCTGCCGAAGAGAGCCACCGCCAAGCTTCTTAGCGATCTTGGTGCCCCAAGTGTCAGGGAGTGATTAATGCCTTTGGTGAATGTTGTACCCTCTGGGCCTTCTCGAGGTCTTCTGGCTTTACCAGAAATATCCACAACTGCTCTCTACTTCCCCCTCAGCTCCTTTTTTGCTTCCTCTGCCATCTGCCAGAGTAACTCAGGCATTTCCTCTTCATTGAGAACAGCCCACCCCTTTTTTCCAGAATTCTAAGAGCTACTCTAGCAACAAAACCTCTCATTGTGTGGGTTCCTTGCCAGATTGTTCAATTCCAAGGCTTGAGGAAAGTGCACTTAAGTTAATGAATTCTTGCTCGTCCAAATTTATGTTCCTACTCCCTTGATCAAACAACTTCAAAATGCAACCCTAGGTGTGCTCCTGTGGCTTCTGTCAGCTCATACCAACTAAGCTAATTCATAGGGCTTCTTCAGGGCAGGGTCTCCTTCCTCACTTATCAGGCCCAATATGTCTCAAGCTAGGTCATGCCGGGTTTTACCTTAGTTCCTAGCCTGGCATTGATTTAAAACACAGTGTATTAATAGGAAACATCAAGTATAGTAGGACCTGAGATTGGGAAATGATGGCCATTGAGAAGATAGTTTAATACAATTCCCAAGAGAAGAGGGCAAGTCATACCACATAGGGGCTACCCGGGAAAGCCCTGGGACTTGGCAGGAGGCAGAGGGAGATGGGGAACTGTAGGCGAGACCTTATACTGTGGTTTCTACAGGAGAGAACAGGCAAAACCTGGTAAACAGGGTTAGGATTAGCTGGTTTGAATAATTTCAGTGGTCTCTGGGGCATGGGAATCTCCCTGGTTGTCAGGTACTTGGCCCTGGAGTGATAAGGGCTGGCAGATTAATGGCCTTGAGTGTGCATGTAGACGCTAGATTACTTGGTTTGTATTCGAAAGGATTCCTCCTAAGGATAGAGAGAGAGAGATGAGGGAGGCAGAAAGCCAAGGCAAAGCAACTCAGGTATATTAATAGGTTGTCCAGAACCAGACATATCCAGCAAATGCACATAGAGCAGATATTTAAGCATCAAGTTTACAGAAACTAGAAGCATGACTAGTACAGAAGACACCCACAAGAGGAGGAAGGGACAACTCCATACCTGTTTCCTTGCAAGGGAGAAACTTCTGCCACATCTTCCAGCACGTCCTAATCAGGAGGGATGGTCCCTCTGTGAGCTCTGAGGTTCATGGTGTCTACAGAGCCAAAATCTTCAGAGGCATGTATCCAGATATCTCCACCCCAAATTTCAAGGCCTCTCATTTTCTCAATCTTTTGCCTTCTCTAGTATCACGGACCTGCACTGGCTGAGCATTCAAACATCTCTGAAGCTCTGGGAGTCTGCAGGGTCCTTAGTCATCTGCTCTTCCACTGCAAGGGCAAATGGCTTCTTTTAAGCCACCACAGAGGCTCTCTGGCTCTCACAAAATAATAAGTCTTTACTGCTGATTATTGGCCTTTGGTTCTTTGCTATTCCTCATCAGGGCATAGCCATACGAGTCAGCCTAAAACAACTGATTCCATGTCTTGGTAAGCACTGTCACTCTCCCCACCCCCAATGTCTCTCAAAGTCATGAGTCACAGAACCTACAGAGAACCCCTGTAACTGGGCTTCCTCCTAGTCCCAGGGATCACCCAGGCCCCACACACCACCCAGCATATTGAGTTCTTCACCCACTGTGGAGTGAGTGAGCCGATCCCAAGTCCCTGTCTTCTTGCCAGGTTTTTGGACCGTTCTTGGTACCAGCTGTATTACTTGGCCAAGAAGCAGACACCAAGATGGGATTAGATATACCAGAAACATATTAAAGGAAAAGGCAGGAGAAGGCAAGAAGATAATTGTGCAATCTGATGCTTGCAGAAGGACAGAGGGAAGAAGGGAGCTTAGAATGGGAGATTAGGACTGCAGAGCAATTCAAGAAATGTTCAGCCAAGTCCTCAAGTGAAAGTTGCCCTTAGGATAAGCCCTGCCTGTCAGAAGGAGACTGTCCTTCTGTCCCAGTATTCCTGCCACACAGAGTCACTGACGTGGAGCAGCCAACAGAAGCGTGAACCTGATGTGAACATGATGGAGGATCCAGAAGGTACCAGCTGGGGCCATCCCTCAGTGAGTCATCTCTTGCACTCTCCAAATAGAGAAATGCAACATTCAACTTTACTGGCTTAGCCAAATTCAAATTAACCTGTACAAAATAGGATTGTAAGATGATTCTTGAATGTATTATATCATGGTATATTTTTTTCAAGATTTTATTTATCTATTTGCAAAGAGATAGCGAGAGAGCACAAGTAGGCAGGACAGCAAGCAAAGGGAGAGAGAGAAGCAGCTTCTCCGCTGAGCAGGGAGCCCAACGCAGACCTTGATCCCAGGACCCTGGGACGGTGAGCTGAGCAGAAGGCAGACCTTAACTGACTCAGCCACCCAGGACCCCCATCATGGTACATTTCTATCTAATTATATTTTTTACCCTTTCAAAAAATCCTGTTTTGGACTTACTGCCACATCTGCATAAGTAGCCGAATAGATGGGTGTGTCCAAGGAGGCTCCCTCCCGATGCCTTGCTCTGTGTCTTCTCTCTGCACACTGCATTGTCTCTTACGTTTCCATCTCAGGTATCCTCACACATCCCCTGGTCCCCAAGCCTTCACTTGGAAAGAGAAGGCATTTTACAAAAATGTGCACTACAGTACTTACAAAGTTGCCCCTATCCGTTCGTTCATTCACTCTGTCATGTTTCCACGAGTTCATCACCACTATTAATCATCCTCCACGTAGCAGACACTCAGAAGCTCTGCGAGCCCATGAAGCTGAGAGTGCACAGTGATTCCAGACACTCAATGAGCACCTTCTCCCCATCCACAGGTCGCCAGTCATCGGACAGTATCCTTTACAAATTTCAGTAAGCTAATCCTATCCTAACAAGCACATCAAACACAATCAGAAGGAAACAATCTCCAGCTGTTTTTCCTACAAAGAATACATATGTAGATTTTGCCATCAGACTCCTAACTACATGAATGAAAACCTGTATTTTCCTCAGGAAAGATTTTCTAAACCACTTACTGAGTCAACTTGGGATGCAGCCATAGCACATTGCAAATCAAGAAGAGAAGGTTTCGTAACAGAAAAACCTTAGGGCAAGTAAAAAGGTAATATATATATATATATGTATATTTCTGAAATTATCCAATGGATATTCAAAGAGACTGACTACAATTAAACCTCACCTCCAACAGGGCCCTGCTGAAAACCACAGAATACAGATACCATTTTAGTTTAACAGACCTGCAAGGTAGCTGATGTTTTGACATTAATTGAAAAGAACATTGTATTTGCTAGAGTTGAAATTTCTGAGTCTGTCAATGCACTTACTGGAAATTCATTTGAGAATCCCCTTCTGATGTCTGTTTAACCTGAGTTTCAAACCCCCAGGAAAACCATGATCTCTTCATCTGTATCTTCTTCAGCAGGAGGCAAGACACTTAATAAACCGAACGAGACTTTAGAAAGATGGAAGTCTCACATTTGAATTCAACCCATGGCTTACTTGCCACAGACGCTCTTTTTCCTAGAGAAACCTCAGGCTGTTACAAATGAGAAGCCGAGGCGGTATAACTACCCTATCACATACAAATGTTTCCTATCTGCGGCTGCTGGTGATTGATTTGTTTCTCCTAAGGCCGACCAACAGGAGGATCACTCCACAAAACACCTGGATGTAAAGGAGTGGCAGGTCAGAGCGATGACAACAGCGAAGGAAGAGCACCAATTAACAGAAGGAAAAATTAATAGAAAATAAGTAAGGAGTTCCCAAGGTTTTTACTTTTGTAATAATTAGCTGAAAATTTTAGAAGATGGATTTTTAAAGTGAGGAGTCATCACAAGACGGGTTTTGTCTAACTCATGACCATGACTCTCACAGGCCCTCAAACTGTGACACAGAAGAGTCGGTCCCTGGCACTAGCGTGCCTACATTGCATTCATTCATTCATTCGCTCATTTTGTTCTTGGATGTGAAACTCATGAAGGCTGGTATTCTCACATGACTGCCACGTTTCAGTGCTGAGAAGGCAGTGGGTTTTGTAGCTGTCCTTCAAATGTAAGAATACAGGCAGAGGCTAACTTTAAAACAATGGGACTGAAATCAGCCTATTTTGCTTCCCATGGCTCTGTTGGCAAAATAACTCTACCTTGTGATTTCAAGTCAGATATTTTGGCTTTATGAAATTAAACTAGAATGGAAATGCTTACCAAGAATTTTACTGACCCGTGGTCTACAAATATCCCCAAAAATTTGGTATCTGTAAACAGTGTACAAACACGAACATTTAATGCCCAAGCTCTGCTCTACAAAGACTGTAAAACTGTCCTTCATTCTATACCGTCAAGGTCAAAAGAATAAATCAAATCCAAATAATTTTTTTTCTAAAATCCATATGCACCAAGAAACTCTAAAAATCCCTGGGGTGAAAAGAACTCTTTCTAGTCTGCCTTTGTATTTCCTCTCTGTTCCTAACTGTTCAGAAACATACCCTCGTGATTCAATATCATCACAGGCTACTCACCTCCACATTTCTTGCTTTCAAATAGTTTATACTGTGAAATCACAAAGGCACTGATTGTCATTCTCAAAAGACAGAAGCACTCTACTATCACATCAAAAGCATTTGAATAGTTCCTCTAGTTACGGAGAAGGTTAAAGCTAAAATGTTGAAACTGTTGCATTATTATTTTGAAATGAAATAGCAAACCACATCAGACAGCTCAAATGGCACAGAATTGTACATGCTTGGAAAACTAAAGACAAATGCCGAGACCATGCTCAGTATCTCTTATATTTGATTTATGCTTATTTTCCACGTGCAAGTCTCCATATGTTCTAGTTTTCCATTAAGAAACAATAGGGGAGTCCTTCTGAAGCTAATTTAACACCTGCGAATTCCCATAGGCTGGAACCACGGACAGCAATCTGTTTGATTAAGTGACTGCCTTAAATTTCAAAGGTATTAAAGTTCAACTTCTGCACTGGGACTCTATTTTCACGAGAAGTTCATTTTTAATTTTAGTGATTATATGCGGTGGACAGAATTACAGTGGCTAACAGATGTACAATTTTAACTTTCTGATACTGGAAGTATGAAAAACTCCTCAACATTGACATCAGCGTGACTGAAATCCGCACATCACTGCAAGTACAGAATGACCAAGCAATACTTAGATTACAGAGTAAAAGATCTCCTCTCCTAGACTTCCTCGTTGTCCTTCAGACCGTGAGCACTTTGTACGCATAGACTGTACATGAAATACAGCACACTCCCTTTACTGGGCTCCTCTTCCAGCTAAGTAAGAGCTGGGCTATTTTCCTCAAGCTTTTAATAAATTCCAACAACGGGCTTCTAGAATAAACTCTCACGGCAGTCCACTGTGATTCTCTTTTTCTAAAAGTGTGGGTTACCTCATGGGTACCATGAGACCATATTCATTTTTCTCCAGGTAATTCAGCATCGAGTCAGACTGTATTGGCTGCTATGGGGAAACTTTCTCTTAAAAAATTCACACAGCTGCAATAAAATACTAATGTTTCCAACAGCACAATTCATCCAAGGGAGTGCTCATTGGTTTAAGATTTCTTCATGAAGAATTAAAGGCATAACAATCTGTCTGGGGTATTGGGGGTTACGACATTATTTCTTGGCCTTTTTAACCCGCCGATTCTTCTGCAAAACAAATCATCAATCCATATCTGGTTTTGCGTTAATTCATTCAGACTTAGAAATAAATTAGAGCTCTGGGATGTTAGCACACGCATTCTTCTCCTTACACACATCCTCCCCCAGGGTGCCCGCTCCTCCTCCTCCCTTCCTTTGTGAACCGTTCTGCCCGGAAATCAAAACTAGAGGGAAATCTGCAAGCCGCAGTCTCAGGGATTTATGATCAACATAGTGTAAGCTAATAATACAGGTCCCCAAAATGACAAATAAAACCACAAAATACAGACTCATGAAAAAGTATTAAAAATATTCTAGATAACGTACGGTCCTGATCTTTTAGGGTAAACCACATAACACTAATCTTCCAAGAAAATTCATTCCCCAGATCTTGGCAAGACTTATATCTTCCCTCCCTCTAGTTCCTTGTTCAAATGTCACATCGTCAGAGAGGCCTGTCCTGCACACAGCATCAAACGTAATGCTTCCCTGACCACATGCTCCCCATGCTGGGTCTCTCCTCCTAGCACTGAATAGCATCTTACTTTATAGTGTGTGTGTACTTGCTTTCTGACCATTTCTTTCTTCCACTAGAATGCAAGCTCCACGTGGGCTTGGTCTCTTATATCCATCTCTATTCCCCAGCACCTGGGACGCCGGTACTTGGTAGGCACTCACTGAGTGTGTATTAAATGAGTAAATAAATATGTGTGTCCTGAATTCCAGTTGTAAAAATCACTCATACGCAAAGGGGGGAAAACACAGTAAGATGAAAACTCCTAAAGCAGTACTTCTTCCTAAAAAACAAACAAATATGATCGCAAGGCTTATGCCTCAGAACCTGGAGATGTAAATAAAATTAAACCTTGCAGCTTCTAAAACATAAACAGATATGTTATTATATTTTCCCCCAAGCATGGAAATCCACAGTTTCAAAATGTTATATTCATAATTATTTTAGAAACAATACTTAAAACATATGTATAAGCTGATTGCAACAATTAAGCACTCAAGAACTTCGAGCCTCTAACTTAAGGCATGTATCTGAGCCTGCTTTATCACACTGATCATTACACTGATTAGGCTTCTAGGAAAGGAAAGTGGGCGTCTGGGGAAGCCACCTGCTTCTGCCAGGGACAAGTCACGCAATTCCCAACGGTCTGTGGTCTGAGAGTCAAGGCGCTGGAGTCATCTCTGTAGCAAACTTGCTGAGGCTTTCCGGTTTACAAGTCTGAGTTCCAGTGATAAATCTCCATTGGCTAATCAGAACCTTACCATCAGAAGATGTACCCCCTTTCAGGGTCCCCTGAATCACATCCCCAGAGTTCTCCAGGACCAGGAAAACCATCATTCCCCATACTTCATGGCTCCTTGTGTGAGCACTTCCAACTTTTATCACTGGGCAAGAACATCGTCAGATGGATATAGATAGGAGCTTTCATCCCTTTTATCAACTATCTTCTCCACAAAACACAGAATGCCAGTATACTTCCTATCGTCCCACACGTATCACTGTCACACAGAATCTCGGGACCGCCGAGCAAATAAACTCATCAGCAGCAATTACAGATTCTTTCTCACTCTCTGATTGGATGCATCATTCAAGTTATCTTTTTAGAGTGTTATTAAAATATTCTAAAAGATGCATTCTATCGCAGCCCTTATGAAGAACCTTCTTTCCTCCCATTTCTGTCTTACACTGACCACTCAGTTCGAGCGCAGTCCTGTAATGGTGCTGTCCTGTGGTTATTCTTGTCCTAATCTTTCTTCATCAATCCGCCAGGTTAACCTTTACCGAGAGTCTTATCTCATCTGGAAAGCTCTTCCATCATTCCCCAAGTGTTGTCTTCTCTAATAATTCCACTTTTAGCACCTAATTTTATTATTCGGTGTTGAATGTGACCATGCCTATCAACCACTGGCAAGCCGTCACTTTGACGATGGCCCCTCGCCCCACACCTCAAGCAAAGCAGGGCAGTCAACCCCCCTCGAGATAGTTTGGGCCTCATCTGCAGACCTCACAATCTACTTCACATCCTGCATGCATACTAATGGGACAGGGAACTTGCACCTTTAACCACTCAAACCTAAGTAGGGGCAAACCTCAATTTCCCAGAGCAAATTCCTGGGAAAATGAGCCACTGACTAATTTTTTACGAGGGAGAAGGAGCGTGGTGAGAGATGAGTAGTGTAGATAATGCATTGGAGGCAGTTTCACCCGGGAATGACCTGTTTCCATTGTTTAATTAAAAATATACATTTTTACAGGCTTTCCATAAATGATAAGGCAATATAGGCACGATAACATCTTCAGGAAAAGTTTCTAATTATACTGCAGGATCACCTGGGAGTTCTCCAGGCCACATGAACGCATTTTCATCTTTCCGGTACTATACAGGCGCAGTTGGCTTCTTGCTTTCAAGAATCCCTTTGCATTCTTTGTTACCTTAGCAGTGGAAGCCAGGCCTGACTGCTGTGTAAACATACACCCTTGTTTCCAGGTCTCTTGTCTTACAGTGCTGAAGAGCATTATCAATGAAATAAAACACCATAATAAAACAAAGGTGGCAAAGGAACAGCAAGCCTGTAGCAAATGATTCCCGACAAATAGACAAATAATTAATGACTGATCGTCAACAAGGTACAATTATCTGAAGCAGTGTAATGATTATAAGTCATGCTGGTGAGCAGGATCTTTTTTTTTTTTCTTTCTTGACCCCTGAGCAAGTACACAAAGGCATATGGGGGAAGAAAAAAAGCATATTTAACATGATTTGCCTCCATCTACCCATCACGGCATTTCCCACTGTCACGCCTTGTCAGTGCTCAGGGGAGCAGCTCATGGAAGCAACGCAAGGTTTCTAAATAATACATCAAAACTGAGCTCATCGTTTACCTTCATCATTATTTCTCTGTGTCACCAAGCCGGAATTCTATTTTCATGTTCATTGCAAATTTCCATAGCCGTCCTGGGCTGCTAGGTACAGGGGAATAAAGAATCCTTTGAGAGAGTGTGAATGTCATGTGGAAAGAATTGTTTGGGATCAACAGGCAAACAAAGAACCATGGTGAAAATTGCAGGTGGAAAGAAAGATGCTCATTACCCCCTGACACAAAAATATATGTCTCTCCTGTCTGTGCGCCCATGTGGTCCACAGGGACTCGGAGACCATCAGTTGAGCTTGACGCCATGTTCTGTCATAGCTGCAGAGAAATGGCTGTAATATAGGAACCACACAGGAAATGGCATCTGATAGATGGAAATGAAAAATCCTGTGAAAGAACCACTGGAAAGCCCAGCCCCATCAGTTATGGCGTTGAGTGTAATTTGCATTCCAAGCCCCGTATTAGTCAGTATTTTACAATAGTTATTTTTAACTGTGTCATGAAATATTTACTTGACCAAAAATAATCACTTGACTATCTTTGGAACAAAGTTCTTCATAAATCATTGAAATCACACTGTTCTTCTTATATATGGTATTTTCTCAAGAATAGTGATAGTATCAGGAAATTGAGAATCTAACGAAATGCTCAAAATAATAACTCTCATTCTTTTTAACATATGAAATACTTTCAAGTAATTGTGTTCCCATCTGGAAATGTGGAGTAAAATCAAAATAATGATTTATTTTCCAAAAAGATTTACGTTAGCACTCTTTAACGCCAAACTTGTTTTCTGCTAAATGAACTTAAAAAACATTTATCAATATTAATCTTTGCTAGGATGTAGGGAAGAGAAAAGGAGAAAACTATGCCCCTATTTGGCAAATCTAATATTTTAATCATCGTTCTTTTATGCTTTTCTTAGAAAACATCACATACTCTGGCCTAGGTGGTTGCATAAATTCAAAATTCATATTGACCAACATTAACTGAAAAGGGTCCAAAATCCCGCAACAACAAAATTGTAGTAAGAACCAAGCAGGACTCGTTTGAGAATTTCTACCTTTTTAAGCTGTTTCTCCATTAGAATGACCATTTACTCTCTGTAATATCTAAACCGGAAACAATGCCCTAGAAAAACTCTTTGAAAAAGTAAAGGAATTTTGCTAGTCTAAGTTCATCTCTGTTTCGGTGGCTTTCACTCTTATCCTCTTCAGTGCTCGGTGTCTTTGATGCCCTTCAGAGTACAAACCCACCAGTCCCAACCCACCAAACACACAAGCACTTCTGCTCTTCCTCAGCCACCCAAATGTCTACCCTTGATGGCTCTCATAGTCAAGTTCACAACCTAACTAAATATCGAAACGGGCAATCCAAACTTAGGTAACAGACTACTCCATTTGAGTTTACTATTTCAAATTAGAGTAATACTGGTAGATAGTTACTTCCTGTGAAGATGGGATATTTTAATGTTGTTATTATGTATTGGACTGTAATTCCCTCGGAGCAGATCATGTCTTGCGAAGTTATAAAGGAAAGGCATGTATTATTTCATTAACTTAATGCAAAACTACATTATACATACCAGATTCTGAAATCTGTAAGAACCTTAAGGGGTAAATCCATATATTAGAATTCTTTTTGATTTCCCCCCACATTCTGAGGGCACAATGGGAATTTCTAGAGCCTTGAGGAAAACGTGTCATCGATAAATATTTCCTGAATTGATTTATGTCGGATTGATTTATGTTTAGTTCTCAGGTAGGTCAAAGTTGGAGTCAGAAAGTCTGGGTTTAAAACCTGATGTAAGTTACTCTGCGTGCGGTGCGGGGAAGTCTCCCACCCTCTGGACACCTCGGTTTCCACCTCTGTAAAAGCCGCCTAGCACCGGAGTTTAGTCTGTTCGGTTGGTGTGATGATAAATGACATTGTGAGTAAACTGTACAGGAAGCGAGGCCTGGTCAATAAATGTGGCCTATGGTTACTGTTCTGTATTATACATAGACTTTCATTTTAAATAGGATATTATTATTATATCTAACTGTTAATATGCTACCTAAATTTACTTCAAGGTAATCTTGCTCTGACATTTTCCTTTAAAAACAAGAATCTCGGGGCGCCTGGGTGGCTCAATGGGTTAAGCTTCTGCCTTCAGCTAGGGTCATGGTCTCGGGGTCCTGGGATTGAGCCCCGCATGGGGAAATCTCTGCTCAGCGGGGAGCCTGCTTCCCCCTCTCTCTGGCTGCCTCTCTGCCTGTTTGTGATCTCTCTTTCTCTGCCAAATAAATAAATAAAATCTTCAAAAAAAATACATAAAAACAAGAATCTCTCTGCCTTATCTTATATAATAAAGACAAATACTGCAACATCACCAAAAAATAAGTGACAAATGTTTAATAGGCTTCAAATTTCATAACGAAAATAATTAAATGGTATTTGAAGTAGCTTTAGGTTAGCATAATTTCCCCTTGTTGAGAACATAGCAAATGTTCTACGAAATACCGTATCAGTGTAGACAAATGATCAACGTGGAAAGCAGACACCGTGTTAACATGTATTAAGTGGATCGAAGCAGTTCAGTGTCTTGCCTAAAGCCACATAGCGAGTTGGATCTAGATCCAGCATGAAAACCCAAGCATCTGACCACTGATGTCCCACTCTTAACCATTATCCTTTTTGGTTACCTAATTATTTATCACTGTGTCTTAGAAACTGCCATGCTGCAACTGTCCTGTTGTAAATTAACTATAAACCCGCCAGTTACCAGTAGCTGCAAAGAGAACTAGAGAACCTTCAGCCACAGCCTAATAGAAGGAAACATCATTCCCGGGAAAATAAATGCAACTTTTCTGATAAAAATAGCATTCAAATTCTGAAAAGCTTTTAATTATCCAATGTCTTCAGAAAATTTTAAACACCAAAATAAATTCACACATACAGTAACATAAACATATCATTATAGCTTAATGTTAAGAAACAACCTTGAGGAAGAAAATAGATATGTCAGAAAAATATATCTAATTTAAAACCTCTTATTATCATAAGAAGTACTAACGGTTGTGTCATGAAGAATGTTCCTTTTCCAATTCTTTAAAGGAAAAACGGAAATGTCAGAAACCTAGCTAGCCCCGATTAGGTGAAAATCTCTGTTGGCCATGGAACTATAAAGCCACTGTGTCAACAGCCCCAGACATGGAGGATTTCCATCCGCAGAACTGGTTTGTTGTTAATCCAACGGTGAGAGATCAACTCATTTTACTGTCACATTAGAATTAAAATTTTAAACTCAGTCAGAGGAGAAAACTCAAAATTATACTTCCTCTGGAAATACGATATAGGCCTCTTCACACACACTTGGCATTTCGGGTGAGCACAGTTTCTCAGTGGTGTGGCAATGACTTGATGTGATACAACAGTTATTATAGAGAATGCAGATGATGAAAACCAGGGAGCCTCCAGGATCCTACTTTTTTTTTTTTCCAATTGTTATTTTTACTTCAAAGTAAACTCTGGTTTTGAGCAACAATACTGTGAAATAAAGACACAAAATAAAATGCCAGAGTTTGGTCTGGTCCCCCATTCAGGGAGACAGCATGGGCACACACTGCGCATATGCTCTTTACATATTCAATTGTCAGTATTATGTGCACAAGAAAAATTTTTTTATTAAAATGCCTTGAAGAGATTTGAGACAGCCTTGAGTATCAATTCTATAGAACTATGGTATTTTATTTTTTAAAGAATGTTTTATTTAAAATCAATTTAATTAACATATAGGATATTACTAGTTTCAGAGGTAGAATTCAGAGATTCTTCAGTTGCATGTAACACCCAGTGCTCATCACATCACGTGCCTCCTTAATGCCCATCCCCCAGTTACCCCATCCCCCCATCCACCTCCCCTCCAGCAACCCTCAGTTTGTTTCCTAGAGTTAAGAGTTTCTTATGGTTTGTCTCCCTCTCTGATTTTATCTTATTTTTCTTTCCCTTCCCCTGTGTTCATGAGTTTTGTTCTTAAATTCCATATGAGTAAAATCATAGGCTGTCTTTCTCTGACTGACTGATTTCGCTTTGCATAATATCCTCTAGTTCCATCCACATCATTGCAAGCAGCAAGATTTCATTCTTGTGGATGGTTCGTAATATTCCATTATATATATGTATATACCTATATATGAGACACATCTTCTTTATCCATTCCTTTGTTCACAGACATCTGGGCTCTTTCTATATTTTGCCCATTGTGGACATTGCTGCTATAAACACTGGGGGGCATGTGCCCCTTCGAATCAAGATATTTGTATCCTTTGGATAAATACCCAGTAGTGCACTTCCTAGGTCATAGGGTAGCTCTATTTTTAACTTTTTGAGAAACCTTCATACTGTTTTCCGGAGTGGCTGCACCAGTTTGCATTCCCACCAACAGTGTAAGAGGGTTTCCTTTTCTCCAAATCCTCAACAACATCCAGTGTTTCCTGAGTTAGGACCATGGTATTTTAATAGGGCTCATTCTTACTTAGATATAGCAAGACCAGTGGATCAGTAGGCAACTGCGGTCACAAAGATCATTTTGGGAGTGACATCAGCAAGATGGCAGAGAAGGGAACACAGGCTTTCATCCCCCACACAAACTAACAACGAGACCGCTATCCACATATGAAAATAGCCCTAGGAGTGTTCCAGAGTCCAGTTAAG
This sequence comes from Lontra canadensis, assembly GCF_010015895.1. Taxonomy (NCBI): domain Eukaryota; kingdom Metazoa; phylum Chordata; class Mammalia; order Carnivora; family Mustelidae; genus Lontra; species Lontra canadensis. The sequence continues at coordinate 7,195,819 of NW_022631038.1, forward strand.
AACCTGTAGCAACACAAGTATAGCCAAAAAGTGGAGAAAGGCTGCATACAAGCTATTGCTGTATATTTACATATATATATATATAAACATCACACTCTACACATTCTATATATGTAATTTTTACTTATCAATTATACCTCATAAAACTGTAGGGAAAAAAGAGAGATAATTTATTCTCCCAAGAGAGGGAGCATGTGTCATGTCAGAAGGGGCCACACAGGAAATTAACGGTAGGACACAAGGCAGGGCGGGCGGGGGGGCACTGTGGGAAAATGTCTTCACTGTGGTTTCCTTGGAAAGGAAGACATAAGGCAGTGAGCAGGCTTAGAACTGGCCCTGGGGACATGGGGTTGTCCCTGTGTGCCTGGCACCTGGCTCTGGAATGATCACAGCCAGGTTACTAGGCCTGGGGTTGGGGGTCTGATGAGGGAGGTTGGTTGGGGTGGGGTTAGCTAATAAGGGTACTGACGGACCTCTATTCGGGGCCTCAAGCCTGGGTCAAGAAACATTTAAAAAACATAGTACATGTGGTTTAACGAACTCAGAAACAGGGAGTCTAGTTCACCGTGGTCCATGGGAACACTAAAAATGCTTTTTTAAAATGGGGGGGTGGGGGTTATTTTAGCGTCAAACCTATAGATTCACTCTCTTAAACAGCTCACATCAAAGGGGCAAAGTAACTTCCCACCTCTTCCCAAAACTTGTATGTTCTGATGAGCTATGAATGCCATTGAATTTCCTTTATATTTTGCTCAATATTTCACTAGACACATGACAAAGATTTATATTTAGTCAACACTTCTGCAATGAACATTTTACAACATAAGAAAATTCAGTCCCCCTAACAGGATGGTCTTCAAATAAGAGTGATTTTTGTATTGCCTTCCTTGGGTCACATGCTACACTGGGTGCTTTATAAGCATCAGATCTAATCCATTATTGTCACCATTTCGCAGATGAGGAACAAGTGCTCAGAGAGGTCAAGCGGCATAGACACCGCTCCTCAACGACCAGGAATCAGAACTGGTATTCAAAACTGGGTGTATCTGGCTCCGAGGTAACTCACTTCTAATCACATCAAATTATCTTTCAGTTCCACTTAACCACCTCAGAATACTTGCCTGAAAACATGGCTACCCGAATGGGTCCACGCAGAAAGGTTCTGGGTCATCTGTTTTTTAGTTTGTGTCTGCTTTCACTATTTACAGCAATTTTCTCCCTTGAAGATTTTAAAGCAATTAGTCACTATTATACAGATAAATCAATTTAATCCCAAAGAGAAAATAGAGATGTAGTCTCTCTCCATAGTGATAAATCAGCTCAGCACAACATTTAAATCTGGGTTTTCACTTTGTGCAAATATGTCTTGGATTTCTACGCCAGGCAGTCTGGACAGGGCCCAGACCAACAAGGAGGTCGCTCTCCTGAAGTGGATGGGTAAGTAATTGGCCATTCAGTCTTCCGGACTCCCTGGAGACTGAGGGCTAGCAGTGAGCACTTGGCTCTTGGGCATCTGTGTACATAACGAGCAGCAGGGTGCACAGCCCATGTTCTTGCCACTAAGCTGAATACTTTCAGAAAAATGAGATTCTTTTGAATACTAGCAAGACTTCATGATCCCAAATTTGAGTTTCAACTGAGTAAAAATGTAGATTAAGACATGCCATTTGAGAGTCAGATTCTCTTCTGGCATTTGAGTGTGCCAGCAAGATGTCCTCCAAAGGACAGAGGAAGATGCCCGCCCCAACTCTGTCCCCTCAAAGGTCATCCAAGATCACCAGGTAGGCTAGCCTACCCCCCCCAGAGAGCTCAGCTGTGCCAAGCTCTCTACCAAGGAGTGAAGAGATAAGAACAGCTGCACTCCCCACAGACCAACCTTGTTCATCCCAGGCACCTTTTGCTTTGAGGGTGCCAACATACCCTCCAGACATGTTGAATTTAGACAGCCAAGAAATCAAGAAGAGCAAGTGTGGGAGGGATGGGGGAGGGAAGCAGGATGGAAGCCTGTGTTATGTGTTTGATACTTCTCAAAAGAGAAGGCATAGGACTTCCGATCATAGGACTCTCAGGATCAGTGAGCCTTTTGTGTGCTCATATTTGTAAATAAAAGCAAACATATGTTTTAACTTATTTTCCTCAAAAATTCATCCATACCTTAAAGTACATATTAAACTATCCTTGGCTATTTAATCAGCATTTTAGAGCCAATGATTAAAATATTTTAGTCATACAAATTATTATTTGACAAAATAAGAGAGGATTGCCAATTTCAATGGATGTGTAGAAAAAGCACTGGGAAAATAAAAACTGAAAGCTAATAACTTGGAAAGGCATTTCAATGATTAACAGAAATTGTTCTCTCCATAAGCATCATATTTTAAAGACTGCAGCCAACTGTCTAGTTGCTAAATATCACACTTGGCGGGTAATTGCAAAAACCAACTGTGTCTATTTGTCATAAAACATCTGGGCAGCCCGGTAAAAAGAAGCAGCTAGCCAGACCTTTCCCAAGTATGATATGGACACCAACACCAAGTAAACTACAGGAGACCATAAGTTTTAACAGCAGTTCGTCTTTTATGAAAGAGGTGGTGCTGGAGACATGAGTGAGATATTGTCTGGTATTTACTTCGTAATATTATTAGACATCATGAAATCACAATATGGAGAACCAGCATTTTCCTTTTCTTTTTGGACCAGCAGCACGGGTACGTCTTCTGACAGTAATCCTCACTTCCTTCAAAAACATGCTTTGTTTGCATAGCTTGTTGACACCCTGGTGACTTAGTCCCAGGCCAGAAACTGCTTGGCACCATCAAAGCTCACTGTTGACCCATGTGCTCATCACACGCACCCCTCAGAGGCTTCTTCCCATCCCCATTCCCCTCTCACAGGATCTCTCCAGACTCTACCATGCAGAACAGCTCTCTCTGGGATTGTTATCTCTTTTCTCCCCGCAGCCATGACCTTTCTTACCAGCTCCTCCAACACCTAGGAGAGGCTCAGGACCCCAGCGAACATGGGGACAAGAGCTTCTCCTTCTTGGTTCAGAACAACCTCCATCCTCACCAGCTTCAAAAAGACATGCTCTCATTGTTCTCTCCTGGGATTGCTGTTCAAATGCAAATTATAAGGCAGAATTGCTCCTTTAGGAGAAAAACTACAATTCAGATTTATACGAAGTGACTTAAAGTTATGCCTATTTGGATAATATCATCAAACAGAAGACATGTTCCCTTGTGAAAAGGAGGGGTCTGGAATCCTTAGGTCAAGCGGTGGTTCCGTTGACTGTATGGGAACACTCTTCATTTATTCTTTGACATAGTCATTCAGTCAACAAGCACATGCTGAGTCCTGCTGTGTGTGAGGCATTAGGCTGAGTGCTGAGGACACAACAATAACCCAGGAAGTGGTACCTCTGCTCCTGTGAAAGCGACAGTCTACTTATGCAGATACCTTAAAGCCTAAAACAAGAAATCTGGGTGGGAATTTCTTGTAGGTGTTCAGTAAGGAAGTGACATGATTTGCCCATAAAATGGTGACTCTTAGGATCACCAAAATGCGATTGTCAGTAGGATATGGAAGGGCATGAGGATAAAAGCAAAGAGACAGTAAGAAGGCAGTGTCATTAGATCATGGTGGCTTGAGGGAGGCTGGTGGCTGTGGTGGTGAGAAGGGACAGAATTCAGGATGTACTATAAGGGAGAGTCAGAGTCATCGGGGTTTGCAGATGGACTGAAGGTGAAACTTGAGAAAACAAGAAAATCAAGAGATAGAGGACTACAGACAGATGTAACATACAAGAATTCAGTTTGGCACATGCTTCGGATACTGACCAAATCAGAGGACAGCCAGGATGCTGACCCATAAAGAACTCAGGAGAAGGAATAAGATAGGCAGTTATCTGACTGCTCCCAGTAATGTGAGGAAGCTGGTTGAGAGGACTGTTTTTGAGGAAGCCTACAGGAAATTTAACATGCGCAAGTTGTCAAATACATACGGTCAAAATGTAGCTATATGCCTACAATGAGCTATCACTTCACAGCTGTCAGAATGGCTAAAATTAACAACACAGGAAACAACAGATGTGGAGAAAGGGGAACCCTCTTACACTGTTGGTGGGAATGCAAATCCGTGCAACCATTGTGGAAAACAGTATGGAGGTTCCTCAAAAAAGCTAAAAATAGAACTACCCTGAAGCCCAGCAATTTCATTACTAAGTACTTACCTCAAAGGTACAAAAATACTGATTCAAAGGAATACATGCACCCCAATGTTTATAGCAGCATTATCTATAATAGCCAAATTATGGAAAGAGCCCAAATGTCTATTGATTGATGAATGAACAAAGAAGTGGTATGTGTGGTATATATACATGTACACACACACACACACACACACACACAAACATATACACACTCACAATGGAATTTTACTCAGCCATCAAAAAGAATGAAATCTTGCCATTAGCAAAGATGTGGATGGAGTTAGAGAGTATAATGCTAAGCAAAATAAGTCAGTCTGAGAAAGGCAAATACCATATGATTTTACTTATATGTGGAATTTAAGAAACAAAACAGATGAATACAGAGGGGGAAAAGAGAGGAAGGCAAACCATAAGAGAGACTCTTAACTATAGAGAACACACTGAGGGTTGCTGGGTGGGAGGGGGGCAGGTGGATGGGTTAAATGGGTGGTGGGCACTTGTGATGCACACTGGGTGCTGTGTGTAGGTGATGAATCACTAAATTCTACTCCTGAAACTCATATTACACTATATGTTAACTAACTGGAATTTAAATAAAAAATTGGGAGAAAAAATATAGCTGTGTATCAGAGCTAAAGCTGTTTTTCAAAATTCTGAACTAGGAGTTTAAACATAATAATTTTTAACAATTATTTTATTTATTTATTTATTTATTATTTTATTTATTTTAACACCCTGACTTCTCGGAATAGACCAACATGTCGACTATGAAGCAAAATGCATATACTTTGGGTCCATAGCAGAATTCTCTCAGTAATATTAATTCACTTCAGACCTAATACTGGATCTTCTTCAATTTAAGATATTCTTGGGGCACTTGGGTGGCTCAGTCACTTAAGCATCTGACTCTTGGTTTCAGCTCAGGTTGTGATCTCCCAGTCGTGGGACCGAGCCCTGAGTCAGGCTCCACGCTGAGTTTGCAGTCTTCTTCAGATTTTCTCTCCTTCTGCCCTGTCCCCACTCATGCTATCCCCCTTTCTAAAACAAATAAATAAAATCTTTAAAAAAATAAAAATGACCGGTTTTTTTTTTTTTTTTTTTTTTGCTCTGCTTCATCTAATTCGTTTTAAATTTCACCTTGGATATAAGAGTCACTTATAATTGAAAAATACATAGTAAAATTTTTTAAACAATGAACATATACTAAACAACCCCCCCAAATGAAATTAGCCTTTTAATTTATCTACCCATCCATGTTTCTTCCCTTTTACTTCTCAAGGAGCTTCAAAGGAATAAATTGAGGCAGAACGTAACAATCTTTCAACATTTACATCTGGATGTATTGACTCGCAGTTTAGGATATGAAAGCAAAGTGCTCTCCTCCTAGCACTCAGCTTATTGCACTGGGTCCTACTTGCTCAAGATCCTACTTTTACCAAAGCCTACTAGCTTTAACTAAGCACAGAACTAGTCAGGAGGCATTTGGAGGATATGGACCCTGACCTCCTTCACAGGCACTTTATAGGAGCTAGAGCCTCTGCTAACCTTGGTGTCTGGGGCTAGCTGAAAAACAAGTAGAGCCCAATGTCCTGTTGAATACTGTTAATATAAAGCAGCATTAACCTACAATGTATAAGTCAGAATCATTACAACACTCAGATAATGCTAAATGTATTTAATTAGAAGATGTAAAATGACTCTTAGCAATGTTTTCACAATAGAAAAATTAACATGTGGAGAGCAACTGTCTTTTTTAAAATAGATCTATAAAGTATCTGAATGTTGGAACTCCTGAGTGGCTTAGTCAGTCGGTTAAGCATCCAACTCTTGATTTCGGCTCAGGTCATGATCTCAGGGTCCTGGAATCGAGCTCTGCATCACACTCCACACTCAGCGGGGAGTCTGCCTGAGGATTCTCCCCCTCTGTCCCTCCCCCTGCTCGTTTTCTCTCTCACTCTCAAATTAATAAATAAATCTTTAAAAAATAAAAATAAACTATTTGAATTTTGAACTGGTCATTCTTAAAACTAAACTTTTTATACCACCAAAAACCAGGCCTTCTCAACATCTAGTCAATAACTTCCTCATGAAAAGAGAACAGATAGGCATATTTCTATACCAAAAACTAGTGGAAAACAGCGCATAACATAAAAGAACTGCTTTGTGGGTGTCTTCTGTCCCCCAGAGAGATGCTAATAAATTCACATCTGAAGAATGTTATGTTCTCTTCTACTTCTCTAAAGTCTGCTTTCAATGCAGTCTGCCTCAAGGAGAAATGTGACAAGCTATAAAAAAAATTTGAAATATTGACATTCTCACCTGCTAGTTTACTCCGACTTCTATAGAAACATTCATATATCCTTAAAAGATAAGAAAGTTGTTTTGGGGCAGTGTTGCTGAAAACAGTACCTAGACAAATGAGTGCTCTCCGTATTCACGGGATGTGAAAACTCTTCCAGGAACCTCATGCCCTAGCCGTGTATCCCAATAGATCGGTACTAAAACGATTGCATACATTTTCAAATACTGAAAACTAATGGACAAATGATAACATACCATGGGTCAGTTACAGCATCAGAGATCAGGGGTCCATAGAGCACAGTCCTAGGCTCACCACCCAGAAGTTCTACAACCTGTAACACACGGCATTTTTATACACACGACATCCTTTGCATCTTTATTCTTGTTGCTACCCAGAGCTCGCGCCTACCATCTCTCACGTGACTGCTGCAGTCACTGCTCCCCCAGCGCCCCGTCCAACCTTCCCTACCTCGTGTCATCATGCCCTTCCCTGCTGGAACCCCTGCGGTGGATTCACACCATTGTTAAGATAAAAGCCCCCATAAGGTCCTGCGTTTATGATACGGCCTGTGCCTCCAGATTCTTTTCCAGACTCATTTCTGGACACCGAATCACATATTTTATTCTCAAAATGTACCAAAATTCTTTCACTTCCTGCATCTCCCCAAGCTGTTGGTGCTCTTTGCCAGTGATCTTCTTTCTGCCAAGAACATTCCTTCATCTTCTTTGAGCTAATTCCACAGTTTCCCCAGGTCAGAACCTAAGCAGGCATTTCTCAGGGAGAACGCTGCCGGCTCAGGGATTAGCATAGGTTCCCTGCTGCATGTCTGCCGCAGCCCTGCACTCCCCCCTTACAACACATGCCCCAGGTCATCATCCTTTCTTCGGTGGCATCTGTTTCCTCCCTCTCACAGAGCTTCCAGGGGAAAGGGGATTATGGTTACCTTTCCACTGCAGGTTACCCAAAACCCATAGTCATGCCCAACACAAAGTGGGTGTCCAAGAATTAGTTAATAAATAAATGATTGAATAAACATGGGCAAATAACATATCTTAAGTCTGTCTTGCTCTTTATTCATTAAACAAAGCTTAGACAAGACCCAGGTAATCCATGAATTATACTGAAGAGACGTGTCAGCATAAATCACACGGCATGTTACCTGAGATTCTGGTTTGCTGGGGGCAGAGGCAGCTGCAATACACGCCTTCCCCTTTCCTTGCCCTCAGAATGAGAGTCTGATGTGTGTTTGCTGTTCTAGTGACTTTACTTGGTCTTATTGGCCGGTGCAATATTTAACTAGCCAACATTAATCATTCTGAAAGTCTTTGGAAAGCAGAGAACTGAGCTTATGTATAAATGCTTTTTTGTTTAAATTGCTTCCAGATGATCATGCTAAAAAACAACCTATTTTAAGGAGAATCAACTATGAATAATGCGAGAATTACAGTGAGCAAATGGAGTCTTCAGCTAAACTGAGAGGAGGGACTGAAGAGGAAATGAAGGTAAGATGCATTAGTCTGGGACAAGAACTTTTTTTTTTTCCCTAGTGAATTTAAAGGCAGCCTGAGGATAAATATTTTTAAATAGCTCTAAGTCCATCACTGAGGACACTAGTGCTACCCATCCCATTTCTCTAACCACTGTCTGAGCTGCTTCCCAAATAGGGAAGCGCTAATGGGTTTAAATAGGTGTACCTGAAACTGACTTTGATGATTTCTGATCCCACCCATTATACTCTCATTCTCCACACTACAGAACGTTCAAAGAGCCAGGAGTTATCAACTACTCATTTCCTCCTGATTTATCTGTGGTTTCTTACTTCCTTCATCGTCTGCCACCTGCCCCTTTGTGTATGGCCAAACCTTCCCTACCCCCAACCCTATTGGACCTCATGACTTTAAGAAATAATTGATGATCTCAGGGAGAACCGATGTCCTACTTTGTCTGCAATTTCTTCTACTGGTCAGGGAAGCTTTCCTGAATACCACCCTGTCCCCCTCCATTATGTTAGGACCCCATGCTATACACTCATGCCTTCTTACCATCTCCTTGCAAACACTTAACCATAATTATAATTATGTAATTATTCATGTAATGTCTTTCTTTCCCATCAGGCTGAGAGCACTGTGAGTAAAAGGACTGTTAAAAATGCTGGTCAAGCAGCCTTAGTTCTAAAGAATACACATCCATCCTTTCATAAAAATAATTAGGCAAATCCTTGGTCGTGTGGAGAGGCCATTCAAGTTGATTGTTTCTGCCTTTTAATTTGTATTTACAAAACAGAAGAAAATCCTCCGGATTTAAATTTGATTAATTGAAAGGCAAGAGTTATCTTCATAGCTAGAATAGCCATTAGTTCACGTTGGCCTCAAACTATGTTCACAAGATTAATCTTCTTAGAATATTACTTTATTATGTCAATACACACAATGTTCAGTTTTTTCCGGATATACATACTGCCAAACTTATTAAAACAAAATATCTATCCAAACATTAAAGGCCTTTCAAAATCTGGCTCAATCCGATTATTCAGTCATGCTTCGAGCTATTCTTAAAAATCTTCCTTCTTTGCTCAAATTGATTTGCTCGCAAATTTCTTGATTTTTGCTTTATCTAGTCATATACCTTGAATATCCACCCTGACCTCCACTGATGCAAATCCTCCCCCGTCTTTCCATATCTAGTTAAAGTCCACATCTCCCAAAAAATATAATTGAGAACATCTAGCCTGAAATAAAGTCTTTATGTTTTTAATTAATTTCTCTACTGTATTAATCAGGTAAGCTATTGGCTATTACCATGTTAATGGCTTAAACACAATGTTTGCTTCTTGCTCACAGACTCGTTCTGAGTGGCTCACAGACAGGAGGCGGGCCTCCTCAACACTGTCATTCAGAGGCCAGGAAGACAAAGGTGCTGGAGGCACATTGATTCCAAGATGACCGTGGCAGTGATCTCCGTTCCAGCCCACCAGAAGGGGAGAGAGGGTCTCAACAGGAGACCCAGCCAGCACTTGAGGTAGGGATCCTATTTACTCACAATTCTATTGGTTGGAACTCAGTCACATGCCCTTCCTGGCTTCATGGGAAACCATAAAACATAGTCTTGCTATGTGGCCAGAAAGAAGTTGATGTGGACTTTCCTAAGTAGCTAGGTGTCTCTGCCACAAAAATTGGATAATGGTACATCTTCAGATGTGTAAAACATTTCTCCTTTAGTCACTATTTATATCATGCTTATTATTTAACATTTTAAATATGCATTGCCAACTGAATTAAATATATAGTTCTTTGCAAATATTAGAGATCTGAGGTAAGATTTTTCTAGATCCTGGCTTGTTGTCAATTCTTTCTAAATTCACTAACAGGGGCTTCTAAGTGCAGATATTTTGAGATGTGGTAAAGAGCCAGAACTATATGTTTTATACACCAGCTGTAAGGAGACAGAGTTGCCATGATGTTGTGAAAGTTGAAAGAGGGAATTGTGTTCTCAGCCAAACACAAGGCTCTACCCACACCAGCTAAGAGGAGGAACTGAAGAGAGGAGGTAGGCAGAGTTACACTACAGCTCTTCCAAAGCACTCAAGCCATCTCTTTCATGCATAGAGAAAAATAACATTCAACATCCCCCCAAATCATCCAGTTTTAAGAAATAATATACCCTTACATTATACCAGTACATCAACAGCTAATTGTGTGAGTAGGACAACTTGATGGGGGAATTTGTTTAGATTGGTAGAAGTATAATTGATGATGTTCTGTTACTTATCTCGAGCAAGGATTCATTTAGATCACAGATGACTGATCATGGAGAGCCAGACTGGGAAGCAAGAAAGGACCACCAAAGTTAAACAGGAGAATGGACTAAGTAGGAAGCAATTACAAGATGTTTCAAAAGGCAAATGAAGGGGCACCAGGGTGGTGCAGTCTGTTAAGCCTCAGACTCTCGGTTTTGGCTCAGTTCCTGATCTCAGGGTGGTGAGATCAATCTCCAAGGTGGGCTCCGTGTTCAGTACAGAGTCTGCTTCAGACTCTCTCTTCTCCCTCTGACCTCCGGCCCTCCCCACCCTATGTGTTCTCTCACTGTCTCTCTCAAATAAACAAATAATTTTTTTTAAAGGCAAGTGAAACATAATTGAAATGTGTTGGGTGATAATACGTGGAGATCTAAGGACACATGGGAATTGATTTCAAGTGAAATCTGGAAATAAATCACAAAATCCCTGAAATTGATACATGTTCAGAGGCAAAATGCCCTTCCCTAAAAATACTGGGAAAAACCAATGCCAAGGGCCACAGGTGTAAGAGACATGGGTCCCAAGATAACAAAAGAAGCAACCATTATAGATAGGAGATTAATCAAAATAAACCCTCCCCCCACATCTGGTCAAATTTGTACTGTAGTTTCCACCTCTGAAATTGGCACATGCCATAGTCCTAGCAGAACCTCATTACTGCCTTTCATCTGGATGACATTTGTGGCACCAAGGCAGCTGTCAGGCAGAAATACAGAGACGAGGATGCTAGAGATCTGGAAGCCATCCGCATGACCGGCGAAATACGTAACCAGCATGAGGGAGCCACTTCTGCCTGTTCAGGAGGTTCATCAGAACTTGGAGGTTCAAGGTTATCATGAGTCTACCCGAAAGTCACCATTCCATGTTTCGGGCTCCTACTACTTTATTATTAGGACTGTGACTTCTGCATAAGAAACCTACTCGGCTATATGTTCTGCCTTCCTGAGGTTTTCATCTCCTGTTCGGTTTTTAATACAATCTGTCCTATGGATTCAGGAGTCTTCCAGTTTTCCAAGTGTGCCCTAAGTGAGAGCTGTTGTTGATCTGAGTCTATTATTTCCTTTCCTTCTTGTTCTAAGGAAATTAACAAATGCTAGTCAGTTCTACAGTCCGTATAATTACCATTGCCCTCATATTGTGTAGAAGCACAAGAGTTACTGCATAAGTGAGCAGCTCTGCTCCAACCTTTAGCTCACCCCAATCCAAGAGGGGGACTGAGTAATTATGATGCTAGAGATTCTCACTACCCCACGCCCCACAAGCATCAGTAGTTCTTGGCGCTCTGTGACCAGGAAATGGTCCAAATTCTGGAACTCTCAGAGTCTGCTTTTTGGTATAACTTCTAGCACTAACTCTTTTCATTTGAGTTCCTTAAATAGAAAACACGGAGATAAAGACTTTGATGCAGGCAGTTTATTTAGGATATGATCCTGGAAACACAACTGAACAGTAGAGAAAGTGTGACAGAGAAAGGAGAAGGCTAATAAACAGGTTACTCAGAAGAGCAGCAAGAGCTCAGACCCTCTAGGGCTTTCTGAGGAATCCCGCAGAGATTCTTCATTATTTTCTCACTGAGGGATGAAGAATTCCACGAACCCACTCCTTTGTTGAGGACTGATGGTTAACGCATGAAATGCTCACATGCCCGGTGAACAAACCTACAAGTTCCAGGCGGGCCAGCCCACGGATGAGGGTGCTGGAAACTGGAAGGCACCTGTCAGCCTGGGAACTGCCCATCACAGACAGCTTACGTGGGAACTTAGGACAAGGGGATGGCACTGCCTCGCTGATCCTGCCTCTTCCATCCTTAAAAGCATTTAATAATTTGCTCTTGCCAAGTCAGAAACCACGTTCTGAGTCATAAACCCTCTCCCTTGCGGTCCCTTTGTCTCGGTCCATCAATCATGCCCTTCTTCTTCCTGTCCCTCTAACTGTCCAACATCAGGGCCTCTCCATGCACTTTCCTGACTAAAGCACTCTTGCCCTTCTCCTTGCTCTCCTATTTCCTACACCCCCCAGAGTTTAAGGATGCCCTTCCCTGCCAGCACAGCTTCTCTAGAACTTCAGGTAAGCTGAGCTCCTGCTGTGACTTACCTCTGTGGCATCATGCATTCCTTTCACAACATTTGTCGTCCTTATGATGACGTGTTCAGTGTCTGACCTTGCCCACCCGACGGGAAGCCACGTGACAGGAGAAACCGTATCTGTTTTGCATCTCAAGCATCTAGCCAGAACGAGTCACCCAGCAAACCTTGAGCAAATGTGTGTTGACTGGATAAAGAAACAAGTTAGAGCCAAGGTGTAAGATTGGAAGAGGACAACTGGCAGAACTAGGCTGATGGGAAACACTAAGCTAGTGACCAGTGACGTAACCACTCCCTACATATCGTGGCATCTTCGCGGGGCTCCTGGCCCCAACTAGCACTACGCCTTCTCTCGAATGCTGGCAGTTGCCTGTGAGTGCCTTCAGATTTGTGTCTGTGGAGTAGAAACACTGATTCTCATAGGGGGAAAAATAGCTTGGACAACTCAGCCTTAGTTTTTATATATAGGAAGAAAACACATAACGAATATTGGAAGAAACGGCAACAGGATAGAACACCTATTGATTCGTTCCCAGAGGGAAATATATCTACAAAGATAATTGGGCCAAATAGCGTAGCCAAGATTTAGGGACCTCACTCAGAACAGAATCTCAACCATTTTCATTACACATTTCTTTTTTTCCAATTCTGTGTGTTTCAGAACATGCACAACAATGAATGGAGAAAATGAGTCACAGCTGAGATCGGCCTGGATGAGCTCAACAACACTGCCCCGGCCCCTCACCTCCACACCCCCCCCATCACACCACAGCCTGCAGTGACACACCCACGTCTGCAGCTGGGCTCCCCTCGGGGACAGGAAGTGGCATCTGGCTGCAAGTCTGCCATGACCTAGTTCCGAGCCTGCGGACAGGTGATTTTAGGGGCACAAATGGTGGACTCCCCGAAAAATATGTCTACCCAGAATATCTGATTAATTTTTCTGGGGGTGGGATTCAGGCCTTGGTGTTTCTTTGAAGTTTTCCCGCTGAGTCCTATCTGCCGTCGGGGCTGAGCAGCATCAGAATAGAGAAAGCCTCCCAGAAGCCAAGTCAATGCTGGCACTGAAGCCTGGAGAAACCGTTGTGCCTGTTGATGGTGAGGATAACAGTGTAGTAACGGCAGCGTTGGGGGGCCGTGACAGCAGCGGGAGAAGGAACAGAGGAGTGGGAATGGGAGTAGAGTAGGAGTGGCAGCACTGGTAGGAGCCGCAGGAGGGGAACGAGGACAAGGTGCAGCAGGAGCAGTAACAGAGCAGCAGGGTAGGGCAGGAGTGACAGCAGTGATAGGAGTAATCACAGTAGGGCAGTAGTAGTAACAGTCGAAGTAGGATCACAGTAGGAGAAGCTGATGCTTACTGAGCTCATACTAATATGCTAGGCATTCTGAACTCTTCAAATTCAGTTAGATTCGGGTGCCTGGTTGGCCCAGTCAGTTAATCTTCTGACTCTTGATTTCAGCTCAGGTCACAATCTCAGGGCAGTGAGATCGAGCCCCGTGTCAGGCTGTGTGCACTGGGTGTGGATTCTGCTTGGGATTCCCTCTCTGCCTCTCCCTCCACCCCACCAACCTCAAAAAAATACAATCTAAAATCAATTAGATTCAATGGGTATTTTGCAGATGAAGAAACTGAGCTACAAAGAAGATCATTAACTCTCCCAAGGCCATCCAGCTAGTGTGTGGACAGCAGGAACCCAGACATCTGATTTCAGAACTGCTGCCTTCAACCATTACCTTAACCACTATCCACCTTTGACAATTTCACACTTGAGACCGGCATCCTTTGAGTTTGATGGGCAACTCGGCATTGGGAAAACAGAGTGGCTTCTGGGAAAGCTACAGTACACCATGTATGAAACGGCATAAGGGAAGGAATAACCTTGTAAGACTACCACACCAACATTTCACTGAGAACTAAGCATGATAGGACGTCAAGATTAGAAGTTCCAGAACATCCAGAAGTTGACAGAATCTTAAGGATTTCTGTAAATTATTTTTAAAAGGGGAGTCTTCCCAAGAAGAATTCCCAGAAAGGACTGAATAGGAATGGAGAGCCACTGAGTATGAAATGCCTTTAAGCCTTCGGTGTACAACACAAAGTGACGGGCTCCTCAAGAAAACGACTCTCCATTTTCTACACGGGAGCGGGGAAGAGACAAAATGAAATTAGTTTAGAGAATTTCAGCTGCAATCTGGTCTATACAAATATCGATTTACCAAAGAGTACCTGGAATGGCTGCCCCCCCACCACAGAAATCCCTTTGCTATGACTGTTCAGTGATGGCAGGATTCAGTGTAGAGTTTCATTTATGGCGGGGAACACAAACATTCCAGTTACCCTTTAACAAAGACTTATACTTGAATTACATATATATATATAATACACACATATATGTACACATACACACACGCACTAATATATTAATTATTTATCTAATATATTAATTATCTAATATATTATTAGTATATATTCATTATATAATATATTATTTAATAATTATGAATGTATCTTTACATATGCTTATATAAACACTGTGTCTGTTTAATCTACACATATATATGTTTACACATACATACACACATATATATGCATTCTTACTGAATAAAGATAAAGATGTATTAGAAATAAAAGATTAACCTCATTTAGTTGGCATAATTTCAATGGATTTCTTTAGACACTGTTATTTTTCTAGAAACAAGATTTTTTCAATGAAAACTTCAAACCTAGATCTGCATTTTAAAGTTGATGAACAAAACCAGAGAAGATAAATATGAAAAAGAAAATAACGGCATATATGGTTATGTACGTGCTTTTCTGGTGGTTCTTATCCTTGTAGCTTCTGTTTTTCATCCTTATACCGCTTACACCCTCCAACAAACACATTTTCTTTCATAGACTTTGGCTTATCTTTATCTTTAAAGAAGTACACAATTGTTTGTGACATAACGAAGTCAGGAAAGTATGTGGGTTGAGTAATAGGAGCCTGGGTTTTGATTAGACATTAAGACCTGTATCCAAGAACAGTAAGATAGCCATGCATCTATCCTTAGTTGTCATAATAAACTATCTCATTGTCTAAACTAGGCAATTTGCTATAGTATATTCGACTTCAATACAGGTTGAAAAATAGGAAACGATATTCTCATGTTTCATGGCTAGTTCCATTGGATCTTACATAAAATAAGTCAACTTGTCATTCCATTCCATCATTCAACTATTTTCTGTAGGCTGAAATAACTCTCCATTATCCAAAATAAAGAACTGTACCAGAAGATGACAATTCGTCTTGGTAATGAAGCTAATTATGTCATCAATTACAATCACATTGCTTGAATATGGTGATTCTAAGGCTGGGCAACAATTCAGTCTTTCCCAGAAAAATGAGACAAATTATTTAAGACTTAATGAAATTTGTTTTTCTTCCTGACTTCTAACCACCTACTGATTTGACGATTATGTTGCCTGTGAGAATGGATTAAATGTATATACTGAAGTTCATAATTATTTTTTAATTTAAAAATCACTGCAACTTGTTTTCTGGATAAATACTGACGCTGAATTGAAACATCTATTAAAACAATCTGTTAGTCATCACTAAGTTTACTTCAACTCAGAAACCCATGTTTATATTTTCTTGTATTTTTCCCAAGAAGCCATCTCTCACCTAATTCAAGTATGTTTAAAGCGACCTCACCAATAATACAACACGTAATAATGCTAGCCAACTGGCTGAGAACTGGCATATTCTATGCTGACGTTAAAATCTGTTTCTGACAATAAAAAGTCATCTATAATCTCATATGTGGATACAATTATTAATTTATTCCACAAAGATTTATTCACTTAATCACATCCTAGGTGCACTGCTGCGCATTAAGGAAACAACATTAAGCAAGACACATGTTTCATATCCTTCCAGAGCTTAAATTCACAAACCTGCTGCTGTTAGAAGAGCTTTCTCCGCAGTAGGACCAATTTGCTGTATTCGCCAATTCACTGATTTGCTAAGAATATAGAGAAGTATGTCCTACACTTACCAAATAAATCAAAACCTCTTAATGTTGTTAAAACGTAGTCTCTAAGTTGGTAACAATCCTGTCAAAACTATGAAAGAACAACCTTGGCTTAAGTCAGTAAGTTTTATAAATGTGGTGATTTGGTCATTTGCAAGTTGGTCGTGCAGCGAGTTGAGTTTGGGAAGTTGAGTGTTACTGTCCTAAAGGTGTTTTCTTCCCACCGTTGCTGATGGCCAAATGCCAGGACAGGCTTGTTAATGCATCTCACGTACTCTCACCAGACTGTGTGCAGCTATTCTGCAAGAGGAATTCGGATCTGCCATGTAGATGATGACACCGATACGCAAATACCTGACAAAAATCATAAAGTTAACATCACACGCAGCTGAACACTGCATCTTCCCACTTGGCGTCCAGTTCGTTTTCGCTTCAAGAGTCTCTGCCGTGTCTCTCATGCTCCACTGCAGGGGCTGCATTGTTTTTCCTTGGTGTTTATGACTGACACATGTGGATTAATCATGCTGGTAATTTCTAGCATATACAAGCAAGCAGCAGCCCACCTCAGGGAGAGCCCATCTCTAGCCCATCTGGCTGGAAATTCAGAGCTGAGACCGGATGCCATTCTGGTAACGAGGCCACGCTTGGATTCACAAATCAGCCACAGGGTGGGGGGAGCAGTAGGTTCTGTGGAAGCATGACCCACGCCGGCAAAATCAAGAGCAAAGTTTACACAGCGAAACTCACGGACTTTATATAAAGTTTTGGGGATGGGACTGCTATCAGAAAACATATCTGGCTTAGATTTTTCATTTATCCAGCAAATATTTGAGCTGCACAGTTTAATCATTAAACCCTAACCGGACACAGTCTCTGCCTCCAGATTTCAACTCTAGTGGAGAAAGAACGTGATAGGACCCTAGGCAAGTCTTAAACTTCTGTGCCTCGGTGTCCTCAAGCACATGATGGAAATTACAGTGGTAACGCTGCCATCCAGCAGTGATGAGGACAAAATGAGACAATAAAAATGAAATGCTCAGAAGTTCCTTGTCAGAGCCGACGCTGGACTGCCTCTGGGGCAGGGAAACAGGTGAGCACAAATTGAGAATCACACACACAGAGGTCACAGGCATATCCAAGGGGTCTTCACAGCTCTGGGATATCTGGGTCCCTACAGACAAAAGACTGGAATGTTCAGCAAGAGTCAGAACAAAGACCTTTTAGACATCAAGGGCTCTGAGTTTTATACTCTAGACTTTGAAGAGATACCTGAGTGGTTTGAAGCAGGAGCATGTCATAATGAAATGCACATTTTTAAAAGCATCGTCAAAAATCCAAAATTAAAATCATCAGATCAGTAAAATAGTAATTGCTCTGAGCTTATTGTGCACCTAGGACAGTTCGTGAACTGGGAGCTTAAAATCCAAAACAGACATGAAGCTCAGAAGCATGACATCACAGGCAGCTTACACATGAAAATGAGGATTGCTTAACCTTTACAGTGATTGGCTATCACAATGGAAGTTTCCAGATGGCAGGGTACTGCTTAGAAGTGATTATCTTATACCATTTTCAGGAAGATAATTTTAGGTTTGTTTTTTTTTTTTTTTATGATTGCCAGGCATTTACAAGAAATAAGCTAAGTTTCACGTATGTTCATGAAATAAGCTATATTTGGCATAAGTTTGCATGACTTCAACAGTTTTGTCTGCTTGGAGGATTTTCAAGTCTGGTGTCCTCCATTTTATTTCAACAAGATCATCTACTAATGGTATGATGATTGGATACGGATATGGATAGATAGCAACATAAATATGGGTACATGTATAGATAAGATAGATGTAGACACTGTAGATGTAAAAGCATGGCATTTACATGGCATTTCACAGTAAAAGAAGTTTCTTCCTGTGCCAGGCTCTGTGCTGGGTGCCTCATACATATTATTTCAGAAATTAAAAAGAGAGCCCTCATGGAGTTTAAACTCGGGAATAAGAGAGGTTTTCGCCACAAGACATTTCAAAAGAGAAAGAATATTGAAACTCAGCCTGTGGGGTGGGTAAGGGAACAAGCGTTATCATGCAGAAGCAGCACGGGCAAAGACCCAGAGCAAGGTAACACATGTCGCTGCGTGCTGTGGCAAGGGGGCTGGCTACTTCTGTTACGGGACAGGCACCAGATCCTTTATCTTCTAGAACGGACACCATATGTATGCAGGACATCATCTATGACTATTCTCCTCTTATAGATGCGAAAACCACAATCCATGGAAGCCCTTTCATGAACTTAAGCTAGAGAACCACACATTCTGATTTTATTTTTTAGAAAAATAACTGTGGCAACAGTAATCTGAGTAACCCCTCATTCCTTTATCTTTACAATGAAGAGGGGACACATTGTAGGAATATGAACTTGAGAGCAGGGAGACCGAACTGGAAACCACCGTAGTGGTTCAAGGCCAAACGTTAGAGGTCCTGACATCAGCCGGTGGACATGACAAAGGTCAGTGGGACCAGCAGGATGAGGAAAGGAGGAGAAGGCTAGACTGGAGAGTCTACAATCTAGAATGACGCCCACGCAACCCTGCGTAGCCTGCTAAGGTAAACATAAAGTTGAGGAGAAAGAGCAGGTCTGGCGAGGTCACAGTAGACTTGATTTCAGTTTTTACTGTCTTGAGAACAAGGCTCATCTGGCGATGCTAAGGGAAGGGCCGTGTGGAGAGATGCATCTGGAGCACAGGTGCGAGACGTGTAAATCAGCATCACCGTCGTGTAGCTGCTCATGGAAGCCAAGGTGGGGTTCCCTGCAGAGAAGCCACTGGAAAGCAAGTAAGTGCTCAGAAGGAGGTTTGCTGAGAGCTGCGCCACCTCTCCCTTGAAGCACTCTCCTGGTGACAGAGCTCGGCGGGCCCGACACAGGCAGGAGGGAAAGACTGGCCCCTGTGCAAGCAGCAGCCCCCATGGCACCACTGAGGAAGGAGAGCTGCTGGCAGCGGGCATGACAGAAAGCTTCGAGCGGTTCCCTGACCCTGGGAACCCCAGAGAGTGCTGTGATCGCCGTTCGGCTCAGATCTAAGCGAGGAACGGACTGAACTAAAGAAAGGTTTGAGGAGCCCCGGGTGGAGGAGGCTGCTTCGTCCCAGCCGCGAAGTCGTTCCGGAGGGCACCCACGTAACCAGCAGCTCCAGGCGGTTCGAGAGGACGGCCGGAAGGAGGCTCCGCCGTCCGGCCTTCCCAGGTCCGCACCCAGGAAGCGGCATCAGCACAGCCCGCTTTGAAAATAAAGATGGATGGTTTTACGCAACATTCTACTGGTCTGTCTTCCATGAAGGATCCGAAGAGTTGACTTTACTAAGAGAGAACATGGATCGTACTTCACTTGCCTTACTCTAAAGATACAGCATCTGTGTCCTGAATATTCTGCATTTAAAAATCATTAAAAAAAAATTCTAAAACCCTCATAACGCAGTCTGCTAAATGAAGACAAACTATATTCAGATGAGAACAGCAGTTGATGACCACTTTTATTTAAGAAGCTAACATTTTCTCCTTTGAGTTTAAAACACTTGGAAAACAAAACCAGCATGCTGCCCGTAACAGAATAGGGTCCTCCTGGTGCAGAGTGTATTAGGAAATTCTGAGAGTAGATGATTATTATGTTTTGGATCCTTAATTCAAAGCATGTCTAAATGCTTTGAGGCTTACAGGCAGATTTTCATGATTATGTAGAGAACTGTTTACAAAAGACAAAAACGATGAAATAAACAAATCCACCTCTGTGAGTGAAGGGTGATACACAGCAATGACCCGCAGGCAGAGAGTCCGTGAACACAGGGGATGAAGATAAGTGGCCTGAAGTCTAATAAAAAAAAAAAAAAGAGAAGTGGTTTTAGTTCCCCCTGCTATGCAAGTCCAAATTCCATTTTAGTGACTAGTCATTAAAGCCATTTAGAATTTAGCTTAAACGCTGAAAAATTATTAACTGAACTATCTTTTCAATGTGTTTCCTTAATATTTTTGTACATATCATTACTGTATTATATTTAAAACCGAGATGGTATTTTAAAAACATCAATCTATATCCCACTAACAACTGCTTTCTATTTTTAAAGCTATTTTATATATCATGCATTTCTCTCCCCAAATGCTCCATTCCTACATACACCTACACAAAAATGCAAACATATAAACAAACACACATGCTACTTTATGATTTGGTAATAGGTCCCAGCTGAATCTTCCAAATCTGATACAAATCTAATTTGAGAGTCTGTCGAAGCCTAACAGTGATCCTAGCCCACATATGTTGCCTTCCATGATCTGGTCGCATTAGGAAGATGTCTTCAAAAGAAAGGGTGTCTGTGGTGTAGAAACAAATGAGGAACATGACAAGCATACAATGGCTCCTTCAATCATATAATTTGATCCCTTTTCCTAGGTGATATAGTTAGTATAATGATACTTTTAAAATTAAAATTTTAAGGTGCTAATAAGCCACATTCACAAGTCCGGTACTTGCCCACGATATGACTTGGGTGCTCTCTGAAACAATGTGTCATCCTAAAGCTGAGAATTCGAGAAGTCGACAGTCTTTTATTTTGATCAAAGGTGGCTATGCACTGGGTGTTATAAGCAAACAACAAATCATGGAACACGTTAAAAACTAATGATGTACTGTATGGTGACTAACATAACATAATAAAAAAAAATAAAGGGTGGCTATGATTTCTTCAGATTTCCGTGATATTTGAGTTGGTTATTTATTTGGTATTCACTGAGTTTTTAAGTTAAAAAGAGGTGTTTAGATTCTACTACTCAGTGCTAGATGATAGGCAAATATAGAAAAATTTTAAATATTTTGATTATATAAATACCAACCTCAATGCAAATAAAGTCCTCTAAATCTAGCTGTGAGATCTTGTAACAGCTTTTTAAGAGAAGCGTAACTACTTATGACCATTGATCTGAGTTCTTAAAGGAGTTATAGATGTCATCACCAGGTCATATTATATCTGTTCATTCATTCCAATCAACCAACAGATACAAGTAAATAACACATATGTTAAGAGAAAACAGAATGTCATTTAATGACAATATATGCCAGGAAGTGATCTTTAAACACACAAAATATGTTGACAAAAAAATTTAAACACTTACTCTATTAAAAAATATTAACCCATCACTTCTTGCTTACTGTCTTATTAATTTTGGCCATTCTAGTATAAGGTTGTAACGCAGTGTGGTTTTGATTTGAATCTCCCTGATGGTTAATGACGATGAACATTTTCTCATGTGTCTGTTAGCCATTTGTATGTCTTCTTTGGAAAACTGTCTGTTGATGTCTTCTGCTCATTTTTTGACATGATTATCTGTTTTGTGTGTGTTGAGTTTGAGGAGTTCTTTATAGATCTTGGCTATCAGCCCTCTGTAGTGTCATTTGCAAATATCTTCTCCCATTCCATGGGTTGTCTCTTTGTTTTGTTGACTGCTACCTTGATGAAGTCCCAAAAGTTCATTTTCACTTTTTGGAAAGGATGTGGAGAAAGGGGAACCCTCTTACACTGTTGGTGGGAATGCAAGTTGGTGCAGCCAATTTGGAAAACAGTGTGAAGATTTCTTAAGAAATTAAAAATAGAGCTACCCTGTGACCCTGCAATTGCACTACTGGGTATTTACCCCAAAGATACAGACATAGTGAAAAGAAGGGCCACACGTACCCCAATGTTCATAGCAGCAAGGGCTGCATGTGGAAAAAGCCAAGATGCCCTTCAACAGACGAACAGATAAAGAAGATATGGTCCATGTATATGATGGAGTATTAGGCCTCCATCAGAAAGGATGAATACCCAACTTTTGTATCAACATGGATGGGCCTGGAGGAGATTATGCTGAGGGAAATAAGTCAAGCAGAGAGAGTCAATTATCATATTAATTAAATATTTAATCAATTAAATATTTAAAAATATTTAAAATTTTTTTATATTTGCCTATAATCTAGCACTGAGTAGTAGAATCTAAACACCTCTTTTTAACTTAAAAACTCAGTGAATACCAAATCATATGGTTTCACCTACTTGTGGAGCATAAGGAATAACATGAACATGGGTGAAGGAGAGGAGAAGGGAGTTGGGGGAAATCGGAGGGGGAGACAAACCATGAGAGACTGTAGACTCTGAGAAACAAACTGAGGGTTTTCGAGGGGAGGGGGTAGGGGGTTAGGAGGGCCTGGCGGTGGGTATCAAGGAGGGCATGTATTGAGTGGAGTACTGGGTGTGGGGCATAAACAATGAATCTTGGAGCACTGAAAAAATAAAATAAAATTTAAAAATAAATAAATAAAATAAAAAATATTAACCCACAAAACTGGAAATTTCAACAAATATATACTCACTTGCATGAACACATGCACACACGTATATAACTAAGGATGTATTTAAAGTACCTTTTATAACTAAGAATATATTTCTATATCTAAGTATAGATAACTAAATATATAAAAGATGTTCAAGTTTTAATCATAGTTATTAGGCATTTTATAAACAAAACAAAGAGAAGTAAGTAGGTTTGAGACCTGGTTAAGGTCAGATTATAATTCCCATGAGAACTGTCTGTGACCCCTTTTTATTCTCCCTTCTTGTATCAGTCTGTTCAAGCTGCTGTAACAAAACACCATAAACTAAACGGCTGAACAACAGGCATCTATTTCTCATAGGTCCGAGACTGAGAAGTCTACAAATAAGGTGGACTTTTTTCCATTCTGTTCCTGTTGAGAGCTCTTTTACCGGCTTGCAAATGGTCACTTCTCTGAGCGCTCACAAAGCAGAGGGAGAGAGAGAGGCAGGTCTCCCTTTTTGTCTTCTCATGAAACCACTAACTCCGGAGGTCCTACCCTCATGACTTCATGTAACCTTAATTACTTTCCAAAGCCTTCATCTCCAAATCACATTGGAGATTAGGTCTTCAATATAAGAATTTAGTGGGTATACAATTCAGTCCTGTTCTTCTTATCTCTTCTTCACTCATTACTTCTTCTTCAAAAGAAAATTCAAAATCTTCAAAAGAAAATTATGCAGGCGATATGAACAGGGCAGCTAGAGGCCCAACCATGCCCCCATTAAGTATATTTAAGCAAAAAGATATAAGATTCTGTGGGTAAAAGATGTCGTGAATTAATAGCAAATACATGTGAAAAGTGTCCACAGTTTTCAGTAAAAGTTGTTTTGGCAAAACAAATACTGCTATATGTTCCATGATATGTTATATATTAAATTAGTAGAACTATATGCACAAAGTGTATCAAAATACATGTATGAAATGAATACTACTGGTAGCAGTGATGAGCATAGTCCCCAGAGCTCGATGGTATGAGTTTGAACTCCTGGTGTGGCACTTACTAGCTAGCTAACTTTCAGCAAGTTAATTGACCTGTCTGTGCCTCAACTTCCTCATCTGTAACACAGAAATAACTAACAATAGTATCTACCTCATATGATGGTTGTTAAGACTGAATGAGCTCATCTACATAAAGCACTCATACATATTATATAAAGAACAATGTCTGCTAAATAGTAAGTACTAGAAGTTTGTTATTATAGCAATGAATGAAAAGATTGCTGAATATGAAGACGAAACCCAAAAGATGCTCTCAAAAGAGCTGCAGTTACAAAAAGCCTGGAAAGAGATATGGAGTCCACTGCCAAGGCATGGAATAAAAACCCTAAAAATGCACGAAGTTTCTGAATTGGTCAGATCTCCTGTCATTGCATAACAAGGCTCAACTTTATCATGGGAAACAGAGTGTTCATCAAACTAAACGTAAGCTATATGAGGACATGTTTGATTCATTGATGAATCCCCAGAACTCAACTCAACTTTGTTGAGTGTATGAATAAAGCAATATAAGTTCCAGTGGGAATGATGGATGGAGGAGGAATACTCAGCATAAATGGTGGCAATAAATTAGGTCATTTGGAATTTCAGGAAAGCACATCAGCTACCTGGTAAATGTTAGGAAGGGAAACGTTACAGTCTTCTCATTTGGGAAGTCTGAATTGTTTAGTGTTAAACAGAGTAACATACTCAAAAGAGTCTAATAACTAAATGCTTTGCATTCACCTACATAGAGCTACCTATGAGCTGGTTGCAGAAGACATTGTGAGGAGTCTAGTAGCAGGCAATAATTAATCGCTCACTCCAACTGTGTGGGCAAGAGAGTTGTTACACATATGCCTTCCGCCTGTTGGGCATTGAAGCCACTTCTTTTAGTAACACCACATGACTCATCTCTGAATAAAACAGTCCTCCAAAATAGCAGAATCACAGCTTGCAAAGATATCAGCCAAAAAGTTGGACCTGTGCTGGAAGTCCTATAGAAAGCTTTGCTCTATTAAGAACCAGTGATGTCTTTCATTGCTGCGTATCACAATCTACGACTTGCTGCTTCACATCTGGTATGCATAGGGTTTTGTCACAGTGTGACTCCAATGTATAAATAGCTAAAATTTCAAAATCTACGGAAGCTTGAGGATGTCACTGAAGTCTCCCATAACCTTTTATTTATTGTTCTTAGAGAGAGAGAAGGGTGGGGAGGGGTAGAGGGAGAGAAGAGAGAATCTCAAGCAGGCTGCATGCCCAGCACAAAGCCCAACGCCGGCTTCGATCTCAGAACACTGAGATCATGACTGGAGCCAAAATCAAGAGTCGGTGCTTAACTGACGGAGCCACGCAGACACCCCTCTTGCATAGCCTTTTACAGTTCTATTTCTAGAAGAGTCAAGTGACAGGAAGTTTAGTAAACACACATGTACTGTTATCTGTGTACATGTACGTATCTGGCTGTTTCAAAGTGTTCCAAATGTCTTCCAAGATTTCAAACGTTAATGTATTTTTAAATTTGTCAAGTAACATGATAAATGGTTTAAAATAAATTCCTTTATATATAGCCTCAAGAAAACTGCTTAATTCCTAAACAGATATATGAGTTTGATAGAACAGGTGAGCCAAGAGATGAATGAATGAATGAATGGGAGCTGAGAAGCAGAAGTAGTAAAAGCTGATCTCTCTCTCATATATATATATATATATATATGAGTTGCATTTAGAATCACTATGAATATTAATAAAAGAAAGTTTACTAATTCTTATGGAAATCTGAATGAATCTAAATCTGAATTATCTGAATTTCTAATAATAATGTTGGAGAAAATGTATTTTGAAGAGTCCTTTCAGATGATCCTGAAGTGCAGTTCAGTTTCCAAAACAGTAGTGTAGACAACTCTGAGGGTGTTAAGGAAGGAAACATCTCTGTTTGGAAAGAGCGTGTTGATGGAGAAATCATGGGGAAAAGGGGATAATCAATACAAACAAGTTCTCTCTAGAGACATGGTGAAACAGGGTGATGGGCATCAGCTATCAGATTTTGCTAAAAGGAACCAGTGAGCACTGAAGCCAAAGTAATGGAGGAAAGGGAAAGTGGAGGTGCAATTCAGTCCACAGACTGAGCAGGAGAAAGCTGGTTTTGCCAGACTTTTCTCAAAGCTGAAACAACTCCTGAGAGGAAGGAAAGATGGGACGAGATCAGATACTCGATACAATTACGAAAAGCTTGAAACGGTTGTCTGCTTTGTAAACTAAGATACTGTATGTTGTTTGTGCAGGAGAGGTAAATGAAGGGAAATTCACTAGAAATTTCACTAGAAGTTTCACTTCAGTATTTCTTAATTGTCTTAAACTATTATAACTAGTATA
Organism: Lontra canadensis; assembly: GCF_010015895.1. Classification (NCBI taxonomy): domain Eukaryota; kingdom Metazoa; phylum Chordata; class Mammalia; order Carnivora; family Mustelidae; genus Lontra; species Lontra canadensis. The sequence continues at coordinate 7,221,965 of NW_022631038.1, forward strand.
ACTACCATCAATTCAAATATGAACTCTAGGATAGACAGGCTGGACAGTTAGGACAGTTAAAAAGCCATATTGGAAAAACTTTGTCAAGTTCCACTAAGGCAAGGTTATTCATGACAGCATTTGTTAGTTGTGGGTATGATACCATCTATGATTACCACCATCTATAACGAATCATCTATGATTCCACATCACACCTTATTTTTAAAATCACTCTTTCTTGAGAAGGGAAGGTGAAAAATTATTGTCTGAATAAATAATGTATTTCTTTAATTATTTTTATTAACATATAATGTATTTTTTGCCCCAGGGGTACAGGTCTGTGAATCGTCAGGCTTACACGTTTCACAGCACTCACCATAGCACATACCCTCCCCAATGTCCATCACCCAGCCACCCTATCCCTCCCACCCCCCAACCCCCCAGCAACCCTCAGTTTGCTTTGTGAGATTAAGAGTCTCTTATGGTTTGTCTCCCTCCCGATCCCATCTTGTTTCATTTCTTTCTTCCCTAAAAGAATGTGTTTCTGTTGAATTAACCCAGCTCTTCTTTTCTAGGAGAATTCTGGTAGGAAGAAGATGAACATCCCAAATGAAGAATGCCACAAAGAGAGGGGAGTGGGGTAAGGAAGGAGTGAGAGAGGGAGGGAAGGAGTGAGAAGAATTAGGGGAAAGAGGAAGAGAGACTCATCATTCCCCACAATTTTAATAAGATGTGCTTACTGTCCATTTACATCGGCTGAAAGACACCGATGAATCAGGCTGATTCGTGGGTCAGACGTACCTACAAACCACAGGAACCTGTATGCTCAAGTCTAAACCACCGCTAAAATCAAAATACAGAACTTCCTCAGACTCCAAGAAAACACTGATCTGTTTCTGTCACTACAGATTTGATTGTCCCTCCCGAGTTCTGTGCCATGCCACCACACAGAATGTCCTCCTTTGTATCTAGCTTCTTCGGCTCAGCCTTCGAAACTCATCCACACTGTGTGTAGTTTGTTCCTTTTTATTGCTAAGTAGCGTTCCATTGAACAGATGTACCACAGTTTGTCCACTCGCAGCCGACAGACATTAGATTGATCGTTTAAAATTCCAAAGAGCGAGCAATGAGACTCTCACCCGCTTCCCATCCTCACCAACAAGGTGGATTGTCCGACTGAAAACCTGAGCTATTCCAGCGAGTGAACAGACTTCGATCTCAAGTTGTTTTTTACTTTCACTTCACAGATGCGCAAAGGGCAGTATTTTTTCACATACTTCCTGTCAACTTAAATACCTTATTTTGTGAAATATGTGTTCAGGTTTGTCACTCTTTACCATTCGGCATGTTTCTTATCTCACTGAATTGCAAAGGTTGACACAGACATAGATACAGACACAAATACATAGATAGCCTAGATATATTCTAGAACCGAGTTCTTTACCAGATAAATGTATTCCAAATATTTTCTCCCAGTCTGCAACTTGTTTTTCCATCACCTTAATGTTCTTTTAAAGAGCAATTTTCAGGGGCGCCTGGGTGGTTCAGCCGTTAAGCATCTGCCCTCAACTCGGGTCATGATCCCAGTGTCCTGGGATGGAACCCCACATTGGGCTTCCTGCTCAGCAGGAAGCCTGCTCTCCCTCTCTCTCTCCCCCTGCTTGTGTTCTCTCTCTTGCTGTCTATCAAATAAGTAAATAAAATCTTTAAAAGAATTTTTTTTTAAAAAGAGCAATTTTTAAAGGGGAGCCTTCATATACCATTGGTGGGAATGTAAACTGGTGTAGTGACCATGGAAAACAGTATGGCAGTTCCTCAAAAACTGAAATATAGAACTACCCATGATCCAGAAATTGCACTCTGGGTATTTGCCCAAAGAATACAAAAACACTAATTTAAGAGGATATATGCATCCTGACATTTATAGCAGCATTATCTACAATAGCTGAGTTATGGAAACAGCCCAAATGTCCATCAGCAGTTGAATGGATAAAGAAGATTGGGACACCTGGGTGGCTCAGTCATTAAGCATCTGCCTTCAGCTCAGGTCATCGTCCCAGGGTCCTGGGATAGAGCCCTGCATCGGGCTCCCTGCTCAGCAGGATGCCTGCTTCTCCCTCTCCCACTCCCCCTGTTTGTATTCCCTCTCTCGCTGCCTCTCTCTATGTCAAATAAATAAATAAAATCTTCAAAAGTCCCAATCCATTTTAAAAAAATATACACACACACACACACACACACACACCTTCTTTATCCATTCATATATATATATAAATACATATAGATGAAATAGTATTTAAACATAAAAAAGAGTGAAATTTTGCCATTTGAAAGACGTGAATGGAGTGAGAGCATATTATGCTATGTAGACAGAGAAAGTCAGAGAAAGACAAATACCATATGATTTCACTCATGTGGAATTTAAGAAACAAAACAAATGATCAAATACAAAAAAAAAAAAAAAGAGGGAGAGGCAAACCAAGAAACAGACTTTTAAGCGCAGAGAACAAACTGATGGTTCCCAGAAGGGAGAGGAGTGGGGAGGGAGGGGAAATATGTGATGGGGAGGAAGGGGAGCACTTGCTGTGATGAGACTGGCTGTTGCAGGTGTTGTTTTTAAAGTATTTGTTTGTTTGTTTTTTTAAGATTTTACTTATTTGAGAGAGGGAGAGTTCACATAAGCAGGGTGGGGAGGGACAGAAGGAGAGGGGGAAGCAGGCTCCCCACTGAGCAGAGAGCCCGGTGCGGGGCTCCATCCCAGAACCCTGAGATCATGACCTGAGGTGAAGGCAGATGCTTAACTGACTGAGCCACCCAGGCGTCCCTGTATGTAAGTATTGAATCATAAATTTACACTCCCAAAATTAACATTATACTGTATGTTAACTGGAATTTAAATAAAAAATTTTTAAAAAGAGAGAAGTGGCACCTGGGTGGCTCAGTGGGTTAAAGCCTCTGCCTTTGGCTCAGGTCATGATCCCAGGGTTCTGGGATCGAGCCCCACATCAGGCTCTCTGCTCAGCGGGGAGCCTGCTTCCCCCTCTCTCTCTCTGCCTGCCTCTCTGCCTACTTGTGATCTCTGTCTGTCAAATAAATAAATAAAATCTTTTAAAAAAATAAAAATACAAAAGAGAGCAGTTTCAATTTTAATGAAAACTAATTATATTAGTTTACTTTTGCCACTACAACAAATTCCCACAAATTTAGACACTTCAAACAACACAAATTTATTATTTTAAATGATAATAAATCTGGAGTAAATCTGAAATGGTCTCACTACTCTAAAACCAAGGTGGTGGCAGAGTTCTGTTTCTTTCTGGAAACTCTAGGTAAAGATGACTTTTCTGGCCTTTTCCAGCTTGCAGAAGCTGCCCGAGTTCCCCAGCTGGAGGTCTCCTTCCTCCACCTTCAAAGCCAGGAATCTCTCCGGCTCTTCTTCCTTACTCACATCTCTCTCCGCTTTTAGAGATCCCTATGAGCACATGGAGTCCATCCTAATAACCCAAGATAATCTCCCCCATCTCCAGCTCTTAACAGAAGCGCATCTCAAAGTCCTTACTGCCATGTAAGCTCACATATTTAGACGGCCCGAGGAAAAAGGGACGGACAGCTTTGGGAGGAGGCCATTATTTCGTCCACCACACTTACTTATCATTTCTTCTCTTTGATGGCAAGTGCTTTTAGAACACTAAGAAATTTTTACCTAATCCAAGTGTGCAAAGATTTTATCTTATTTCTAGCAGATGCTTTTTATAGTTTCAGCTTTCATAGTTAGATCTATAATTTATTTCAAGTTAAATCTTGTCTGTGGTGTGAGAAAAGGGTTGATGTTTATTTGTCTGATATATAATTAGTTGTTACAACACCATTTGTAGAAATGGTTGCTATCTCCTACTTGAATTACTTTGGCAATTTTGCCAAAAACTAATTGATCATATTATCTGGGTATATTTCTGGATTCCCTATTCTGCTCTATTGATTTATATGTCTACTCTAGTGACAATTACACAACCTTAATTACTGTAACTTTTTAGTAAATCTTGAAATCTCTGGAGCTTTCTGTGAAACCATTGCATGAAGATAATCTTTTGTAATTTAATAATTAATGACAGAATTGATTAGGTAATGAGAATAGCGAATTTCTGTAAATTTGACACTTTATCTCAATTTATGTAAAAGCTGTGATTCCTTTTTTCAGGATCCAGTTGAGAACATATTCCCCAGCTATGATGACATACAACGATTGCTTCTTATTAGAATATCATAGCACTTACCGTCTATATCAACCATGACAAGTATTTTATATACTACCTTGTGTTGTTTTTAAGTAATATATGTAATATTGCCCATTCTAAATGGTAATGCCCTCAAGTGGATTAAATATATACTTATATCTCTAGTGTTCTGCCGTTAGCAGACATTGAACAAATAAATCTCAGTAACATGAAAGGCTATGGTTAACACCAAAAAAAAAAGTACTCTTTTTGGAAAGTAGCACAGTAACATTTGTTGTTAATAAAAGATGCTTCCTATAAACAATATTCTATCACATTCACCAAAGTGGAATTGAACAAGAATGGAAGAAGGACATTAGCAGAACGCTGCCTAGATATGAGAGCGCTAGTGTAAGATCTAAAAGCTGACACGGCTACCGTCAACAGTGGGCCTGAGGAACAGCGAAACAATACAAACATGGCACATCGAAGGTGTTGACCTCTGCTCTTCTACTCATCCCACTGTAATAAGTATCCTCAGTCCTTTTTCATTAAGTGCCCCATTATTCTTCAGATAGATTTCTTCAGATTCCTTGAAGTATATCTAACAAAACTGTCTATGCTGACAAAACCTCTGCATCTTAACGAAAAGGATTTTAGTTCAGCATTTCAAAAATGTACAGAAGGGGTCCACTATGATCCCAAACGCAGCACATGAAAAGAAAGGGTTGTGTGTGCATTCTGCCAAAAAGAAGGACACACAGAGTAACACAGCAGGACTACTGCTGCCATAAACTTCTGCATCGAGCCCAATCTGCCCTCAGGAGTGAGTCCTCCTATCCTCCAGAGACAAAGGCAAAACCTGAGTGACTTCAAGGACAGTTGGGATTTCCCAGTATAAATCCAAGACCATGAAATAACATTTGAGATGTGAGCGCCAGAATTTTCCTTTGGAATACAGATACACTTCTTCATATTAATCCCTGCTAAATTTAACGCCATTTGTTTTGTGTGATTTTCTAGCACATTAAGTGCTTTTTGAAGACTGTTAATGTATCAGCTAAGCAAATGAGGATGAGCTCATTTGTGAAGGTTACATGCACACTTGTTGTGTCAGACTGGACAAGCCTGAGGCAGTCAGGACACATGCACTGGTGAAAGTGCAGCTCCAGGAGCCAAGTGGTGACTTCTGGGCACCGGTTAGGTGCTGGTCACTCCTGAGACTGTTGCAGGAGTACTAGTTGTCATCCGTACATAGTGGAAGGGACAACTGCCATCTCAGGAGGGGATCAGAGACTCTGATGTCACGACCTGGCCCTAAGCTGTGTCTGTTCCCTTGGGCTGCTATAACAAAGTAAGAAAAACTGGGTGGCTAGAAACAACATAAATATATTGCCTCATGATTCTGGAGGTCCAAATTCCAAAACGAAGATGTCGGGAAGGCTGTGCACCTGACAGCTCCAGAGGAGAACCATTCCCTGCCTCTGCTAGCGTCTGGTGTTGACAGGCAATGCGTGGCCTTCCTCAGCTTGTAGATGCCATGTTGTGGTCACATGACCATCTTCTCCCCGCCTGTCTTCACCTCAACTTCTCTGTGAGCATGTCAGTCTCTGTGTCCACATTTCCCCCTTTCTATAAGGACACCAAAAATATTGGATTAGGGAGGATCCTAATGATCTCATTTTAACTGGATTATCTCTGGAAAGGCTCTGTTTCCAAAGAAGGTCGCCCGCTAAGGTACACACAGGTTAGAACTTCAACTTATCTTTCGCAGGGTGCCTGGATGGCTCAGTCAGTTAAGTGGCTGCCTTCAGCTCAGGTCATTATCCCAGGGTCCTGGGATTGAGCCCCCCCATTGGGCCCCCTGCTCAGCAAGGAGCTTGCATCTCCCTCTCCCTCTGTCGCCCTGCTTGTGCTCTTTCTCTGTGTCAAATAAATAAAAAAAATATTAAAAAACAAACAAACAAACAAACACATCTCTTTGCAGGGGAGAGCACAATTCAATCCATAACATACACCTTATTAAAATCCAGACACGATGTGCATGAGAGTCTACGGATCTATAGAGGAAATAAGATTAATTTGAAGTGACTAATGTTTAATTGCTCCAGCATGATTCAGGGTGGTCGTCTTTCCTTCAATAAGCACACAGAAATCCCATGTTTAATAGATGCTTAGGATCAGATTTACATCTCTATGGTGATTGTTACTCATATCCTATTCATTAGTGTCTAGACCTCAGGCAGTTTCCAGATATAGTGGGCCCTCGAATTCCTCATTGCCCCTTCATGATAATTTTCTAAATGACACCCTCTGTACTTCACAGTTTCATAAAGAAGTTTTAACCTTTTCTCATTCCTGCTCAAATTCTATTTCAAGTTGTCTTGATACAGATTGTACCTCTTTATTCCTAAATCAGTATTTGGAATGTTTATAGTTTATGTGTTTTTAAAAATCCCAAGTCAAATAGAATAAATGCTGTTTTTAAACAAAGTAAAATGGCTTATTTACTCTAAAACACTTCAGTCTTTGGTATAGTGATATGTACTAAAAAGCTTGGATAGAATAATATAATATGCAGTGTCTGCGACATATGTCAGCCAATGGAATCCTTTTATCATATAACATCACCTGGGAAACACACTTTAGGAATTACTGCCCTAAACCACACAAATACGATACATAATTTTTTTAAAATCCTATTCCTTAAAATCATCTATGTAATCAGATATTCAGTTTTCATATTGTCCTCTCTCTTCGGTGTTATGATCTCTGATACATAAGAAAAGATTAAGATATTATCTTTGTTTTCTGTTCATCCCATCTTCTACTTGCTAAGAAATTCACTAGCCTTCCATTTCTTGTTCCCAAGTAGTCAACCACACTGTGGGGGAACTTAAGAAGGGATGTATGTGTCCATCTAGAGCTATTTCACTTGGGAAATCACAGTTCTCTCAGAAAAAATACTGCCCAGCATGCTGAGTTCGGTTGGGACCAGCCCTGCCCAGGAGTGAGAGACACAAGAGCATCCCGCCTGCCTTCAGCTGGAGTTGCACACATGACATGAAGCAAAACAGACTTATCCCTGGAAGTTCTGTAGTCAGGAAAAAAGAACGAAGGAAGGAAAAGAAAAGAATCTTGGTTTGCTTGCAAGCTGTGAAACAATGCAGGTATTTAATTTTCAGCAACCATTAGGCTTGTATTCTTTTTTGCTTAGGAAAGTTTGGGTTAATTTTTGTCTCAGGCCACTGAAAAAGTCGTAACACCTGCATTATCATTATTAGCAAAGCATCAGTGATTCCTAGAGTTCACACTTACTCAAACAATACCCAACATAATTGAGGATTTCTCCATTTTAGAGGAGACCCTAAATTCCTATAGAAACAGCGATAACTAGCTTTCCTGTCTAGTTCCACTTCTCATTCCTCCGGAAACTGCTTTTGCAAGTACGACAAGGCATTTTCTTCAGAGAGTAAGTAGCTTAAGAGCAGAGACAATATGTTGCCTTATTTGCATCTTTCATAAATCGTTGTGGAGTGTTCAATAAATATTTGTTAAAGTGAATTATTTCTTTGATATCTTAGTAGATAATGCATCACTGAGCTTATTGATTATAATTAATTATGCCATCTCCAATTAAAATTCATTCACTGTAACTCAAAAGCATGCCCATCTGAAGATAATTTTACATAAATTGTGTTCCAAATTGAATATCATGATGAGGGATTTCCTTTGCCCTTGTTTCTGGCAGCCTGTTTTCCCTTAGTTTGAAATATTAGTCTCCGAAGACTAGTTTCCTTTGAGCAGATTATCAAGATTAACAATCATTCCATACTTCTTATTCCACAAGGAAAGCTTTTACTCAATTTCTCCAGGGAAACCAATGCACTCTGCACTCCTCCTGATTTGTTGGGTTAACTCACGTTATTTCTTGTTGTTGGGGCCACAGCAGCGGTTATTATGATGTTTAATTTGGGGAGTTAGGTTGTCTGAATAGTGTTGAATAACACCCCCCACAAAGCTTTGTTTCTTTCTTGAGATACCAGGAGCAGTATTCCTATTGGAACTATGGGAGCAAGATGGCCTTCCGATCCCTACATATTTCCACCATGTGGGACTGCTAAGATCTCCTTAATTCACCCACAGGCTTATCTTAACATAAGCTGAAACAAACATTATTCAAGCACCTACTTCCTACCAGTTTCTGCCTCTGGCAGTGTGGAAACACAGTTGTAAAGCACACCTTGCTTAGGGAATATAGTCAGTGATATTATAATAGGGTCGTATGGGAACACGTGGTAAGTTGTAGCTGTCGTGAGCACATACAGAGTTGTTGAATCACTATGTTGTATGCCTGACTCTAATGAAACATTGTGTATCAACTATACTTCAATTAAAAAAAGGAAAAATATACCTTGCTTTTCTTTCACCAAATGTATTTTTTTTCCTGAACATCAACCCTTACAGTCTGATTCTCTATTTCATTATGTTTCTGCTAGTTATTTTTGCTAGTTATTTTCCCTTGAATTTTGTTTGTAACTTTCTCTGTTGCTTAAGATTAGATATGGCTGTGATAATAGAGAATTGAAACAACAGTGGTTTAAATGTGACAGAATCTTGTTTTCCTCCCTCCCCTAATAGTCTGGGTGAAAGGAGTCCGGAGCTAGTACCTGGCTTCGCAGCGCCGGGAACGGGAGCACCTTCTTCGGTACAAGTATAAGAAACATCATTCCTAACCTTGGCTACTGTGAACCAGAAGTCATATAATGATAGGAAAAATGAGAAAAGTTCTCAGGGATAATTAGCGGCTCAGCATTAACAGAGTTTACTTTCTCTCTCTTGGCTTTTCTTCCCAACACAATTCACCAGGTTCACAGTTAACAAGACTCTGAATTATAAGGTATTACCCCTATAAGAGAAGGTTATCCTTGGTTACAGAATAGATCATTAGTTGTTAAGGACCATAAATTAAGATAAGGTTTTACAGTTGAATGTTCTTTAATCACCAGCAAATAGCTTCTCCTGAAGCCGAAACTCTTTACTACGCTCCTCTTAACCTACAGCCCAGGCACTCCCAGGAGATGTGGATTTTAGGTATTTTTCTCACCAATTGAGCACATCATCATGTGTTAAGTAATCCTAGTTTGGAATCCAGAGACTAAAACAAATACCTGTAAATTCCATATAAGATTTGTCTTTGTTTTTCTGCTCCCACGAATAATGATACATGCCTTAATGGGAACATAGAAAAAAGTGCAATTGTGTGATAACAATGTAATTGTAGCACATTTGGTTCTGCTCATTTCAATACCGCCTTTATTATTAATTTCCCCTCATAATTTCTCATTTAGCACATGATAAGAATAAAGGAAAAGAAATTAGTGTGGGATACAGTGGAGACGATTTTCATGTACTCATACAAAGGGACCACTCTTGTACTCATATCATAGAGGGACCACTTGCTCAAAAGACGTTAGCGTCGACTTCTGGGAGAGAGAACGAAATAATTACCAGCAGCCGAGAAAAAAAGAAAGCTAGGAACTGTTTAGTGTTCATAGGCTATCCCAAAGAGCAATGAAAAATCAGGAGGTAAAAACCGGTTTTGCATAGTAAATGTGTTTTATGGTACAAAAGCATAGCTGTGAGATGAAGGCACAAGGTACATCAACTCTAAGTGCCCTATTCATCACACGCGAGGCCTCCGTGGTCGGGTGGCATTAACTCCACAGCTTTGTATTGCAAGGCAGGCCACAGGATACAGATTATTTTACAAGAAAATATTGGAAATGGTTGGAGGGGCTTGCAAACACGTACTTGAGATAGAATAATGATACACCGCACATTTACTCTACACACAGAATTTAGATAAGTGGAAGGAGAATCCTGGGTCGTCTCAAGGAATCAGCCCACCAGTCCTTGCGTAAGGTTTATGCACTGGTTCAACAGGCTCACATTATGGAGGAGGAAGGAGATGTGCCCCAAACAATTAATTTAAAACCTTGAGGAGCATCAACATCCCATTAATGGCTTATACACAAGAAGGCCTTCCCTCACCATGGTAACCAGGAAGAGCTGTCAGAGGCTTCACAGTGCGGGCTTCTGTCACTGCTCTGGGGAATTGTGCAGATGCCTTCATTTCCTCTGCTTCTAGACATGTTTTCCAAAGGTTAAGGCACTTTTTTGAGGGTCATGTTTAAGGTTCTTTTTTGTATCGGGAATAAAACCAAATAAAGCAAACCTCACTGAAAACTCTGTGCAACACATTAGAACTTACGACACAAGGTTGGCTTCTGCATTCTGTAACTCCCACAAAAGGCGCAGAAAAAAAAAAAAAATGGAGCAGTGCCCTGGAAGGCAAGAATGGGTCAGAAGAGGTGGGGGATGGGGACTTCGGGAGGCCCAGAGTTGAACTTGCTCTACAGGCATAATTTCCACTGCCTGCGTGAAAACACATCTGAGAACTGAAAGGGCTTTACGATTCTGATGGAGAAGCCATTTTGAAAAGGCTGTGTGCATGTTCAGTCCCAGCCAAAATGGTGGTGGGTAATCACTGTCCATTAAAGAAAGGTTAGCTCGTGGAGAAGCCTGGCACATGTCTGGGTCGGAGTGAAATGCCACAGAGATGACTGTTCACATGATCTAGTTATAAATCAATGTTCTCCCTGACCACGAGCTGCATTCCTTCGTGCTCCTGCTTTTCCTGTCTGTGCACAGTCATCCCTGGCTCACTAACTCCTTGTGTTTCTCTTCTCAGTTGCTTACTTACCTGTCGTTATGTGTTTTTTGCTTGGGCGAGTGACATTCTCAAATGTCCACCACAGTGACAACTGAACCCAGTGGTCTTCTATCTAAAGGACCCAGAGCTAATATACTCCAGAGTCAAATAATGAGAGGCCCTTTCCCCCATGGAAGAAAGTTCTTCCAGAGCCTCATTATCTCTGAGTCCTGTTTTTACTATTTCTATGATCACTAAGCTTGTAGGTTCAAGATTTGAACATATGGTATTATAGGCATACCATGTCTCGATTTCACTAGGACACCTGAAAAAAAAGAGTGTCTTTGGGGATATACTGATAAATACAAAACTTTTATAAAACAATATAATGATATAGACACATAGTTGGGTATACAGCTTACCATAAAAATCTCAGTGAATGGGTTGATGTAAACATTTTTTAAAGAGAGAAAATGTTTCTAAAGTATTTTAGAGTTCTACCTTTGGCTTTTGCTACTTAACATAGAGATATAAGAAGGTGGGTTTTTTTTTCTTCCTAGAATTTGATTGTAACATAGATTTTGTAGCTAATTTTATCAGATGTTGTAATTATCAATCAACATTATCCTTTCAATCTAGAATAACAGCTTGAAATTTGTAACCCTAAGCTATTGAAAGAGAGGGAGAGACAAATTTGATATACAGAAAGGACCAACATAAGTCACCAGAGGAATATGACATCCAAACAATAACTATGAAATAAGGCTAGATTAATGGAACCAAAGCACTGAAATGAAAAAAAAAAAAAAAAAGATGATTTACTCACTCAATTCAAACAACATTTTAGTCCCCCATGCATTTTGAACATGACTGGGATCTAAACTGTGAGCAAGGCCTAGACATCAGAGAACCTTCAGTATGACAAGTAAAGTAGGGGAGACAGATTTGCCAACATAAATGTCAGAAGAGGGGGATACTCAGAGCTGACATCCACCAGTGCTGCCCAGCTGCACACAGGCTCATGTCAGCTCTGCCTAGTGACAGGTACCCATGCCAAACTGACTAACAAATACTTTTAATATCACCTGAACCTGGTGATAGGCTCTAGAGCACAGACGCTCCTAAAGACAGCAGAATCTCTAACAACACAGGAGCCAGGAAACAATACTGAAGACTGAAGGAACATTGGGAACAACGCCCATAGACCTAAAAATGATGGACAAACCAGCAGGTGGATGTGACGAGTCCGCAGAAGGGCTTTGATGGGAAGGCAGGCCTGGAGGGGTAGGGAGTCAGCCCAGGCATGGTCTGGGACTCACGTGGGCAATTACCACCATGAGTACAACCTCCAAGGAAAAGAATGCAAATGACAAAGAGCTGATGACCTTATCAGATCAGATTTCCATTCTAAGAAAAGAAGTAAAAATCAATAAAGATCAGTAGGTAGAACAAACTGCTTTTATAAAAAAGCAGAGGACAGCACAGTCCTGTGTCCTACGCTTCTGGATGCTGGAACATATCTCTCAAGGACGCCATAACATCAAATAGAAATATATATATATGTATATATACATATGCACATATATATGTATGTATACATATGCATATATATATATATATATATAACAAAATATAAAGTTGTAAGAGGCCTTAACTTTATTTGTGCTACTGTAGATGCCAACTTCTGCTCACATGACCCCAAATATTCCATTGAAAAATTAAAACTTCAGTCTGCTGGTGACATGTCTCCAGATGGTAAGTTAGCCAAATTTATTCTTTCCAAGGGCTCTTTGGGCTTAAGTAAAGACAACCCGAACATGCAGATTTTCTCACCTTTTGGTTTTACGTACCTTCTTATCCCCCAATCTCCTTTGTAACTACAACAGTGTTTGAGGAGAGAAAAAATGAAGAGCAAGCTTTTCTAGGATTTAGCTCAGAGGTGCCCAGGATTATAAATTATGACTTTCGTGGGCATTCACAACAGTCGTCTGAGTGGACCTCCATGCTTGGAAAATGAGAAGGTTCATTTCTGATCCCCGTCCCACCCGTCCCGCAGCCCCGGCTGACGCCCCACGTCGGCTCCTACAGCAGCACTGTCACCTAATTTAAGGTCACACCTGGGACCAGCCGCGTCCGCCTGCCGCAGACAGAACATCAGCCCCAGGAAGCAGAGCCCGGCTAGGGGGTCCCGGCCAGGCCACTTCGCTGTTATCACCGGAGCTCGGCGTAAAGGCCACCCTCGACAGAGGCCCTCGGAACAACCAGACTTTCGTTCGTGGCTCCTCTCTGGAAAAATGCATGTGCTTACGCAGCTGAGCTCGATCTCGACGAAACGCGTCTGTACTGTGTGGCATGGTCCGGCGGCAGAAGCTGAGAACATCCTGAAATCCAAAGTCGTGATGCCAGCAGCAATTTTTAAGCTGAAAGAGAAGAAATGCTCCCCAAGAATTCCCTTATGCCAAAGCAACCGTCAGAGCAGAGATGACGGCCCTTGCGGCAGTTACCGTCTGCTCAGAGTCTGCCGCACGGAGCAGTGACGGCTGTCCCGGCTCCGGCTGGCCGGGGAGCGCGGGGGGCGGGGGCCTGGGGCCGGGGCCGGGGAGCGCGGGGGGCGGGGGGGCCGGGGCCGGGGCCGGGGAGCGCGGGGGGCGGGGGGGCCGGGGCCGGGGCCCGGGCGGGGGACGGGGCGCGCCGCCCTTCCCACTGCCCGGCTGGCCGTGCCCAGCCCGCGCTCGCCCACTAAGGTTCCCGTCGGGCGGGTCGCGCGTGCAGCAGCCGACGGCCCGCGGGCTGAAAACGCAGGCGGGGCCGGCGCAGGTTTGCTCTCGACCGACTGTGCCCCCTCTAACGTGCGGCTCTGCGGTCGGGGGAAGTCGGAACGCCCTTCGGGTCGCGGGCGCACAACCCGGAGCCCACGCGGGCGCACGCAAAAACTCATCAGTCCCCGCTCTATTAGAGGGATCGGCTGTGTATAGCTTTCGACAGTTATTTATTGACTTTGTGGTGGTTAAACCTCAAGTCCTAGACCTTCTCCCCAGGGGTCCTTCCACGTTCCTCCTACCGCAGCCCCTGCCCTGCCGGCGGGCGGGGAGAAGGGACAGCAGCAGAGCGGATCCAACACACTCCAAGGTGAAAATGGAGTGAATATTTTACTGTTTCTGTTTACATCTTGATTCAACTCATTGATTTTTTTTTTTTTCAAAACCTCATCTTTTTCTGGATCCCTGTTTTTCCCCGGAACATTCAAGGTTTATGTAAGATTTCAAAAAATAAGTCAGCCTTGTTCTCATGGACATGCCTACTATGATGTTCTTTCTATATCTACTCTGAGAAAAGGCATAAATGAAATGTTAATTCTTCTTTCTCTCATACATGGAGCCATTTTAAATTACAGAAACAACATGACAGGCACTATCACAGTGTGAAATACATATATATATATATATTTTTTTTTTTTTTTTCCTGCTTTACATTACCTGCCAGGAGGAACTAAAAGGTGTAGGATTTATGGATGAATTTTAGAAGCATTGGGGTCTCCAGATCACTGTTTCAAATTAGGGACTTTTGAAATCTCTAATTTACATGTAAGTTTAAGCAGTGAATACTAAAGGCATGACCTAACCGGAAATGAGCTTCTTCGCTGAAAATGCTGTGATATAAGGACTTGCTCTGTGAGCTTCATACAAGGTCTGAATGAAAATCCTCAGGAGACAGAAGACAGACCAGATGGAGTACATCCAGAAGATTCTGCCGTAACCTGCATTTGATCTCAGAATCAACCTGATAAAGATGCATCGTTCAACTATGGGAACCACACTGTTGACTGTAACACGGCCAAGGATGCCTGGCAACTTTAAATGGCATCTGGGAGACCCACACTCGTCAGTGTAGTGAGGCTTCAGCTGGTACCAGCCGAGGCAGAGTTCCCAGAGGATTCTAAAGCCTCTTCTTGACTGAGCTGAACAGTGACGGACCTGGGCATTCTTTACTTGAAAACTGGGTGGACAACCTTGCAACTTTAAATTCATGATGCTCTTGGAGGATTCTGCTATCTAGAACACTGGTTCAGACAGAGCTCGGCCTAGTGCATGCCAAGTGGATGGGCACCATCTGAAGGCGCTGCTTCCATCACATAACATTTCCCTCCACAGAATGAGCTCTGTGAGCATGATCTCTGACCACAGCAGTCGCCTTCGTCTTGTTTGTTCTCTGTCTTCTTAGACACTGCAGGTTAGGCAGACAGAGACACTTTCTTAGCCTCGTTCCAGTGAGGCCATTATTTCCATCCTATTTTCTTTTTAGAGCAAGAGAGACAACAAAACCTTAGGTACAACAACGCCTTGGTCTCTAGGCATTTTTTAAGACTAATTAATGGAATAGCAATGCGTGAGTGCATTCCAACTTGGGGATTAAAAAAAACTGAGTATTGGCCAAAGTTGTATCAAAAAATTTGATCATTTTCTCAGATAGACATCTGGTCTTAAAATTAAAAATTCTAACTCAAATTTCTCTCACTTAAAATCTTACACTCTTTTCATTATACCATTACTTCAAAAATATGTATTTTTTTAATTCTGATAGCCAGTTACAGAACTCATAAGAGATTTTGTATTTTCCTAGAGACTGTATTATGTATTTGTAAAAGCATACAGAAAGATTTAATAGAAGTAATAGCAGATAATTATGAGAAAATATTTTAGGGGAAATAGACTAGAGTATCTAATGCTGTTGAAGTCATTGCTAACGACACTCTAGAAACTACATGATTCTATCTATTGTGGATGGTATTGAAGCAGCACTAATTTCATGAAGTAGATAAGAGAGAAGTTATATTTATTCAAGAGATATTTGTTGGAAGAGCACCCTGTGGCAGGTGCACTCCTAAGTACTGGGTACGTAACCATGAATAAAGCCTTTAGGCATTGAGTTCCCACCGTGTGGATAAAGTGGTCAAAATGGTGGTCATCCCTCAACACATTCCTTGCTTTTAGAGAAGTGGGACTTGAAGAAATAATCAATGAAAATTTTTTCATCGCAGCTTCCTGAACTTTACTCTTGTGCGGTATTCCCAACCTGGGATCTTATCTGTGAAACTGTATCTTCCAAACTGTAGCTTCCTAGCGATATGCACAGGTGAATGTATGGAATCCATGAACAAGGTAAGCCTTTCAGGTGTCCAAAAATAAATCAATAAATAAGGACAAACCTCCCATGCACCAATCACTGAAACTAAGTCCTGGGAAAACAGTAATAAAAGGTAAACTTTGATGTTCTTCAGTTATATGAACGAGGGGATGAGAGCCCAGACTATTGTACCAGAATGAATACAGTTTGCCCTTACTATAAAAGTCTCAAAAAAAAAAAGAGAGAGAGAGAGAGATTTATAAGATAATAAGAAAATGAGTAAAATTTAGTGATTTTTTACTCTGATGCATATATTGAAACATTTTACTTCTTCTCTGCTGGAATGGAGTGTCTGTAAGCCCTTGCATGTCTCTCTCTAGAAGTAATGATAAGGGCTCATTGATGTGCTCACAAAATGAGTGAAGGAATACTAAAAAGAGTGCCAAGGGGCCCCGAGTGGCTCAGTGGATTAAGTATCCAACTCTTGATTTTGACTCAGGTCATGATCCCAGGGTCATGAGATCGAGCCCCTTCTGGGCTCCAGGCCAGCACGCAGTCCACTTGGATTCTCTCTCCCTCTCACTCCCCCCAACTCATGCACCCTCAATATCCATCTCCCTCTCTCTCTCTCTCTCTCTAAAATAAATACATAAATCTTTTAAAAAAATAAAAATTAAAAAAGAGTCCATTTGATCATCAGGAGGCCCATGTTCTGATCCTGTCTACCACTGGTTCACTGCTGAACTGTGCAAATCACTGCATCTCAGATCTCAATTTTCTGATGAGGAAGATGGCTTCCTTCAAATTCTAAAATTCTAAGTTGATGATTAATTATTAATTTTAAATACATACTGGGTCTATATACTTCTTAAGATACCACCCAAAGAGAAAGTTTTAGATACAGTTCAGAATCCTCCTAAAATACAGAGGCTACAAATTTAGATATTTGCTCACTATTTGGGGATTATACAACATCAAGAAAGATAACACAAATCTGTCATTTGTGCCCAAAAGGATAAAAATCATCCTTCCTAGGCTGAAAATGCTGATGCTTTTACTGTAATTAAATCCATAAGAGAACTAACCCATCCAAAGAGCAACAAATTCTTCTGTGAATTGTCACATATTCCTAAGCACCACCTAAGGCCTATTCCCCATATTAAAGGAAATGCTGAACAAGCTAGACAAGCAGAAATTTTTATTTTTTCACATATTTATTTTCTAGTCATTTTCCCCATTACATTAAAAAAAAAAATACTCCGCTGAAATTCAGAAGAAAACTTTCAAAATAAAAATCACATACATCCTCAAGGTTGACATTCTATGCTTTTCAAAGCACCAGACTAGTTAAAGCTTAAAATAACCCTGTGGAGATGATATAACTAGTTATCCTATCACTATTTTGCAGATGGGGAAATTGAGACCTAAAACTTTGAGTAACTCTCCCAAGGTCAAAAGGCTAGAAAGATGCACAAGCAATGTTGGTTCAGGGGTAGATGTCTTTTCCCAGTCATGACAAGTTGAGTGGATATCTATTTTTACTCTGTGAATTAAATCAGTTCACCAAAGATTTTGTGTCTGATGGCTTACTAGTGATAAATTCTTAGTATCACAATAGCTGATTAATTCCCTAAGCCTTAGCTGGTGTATTGTCAGGAGCTATATATTAACTTTAATCTTCATATAAAGTATTCTGAAAATACCTAACAAGTGTCCTAAAGCCAAAGAAATTACTTGCGATTATACTTATCACTGCTCTCTGTTACTGAATACTTAAGTTTTTAAATCAGCTGTAAGATAGAGATGAGTTTGGAAGGAAGATTTTTTCTTAAATCTTTGTTTCTTAGATTACAGTAATTTGGGTATATTTTTTAAT
This sequence comes from Lontra canadensis, assembly GCF_010015895.1. Classification (NCBI taxonomy): domain Eukaryota; kingdom Metazoa; phylum Chordata; class Mammalia; order Carnivora; family Mustelidae; genus Lontra; species Lontra canadensis. Next base: position 7,239,873 of record NW_022631038.1, read on the forward strand.
GATCAAATTTAATGTATATGACTAAAATCACCAGAATACAGAATAATAAGTGGAATATATTGAGGAATACTTGTTGATAAATATAGGCTATTACATGATCCATTTGAGTATAAAAATCACTGTGTTCCAAGAAGACAATTGAAGTGATTGGATCCGATCTGTCACATCCATCTTGGCAACAACATACAAAATTATCGGAGCGCTTCTACTTTTCTACCAGTTCTGGTTTTGTGTTGTTTTCACTTTTAATAACCGACTCCTTGCTATGAAATGTCACAGAAGGAGAGTTCTCATTAAATTTCCAGACAAACTTTCGAGAAATAAATAAATAAATCTACCTAACTTCACTGGGATCTCAGAAAACAGACTCCTCCGCAGTTCAACTCCGTACCAGACTTGAGAACCGCTGGCTCATTCTGGAGCCACACTCAGGGTACATTTTCTGCCCTATTTGTGATGCCTGCAGAGTGCAAGGAGAGGGCGGCAGGGCCATCCCACCCTTTCTCTCGATGGCTCAGGGTCCGTCAGAAACACTGGGCACGTTCACAGGTAACACAGGAGAGTTCCACAAAAGGAATATTTATAAAGGAGGGGGGGCCCAGCAAGCAAGAATAGGGCATCTGCCAATAGAAGGAGACTCCATGAGAGGCAGCCCTTATGTCCCTTACTTAAGGAAGACACTCATGTGAAATGGACTCGTTTATTACTTTGTGATCAAGTCACATAATTTTAATTAGGAAACTATTTTAAAAGAAAATGGATATAAATGGCATTTTGTGGTAATGTTGGTAGAAGCATCACTGTGGAAACTTCTTTCTACTCTAATCCCTAAGGAATGTCACCTCTGAAAATTCCAGTACATGTATGTCATTTGCCTAGGGATTGCTCATATTAAATATCTTGTTGGCCATTATTCAATCTTAAATTTTGCTTTGATTCTTCATCTTCCTTTAGTCGTAAAGGACAATACAGATACATAATACTTACTGGTCAACAGGTGTTAAAATATTATGTCGCCAGACCCCTGAAGGAAAGCTTGGCTGGGAGCCCATGTGCTGGCCCTGTCGTTCCAGGCATAAGGGAACTCTCTGACTCCAGTCTCCAGCTCAGCTCTACCGGCCCCTCCTGTCAACCAAGCCTGACAAGAAGCCAGAGGGAGCAGCATCCCCTGTGCAACCAGTGAAGGATGGTCTGACAGGACAGTGCAGAGTGGAGAAGGGGGGAGACTGAGTAGGTTTTGAGGAACAACTGGAAAAAATCCAGGAGAGCAAAAGCACAAGATAGTCAGAGACTCTTCCCTCAAACAGGCTTGGGAAAGGTGTAACAAGAGCAAAAAGAGGGCCAAGAACGACCACACACAAACATGGGAACAAAGCTGAGTCATGCTTTACCTAACTGCACATTAACATTATGCTTTATAGTCTATGTAAAAACGATTAATCCAATTTTACAGATGAGAAAACTGAGGTGTGGAAAAATTAAATAAATTGCCCCAAATCATACGATTGGCAAGTGGCAGAATTAGGACTTGAAACAAAAGCTTCCGGATTTCAAATCCCACGCTTTCCCAGTAGGGAACCCACACCCGAAGGCATACGTGAGGAGGTGTCCGATTTCCCACTGGCCTGAGTTGGAGCCCAACTAGGGAAGATCAGATCTTAACTGACCCCGTTTGCATCAGGATTAGCCACAGCTGAAGGTCCCTGAGACGTGGGTCTCTAAGAAATCCATTAAACAACATGAACAGACCTAGTCATTGAGAGTTTGTTTTTTGCCTTTGTATCTACTGGAGACACATACTGGAAGAAGAAAATGTGCCATCCAGGCATTTTTTTCTCTTTGCCAGAGGCATGTGCACCACTTGAGAGAAGACACTGCCATTTACGTAATACTGGAATGGTTAATATTTATGCTCAGTTGTCTGCTACTCTCTGCCCCAGGACAACGTGAACTAATTTTTAGAGTATAACTAGCAAAGTGCTTTGTAAAAACAAGGTAAGAAATGCATGTAACCAAGCTGTATTCGATTTGGCCTCAATAAACTTCTCTTCCATTAACCCCATTCAATTATACAATTCTCAATAGGAAAGATAATTTCTCTTATGTTCCTTAAGTAAAACACTCATACGAAATGGATTTATCACTTGGTGATCAGTCCATACAATCTTTTTTTACTAAAATATATTTGACATATAACATTGTGTAAACTTGAAATGTATAACACGTTAGGGCATCCGGGTGGCACAGTCCGTTAAGCATCTGAGACTTGGTTTCAGCTCAAGTCATGATCTCAGGATCATTCAAGTCCTGAGCTGGGCTCTGCACTGGATGTGCACTGAGCCTACTCAGGATTCTCTCTCTCCCTCGGCCCCTACAACCCCCACCCCACTCACACTTTCACTCTCTTCTCTAAAAAAAAAAAAAAAAAAAAAGTGTAACATGTTCATTTGATACACTTATATATTGTAATATGATTGCCATTGAAAAGATAATTAGCACCTCTATTACACTGCATAGTTATCATTTCTTTTAAATAGCTGCAATAATTAAGTTCTAGATTCTGAGCAAATCTGATGAGACGGTTGTCTATATTCTCTATACTGTGCACTAGATCTCTAGGATTTATTCACTACACTGCAAGTTTGTCCCCTTAACAACATCTATCCTATACCCCATCTTCCAGCCCCTAGCAACCACAATTTTACCCTCTGCTTTAAGCACATATAAGTGGTATCATACAGCATTCCTTTTTTCTGCATCAATATTGTCACAAATGATAGGATGTCCTTCTTTCTCATGGCTGAACGATATTCCACTATAAATATAACAATATTCCATTACATATATATACATATATATACATATATAATCTTCTTTATCCAGTCATCAGTTGATGGGCGCTTACATTATTTCCATATCTTGGCTATTGTGAATAATGTTGCAATAAACATATACCCAGAAATAAAACTGCGGGACCACAGCGGGACCACATTGGCAGATCTAGTTTTAATTTTTTAGATTTAATTTTTAAAGATTAAATTTTTGATTTTTTGTTGTCTTCCTATAGTTATGAAAGAGCAATACGGATACTTAACAGACAACAGACATATATTAAAATACTATATAATGATCGTCTAGGCACTGTTGAGAGCACAAAGAAGGTGCAAGGAATAAAATGAAACACACATACACAGTCCTCCTCCTCCTCCTCATCATCATCACCTTTAGATGAAAGGACTTTGCCATCTGATGGGATGGGTGAGAGTCTCCTGCAAGCTGAGACAGATACACAGAGAAATCACCAATTTGCAGAATATCACAATAATTGTTATGCCATTTTCTGCAACTCACACAAAAGACAATACTGTCTATTTTATATAGGGACATGTATGCATATATAAATAGAAATGGCATGGCATGATATTTCCCACACTGAGAACAGTGATTCCATCTAAGCAGTGTGAGAAGGAGGAACTTAGACAATGGCCAAAAGAGAATTTACCCTCCCTTGTAATGTTTCAACTTTTATGAGATACGAATATATTTTTGTACATGTCATGTATTTTTCTAAGTCTTTACAATAACACAAAATAGTGGTGTATACAAAGTTGTATTAGCATAGATGAAGGAAATGTTCAATGTGCCCATGTAATCATGGAAGCCATCTTAAAGGAGGTGCCATCTGAATTTAGTCTCAAGGATAAATAGGAAAACTGATTAGAAATATGAGAGTAGGGCACATCAAGAGAAAACCATCAAAGTATGCAAAAATAAAGAAATGAGACAAAATATGGTGTGCCTGTTTAGGCATGGCTACAGAGAGAATGTGTGTGCAGGAGAAAGGGAACGGTCATAGAAAAGGTACCTGTGCTTCTAAGAGGCTTGCTTGTGAGACTAGCAAGCTTAGAATCAGGACTATCAACTTCTAACCCATGACCTCTTAGATAAACAGAAACATCGCCTGCCTTCCTTAAATGTTAATAGAAATTTATTTTTAATATTTACTTATTTAGGAGGGGGAAGGGGCATACAGAGGGAGAGAGAATCTCAAGCAGACTCCCCGCTGAGTGCAGAGCTCAACGCAGGGCTCATACTGAGGACCCTGAGATCATGACCTGAGCCAAAATCAAGAGTCGGATGCTTAACTGACTGAGCCACCCAGTGCCCCAGAAATTTCAAAAACAAACGAAATATTGAAACCAAAGATAAAACAAAGGAATGACAGCTTTAGAATTACATCCCCCTGACACACACCCAATTTTGTCACATCTGGCTGCAAGTTTTGTCATCATGAAAGAAAGAGAAAAAACAGTTCATGTTCAACATTGATCCAGTTACAGACAAAACACATAAAACTACTTCCCCATTACATACAGATTAAAAAAATGAGATCATGCCCAAAGATAAACTCATAATCAATTACTAAAAGCTACTTTCCAGTGGTTAATTATGCCAAATTCATCAAATGGATCATTTGACAGCACTGACCATCTCTGAGGAGGGTTTGGTACAAATCCCTACCACGCCATCTCTGAGGAGGGTTCTGTACAAGCTCCCTCCACGCCAGGGCCTCATTCTCCAGGTTGGGCCTTCCCCAGATAAGATGCTCTTTCCTTCCTTTCAGTCACTGTCAAGACCAGTGCCCTTTGAGATGTTCATTAAAGGAGGAGGCACCCTGTGCCGCAGTTTCTTATATCAGTGGCTGGAGCTTATCTACAGGTGCTGTAGGGTTTTTTTTTTCCCTCAGTTGCCGGTTCAATATTTTCGAAGCTCAAATATTTGCCAAATATGCTAAGCTCTTCTGAAAATTACCATTTTTGGAAGTTTGAAGCATTTGGTGTTTTCCCTGGTGCTCCAAAGCCAGAGCAGCTCCAGGCTGCAGATCTGGACAAGCATATTTCCCTCTGACAAGATCGCAACGTGTTTTCCATGGCCTAATTGCAATAATTTTATAAGCAGCCTATTCCAGGCCTCTGGAGCCAATTTTTGTGGTACAACCAATTAAGTCTTCTATTTTTTTTTCTTTTTAACATTGGATGTTTACCAAAGAAAAGAAGTCAGTTCACTGGATGAATGCACAAAAAAGAAAGATTTTGGAATGGTGCCTATCAGCTGGTGCCATCTGATCCTTGCTAGGGGTGCTCACGAGCCTGGGGTGGGCATTACTTTTGGAGGAATCCATGTTAATGGCTCCTCCTGGATCCAGGGTTCAACTATGTGAACATCTTCTTAACAAGCACAAGCAAACCTTTTTTTTTTTTTTTGGGGGGGGGGGGGGGGGGGGGGGGGGGGGGGCTCGGTTATATCCCAATACAGCCTGCTAATGGGAGAGTTGTCATAGCAATGGAATGTGGCAAGGCTATAATTTTTTTTAATAGTACCTACCCTTCTTTCTTGTCCAAAAAAAAGAAAAACCAAATTCTCCCTGAACCATTGAAGCTAGCCAGGAAGGGGCACCTGGAGGGCTTCGCTGGTTAGGCAGCTGACTCTTAGTGTGGGGCAGGGCATGATCTCAGGGTCCTGGGATCAAGTTGCACGCTGGGCTCTGTGCTCAGTGAAGAGTCTGCTTGAAGTCTCTCTCTCTCCCTCTGCCCCTCCCCCTTCTTTCTCTCTCTCAAAATAAATAAATCTTTAAAAAAATGAGTTTCCAGGAAGAGGGTATTGATTGCATTGATGATTTTCATCTAAGACCCTGATAGAGAGGTTCTAAGAATCATTGGTTAAACCATGATCTTTCTTAGGAAGAAGGTTAAACAACTCAGAATATTCCCCTTACAAAATTATCTTTTGATTGGTAATACCTTAGGACAAAATATATTCATTACATCAACTCTGAAAATGAGTAAGCCCTTGGATTTATTTTTTCCCCTCCTTTGAGGTGGGAAAGCATCTTCAGAAGAAATTCTAAAACACAAGGGGGAAATAGCTTCCTTTTTTAAAATTTCAAGTCCAACTGAAGATACTCTAATATGAACCTCAAAAATTCTGATAGACTTTCAAATGATGTCATTGTGGAAATAAGCAAATTCCGTCATTTATAAGCTTCACACCACAACTTCAACAATCCGTTTGTAATTAACCACACGAATAGCAAGAACAAAGTCTTCCCTCAGATCACTAGGCAGGGCTTTCAAAGCTAATATTTGCTTGTGAACAATCTGATACATTCCAGAGAGAAGAGCTTGTGTGCCCTCTTTGTCTTCCCACCGAAAATCCCTATTACAGTGCCAGCATTGTTGACATTCCATAGGTTAATGCAGCCATCATTTTTTTCCTAAATTCATTCATTATATCAAAAAATTGTATTCACTGGCAAAGGGTGTCATCAGCTTTATTGTAATCCTCAGGGCTTGAGACAAATTTGGATTTTTTCCATAGTCTTTTTTTATGCATAAACTTTTTTATATGCATAAACTAGAAGTTGGAAAAAATTATTTTGCTGTAAAATTCATCCCAATGAATAGCATAAGAGTAATGCCATAATTCTTGGCACATTTCACAGTTTGACACACTAAATTATTAATTCAGTACTTGACTACTATGACAGTTCATTTTATGTGCCAATCTAACTGGGCCATGGTACCCAGATATCTATCAAACATTATCTTAGATGTTTCTGTCATTTTTTTAGATGACATTAACACTTAAATCAGTAGAACTGGAGTAAAACAGATTGCCTCCCTAATGTGGGTGGGCCTTACCCAATCAGTCGAAGACCATAGTAGCGCAAAGACAAATTCCTATCAATTTTTTTCTTCAGTGTAAGTGGGAAACAGCAAAAAGTGAATGACAGATGTGTAGGGAGAAACAGAGACTAAAAGCTAGAAAAGGAATAAAATCTTCCACCAAGGGACAGATGTAAGAAAGGACACAGCACCGTCACTATCCATATGAGCTGTCATTCCTGGAAGCATTCAAAGCAGAACACCAAATGCTCCCTGGTAAGGAGGCTAAAAATGATCTCCAAGTTAAGAATAATCGCCCAAATTTCAAGGCCATAAATACTGAGAGAATATACTAGTAATGTGCAGTTGTGGATACCTACCTACCTTAGCTAACTTACTTTCTGGAATATTAAATGATATTCAGTCAGCAGCACAAAGAACAGGTAAAGCACAAGTTACAGAGAATGCAGCTTCACAATGATCTCATAATAATACACCCAGTTACAATATGCCATACCCCACCTTCTAGCCAACACACCATCAAGAGAAAATCTGAAATGCTTGGGTAAATAAGACATTTATAAGCAATTTGCAAGAGTCTGACAGAATTTCTTCTAAATACAAAAATACAAACAATGCTTCAACTTTAAATGTAATCAGTGACCTATGCCCAATTTGTTCTCAGTATTGTCATCTCTTTGGAAATTGGTAAAAATAACCTAGCTCAGAAATGGTGTCTGTAACCTACAGGAAAGTGGTTGGTTACCTCACCTGACCCTCTTAATCACAGTATTATGGGACTATTATTTCAGTCAATCAAAACTATGTGCCTCTTATTTTTCTAAATCCGATCTGTGACTGCACCCTTTCAAAGATATCAATACAAAATGTACAGGATATTGACCCCCCCACCTATGGGTTCTTCCATAAAACAGGGTGATCAAAGACAGATACATCCAGCCTTGGTGACTAGAGTTTCGGTAGAGGAATTCAAACATTTCTCCAATTATTTGAAAAATAAAATACTTCTTGACAAATGAGAGAAGAACGAATTCTAGTCCAAAATGTCCACTTTAGATGAACACATGTAAGACATAATTTGGGCCAGACATGTGCTCATTAGCATATAATTCAACTTCAGATTTGCGAGGGGGATTCTCTGTGACCTGGATGTATTGAGCAAAAGACTAACCCCAACCCACACTCTCGGTCATCGGAAAATACAAAATTCCAAGGGAACAAAGCCAGCTCTCTGCCCTCTCCTCCCTCTCTCGCCCGGCCTCATCACTGGTTCAACAGGGGCTTCACGAACATCTCTACCAGCCCAGATCACTCCCCTGAGGTCAGATGAACACTCTTCATAGTATTGTGTGGTTCCAAAACCAAACTTTAGCTCTTCCCCCAACCTCATCCCAGTTTTTTCCCCCCTCCATGAGTGCCACCAGCACCCAACAAGTAGCCCATCTACACCAAGGGATCATCTAGTGCCTCAAGTTACACATCTCAGCTGTTACCAACTTTAACTGTTTTGCCTCTCAAATAACTCTCAAATCTGCCCACTTCACCACAGTAGTCTGGGCTAAGGTCATCCTTCTCCTGCGATCTGCAGGCACCTCTTTATGAATCAGCCAACACCGCAACCCTACTTCCAAAGTCTGATCTCTTCTACCCAACGCAACCAGAGTGTCTTTCCAAATTCCAATCTGACTTCACTACCCATCCCCACCCCACTCCCTTCCTGCCTAAAACCTTACAGTGGATTGCTTTCACTGTTAGAATCAAGACCAAACCACTCCTGTGGCCTACGCCACCTTCCATGGCTTCCCCCTCTCCAGCCCCAGTCTACATCAGCCCCCTCTCCTCTTTCTTCCTCTGCCACATTTGCCATTCATTTTTAACGCACCATGCTCCCTCACATTCTGGGTCTCCTCTCTCTTCACCTGGCTAACTCTCTGCCTGAGCTCATGTTCTCCCGAAAGCCAGGTCTGAGGCAATGACTACGTAAATGCCAATGCTTTATTTAAGGAGATGTAAGCCCATGGCAGGAGGGAAGGCAAGGGAGCAATGCAAAGTGACCTATTACCATCCCGGCCACCACTTCACGAGGAGGGTCCTTTGGTGGGTGCACCCGCCTGGCCACAGGAGGTCCCTCAGACAGGCTCTTCAGGCCCGCCTGTCTGAGAAGAGTCTGTTAGAGGAAGGGAGTGAGGAGAACCACGCTGCACAGGTCTTTGGTTGAGGCCTTTTTCTCTCTTTAGCCAAAACCCTTTCCATGGGGAGTAAGCTCACTCAGGGCTCCGGGCTGTCACTTCCAATTTCATTAATTGGGAAGCCAGACCACAACCCATCGTGTATTGTTTTATCAAGTCCTGAAGTGACTAGGGCGAAACAGACTCAGGGTCCCTGAGTGTAGGAGGCTGCCCAGGGGGGCGGAGTCTGGCCGGAAGGCAAAAGCTGCTCACCCTCAGGCAGCAGGCGGGTCACCCTGATTTGGCAATACGCTGGGACATCAAGACAACAGTGGGACACTCCTGGGATGCGGCTATAACCTTGCAACCCTAATAATGGTATTTACAACAGTTCTGGTGACCCAGAAAATTTGCTTATAGCACAGAACTAAGGAAAAGTAATCTAAAAAACTGTATAAACTATGTTCCTATTACACTCTTTGGTTCTGTTGGAATTTTTTTTTCCCAAGAGCATATATTGCTTCCATAACTTTATAAAATGGAAGCAAAAAGTATCTCAAGAAGAGGGTGCAACAGGTTCCACCGTCACCCCTTGGGGAAACCCAATATAGGGAATGACCAGGAACACCCAGGGCCAACCCAGCCGCAAGGTGAAGTCAGGCCGTGAAGGCCATTTTCTGAGGAATCGTGTATGTCCAGGCCTTGGTGGCCCTATCTATAAACCTCAGATGAGGTCTTCATTCAGTTGTGAGGAAGAGCAGGCGAAGACGTGCTTTGAAAGCTTGATGCTACATCTCCACTCCAACCGTTGCTACCTGGCAAGATCTCCCCATGTCACTTTCCATCTCAGTGACTACGGTCTTTTTCCAATTTATCTTTTTCTCTGAAACTTCTCCTAACTAACTTTATTTGACATTGCAATAGTAAATAATAGATGTGAAACTTTTCGCATCTGTACTGAAAAAAAAAAAGTTACAAAATAAAGTTGTATAATGCCTCCAGCTATCATTATAACTGAACAGCAGAGAATATTTCAAAATATTTTGAAAAAAGATTGTTAGGCAACATCATCCCATTTCAACAGTGATTCTTTTGCAGAGTGGTGACTGTTCTGTAGTTTCCATATTTTCTGCCACCAGCATAAATGTCTTATATCTCAGGAAATCCATATTCTTCCAATATTTTTAATAAAATATCAATTGAGGATATATTTTTAAAGGATGACATGCAATGCTGATAATATAAGAATGGCAAATATATTCAGTCTACCTGGAAAACAAATGGCATATCACGTTTAAATGACTACATCCACCTGTGCAGAAATATTACACATCCAAATCTCTCCCAAGGAAATAAATTTAAATGTGGATGGAATTTCATGCACAAGGAAGTGCTGGGGGAAATGCTGACTGCTGCACCATATACGATCATGAAAGAAGAGAAAAAATCATAAAATGTGACCAAGCAATAAATGATTAAATAAATTAAATATAATACAATATTTATGAATTAAAAATAATAAATATATATTAAAATATATCCATATTGTGAACATCATAAAGATTTTAGAAATTAGGTTTATAAAAAACTTTAACTTTTTATCATAGAAATGTTTAAACAGGCAAAAAATACAGAGAATCATATACATAATGAATTCCCAAGTTCCCATCTCTGAGCTGCAACATTATCAACACATTATCAAACTAACTTTATCTGTACTCCCATTAATTTCACCCCATCCAACATATATTTTGAAGCAAAATCCTCACATTCATATCATTTCATCCATAAACTATTGAGTCATTTCAAGGTAAAGACTTTTAAAACATTGCAATATCACTATTATACTTACAAATAAATAGTACTTTCTTAACATAATCAAATCCATATTCAATGTTATAAAGAATTTTCATTATTCTTTATGACAGAAGAACTTTAATTCTTCTAATGAGATGGTCAAAACTTTGATAATTTAAGTGGAAAATCAGGATACAAATTTGTATATAGTACATTATTCAAACGCATAAAAACAACTGTAGCAAGAGATTATAAGGAATATGTGGGTATTCTTAAATTTAATATACACAATCTCAGCTCTCCACAAATGAAGGACCTTGACTTGTCACATTTCTGGTGCCCGACCTGGAATCACACCCCTGGGCATGAGCTATGTGGGGATAGGAACGCGGGTGGGGCAATTGGGAGGTGAGCCTACCCCACCTCGCAGCCCCCAGGGCCCCCAAAGGAGCTTTGCTGTCATCTGCAGACCACTGTGCTTGTATTATATGGGAAGATGTATGCACAAATTTGGTATTTCCAAAATCATTCTGAAATTCTCCTCCCAAACATCATGGATCTGTTACAGCAAAACATTTCATAAAGTTTGTTTCTACTGGAGATATCATGCTTTGGGATTTACTTATTGAATACTTTTTTCCTCCCATTTAAAAAAGCCACAGTAAACATACACACCAGGTTGCTGTGAAAATAAAATTAGCCAGGGCTCGCCAGGCGACTATCACAGTACCTGGAGCTCAGTGAGTGCCTTAGAAGTGCAGGTGGTTATGGCAGGAAGCACTGCCTTTCTCTCTGGGAATAAAAAGGAATACAGAACACCAGTCTTCCATCAAGAAGAGTATACTAAGTAAATTTCACTTATTCTATTTTACCACAAAATAAACATTACTTTTGACAGTTAATTGAACTATATGATCTAATTACGAGAAGCAAATGAATAACCTGTATTTTTTATCCAAGCTGTGGACTCCTATACCACTTTGAGTTTAACTCTCTTAAATCCTCCATATTCTTCAATGACTTAAAGGCTGTTGTTTTATCGTTCCAAATAATATCCCCGTAGAAAATATCTGTCATACTGCATATTTTCAAAAGTGAATGAAAAGGCAGTGTAACTAAAACAAATTTGTAGTGAGTGATAAGAACCCTCGTCAAGCCACTGTGCAGGTTTCTCCAACACAAGCCTAAAGAAAAATGTATGGCTTGCTCATAATTATTTAAGATGAATATATTCTATGGATCTTTAGTTATGTGTATCAGGCTACAATATACTGTATTAATAAATATAAAATGGAGAAAGATAGATTTTAGATTTTGAGTTTGAATCTTCTAAAAATCCACGATTATAACAGAAGTAGGAAATCAATGGTTGTGTCCCAGCTTTTTCTTTACTGGAATGAGACATCACTTCCCATGAGTCACTCTTCCCTTTGGAGCCTATGACTCAGCCATGATTGTATAAGACATTGCTACCTATTGAGCAGACTATGTTTAGATCATGAAGCAAGTGGTATAATCTGTCAAATATAATTCTGAAAACGCTGGTGTGTAAATATGACTTTTTAATATAGTACAAAATAAGTATATTCTTATTGCTTATAAATACAAAGAAAACATTCTAGTTTGCTATCCTTAGAAAGCATATGCATCACAGATAATGTAATAAGAATTAGTCTCCAAAGAAGATTTACAAAGACTCTATAAGTGATGTCAATATGTGCGTGAGAGTGTGTGTGTATGTGTGAGTGTGTATATGTGTGTGTGTTTGTGTGTTGTAGGGGGTGGGGGAGTATTTAGCAGAATCACCTGACAAGATTTCAAAATACGCATTCCCTCTTTCAATAAAGTCCTCGTTCAACAAATATTTGTCAAGTGTCCGTTAAGTGTCAGGCATTGTTTCTGGTACACACAATATCCCAGCTTTAATTTCAGTCTTCAACAAAACACATCTTCCAGAATTTGTTGGCTTTCTCTGGAGGTGAGGGATAATGTGTGCAGTATTTAATTTATCTCCCCAAAACTCTCCATTATCTTCAACTAATGAAAGGTTCTTCCTTACAACATCCAAGGAAGCAATATATTCTACCATGTGTTTTCAAACTGGAAAAAGAAAGAAAGAAAGAAAGAAAGAAAGAAAGAAAGAAAGAAAAGAAAAGAAAGAAAAAGACAGACACCCAAATTTGTGAAATGTCCCCAAGATCACACAGGTCATCATTAGCAGAAGTGAGATTTGAACTTCAGCCATTTGGCTCCAGATGAGAACATATCCTCTGGATGGACAGCTAATTCTAGGACAGAGTGGGGAGGGAAGAAAAGGAAAGACAGCAGGGCTGAGCCACACTTGCCCAGTTCCTTCGTTTACCAACGAGAGAAGTGTCGAGTTCACCTCTACCAGGAAGACGTGATTGAAACGGCAGCGGGAAGCAGAAGAGTTACCCAAATACACATCCCTCCACAAGGAAACATGACCCTGAGTTCTGGGATTGCCCCGAGAGCAAACACCTGTTCTCACGTGAAACCAGTGCCTGGATGTGCATTCAAGCATGTTGAAGAGAAGGTTCTGTTTTGTGGATTCTTCTTGAAAGGAGGGGTACCTATCTTTTCTAGGTTCTCTATTTAATCACGCCTGATTATGCCAAGTTTTATTTGATACGTTAAGATGGAGAAAACTTCAGGTAACTTCAAATAAACACATTGTGTATGGCATATGCCTGCGTGACTGGTTTCCCAAGTCCTGCCCCACTGTACTTGGTGACCATGTCATTTCTCCCTCCCTAATCTCACGCCAATGCCAGCAAAGCACTGCGACTCCAATATTCTGGTCTGGATCACCGTTCCCTCTTTTAAGGCTGTTTGTAAAATGCGTGTGTACTTGCGGATGCGTGTGTGTGCCCGTGCGTGTGTTCTCCTCTAAGATCTGCACTATTTGGTTTTCTTTTCCTAATTTCCTCCTGTAATTATTATCAACATCTCATACACTCGATTATATGATACAAGTCTAAAAGTTTTAAGTTTCTCTTTAAAAAACACAAATAAGTCTGTTCAGGGATTCAAAGAAAACAGAAATCTTTCACCAAGGAGAAAAACAATAAAGCATTTGGGATGTAGAAAGTATGGGGATAGTCCATTGATCTTGCGTTTCTTCTCGATGGCAGTTAGTTCAAGAAGTCTCAAACAGGCTTCACCTGAGTTGCTTCTAGGAAATCAGGAAGCCAACAGAAAGAGAAGGGGGGGGGAAATAAGGAAGATGGGGGGGGTGAGAAAGAAGAAAGAAAAAGAAAAAAACCCTGTCCACTCAAAAAAGAAGACTTCCAAAGATTCCAAAGCCCTGAACACTCCGTACCATTAATCTCCATGAAATGCACTTAATGAATGACGTAAATGAAAATCCAATTAGAAAATAATCAACGGAGATTGCATGCAAATCCTTCTCCAGCGCTTTGCTCCACATTCCAGGCTCGAATCCCACAGATCAGACCTCCCTTCAGACAAAGTGCAATGTCAGAGCATGAACACAGGTTGCAGAACATTGCACCTAGAAACCATGGCTTCTGGAGAGATTTGGGGCCACAGCTGGGACAGCATAATCCAGAAAAACACCGCAGTACCGTGGGCCCCCTGACTCAAGCATCCTCTCTGACTAGAGAAAATGGGGTCCCTGCACAGCATTGCTTGATTAGGTTTCTATGCTGATTCTCATTTCATCAGCGGCCGCGGGCCTATGAGGGTACTTTTTAGCTCAGTCAATACACGCCACATCAGGCGCCTAAAACAAGCCAACCATCCATCCCTAAATAATAACACTGTCAACAGTAAAAAGAAGCCACAACCAAAGACGCTCAAGGAAAATAAAGGGGTTGTTATAACTAGGCAACACCTATTTTAACAAAATTCCATTTAGGAATTATGCAGACACAAAAGTAGGTCAGATCCCAAGGTGAGACTCCATTTCTCCCAAACTGATTGTGCACAGGCGTAGCTGCAGCCTGAGGGGGAGAGCGCATCTTGCTGATGCAGCCAACCCCCCCCAACCCCCTCCGAGTCCACACCACACTCCAGGCCAGGGATTCTTCCACACTAGTCCCAGAAATCCCCAGCTTCCCTTGGAAAAGGATCTTTTCAAAGAAAACTCGAGCCAAACAATTAAAATCAGAAGACAGCAAATTTCTCTTCATTTTACTGCAATTTGAGTATAAATTATCAAACTGTCCATTCAAATTAAAGTTTTCATGTTTGCATTCCTATTTCATCGTTGATTTCACTATTATCCTTAGAATGGTACTTGTAGGGACTGTACCAGAGCATAGCGAGAAAGCGTAAGATCTAGTGTGTTCCTCTTCTAAAATGTTTTTTACAATCTCGCAGCATTCTTTCACACAAATTTTACTCTTATAAGATTATGCGATAAATTAAATGCTAAACTGGCATAATTTTCAACTAAGAACTATATTAGTACAACTCAGTTCACGTTCTCGTTTCACTGGGTCTGGTCAGGACAACCTAGCACCATGGAGAGGGAGAGAAGAAAGAAAGAAGGAAAGAGAAAGGGAGGGACGGAGGGAAGGAAAAGAATAAAGTTATAGAATGATGGAGAATCGTTACCTGCCATTTGCTTGCAAGTGTTTTTTGTCTTCTCATTGATTGTTTCTATATATGTGTGGGTATACATGGATATATTGAGTATACCAGAATTTAATTTTCTATATAGAATCAACTACACCTCACAAAGGATTTGAAGTAGGTGTCCTTCACCTGTAATGAAAGTATACAGGTCTCTCCTTCAACCTGAGGACTTCCCGAGGAGAAAAACCAAGGCAGAGCTTGATGCCACCGCTGCAGAGAAAGAGGGCTGCAAAGCTTAGAGCGGCGTGGGCCAGGTGGGCCAGCCAGAGCGGCTGCACACAGCTAGGGGCAGGGAGTGGGGAGCTTCACCACGACGTCTATGGCCACCATCTGTGGCCACTGTGTCCAGCCCAGAGATGGGACATTTAAGGTGAAACATTTGCAGATTTTACTTTGAGCCTCTTGGCACCCAAAACAAGGAGGAAAATCATGAAAGTATACCAGTATTCCTCAAACTGGTATCTATTGAATGCTGTTCTGCTGGGTCACAACTGAAGTGTCTCACACACACACACACACACACACACACAGTGTAAGAACTACTGGCAAATTCAGGAATAAAGCAAAGCTAATTAGTCTCTTCGTAACTGTTCGACTACACAGAGCAGCAGTGCGCTATCATACCGAGAGGTCAGCATGGTATGAGCACCGGAACATTTTCTTCATGCACCACTTAGTGGCTTTCCTATGAAAAAGGGCTCTGCAGAATACAGTTTGGGAAAAATGACTTTACTAACAATGGTCAAGAGGAAAAAAATGTTCAGAAGCTCAGTTTCTCTCTGGTATCAGTACCTATGGGATACCTGAGCTGTGGGTTCCCACGGAGGACACTAGTAAGTGAGGTCAGCATGCCCCACATCAGCCCTCCCATAAACGCCCAAATAACAGTTCCCTGACAACATACATGGGCATGTGCATAAAACAAAGGAAAAGCTGTACATGTAAATATTTTTTAAAGGCCAGTGCTATCATCTGATTGCCTAAATACACAGTTCTCTCGTGATCTGACTTGATCCAAGAGGAAAACAGAATGGCAAACAACAAATTATACCATATACTTCAAGTAATCTCAAAGAAATGTTCTAGATTGATGTCTAAGCTGAGAGTCTACAGCTTAAGTGTTAAAAATTTTGGAAGAACTTGCAGATAATCTATGCTGCCAATTAAGGGCTGATTGATTTATTTTGTGCATAAACAAAGAAAAGGACTGGGGCTTTAATCCTCTAATAGAAGCTGAGGATTTATGCTTGAATAGAAAGCTCTGTGACTGATTGTTGGAGACACGCAAAGGGAAGGTCAACAGAAATGGTCATGTGTTCTCACGCAGGAGTCCGTGCAGGTCTGCTCAAACAAAAGGTATCAAAGTTCCACACTATGCAGCTTATAAATAAGTATTTTATCCTGGAGGATGTTTAAAGCAGATGTGGCAAATTACCCATCTAAACCATTTAAAAGTTTTCAGTATTGTACCCAAAGGACAACTAATTTTGATGAAGGTAACTTCATCTTGGTGTACTTCCAAGATAAATTGAATAAAAAATTTAATACCAAGTGCCTAAATGAGTTAAATAGGATTTCTGCTATTGCCAATTATATTTAAAGAATGTCTGCCAAAAATAATGACTAGGTTTTCAGAGTAATTGATCTTAAGCCACTCTACAGAGACCAGGACCACTCACCCACTGAGACCACATCCATTTCGGATGGTGATGCCTTGTCTCTTTATCCTCAGTAGCAGCAGACTATCTGGAGCACTTGCGTGTCATTGAGAAATAAAGGAAGGCCAAATATGGTTTCACCTGTCCCCCTTTGAAATTGTTTTTATCAGAGAGATGGGTCCTACTCTGCTAGTTACTAGTAGAGGTCCCCATATGAGCCTACACATCACGTAAGGGCCCAGACCAGCGCCTGTAACAAGTCCTTATAGCCCAGCCCTTTGCTGTCCTTGTCACAGAATTAAAGACGGGAGCAGATGGCAGGGCAGGTGGCAGTTATCCACCAGCTACAAAGAGCAGTCCTATGTGTCTGAGAACAGATGTTCTCACACTCTGTGCAGTGTGTAGAGGAGACCCCGGTGTCCCCGCAGAGCAGGGAGCCCGTGTTAAGGTAGAGTCAACATCCACCGGGCAACCCAGCCAGAAGCAGGGTCAAGGCAGCTCCCGATCTATCGCCACCCAAGCTTCATAAAACTACGTCCACCGCGCTCAGTGTCCTGTGAGCTGGGAAAGCATCATTCGCTGCTTCTGAGGAAGCAGCAGCAATTCTCCCACTCTGCTGCAGCTGTCCGTCTTTCGGCCTCTGTCTCTGAATCAGGGCCCCTGTTATTTATTGCATCAGGATCCAAAGACAACAAAAAAATAACTAAAAAGCTATGTTTTCCTTTTATAAAATAACAATAAACTTCTGTAGCCGAGCACGGCAGACAATGAAACTGACATTCAGAAATGCCTTTGCAATTTGATACCCTGAAATAGACCCGAGGCTTCTTCTTGGGTCAGGTGCATGGGGCGCTTTCTGACCAAGGTGCTGCGAGTCACTGGGGGGACACAGACGCCCAGATGCCAGGCTTTCAAGACGTTTGCCCAAAAACTACCCATCACACAGCACTCTGAGATTCTCTCAGCTTTAGAATCAAGTGAAAAAGAGACCAGTTTGCTAAGACTTTCTGGAGTGTGACTCTGCACCCCCAAACCGGCTATCTTTCGTTTCCTCGCCAAGACCTTTGGTAGGGCGGGGGCCAACCAAACCACGAACAAGCACCTATTCGATTCACGGTTCTCTGCTGAGGGAGACCGAACAGAAGAAGGAGCCATTCTTTCCAGACTTAAGGAGCTAGAAGGCAAAACCGGCTTAAGGAAATAAATATACGAGCAGCTACATCCACATGCATGGTTGGCATTCGGCCTCGGGCTCGAATCCAGGCCACATCACACACTGCCTTGGT
Source organism: Lontra canadensis (assembly GCF_010015895.1). Taxonomy (NCBI): domain Eukaryota; kingdom Metazoa; phylum Chordata; class Mammalia; order Carnivora; family Mustelidae; genus Lontra; species Lontra canadensis. Next base: position 7,258,091 of record NW_022631038.1, read on the forward strand.
CACTTTGCTTCCCCTTAGCATATATAAGGTGCTCTGCACAGCATCTGTCCCAAAGTAATTCCTTAACAAAAACTATAATTATTATTATCTATAAAAGACCCAGAAAGCAAGAGGATTTAATGACCTTTGTTGGCCTAATATACATCAGTCACTTATCTATCTAATGTATATGAATGATATCAGTATATTCATTAATTCTCATACTCCCTTCAAACACAAGTATTAACTACGCTGATTTGGCAAAGTTCCAGGGACCTATAAATAGCAGGACCAGGTTCAAACTTCATCTGATCTCCAGCCTGTGCTCCTTCCACTAGAGAGCACTTGGAGCTACAGTGTAAAACTGCCCGGTCCAGTACGGCAGCCAATAGCCAATGTGGCTATTTAAATTTAAATTCTAACTAGTTCAAGTAAATGAATTAGAAATCCAGTTCCTTGGTTGCACATGTGTCTTGTGGCCACCACACTGGACAGCAGAGATCGAGAACACTCCACCAGCACGGAAAGGTCCCTTGGGCAGCGTAGATCTACATAAAAGACGAACAGAGAAAATGGTTTTTCACAGGCCAGGAAAACTGTATCTCTTAAGTTAAAGCACGAGGAACGGACGGTAAGTGATCCATCCATCGTCGCGTGTGAAGCTGCCATCATCCTTATGAGCATAATTGAGTAAAACACCTGTGTCTTCACCGTTAGGTCTATACGATGCAGGCATTAAGAAACATCTGAATTCCTAGAAGCTGCCATTATCTGGCTAGTTACCATACTTCTACCACACACACTCAGTGAAGGTTTCTTTTGATGGTGAGTTTGTCTCTGTTTCTTTAGCAAACCGCGGCCAGTAAAAGGAAATTGCACGGAACACCATAAAGAAGGCGTCAGTAATGAATAGCTCTTGGAAGTGTGCCAATGTCAACTGCTTTGTATGTCTACTTGGGCTTTTTCTTAGGTCCTTGCTTAGATGCTTCCTTGTGCTTTCTGTTGTCAAAAACAATCTTCAAAACGACCAAACCTTTGAATGGGCCTCCTTTTCAACTACTCCATTTAACCAACCTTATTTTCAAAAAACTTACTTGTAGAATAACATCTTCTTTCCTTTTTTATTCACTTCTTTAATCAAGAAATATTTATTGATCACCTATTATGTGCCCGGCACTGAGCTGCATGCTAAGGACACAAAGGTGAACCAAAACAAAGTCGTTGCCATCAGACCATTTACACCCTGCAGTCTTCTCTCTTCACAGAATAGTTAGGTTTTACTACAAAAGATGAAATTAATGTTCAGGAAACAATTTAACTGCCATAATTCAGCAAATAATGACACATTCCAAGTACATCCAACAACTTAATTGCCTCTAGCATAATAAATTTCTCACTTGCCATATCTCTCTCTTCTCTGTCGTGTCACTCTGTTTTATACGTAAAGCCCCGTGTTTAAACCATAGGCCTCCCAAGTGGCATCTCTAAGGCTGAGTCCCCAAATCTAACTGCAGAAATGCAGTCTTCACCAGTCAGTCAGGAATTCTCCTGTCTGTGCAAGTGCCTCGACCACATTAGGCTCTCTCTATCCCCCAGAGGAAGACAAGGCCATCTGCATGGTAAGACCCCTAATCTTCCCCTAAGGGAAAGCCAACTTGCCAGGAACAATCCTTTCTTTTGATAATAACTTTTACCCCACCCTTCTTCTATCAAAGCCTCCCATCGCATACAACTTCTTGGATCCCCCCCCTCTGTTTGCTCCTTGGGAGGCTGCCCCTTCTTGAATGATTTAATAAAACCAATTAGATCTCCAAATTTACTACCTTGAATTTTGTTCATGAACACCTATAAACATGACACTTATTCTCAAAGAAACTTTAGATAAGTACTTAATTTCCCCTCAAAGATGGGAAGAAAATTGTACAAAAGAGCCGCTGTGTGTCCAAGCTCTCTACACAAAGTCTCTACACAAAGTAGTCCAAGTCTCTACACAAAGTAGAGACCCTAGGAGAAGTCTCTATTCTTAGCACCTCTAAGAATCGCTGCTCAGATCCTTGGAAGTCTGCTTTTCACATCCGTGCATTTAAATTAGGAATGCCAATGAGCTGTGGGCAACGCAGGATGCCAAAGCAGGTCAAATGGATAGGAAAACTAAAGAATTTTATTTTCCTTTTATTCAGTTCTGTTAATAATTCTTAAAATGGCGAGCCTACGGAAGCCGATGTGATTGAATATTGTTTTGTGCTCTGAGAGATGAGTCTGCGCGGCTTCTAGCTCTTCCCCGTGGCCTGAGGCTGAGGGGTCATGAGGAATGACCATTTTTGACCAGAGTTCAAAGAAACTGAACAATTTCTACACTCAGTATAATGGAAAATTCCACAGGAAAAGAAAACAGTAAGACAACCTAAAACAGGAAAACAAAAGGAGAGAGAAGGGACAATGTCAGTAATTTCATTGTTATGTAACACATCTCTATAGCCTGAAAAAGCGAATTTTCTTGGCATTGTGTGAAAAACTTGGGGGAATAAGAGGTACACCGGAAGAAGCGTGGCTCCATTAAGGGCATTCCGATAAGAGCTGTTAACCCTAAAGCATCCGTCCTTCTAAGGTCTGCATTATTTTTACTTTGGTTAGAGAAGTAAGAAAACAAGTAGAAGGAGACTTTCCATTTAAATGTGAAATAAAATAGAGCCGCGGCCCCGCATTCCCCTCATTCCCAGGACGGCACACAGTCACTGCAAATGCAGCCTCTGAAAAGGAGAACATTTTGGTGTGGGGAGAAGATGACTCTGGAAAGAGAGATCAGTATGTGGTTTGCAGGGGCAGACTCCACTGGGTTTTCCTGCGCGAGAAATGACGACCATTACACTGCACTGAACACAGAGGGGAAGGTGACTTAAGACCCCACCACACACCCCTTAGTCGAATTTCACCCTTGATTTGTCTTTTTCTAAACATAAAAGTCTAATTTCTTCTTTTTCTTCTAAAATCTCTTGGCCCTACATCAGTGGTTTCCAGTCAATACTTTGCCTCCTTAATATCAAATTCACAAAACTTTAAATTGATTTTCAAAACTCTTTCTGTAAATAAATGTGTTTGTGAATTCTTTCTGACCAATTAACTTTTTTTTTACTCTTAAGTAGTTCCTGCTAGAGCAACTCTTCTGACGACTCTGACCATTTGTGTCTTCATAAATTCCCAATATCATTTTCTTACAGGTGAAGTACAATGAATATTCCTTCCTATGAAGAATTTATAATTCACTTCAGGAGATAAGTCATAGATGATGTGGGAAACAAAGGCAAAAGAGAAGACCTAGATTTCCCTGCTGCTCACAGCCCACTGAAAAGTCCCGGAAACAGGCAGAGTGACCTTCTTCTAGGAACTCCGCTACCTGGATGTTAATACTTTGCTGGGGCCAAAAGGCAATCTTAGCTTAACATTATCCCAACTCCTAGGATCCTGTAGGTCTTCTTTAGCATACAAAAATTCCTTTGGAAACTTCCTTTATCTCTACTCCCCGCCCAAGATATATGTTGGCAATCATCCCCCAATCATATGACCCACAGATATACATCTGGAAGGTCTCATGACCAAGGTTTTATTAAATAGTAATAAGTGACCTTTTCCTAACAACAGCTGGTCCGTTCAAGTCCTGGAACCTTGCTTCCAAAATTCCTTAGAGCCTTCTGCTATCCCAACTTCCTCCCAACTTGAAGGTATATATTCAGCCCTTCCCCATGACCCCAGTGCGGCTCTTTCCGCCCACAGGTCCTGTACCCGTGCTTTCATAAAACCACCTTTTTTGCACCGAGGACATCTCAAGAATTCTCGCTTGGCGGTCAGCTCCAAATCCCATGACTTCAAACCACGTCAGTGCACACACAGTATAGAGGCTAAGAGTACAAACCAGGAAATTACACATTCTCTAGAGACCTTCTAAGGATAGTGTGGAAAGATTTTTTTATTACTAAAAAGTGGTAATTAATTAGGGTTGTTAAATTAATTATGAGGAGGCCAGGAGACTTATGTGGCTCCTAATGCCAAGGCCCAAGGAAGTGAACCAAATCTCAGCCTGGATGTGCCTCCCGGTCCTGAAACTGAAACCTGCTGACGACCAGGTACAAAGAGCCCACGAGGCTTTCCGTGAGAACCAGTCAATACTCTCCCTTCCTGGCCTCTGCAGCTTCCACACAGGAGTCTTTCCCCTGGCTCCTGTCGAGGGAGCATTCCTAACAGCCACCAGGGTGACAGTCCCCAGTTCAAAGTGATTTTTGCTCCATCAACTCTCAAAATTCTCATATGCCTCAGTTTACATTTTCATGAGGTCTAAGATAAAGGGAAGACAGTTAGAAAGAGAGAGGCAAGGGAACACAATGGCCTGAACAAGGACCGTTTGTGAGCAGGTTCCAAGAAATCAGACTGTCTCAAAATTCCAGAAACAGAAATGGCATGTGTGCATTACATTTCGAAAGACAACAGATAACCCAATTTGACCAGAGGAAAAGATTTTCTAGCCTTTGTTAGTCATTGAGTTTCACTGCCCCTCTTTCTAGCATATTCAGGACCGGGAATGGTGACCTTACCCTCTGCAAGCTCTGCCCCATGTATGGTTGCCAATGAGGAGAAATGAAGCAGGACAGAGAAACGTCCCCATCACCTCTATCGTGGGGGGTGTTACTAATTAGTTAAAATCACCACCTGTCCTCAGTGTCCTGTTACACAGCTGCCTCACATCCTCGTTTCATCCCCATAAGTATAGACACGTATAGACCCAAGTAAGGCACAAATGAGTCTACTAATAAAAAAATAAAAAAAAAAAATCTGAGCTGAATTGACATCTTTGGTCAGCCTGTCGTAAGCGGCCAAGGCAGGATTTTTACACCCGGTGTTTGGAGCCCGCGGCGCTCTTCCTGCCGTCCCACCGTCACCCGTGAAGAGCTCAGACCGCTTAGCGCCGGCTGGTGAGGTCACGTCGCTCCTCCCCGCAGGTTCTGCCCTAAGTGCTGTCCCCCAAGACTGCGGCGCAGAGCAGAGTTAGTCACCCTCATCTACCGCACAGACCGCGGAGTAGAAAAATGAGAATACTGAGCGCGACTGTTCCATATTCCGGACACCGTCACTGGGCCCTTCTCCCTGATCAGCGTGATGGCACTGTCACGACACTCTTCGCAAGAGGCGGAACCGCTGTCAATCCTCACCACTGCAGGGAAAATACAGGTTTCCCCTGACTTACAATAAGTTGAGTTTTTTCAAATATCTGAACAAGTAAATGCAAATACATGCATGTCCCCTCGCCATCTGTCCCGTGGTGGTCTTGCAAGCAACCAAAAGACTTCGCCGTGTTGCCTAAATCAACGTGTTGCAGTTCACAGAAGCAGTGGTTCAAGGCCCACTCAGATTGCCACAGCTTTGTCAGATATTAAACCACCTCCGATTTCTTAGAGGCCCAGCACACTAGACAGATCTCTTGCCTGCGTTCTGACCTTGTAGGGTCCCCACGGCAAGGCTAACTCCCCTCACGAAAATCAGAGGAACCTAACCCACCCCGCAGCTCCGCACTCTGACCTGAAGCAGGAGTGCTTCCCGTCTGAAACATGGAACTCTGCGTGCTTACCTGACTCAGGGATGCACTGCGTCTCGGTCGTCAGTAACGGCCACAGAGCAAGATGGGCGAACGAGCTCACGAAGCAATCTCCACCCCCGTGTGTGCGCTCGCCCTGCCATCCATCTTCCTCAGTCTGCACAGGCCTGTTTCTCCTTCCAAGCAAGCTCTGGGGCTATGGAAGAAAAATCAGGTGCACTGACCAGGAACCACTCCACTTGTTAGCCAACAGGACATTTAAGGTGCTGAAAAATGAAAAGTTCAGGCAACCGCCTTTGAGTTTAATGTCTTAAAGGTCCCATCAGACAGTGACGCCTGTGTTCAATGCCGTGTTTACCCACATATCACTTACGAGTTCCATGATGACTCCCTGACTGAGAAAAACAATACATTACAATGCAAGATGGAATGGAAGCTATCTATTTTCACTTTGTAAGAAAGACAGCTGAGAGATAACTTGTTCAAAGGAAGGCAAACGACAATCAGATGTCATGGGCTCATGATAAGCCAGCTGGCACTATCAGCCATGCCAAGCGGGCTACCAATTTATAATTCAAATGTTGGAAGGTTTATCATTCAAATGTTCAACTTCCTGCAGCAAACATTTACTGCTTTGTCAGTAACAGGAGCCAAAAATGCTATCACATTCTGCTTAGGGGATGCAGTAAGATAAAAGCCTAAACAATCTGTCTTATACAAACTCCCCATTTATGCACAAAGGGTTTCCCACTGTGGTAGCCACTGGCAAATGAATGTGATATGCTGTGATTTGAAGTTGAGCGTAAGATTCCAGGAGTGTCTGGGTGGCTCAGTCGGTTGGGTGTCCGACTCTTGCTTTCAGCTCAGCTAATGAAAGAGAGCCCCACATCAGGCTCTGCGTTGAGGTGAGCGTGGAACCTGCTTGGGATTCTCTCTCTCCTCTTCCTCTGCCCCACCCATTCCCCCTGCTCACTGTCTGTCTGTCTCTCTCTCCCTCCCTCCCAAAAAAAATTTATTTTTAATTTATTTTAAAAAAAAAGAGATTTCGTTTACTCCCACCAGCAAGAGGCCTGGGATTCTTCTGACTATAGTCATTCTTTGAACTCAAGGTATAATTCTCTGAAATGGGTATATGTGTGTGACCCTGTGTTAAAAGGTGTGGACTTGCTGACGCTCACAGCAGGAAGGAACTGGACAGACCAGTATTTACAGAAGACAGTTTGTTTGAGAACTTCCAGAACTCAGAATGCCACAGTAGAGAACCCGGGGTGAAGAGTTACTTTTGCGTCCTGGTGCAGCCAGAGTAGATCAGAACCTACCCCTCTTGGTGCAAGGAGAGACTGTAGTGGACAATGAAAAACACTTTTAAAGGCTCTCACTCTTGGTCTACTTTTGGATTTCGTCCCACTCTATAATAATGACAAAATTCAAACTGCCCCCAAACTGATTAACTGCAAGATTATAAAGAGAACTACTATCCACAGTGAAAAGACCAGCCCCAGGTGGGAAATAAGGAGAGCAAAAGAAAACAGCATGTCAGGCAATCTGGAAATAAAATCCAGGAAATTCAATATTCACTGTTAATTTTCACACGAGCCCCTTATACTATTTTCTTTTTTGTCTCTAGCCAGCTGTGCTTTTTAATAGAACAATTATTTGGTATTCAGATGTATTCCAATTATTTCTTAAAAAAAAAAAACGACTCCTATAGGATAATCAAGTTTGTTCAGTTGAGAAAATTTCTCTCCACTTTTTATTGCCTCCTGTGGCATCTACAAAGGTAATTTCGATTATGCAGAATTAAATTATTCATCATTATTAATAACAAACATTTTAACAAGGAAAGATGCAGAGTGTTTGTTAGCTTTAATTCGAGTACAGACCATGAGACCCCAATAAACTGCCCAAGAGTTGGAAATTGGGTGATATGGGGAAGACCACAGGATCAGCAATTCGTGAGCAAGATGGACACAGGATGAGCCATTCACACCTGAACACCCGGGTCAGTCACAAAGAGCAGCAGCGCAAGCTGCCTTCGCAACAATGAGTTTATTAAATTCTAGCAAGGCCTCCTGCTGCTCATTAGCTGTGACTACTCTGGAGACAACACGAGGAGCTGCTCCTTTTATTACTACTTTAGAGAAGCAAAGATACGGTTTTTAATGTGATGCATACTGGAGACATTGGTTTATTAAAAGTTTTCTTTTTTTTTTTTTAAGATTTTATTTATTTGACAGAGCGAGATCACAAGTAGGCAGAGAGGCAGGCAGAGAGAGAGAGGGGGGAAGCAGGCTCCCTTGCCGAGCAGAGAGCCCAATGCGGGGCTCGATCCCAGGACCCTGAGATCATGACCTGGGCCGAAGGCAGAGGCTTAACCCACTGAGCCACCCAGGCACCGCAAAAGGTTTTGTTTTTTTTTTTTAATGTAAGTTACTTGTGCTTTTGAGACAAAGCACTCTGAGGGACGCACACGTGCACGTGCATGTGTGTGTGTGTGTGTGTGTGAGTGTGTTAACAACATTCTCCATTGCTGTGCCCGGGCCTCTTCTATCTGCAAGTATAAGCAAAAGATAATGGCATCTGGTGGCTTTTCCCGAGCTCCAAAATTTAACTAGTGCCACCATGTTTTTGTTCTTCTCTTTTCATGGACTATTTACACAAGAGTCAACGAGAATCAAAACTGACGTGACAGAGTGTCAGCTCCTCGGGTGGCCACACCCCCAGCCTCGTCCACTCACACTTCCTCTTTACCTGAGAAGAGCATCGGGTCCCTCGTACAGAGGCCCAGGAGTAGCACCTGATCACAACATGCCCACCTACGTGACTAGTTACTGCAGGCCCTTGATCAATCATATGTTCTTCTGCTTTTTAAAAGTGTTCCGGGGGGCGCCTGGGTGGCTCAGTGGGTTAAGCCTCTGCCTTCGGTTCAGATCATGATCTCGGGGTTCTGGGATTGAGCCCCACGTCGGGCTCTCTGCTCCCCCCTCCCTCTCTGCCTGCCTCTCTGCCTACTTGAGATCTCTGTTTGTCAAATAAATAAATCAAATCTTTAAAAAAATAAAATAAAAAATAAAAGTGTTCCAGAAGTCCGCATTCAGTCATAAGGCTTACCTGGCGAGAAGCCGAAAGCAACTTTACCACCATGCCCTGGGAATGAAGGGAATGTCCTACTACTCCCCAAATTGAATGATTCTTTTTTCAATCTTCATTTTCCTTGACATTTTTTGGCACCTCAAACTCTTCACCACTCCCCCTTCCTGAAACACTACCTTTGGCTTCTATGGTAATACGCTAGTTTGGTCTTCTGTCCACCCTCCCTCACCCCCCGCCACACTGACCTCACTGCTTCTCCAGGCTGTGTCTGTTCTCACTCTCCCCCGACGCAATCATCGATCTACCACTCTTCTGTCATGCCTCTAAGAAAATCCATCCTTGATTTCGTCGGCTACCACCTCTGTGTATTTGAAAATCAAATCTTTCTTGACAACTCATTCTTCATCCAATTCTAGGACTGTATCTTCATCATTCTATTGCATAGATTTTCTAGAAAAAAAAATGGGGTTGTCATTTTTAACAGAACTACATACCCAAATGATCAGCTTCCCAAACATGTTACTGGGCTATGGCCCTCCAGGAAAATAGTAATAACTGGAAAATTAGCCAAAACCGAAGCAATGAAATAATAGTTTCACAAGTGGTTGAACTGTATTTTTTCTTAGCACTCACTAAATCTATTTTTTAATTTCAGTTTCCGTGAAATTTTATAGATGGGTCATAGGTCCTAAAACTCCATCTATCCTCTCTCTGACCTTGAAATCAAGAACTGTCTCAAAATACGGTCTTTTATGGAGGGCACTGAGCACAGAGGTGGTCGATCATAAATTAGAGATAGCCCTTGCGAACAGAGCATAAACGGCCACTACCATCCCTGAAAAGGATCAGATGTGATCTTTTCTATACAGGGTGTCCTTCTGCCGCTAGGAATTAGAGAGCTGAGTGTGCTCCGTGCTAGAAGAGATGCTTGGCAGATCAGAACCCATGTTTTTCTTCACTGAGATTTCCTACCTCTCCAATACTAAAGCAAGAAAGTGTCTCAATACCCACAGTTGCCATAAATAGTCCCCTCTAGTTTACACTGAGTTGCCATCAGCAAACATTTACTGAGGAGATGCTAGCAACCCAGACATAAATACACCAGAACCCCGGCGAGGCAGACTCTGCAGGAGGGGCTCCAACCCTGGCTTCACAACTCGGTAGCTGTGCCACCTTGGGCAAGTTAATGCACTCTCTGTGCCCAGGATTTCGCTTTGGCAAAACATGGAGACTAGGAGTAGCTATAATCCGCAGGGCGATCCTGAGGACGAGAACGGGGCCAGCTCGGAGTACACACGTGGCACATACTCTCTCTCATCACCGTCGTTGTTCCTGGCCTCGGAGAGCTAGTGAAAGTGGAACAAGATGCGACCCCAAAAGCAAAGAGGAAGGCATCGTGAGGCACGCTGTGACCATGCCTGCAAAGGTCCAGTCCCTGCCCGCAGGAGTCCAAGGGAAGTGACGGAGAGGAAAGAACCCTAGGACGGTCGGGATAAAACTGGCTCCGCGTTCCAGGCCGGTGGAAGCAGGAGAGCGAGGGCGGGTCCCAGGCCATGAGCTGGGAGAGAGCCCAGGGCACATGCACCTGCCGGGAGGAAGGGCCGTTCGCGCCGCCGAGGGCAGGGGGTCGCGGGTGGGTGGGGGAGCCCGTCCTGGGGTATGCCGTGGAGCGGCGGTCATTTCCCTGGCGGTAAGAGCGCACAAACCGATCACAGAAATAACACGATCAATCGGCGCACTTTTCAGCAACCCGAAGTCTGGAGGAGGCGCCGCTGAAGGCGGGGAGACCCATGAGCACCTCGGGCCGTAACCCGGCAGCGCGCGGAGCCGGCCCGCCGCGAGGGGTCGCTGCTGAGAGGAGGGTCCCCAGGAGGACCTGCGGGCGGCTGGCGGGGGACGGACGCGGGCACCAGGCAAGGAGTCGGCAGACGCGTAAATACTGGACCCTGACATTCTGTGATATGGGGCAAGAACATCACTCCCGTAAGAGTCCTGCCCTGTAAAAGGAAGTTGGTAAGGAGGACACTGTAATTCTACTTTAAGGCTTAAAACACATGATGTGGCCGTGATTTGCAAACTGGAGAGGTCTATGCACCTGTAAAGTGTTTATAATTTCTCCAAAACAGATCCTTCCCTGGGATGATTTGGGATGGCTGCATTAAGAACTGCCCCAATGCTAGGTGATTTCCCCATTTAGAAAACTATGTATTTTTCTGAGGGAGACCTCCTTGGAGGGATCTCCCAATTGTTAATTTTTTTTTTTTTACCAAAAACAATACATGCATGTGTGTTTGTGTGTGTAATGCGTGTACGTACGTAATCAGTTGCACTGTCCACCCAAGTTGCTAGGTCCCATCTGTTTCCCAGGACATTATACTTATGTGGGCACGCATGCATGCTACTTCCTTCTACAGACTTCCCTCCTTGATGATTTTCCAGCTTCTAATCCAACCAGTCAGCAGAGTATGACCAGAGAGTACTAGAAAGGTCCTTAATGCCATAGTCGGTCTGAATCCAGACAGCCCTTCCCCGTTTCCAGGCGAGCTGAAGCACAATGGTCCAGAGATAACACGAGCCACAGAGGAAGAGCGGCCCCCCCCCCTTCCCACATGGTGGCCTTCACAAGGACTGTTCCAAGGGCAGGAAACCTCATCACGTGGGAACCTGTCCTTAGCAGCTTGTTAGAGTTTGAAGTCTTTCAGTTATTGTTCCTCTGTGTTTTTTAGGTTATTTTAGGTTTTTTAGGTTATTATAATTCCACCAAAAATACATCTAAGAAATCATTTTGTGGATAAGATACCAATAATAGATGTTCCTAGGTATGATAGCAACAAAAAGATATGTTCATAACTTATTTTAAAATCTGTTTGTCAATCGAAATCTCGCTGGACCAGTTCTTTGTCACTTAGCCCACACCTACCATCATTTCTCGGCTCAGTAAGGCTGGAGCTAGGTGACCACAAAGTGTATTCCCAGGCTACCTCCTCCCCTGGCTCCGTTAGTTAGTAGTAATGGGCTGCAGGGGTAGGAGAACTGAAGGCTAGAGAATGAGAGAAGTCTGTCCTCTCCCCCTCCTTCTCTCCCTCTATCTCTCTCTCTCTTTTCCTCTCTCACTCTCCCTTCCTCCCCCTCTGGTTCTCTTTCTCTTCCTCTCTCCTGGCAGGGTCTCTGGAAGTTGCTGGATTCCCCTCTCTAGTCCCAGCACAGACTACAAAGCTCCTCATCCCTAGACCGGGCACTGGCTAGGGGGGGCGGGGCCTTTTCCATGCTTTCCTCCGCCCAAGTGAATTCTCTGATCAGTCCCAGACATGGTCAGGGCGGCCCCTCACGGACCGCAGCACGCCACGTCCCACACCTCCCAGAACCCAGGACCTGTGCTTCAGATCTGAAAATGCCATCTCTTCCCTTTCTTCTCAGAGATCTGTGCTCACGGCAAACTCCTAACGTTACCAAGTTCTAGGTTATCTTGCCGCCCCTGCTCTGCCCTTTCTGCTCTCCCAGTATTTTTTAGAACTATTCCCCTGTTTCAGTCCTCTCTTTGTGGGATGTCTAGGTATCCATTGGCTGAAAGGACTCCTGCTGACACAGTGCTCAGTACCTGTGATCCCAGGAAACACACGTTCTAATCTGGGAGTCTGGTGTTGATCAGCTCCCCTGTCTGAGTTTAAATGGTTGATGCCCTTATCAGCAGTAGAAGGGGCTACCCAACAAACTGTGGCTTGAGATGGCATTATAATTAATTAATCACCTGCGGTATCTTGAGATAAAAATTCTATCAAAGACAAGACTTTGGGAAACCCAAATGGCTACTTCATTTAACTGTAACTTCCAGCAAAGATGATTTAAAGGAGTGTAGGGTAGATAGTTGCTTCAGAATACACGGGAGATACAGAATAAAAGGATATCTTGTGGGTTTAAACTCTCAGTTCAATGCAGTCAGAGAACCAAAGAACTTCTCTGGAAGGGTAGCTGAAGAAAACCCCTCATCCCTCTCACAACAACAAAAACTCACTCCTGACAGCCACGGTGAATGTAGGGCTAAAGATTATACCAACAAGGAAAGAACAAATTGCAGCACAGATTTGCAAGGTGGACCCAGTCACCATAGTGGGCAGCAGAGCCAGAAGGGTGACCAGAACGCTTCCACCTACAGTGGGCCTTGGTCGTGGGTGAGCCATTGGAAAGACAGAGATGGGCAGCCCATTAAATCACCAGGTCTGTATAATTGGATCATCTCAAGCAGAGGCTGACTTGACTTACCCCCACTGGAGAAGCACACCCTCTTACCCAGGTCAGAAGGAAGCCTTTTCCAGGTCAGAGTCCCTTCAATGGAGAGAAGGCTGGTTCCCCTTAAGGTTGGATCCTACCACATTCACTGCTGTATATTATCAGTCCCTCTCCCAAGTCCTCCTCAAAGGGGCCAGTCGGCCATTGCCTTGGATGGCTCTACACTTGGGAGACAGAAAACTTAGATCACTGGGATTTACCAAACTGTTGATCTGAATTGACACTAATCCCTAGGGAAAGTCACTATGGTCTCCTGCCACAAGGGAGACTGTGCAGTTTACAAAGTAACAGAATTTTGGCCCCCATCCCTCTCACAATGGGTCCTAGACCCAGCTTTTGGGAATGTCTCCAGATCCTGAAGGCATAACTAGATGATAAATTCTCAGTAACTAGCAGAGTCCTCACGTTGACGGCCTGACCCGATGTAAGAAGGGCCAGATGGGCGTCACTGACGTACCACCATGCCTCTGCTACTAAGTAGTAAAACAAAGCAACATTACACCTTATGTGTCAATAAGGAAACTTACTTAATCGTACCACAGAAATACCATAGAAGACGTAGCAGCAGTAGTACTGGTAACTAATACCATATCTCTATTTAATTCACAGATTTGGTCCAGGCAGAAGGAGGATCATTTTTGTAAAGAATAGTTGTAGTTTCCTAGGAGAACTGATTTTTTTTTTTCCTTTTTGTATGGTATAGAGTTTACTTATGCATAGAAGGCCTGGACTTCCTGTGAATTAAATACACAATATTTCTGCCATAACTGTACCTTTTGTGGTTAATTTTGATATATACATTTAATACATCAATCAGTGTTCTTATGTTTAAAGTAGAGACAGGTTTACATGGTCAGAAAGCACCAAAAAAAAGACAGGATCACATTAGTGGTGTTCAGAGATTTTATGAAAGTTCCTTCTGAAGCAAAACTGGTATTTCACTTTAAGAAGCTAATAAATATTTTAGAATGGCATTTCATTTGTTTTACAATGACATTTGGTATTAGAATGAAAGAACTGGAAAAAGAAATATAAAAATCTTCCCTCCACCACCCACTGGAATCCTTGTATTTAGACACTGAACTGCTGATAATGTTCTTAAGAGTCACTTTAAATCATTACCGACTACAGAAGGATTTGAGCCAGTGATGCAGAGAAGTCCACAGTTTGTCGACTAAACACGCAAATCTACACTCGACTCTAAGTGGTTTTCAGATTTACTTACCATGTCTGTCGAGTCCTATCTCAGCCTATGCTATGTATTATCATTCTAGGGACGCCCCTGAGAGAGGTGCCATTTCACATATGAATAAGAAATCAATGAGATAGAAAAATTACATTATTTTTAATTAAGTCATATTTTTTGAGAGTCATCTGCCTTAAGTCCTTGAATGCCCGCGATACTCGTCCTAAGGTCATTCTCAACTCAATACAGTCCTCACAGAGGAGTGGATGGAAATTAGAGCCCTGCAGGATCCCAAGGCAGCCTCCGTGCAGAGTCTCCGGACAGCGGATCTTCATTCCACGAGTAAGATCTGGGTGGATTCCCCTGCATTATGGAAAGCATGAGTATTTATCAGGAGTACAATCAGAGCAGTACAATGGCGTCTGTGGTGCAGGTAAAAACTAGACTTCTCCTTCGCATTCTCCATTCAGACCATCAGGGCTAGTGCAATACCATCTCAGGAAGGATGACTTCTGTTTTCTCTGCTTGGAGGTCCCCCTCATCCTACTTCCAAAGCTCTTCCTTACTCCCAAAGCTCTTCGGAGTGGACATAAACTGGGGTTCAGCCACAGAACAAAATAGCATAACATTCGAAGAACACAACTTTTTCTGAGGAAAAACAATATACCGGAAGTACAAATTCTTGTGGGAATTTGTACAACATTATAACAGATGATCCAATAGCATGTATTTATATATTATTATAAGTATATAAAGTACATAAATATATATATATTAGATGGATGTAAAAGGATAGTATCAATATAAAAGAAGAAAGATAAAAAACAGAAGTATTATATAAAAAATATAACAGTTGAAATAAGGGACACAATAGACTATTGTGGCAGACTATTGTTTAACAACGCACATTCCCTTCCCCCACACCTTCACGGGGAGAGTATCTTTCCCCACTCCTTGTCTTTTGGTTCCACATGGGACTTGTTTTGGTCAGTGTGATGTTTTAGACATGACACAAGGCTTTAAAACGTGTTTGTGGGGTCAAGTTTATAATCTTGCTCTTCTGTTATTGACGTGAAAAGAATATGCCTCGTGTAGGTCACTAGCCCCGAGAGGAAGATGAGAGGCACATATTTTTAAAGTGCATAATACAGTAAACTAGAGACAATATATTGTACAGCAGATCTCTAGAGCTTACTCACCTTACATAACTAAAATTTTATACCCATTGAACAACATCTTCTCCCTACCCCCAACTCCTGGCAACCACAATTATATTTTCTACTTCTGTGTGTTTGACTATTTTAGGTATCTCACACAAATGGAATCAAGCAGCATTTGTCCTTCTATGACTGATTTATTTCACTTAGCATAAACGTCCTCCAGGTTTGTCCATGTTGTTTCGAATGTCAGGATTTCCCTTTTTATGAGGCTGAATAATATTTCACTGCATGTATACACCACATTTTATTGATTCATCTATTAACATATACTTTGGGGGTGCCTGGGTGGTTCAGTGGGTTAAAGCCACTGCCTTCGGTTCAGGTCATCATCCCAGGGTCCTGGGATCGAGCACCACATCGGGCTCTCCGCTCAGCGGGGAGCCTGCTTCCCCCTCTCTCTGCCTGCCTCTCTGCCTACTTGTGATCTCTGTCAAATAAATAAAATCTTCAAAAACAAAAAAAAATACTTTGGTTGCTTCATATCATGGCTATTATGAATAATGTTGCCATGAACATGGGAGTACAGTTGTCTCTTCAATATCTGGATTTCAGTTCTTTAGGATAAGTACCCATAAGTGGATCTCATCTACCTTCTCGAGGAACCTCCATACTGTTCTCCATAGCAGCTACACTATTCTACATTCCCACCAACAGTGAACAAGGCTTCCAATTTCTCCACATCTTCGCCGACACTTGGTATCTTTTGTTTTGCTTTTTTTATAATAACCATCCCAACAGGTGCGAGGTCATATCTCATTGTGAGTTTCATTTGCAAGTCCCTGATAATTAGTGACGTTGAGAAAGAGTTGAGAAAGAACATTTTTAATCATGATCACTTTTGTGAAGAGCATTACAGAAAGATAGCAGAGATAAAGCCTATATCTTCGTGAGGGAGGTTCTGGGGTTGTTCCCACACCAGTTGAGGTCTTTCTGTCTGACCTGCACTTGAAGAGAGCACCATGGTGCAGTTAAGAGCTGGCCCCTGGGCTGCTCCATCACCGTGTGTGATCTCTCTGGGCCTCAGTCCCTTATCTGAAAGTCATGACAATTGTTACCGCTTCATTCCGCTGTCACTGGAGAGTAACGTACCCCAACTGATAAGACAGTTTTCCTGATAGGTAAACATCACCTCCAAGCTATCAGATTGGATAAGGTTCACACTTCACAGCTGCCCACTGTTTCTGACTCGGATTGAAGACAACAAAATAAATCTGTAGAGATAGAGATGGAATGGCCCAGGTCGATTCAGCTCCCAGGTGATGGACTGTACGACCCTGTCAATCCAAGCCCACGTCTTAGGTGGGACTTTCAGATCAACTGAAAACACCAAATCGAATTGCCAAATAGATGAATACACACAAACCAACTTGTACTCCACACAAGACAAAAACAATGTCTTCTATTTAATTTTCATTCGTGCAGGGCAACTATTTGAGTATTTAGTCACGTCAGACATCCAAGGTCACCGCTAACTCTGCTTCACAGCAAAGGTCCTTCTCTTAGGGAATTTCCTACCCACAGTAATTCTTGTGGGGAACAAAAACACTCCTTTAAAAGTTTCTAACAAACTTTTCTCCAAATGGCCCAGCTTTTTTATGGGTCTCATACTCCTGCTGTTAGGAATTCTTTGGTGACATTTGAAGATGGTTTCTTGCCCTTCCACTTAGTCAAGTCGTTTTGATAAACATTTTACCTAAGCAGATTGGAAGTTTCTCAAGACACAGGATATTAACTAGAACATCAGCATTAAAAAATAGTCATATGGTCCCATGTTTTATAACGTCCTAAAATAATGTTTCTGAACATTAAATAAATGTGGTTATACAAAATGGAAAGATCTGAAACCCCTCCTCATCTCCACTTCAGGAAGATATCTATATTATAACCTTCAAATATTCAAACAGCTCATTTGAAAAATATGGCTGCTCTTTATTCATGTTGGAGGAAATTTCCAGTAAGATTTCTGCATTGTCCTTAATTAACACTCAGGTGACTTCAGATAAATGTCAATCAAAGTTCTTTCCTTTTCCATCAAATATGGTCATGTAGGCCTGAGCAAGGAGAGGGAGGTTGAGATTTTCAGTGACCTTCTCAGCAGCTGGGCTAGCTTTCATCAGATAGCTAATTAGAGCAAACGGGCTGATTGACCAGGTTACCCCAAACTGAGAGAAGGCGCCAAACAGATCATTTGCATATTATATTAATGACATTCAGAGTAGCATTTGGTGTTCCTAGGGGGATAGAAGAAGAATAAACTGTAATTTTCACAATCATTAATTGTTTAAAGGAAAGTGCAGATTCTCTTAACACTTAGGATGGTTAAGGAATTTCAATTTCATGCAGAGGAGGAGGAAAGCCATTAATTGGGGAACAGGGGCTGTAGTAACTGATTTTCTTGAGATTAACTCTTCCCAGAGCCAAGGGTATTCAACTGGAGGGTGACACTGTTGACTGAGACACATTGCAAAGCCTCTTGGCCTGATGAGGGACAGGAGGGATTGAGAGCAGTGGTGTGGGTGGTTAAGTAGTGAAGACCATTTGTGCATTTTGCTCCTGGGGGGGATCAACGTGTGTGCAAACAAGAGTGTCAGAGCAGAACTCGCCTGATTCCTTCACCCCAAACTCCTGCAGCTTCCATGGCTGGGTCTACTTAGCCTTCTGTTTCATTCCTACTGTAGGTTCTGGGGCTGACTTGTCCCCATGGCAGGGGAATCCATGGGTTGTCACGGTGTCCTGTGAATACAGGAACCAGCCCAGTTTCCTAAAATTATCATAACAAAGTACCACAAACTGGGTGCCTAAATATCACAGACATTTATTCTCTCTCAGTTCTGAAGGCTAGAAGCCCAAACTCTAAGTATGGGCAGGACCACACTCCCTGAAGCCTCTTCCAGCCTCTCCCAGCTTCTCATGGCTGCCTATGATTGTGGGCCTTTCTTGGCTTGTAGGTGCATCACTCCAACCTCTGCCTCTATCTTCACGTGAATGACTTCTCCTGGTTCTTCCCTATGTCATCACATGGCCTTCAGTCATTGGATTTTGGGCTGGCCCTAACCTGACATGAAATCATCCTAATTAATTATAACTGCAAAGACCCTATTTTCAAGTAAGACCACATTCTGAGGTCTCTACCTTTGTGCCAATGATCCATCCAAGATCTGCTTGGTCACCTGCTCTACTAATACTTTCCCTGTCTCATTTTTTTGTGTCCTAATTTCAAGTCTTGTTTCTTTGGGCAAATCTGGCTTTGCTTCACTAATTCTCTGGGAAACTGAAGAATAGTTCCTGAACCTCAGTATCTGGGACCAAGAGCAGATGCTGATAGCTATCTCTGATATTGACCACCCCCTGCTTCCGATGTCTCATATGAGATTCTCTGCATGAGCTCCCTCTGGTGCAGTAGAATTCCTTGGGGGTTGCTGACATCTGACATCAACTGTCCGCCCATCAGACTTTTTTATGTGGTCGTACGCTGAGCTCAGCTCCACCACGATATGTGCCAGCATGGCCTGCTGCCTCCTGGCACTGCCCACATAGAAGGCTGCCCAGAAAGACAAAATCCCACAAAACCCCAACCAACATTCTTTCCCATATATTCTTCTGCATGAATTTTCTTCAGGTTTTAAAATTTATTTGCAAAACATCTCAAACACCAAGAAAAGTACACAGTGGTAATAAACCCCAGATCTTGAACAGAACTCAGCTCCTTACAACTGTAGGACTGGGGTCCCTGTCCTCTCCCCCATTGTCAGAGAGGGAACAGTATATGCTCCTAGAGCCTGCCCATATTTCTGCCAATGTTTCCATGTGGTCCTCCCACAACAAGAGTGGACCAGGCCCTATCACGCTTCAAATCTCTCTGAATTCTTCTACTCCATCTCTCTGACTCTGGCCAAAGAAAACCTTCTGCCAGTTTTATTAAGGACTCATCTGATTAGATTGGACCCATCCAGGTAACAGGGGATATTGTCCCTATATTAAGGTTTGTAACCTTATTACATCAGCCAAGTGCCCATTGCTGTGTATGGTAACATGTTCCAGGGATTACGGCATGGACATCTTGGAGGGCCATGCTGCCTACCACACTCACCAATATTTTACCTTCTCTTTCTGTCAATTTCTGCTCTTATATTTCTTATTTTCTTCTTCTTTTATTCTATTACATAGACATATTTTAAACATTCAAGAGGTACTTGAGAACTACCTTTATATTCATATGCCCTAATGTATGCTTCTTCACATTTTTACACTGTGAAACACAGAGAAAGAAGAAACATTTATTTCATACACTAAGGTAAACCAGACCCATTCAGGGGCATACATATGGAGCTTGTTGGGAAAACTTCGTTCTATTTCCTCAACATGATATAGTTACAATAGGAAAAATAAGTACTGGTAAAGTATTGAGGAACATGTTAAATACGGAGTATGCATAAAATTTCCAAATATTTTTCAAATGTACAGATGAGAATCTTGGGGCTACTCTGGGTGTGTACACCACTTCAGTATCAGGCTTGATGCTTCAAATGCCTATAAGCAATTCCTGAACAAGATATTTTAATCATGAGCTCTTCAAATTTTTGATAGTCACCTTTGACAAGAAAGTTTGTTCACAAAAAGTGGGTGGTAAAAATGTAAAATCTTCAAAAATATACAATAGTTGAATTTACACTTAAGGAACTTAACTGACTTCCATTTCTTTCACTGACAAAGTCATGTTGGAATTTCTTAAAATATCAAAGGATTTTAAACTTCATTGAACTCTTCCACATCGGGTATTTCAAAATAACGACAAGCTCTAATTTTCAGGACCAGTACACATCATCAGAGCAGTCATCCGTGATTAACATAGATACCACTAATAAAGGTACTTGTGCCACAAACGGGGAACGTTTTAATACGTGTGAAAAAAGAGGTTCGGATTTGCCTCTAGAAGTTGGACCCATTAAGATCCCGTCCCCCACTCCCCACTGCACGCAGCTGCATAACCAGGTGCAGGACCAGGTGCAGGACCAGGTGCGTGACCAGCTGAGCCGGCACCTAGGGCAACTGAATGCCAAGTGCTGCGGCCGCTCCAAGGAGCAGCGCCGCCCCTGGGCGGCCCGAACTCCACAGCTAATGCAAAAGTCCTGTCCAGGGGCTGGCGTTCCTCCTGAGGCGATTTGACTGGTGGGGACCAGAGTGCTCAGTAGGAACATGTTCCATCCACACACTTGAAGGAACTCACGAGAGGTTTCTTATGGCTATATGCCATTTGTTCCTGAGGGTTTCATTACTTTTAGAATTCTCTCCACTGAGGGCAGTTTATTGGAAAGCATTCTGAAATTGCTCTGAAAAACGTCTCTGCCCTTTTTGAATCCTAGTTACTCCAAGAATAAAATTCTAGTTGACTTCTATTCTCCACTGTCAGTCTAAATCATTTTCCTTCACGGGTAATCTGCCTTTTCTCTGGTTTCTGTGAGATTTCTCTCTTTGTCTTTAATATCCTGCAATTTTCCTTTTCTTCACTGAATGTGAATTAATTTTTAGTACATGCTTCTCTGGATTCAGAATCCAATTTGTTAACTTTCTAAATAATGGCATGCACGAGCCTTATGGACTTTGCTGAGTTCTGGCAGGTGGAAAATCCACAGTCTCATCATGACAGAAGACGATTCTATCAGCACGGAAATGCTTTTGTACTCCCAAGACAGACTGGCCTTTCCTTGTCAACCACCATTACAGTGACAGTCACCACCGATGAGTGCTGCCTGTCACATAAGTGTCTATAAATGGAATCATAAAGTTTGTACACCCTCGCACCTGACTGTACTTGATCAAAATAATCGTCTGGAGATTGAGCCATGCTTTCTGTTTATCAGGAGTTCACTGCTTTTTATTGCTCAATACTCATCAGTAATAAAAATATGCTCTAAATTGTTACCCAGGTTGATGGATACCTGAGCTGCTTTCATTTTTCTTGCTATTATAAATCCAGCTGCTATAAATATACTATATTTTATGGACATATACCTCGTGCAATACCTAGAAGTGGAATTGCAAGATGGGAAGAATGTGTAAATTTCTAAGGTACTCTCAAGCAGTATTTTTAAAAAGCTGTACCATTTTACATTATCACCTACAAATTACGAGAACTATAGCTGTTTCACATTCTTGTCAGTATGTGATCTTGTCAGTCTTTTTAATTTTAGCCATTTCTCATGGGAATGTACAGATATGTTGTGGTTTAAATTTGCATTTCAGTGATGATTAATGACATTGAGTATCTTTTTATGTATTTATTGGCCATTGGTAAAACTTTCTATGGGGCATGATTTTTAATTAAGTTCCTATTTTTTTTCTTTTGCTCTTTGTACATTTTTGACAAGATTACTTGGTCAGATACATACAGTGCAAATATCTTCCCCTAGCCTATAATTTGTATATCCATTTTTTAATCATAATTTTTAGTTCACAGAAATGCTCAATTTTGATGAAGTCTAATTTACCTTTTTTTTTTCTTTTATGGTTCTTGCAATTTTTGGTATCTGAAAGGCATAAATATCTTATACTTGTACTTGAAGATTTAAGTTTTATATTTACATTTGAGTTTACATTTTAAGTTTGGTCTAAAACCAACCTCAAATAACTTTAGTATACAGTGCAAGGGTCTTTTTCTTTCATACAATTTTCTAGTTGTCTCAGCACTCTTTGTTGGAAATAATTCTTACCCCATTGAATTTCTTTGGTGACTCTGCAAACATTAATTGTTCATATCAGCAGGAGTCTATTTCTGGATTCTATTCAGTTTCATGAATCTATTTTTCTGCCCTTACACTGATATTATATTGTCTTGATTATTGCAGTTTAATAGAAAATCATGAAATTAGGTATTATAATTTTTCCAACTTTATAGTTTTTCAAAATCATTTTGTCTCATCTAGCTCTTTTGCATTTCTATAAATATTTTAGAATCAGCTTCTCAATTTCTGACCCCAAAACAAAAGCCTGCTGTGATTCTGACTGGGATTACATCATACAATATAGGTGTTGACCCATGAACACATATGTGTCTCTCTATTTACTTAGATTTTCTTTAATTTTTCCTTGCAGTATGTTATGGTCCTTATTGCAAAGTTCAACCACATATTGTAGATTTATTCTTGAGTGAATTTGGGGTTTTTTTTTAATTCTAAGGTAAATAGCATTTTAATATTTTGTTTCCTTTATATAGAGAAACAAATTGATCTTGTATATTGACCTTCTATTCTGAACCTGTTAAATGCACTTTTTAGTTCTAAGTAAAAATCTTACTAAAGATTCTTACTAAAAATTTAGTAAGATTTTTTTAATTTCTTTGGATTGCTATGGATACAATAAT
This sequence comes from Lontra canadensis, assembly GCF_010015895.1. NCBI lineage: Eukaryota > Metazoa > Chordata > Mammalia > Carnivora > Mustelidae > Lontra > Lontra canadensis. Next base: position 7,280,800 of record NW_022631038.1, read on the forward strand.
GTCATCTGCAATATTTTCACTTCTTTCTTTCTGATCTGAATGACTTTTATTTCTTTTTCTTTCTTATTTGCACTGGCTAGAATCTCTAGTGCAATGTTGAATAAAAGTGGTAACAGTACCCAGTCTTAGTTGAAAGTGAGCAGCATTTTAACATGAATTATGATGTTCACTATCATTTTGTATAGCAGTCCTTCATCTGATTGAAGAAATTCCATTTTAGTCCCACTTTGCTGTTTGTTTTTATCATTAAAAAGTGTTTGGTTTTTGTCAAATGCTTATGAATTTGTTCAAAAATTATGATTTTTCTCCCTTATCCTGTTAATGAAGTATAAGCTGTTGTCTATTTCTAAGTGGCTCTTCTGAAATTCAGGTTTTGATGGGGAGGGGGAATAATTCTTTGTTTTTTAGCAAGACTATTAAGTTTTTGAGTCGGCTTTATTTATTTACATATATTATCTAATATTTACATGCTGTGTGGTAGGGATGAGTGTGTATCATCTTAGTTCACTCTACTATAGGAGCTGAATCTGTCTTTAGAAGTTTACCTTTTGTGATGGTAATAATTCTTAGGAATACTAAGACTTTAGTCAGTGAATTGTTTTCATTGTTTTAGTCAGGTTGTTCAGTAATTAAGCACATCCACAAAGAGATGATTCCATGTGTTCCACAGTCGCAGTTCAGAAGCTCAGAGAAAAGAGTGGAATTTTCCAGGGTCTTATCAAGTCTAGTGGGTGTAACTATAGTGGGATTAGGATAGTTCAGGAGAAGACAGGCAACCTCTAATGTGTCCTTTCTCCAGAGGTCAAAACCATTTAAAAGCTACCTTCCACTAACATAGAGGGTATTTTTCCATTTTCCATTAATTAAATTTCATTCTTCTAGGAGTCAGTGGGACAGTTAACATTTACAGAGCACTAAGTGGGTGCAGCAGGAACCTGGAGTCCTTAGGGCTATAACTCACATCCCTCAGGACCTTCGTCCTACGCACAAAGATGGGACGGACACACTAACCACAGCAAGTACATGAGCTAGTGCAGAAGGTGCACAGTAAATCTGATTCAAAATAATGAGGGACTGGGAAGTCTGTCTTCTGTCAGAGCAGAAGAAATAATAGTGGGGGAAAAATGTTCCTGTTTTATATTTTAAATAGATAAGGTAATTCGATTAAACATTTACTAGGTGACTGATAGTTTTAATAGTCTGATATTCTGGAAGATTATCCAAACAAATTCAAAATTAAATATTCGTTAATATTTAATTATTAAAACAAAGGAAAAGGTAAAGAGAAGATCTGTACTAGCAGAGTCAAATGTTAGGCTTCAATGACTCTGATTCTCCATTCCTTCAAAACTCTCCACTATCTTTACAAGGGAAATTTGAGAAAACTTTTAGGAGTCTCTGTATCTGATTTCCTACAAATTCACTGCATAGTGTGTTGAAACAAAAGCCATTTTACCCCTACTGCTAAAGAAGACACACTGTAACAATATTAAAAAAAAAAAAAAAAACTAAGTAAACTTAGTATCTGGCAGATCAGGCTGTATTTTCCCCAGTACTGTTTGAGTACAAGCTATTCACACATTCATGTATTCCTAGTAGTCGGCCAGAATTGGGGCATGTGTGGGGGAACAACAAATGCAAAGACCAACCTGAAGATGTCTAAGTTCCCTGCCCACTCACTATTCCGTCCCCCGTGACCCAGAGTAGAACTATTTGAGATGCACAGTTGGAGACAAAAGCCACAAGCTAAAATCTGTATTACAGTCATCAGATGGGAAGAACTGTAGATATTAACATTTTCTTTTCACATAGATAAAATCTCATGATCTATTGCTGAAGAAAATAAAGTCAAAATGTTTAACTTCTTTTCACTAGATCATACTTTATGTAAATAATCATTTTTTTTAATTTTACTCAAAATCCCAATGACATTTTTGCATAAATAGAAACACCCACCCTAAAATGTATATAGACTCTCAAAAGACACTCAGTAGCCCAAACAATCTTGAAAAAGAACAAAGTTGGGGGGGGGGCGTCTCATGTTTGCTGATTATAAAACTTACTACAAACTCCGATCATCAAAGCAATGTGGTTCTGCCATAAAGACAGACCCAAAGACAAGTGGAATAAAATAGAGAAATAAACCCTTGCAAACATGGACAAATGATTTTAGTCAAGGGCGTCAAAACCATTCAACAGCAAGAGGACAATCTTTTCCACAAGTAGTGTTGGGAAAACTCAATATTCACAAGCAAAATAATGAACTCTTACCACATACTCTATATAAAAATTAACTCAAATGGATCAAAGACCTAAAGATAAAAGTTTGAGACATAAAACCCTTGGAAGAAAACATGGAGAAAAGATTCATAACACTGGATTTGGCAATCAACTGGGTTTATTGGTTATGATACCAAAGGCAGAGAAAACAAATGAAAAAAATAGATAATTAGATTTCATCAAAATTTAAAGTGTCAGTGTATCAAAGGATACTATCAACAGAGTGAAAACACAATCCAAGAAATAGGAGCAAATATTTGCAAATTATAATCTGAAAACAGATTAATATCGAGATTATATAAAGAACCCCTACAACCCCAAAACAAAAAACAAACATCCTGATTAAAAAGTGGGCAAAGGACTTGAGCAGACATTTCTCCAAATAAGATATATGCATGACCAATAAACACATGAAAACATGTTTAACAGCACTCATCATAAGAGAATTGCAAACCAAAACTACAGTATCACCTCACACCTGTTACAATGACTATTACTTAAAGAAAAGAAATTAAATTCTAAAAATTTAAAAAAAAAATAAGTGCTAATGAGGATGTGGAGAAATTAGAACTCTTGTGTATTGATGGTGGGAATGTAAAATGGGTAGCTTCTGTGGAAAAGAAGATGCAGTTTCCTCAAAATATTAAACATACAGGAGCACCTGGGTGGCTCAGTCCATTAAGCATCCAACTTTGGTTTTTGGCTCAGGTCATGACCTCTGGATCCTGAGACTAGACCCTGCAGCACTCTCTGTGCTCAGCATAGAGTCTGCTTGAAATTCCCTCTGCCCCTCTCCCTGATTGTGCATGCTCACTCTGTCTCTCTCTCTCTTTCTCTAAAATAAATAAATAAATAAATAAATAAATAAATAAATAAAATATTTTAAAAATTAAAGATAGAATTACCATAAGATCCTCAATTTCATTTCTGCATATACACCCAAAATAACTGACAGCAGGGACTCAAGCAGATATTTGCACACCCATGTTCCTAGCATCGTTATTTATAAGAGCCAAGAGGTGGAAGCAATCAAGTGGTCATGGAGAGGTCAATAGAGAGTAAACACTTAGTGGGTACAGAGTTTGAGTCTGGCAAGATAAAAATGTTCTGGAGTTAGAGTTGACAGCGGCACAATAATGTGAACATATTTAATGCAACTGAACTATGTACTTAAAAATGGTTAAATTGTATATTTTGTGTTATGTATATGTTACCACAATAAAATTATTTTAAATATAAGTAAAAGGTTTTTCCTAGGATATATTAACTTCCTAAAAGTATAGTTAAAAATAGATTTGAGAGGCATGTGAAATTGGGTATTCAGTCCGGTATCATTAGTGGAGATCTTAAACCTCAAGCTCGACCGAAGAGCTACCTGACATTACAAAGTGATTCTTCCTATTTGTACTTCCTAGAGGGAACTTACCTAACTCTCAACTGCATTCCATTATTTTTTTTCTTTTTATGATGGTCCATTCCTTTTCAAATAAAAGGAATTTGTTTGTTTTGTATAAACAAAATGGCCAAAACATTTTTGAGAAGTTATAATTAATTACTTGTGTCTCCTCTATCACCACAGCTAGAATGTTATTGTATCCCAGTGTAAATATGTATTTTCAAAGAGAAGTTTCAATACAACCTGTCACTTTTTCAGTGTGCTTATATCCAAGGCTGATTTTAGCCTATGTCAACCAAAAACAGTTTCTAAGCAGAAAATCTGATAATACCTTGTGACGAAAAAAAACTGGGTGCATGAAAAGCTTATGACATTTTTCACAACTGCAGGATCTTCAGTGCAGATGTTTTCTCAAAACGTCAGTAATAATAAAAATCTACATTTGTCAAGTAGTCACTACTTCTCAGAGAACAATGCATACTTATAGAGTTTCAAATTTTCTGTTAAATTACCTTTTCTGAAAAATCCTGAAATTCCAATTTTTATGTCTGTACCTGTGAAATTAATATACCTAAATTCTCTTTGCTACATTGTTGATAACGTCACTGGATGGATGTTTAAGCTTCATTAACACTTCAGAGAGTGATGTCAGCACCAAAACCCAAAAATTTGGCATCTGTCCTTGGACAAAAAGATGTATTTGAGGGATCTGTGGAATCCAGAACCATACACATAAGACCCTGGGATGAATCTCACCAACCCATGTGCCTGGAAACAGGTAGACAGAGCTCAGTTTGGCCATGGACCCTGCAGTGGCCGATGAGCTATCTCCAGGCCCTCTTGGCTATGGTCCAGGGACCCCTGGAGAATACAGACTTAGAATCACCCCTGTGTGAGAGACTCTTTTTGGAGGTTCAGGTTTCTAAAAGAGAAGTTCCAGCACCCCATTGGAGCAAAAAAAAAAAAAAAAATGGGAGTTTGGACACACTGAGGGGGGTCTAAGGGGAGCAGTTTGACCTTTACCATGTCACCCCTATCCCAGAAGGCAGCACAGATTAGAGGCAAGAATCTTTCTCCACCTGTGATTTCTCCTTTAGGGAAAAGGAGACGGTGTGAGTGAGCACCCAGCTTCCCCAGCTACGTGAGATGCTGTTGAAATCCTCATCTCTCTCACCACATCAAAAGAATTGAACCATGAGGAGCTGGGAAGAAACAGGGAGAAGGGCAGATTGGACTCTCAGAGGACATTAAAAGGACAGATCCTACTATCTGCATCACAGATTGCACTAAGAAACCCACCCATGAGTCCCTGGGAACATGTCACTGATGACTCCCCCCAGTCTAGCACAGGGACACCTCCCCTGATCCATTTGCCTCCCACACAGGCTTTGACAGAGGGCTAGTGAGCAAGTACAGAAAACCATCCAAATCTGCAGGCCAGGGAGAGACCACAAATTTGAGATTAGTGCCCCTTTGGGAAAACAGAGAGTGGTTGTCAGCACTCAGCCCCCTGTGTTACAAGACTGAGAAGACATACACACTTAAGCATTCTGCCACAAGAGGGAGCACGAAGATGGAGTAGGTTTACCCACAGAAAGTCTGAGATAGCTTCAGAATTTCCAGCAGGGTGGGTGGATGGGACTCTCTCCAGAACACAGTAAAGACTGGAGAAGGCGATTGCTACTTCAAATGCAAAGAGAGTAATGCAAAACTTCAGGGAACATTAAAAAACAAACAAATAAAACAACAACAACAAAAAAACCCAAGGAAATATGCTATCACAATCTCATAAAAGGATCAAAACAATCTCCCAGTAACTTAACCCAAAACTACAGAGATTTGTAATTTACCCAAAAAAGAACTCAAAATAGCTTTTTTAAGGAAACTCAATGAGCTAAGACACAGAAAGACCATCCGATGAAATCAGAAAAACCAGTACACAAACAAAATGAGAAGTTTAACAAAGAGACAAAAAACAGACACACAAAAAGAACCAAACACAAATTCTGGAGAAGAATACAATGAACAAAATGAAAATTGTAATAAAGAGTAATACCAGCAGGCTCACTTCAGCAGAAGAAAGAATCTGTGAGATTGAAGACAGGAACTTAGAAATTATCCAGTCAGAGGACAAAAAGGAAAAGGAATGAAAAGAGGCACACAACCAGAAGAAATACTGTGAGTTACCTGAATCCCCAAGGGAGAAGAGAAAGAGAAGGGTCAGAGAGATTATTTAAAGAAACAATAGCAGGGCACCTGGGTGGCTCAGTTGGTTAGGGTAAGCGACCAACCCTTGATTTTTGCTCAGGTCATGATCTCAGGATCATGGGATTGAGACTTGCACTGGGCTCCATGCTTGGTGGGGAGTCTGCTTGAGATTCTCTCCCTCCCACCTCTGGCCCTGCCCCCCCCCCAACTCTCTCTCTCAAATAAATAAAAATAAATCTTAAAAAAAAAAAAAAGAAAGAAAGAATGACTATGAACTTCCCCAAGCTGGGGAGAAATGCGTATCTAAATTCATGAAGCTCAAAAGTCACCAAAGAAAATCAACTTGAGATCCTCTTTAAGACATATTACCTTAAATCTGTCAGAAGTCAGACAAAGGGAGAAAAAAGCAGCATGAGATAAAAAGCTTGTAACTTACACAAAAACCCCCCATGAGGCCATCAGCAATTTCCATCAGAAACCTTACAGGTCAGGAGAAAGTGGGATAATACATTCAAAGTGCTGAAAAACAAAACAAAACAAAACTGCAAACCAAGAATGAAAGAGAGATTAAAAGGTTCCCAGAGACACAAAAGCTGAAGGGGTTCACCACAAGACCTGCCTTAAAAGAAATGCTGAACGGTGTTTTTCAAGCTGAAATGAAAGGATGCTAACTAGTAAAATGAAAACATATGACAATATACAACACACTGATAAAGGTTAGTATAGAGTCAAATTCATAAAACTCTACTACTACAATATGGCAGAATGTTTACCATTTAACTCTAGTTAAACTTTTATAAAGGTTAAAGGACAAGAGTATTAAAAATAACTGTAAATACAATAATTTGTTGATGAACACAATATAAAAAGAGTTGAAGGGGCACCTGGGTGGCTTAGAGGGTTAAGCCTCTGCTTTCAGCTTGGGTCATGATCTCAGGGTCCTGGGATCGAGCCCTGCATCACGCTCTCTGCTCAGCAGGGAGCCTGCTTCTCCCCCATACTGCCTACTTGTGATCTCTCTCTTTGTGTCAAATAAATAAATAAAATCTTTAAAACTAAACAAATAAACAAATAAAATCAAAAGAGCTGAAATATGACATCAAAAATACAAAAGGAACAGTAAAAGGGTAGAGTTGTATGCAACTGAAGTAAAGTTATCATCATAAAATAGACTATTATAACTATTAAATATTTTATGTAATCTTCATGGAAATCAGAAAACCAAAATCTACAGTACATCCAAAAGAGATAAAGAGAAGGGAATCAAAGGAAACTACTATATATAATCATTAATTCACAAACCAAGCTTTAAGATAGAAAGAAAGGAACAAGGAACTATAAAATAGCCAGAAAACAATAAGATGGCATTAGTCATTAGTAAGTCCTCATATATCAATAGTCAGTCTAAATGTAAATAGATTGAATTCTCCAGTCAAAAGGCACAGAATGGCTGAATGATTTTTGAAAAAAAAAAAAAAAAAACCTAACTGTATGCTGCCTATAGGAATTCACCTCAGTTCAAGAACCCATATAGGTTCACAGTGAAGGCATGGGAAAAGATATTCCACGCAAGGGGCGCCTGGGTGGCTCAGTGGGTTAAGCCTCTGCCTTCAGCTCAGGTCATGATCCCGGGGACCTGGGATAGAGCCCCGCATCAGGCTCTTTGCTCAGCAGGGAGCCTGCTTCCCTTCCTCTCTCTCTGCCTGCCTCTCTGCCTGCTTGTGATCTCTGCCAAATAAATAAACAAAAAATCTTTATTAAAAAAAAAAAAAAGATATTCCATGCAAGTAGAAGCCAAAATAAAGTAGGGGTAGCATTACTTACATCAAACAAAGTAGACTTCCAGCCAAAAAATAGCAACAAGAGATACACAAGGTCACTATACAAGCATAAAGGGACCAATTCATCAAGATCACCAATCATAAACATATATGCTCCCAACATCACAGCACCTAATTATGGTAAGCAAATGGCATCAGATCTAGAGGGAGAAACAGACAATACCATGAAAATATTAGGGGACTACAATAGCCCACTTCAGCAATGGATAGATCATCCAGACAAAAAATCGAAAAAGAAATACTGAACCCATCTGCACTGTTGGTGAATGATCCAGCAATCCCACTTCTGGGTATTTATCCAAAGGAAATGAAAATAGGATCTCAGACAAAGACTTGTATTCCCATGTTCACTGCAGCATTATTTACTATAGCAAAGATATGGAAGTAACCTAAGTGTCCACCAAAGGTTGAATAGATAAAGTAGACATATATAACATAAAAAAGAAGAAAATTCTGCCATTTGTGACAACACGGGTGTACCCTGAGGGCACTATGCTAAGTGAAAAAGTCAGAAATGAAAAGGCCAATGCTGTATGGTAGCACTTATATGTGGAATCTAAAAACCCAAATGCATAGAAACAGAATAGAAAGGTGACTACCAAAGGCTGTGGGGTAGGGGAAACAGGGAGAGGTTGGTCAAACTTCTACTTATAAGACCAATACATGCAGGAGATCTAATAGACAGCATGGTGACTATAACTAACAAAACTGTAATTTATACTTGAAAGTTGGTAAAAGAGTAGATCGTAATTGTTACCACCACAAAAAAGAAATGGTAGCTGTATGATGTGATGGAATTGTTAGCTAACACTATGTTGGAAATCATTTTGCAATACATAAGTGTATCAAATTAACACGTTATATGCCTTAAATTTACATAATGTTTTAAGTTGATTGTATCTCAAAAAAGCTAAGAAGAGAAAAAAACATTTCATATGTTACTTCTCCTTTGGTAATTCTAAAACATTTTAACAAAAGTTGGTGATTTTAATAATCTTATTCAGAATATGTAATTAGGTATCCATTGTGATTCAGATACTATGTTGGATGCAAATTATACAAAAAATTGAATGACATAATCCATTGTGTATTGATTACAAGCAGGATTTTTTTAACAAATCCATGAAATTAAAGAGAAATATAATTATGTGACTTGTGCTATACCAGAGAAGTGAAAGATGAAAGTAATTGAGAGGCCTCATTGTCAATTTCAGCACTAGATGCCATTAAAACTGTTTTGGCTGAAAAGCTAAATTAATTGTTTTGTGCTTTGCCCTCTTGGATTCTCCCTGACCACTCACTGATACATATGCTGAAGACCTAAAAAAAAACAGCCAAAAGATTAGCAGCCTGAAGCATAAGAAGGAAAACAAAACAAAGAATCTCTACAATGACTTTTAAATTAGAATGAAGACTATCTCTAAACTTGTTCATGAAGACACTTTTATAAGCACCGAGTCACACTGCAACATAGCTTTATTAATAATGGAGAAGCTTTAGAACAGCAAATGTTTCTGACAGAGCAATACTTTAACTTGAAAGCACAAGCCCTCCTTTATAAACAAAAATGTTTCTTCCACACAGCTCTGGAAGCACAAAATTTGGTTAGCAATTTCTGAAAGACATCATTAGCTCTTCAGCACACCATTCCTTTCCTGCATATACAACGCCTCCCAGAGAGGGTTTAAATAACAGCGCTCATTTTGAAATTTCATCCACAGCAAAGGCCACAGGAGGCAACGAGGTTGCTATAGCATTCTTGTGAAACGGTGTGTTGGAATATGAACCTCGAGAAAAAAGTAAAAATTCAAGCTCTAAAATTCAACTTTCACTCATCTTAAAATTAGCATCCTAAATGTTTACAAATACTATACTTTACTCCTATGGGTTTAATGCATGTTCTTGATCTGCAATATCCTCTTTGTCTCCACACAGAACAGTCTACCTTATATTTGATTCTGCTAACATAGTATACCCTTGTGGAATAGGTAGAGATAAAATAATTATTTTTAACAATGGTAATCAGAATTTACAGATTTTTTTTTTAGAATTTACACATATTTGGACAAGGAGCAATAAATGTGTGCCTGAAAAGAAAATGAATAAATCCTTTTTTTCAAATATTATCTCTTTGACCTAATGTTCAGACTCAATAATGTTAACTAGAATGATCTAATAAGGGTAACAGAAATATCACGTTGGTAAATATTCTTAGTATCATTTTCTGTTTGCTTGGTTGTTGTTGTTTTGTTTTTTTTTTTAATTTCAGGTGTACAGGTCTGTGATTCATTAGTCTTACACAATTTACAGTGCTCACCATAGCACATATCCTCTCCAACATCCATCACCCAGCCATCCCATCCCTCCAATCCACCTACACTCCAACAACTCTATTTGTTCCCTGAGATTAAGAGCCTTTCTTATTTGTCTCCCTCTCTGGTTTCATCTTGTTTCATTTCTTCCTCTCTTTCCCTATCATCCTCTATCTTGTTTCTCAAATTCCTCATATCAGTGAGATCATATGATAATTGTCTTTCTCTGATTGACTTATTTCCCTTAGCATAATATACTCTAGTTCTACCCATATCATTGTAAATGGCAAGATTTCAGGGATTTTTGATGGCTGCATAATATTCCATTGTATGTATATATGTGTGTGTGTGTGTATTCCATTGTATGTATGTATATATATGTATATCCATATTTCTCATCTTTATCCATTCATTTGTTGATGGGCATCTAGGCTCTTTCCATAGTTTGGCTATTGTGGACATTGATGCTATAAATAAACACTGGGGGGCAGGTGTCCCTTTGGATCACTACATTTGTATCTTTGGGGTAGATACCCAGTAGTGCAATTGCTGGGTCATAGGGTAGCTCTACTTTCAACTTTTTGAGGAATCTCCATGCTGTTTTCCAGAGTGGCTGCACCAGATTGCATTCCCACCAACAGTGTAGGAAGATTCCCCTTTCTCCTCATCCTTGCCAACATCTGTCATTTCCAGACTGGTTAATTTTCACCAGACTGGTGTGAGGTGGTATTTCATTGAGGTTTCGATTTGTATTTCCCTGATGCCAAGTGATGTGGAGCACTTTTTCATGTGTCTGTGGCTATTTAATTGTCTCCTTTGGAGAAATGTCTGTTCATATCCTCTGCCCATTCCTTGATTGGATTATTTGTTCTTTTTGGGTGTTGAGTTTGATAAGTTCTCTATAGATTTTGGATACTAGCCCTTTATCTGATATGTCATTTACAAATATCTTCTCCCATTCCATCAGTTGTCTTGTGGCTTTGTTGACTGTTTCCTTTGCTGTGCAAAAGCTTTTGATCTTGATGAAGTCCCAATAGTTCGTTTTTGCCCTTGCTCCCTTTGCCTTTGGCGATATTTCTAGGAAGAAGTTGCTGCAGCTGAGGTCAAAGAGGTTGCTGCCTGTGTTCTCCTCAAGGATTTTGGCAGATTCCTATCTCACATTGAGGTTTTTCATCCATTTAGAGTCTGTTTTTGTGTGTGGTTTAAGGAAATGGTCCAGTTTCATTCTTCTACATGTGGCTGTCCAATTTTACCAACACCATTTGTTTAAGAGACTGTCTTTTTTCCATTGGACATTCTTTCCTGCTTTGTCAAAGATTAGCTGACCATAGAGTTGATGGTCTATTTCTGGGCTCTCTATTCTGTTCACTGATCTATGTGTCTGTTTTTGTGCCAGTGCCATACTGGCTTGATGATGACAGCTTTGTAATAGAACTTGAAGTCTGGAATTGTGATGCCACCAACTTTGGTTTTCTTTTTCAACATTCCTCTAGCTATCCAGGGTCTTTTCTAGTTCTATACAAATTTTAGGATTAATTGTTCCATTTCTTTGAAAAAGTTGATGGCATTTTGATAGGGATTGCATTTAATGTGTAGATTGCTCTAGGAAGCACAGACATTTTCATAATATTTGTTCTTCCAATCCATAAGCATGGAATGTTTTTCCATTTCGTTATGGCTTCCTCGATTTCTTTCCTGAGTACTCCACAGTTTTCTGAGTACAGATTCTTTGCCTCTTTGGTTAGATTTATTCCTAGGTATCTTATGATATTGGGTACAATTGTAAGTGGGATTGACTCCTTAATTTCTCTTTCTTGTCTTGTTGTTGATGTACAGAAATGCAACTGATTTCTGTGCATCGATTTTATATCCTGTCACTTTACTGAATTCCTGTATGAGTTCTAGCAGTTTTGAGGTATAGTTTTCCACATAAAGTATCGTATCATCCAGAAAGAGTGAGAGTTTGATGGCTTCTTTTCCTATTTGAATGCTTTTTTTTTTATTTTTTTTTAAGATTTTATTTATTTATTTGACAGAGAGAGAGATCAAAAGTTGGCAGAGAGGCAGGCAGAGGGAGGGGGAAGCAGGCTCCCTGCTGAGCAGAGAGCCTGATGCAGGGCTCGATCCCAGGACTCTGAAATCATGACCTGAGCCGAAGGCAGAGGCTTAACCCACTGAGCCACCCAGGCGCCCCTAATTTTTTTTTTATTTCTTTTCAGTGTTCCAGAATTCATTGTTTATGCTTCACACCCAGTGCTCCATGCAATATGTGCCCTTCTTAATACCCACCACCAGGCCCACCCAACTTCCCAATCCCCTCTCCTCCAAAACCCTCAGTTTGTTTCTTAGAGTTCACAGTCTCTCATGGTTTGTCTCCTCCACCAATTTCCCCCAACTCACTTCTCCCCATCTCTCCATGTACTCGGTGAATGCTTTTATTTCTTTTTGTTGTCTGATTGCTACGGTTAGGGCTTCTAGTTCTATGTTGAATAGCAGTGGTGAGAGTGGACATCCCTGCCATGTTCCTGACCTTAGGAGAAAATATCTCAGTTTTTCCCCATTGAGAATGATATTCACTGTGGATTTTTATGTGAATTTAGATTTTATTAGATGACTTTTATGATATTGAGGTATGTACCTTCTATCCCTACACTGTGAAGAGTTTGATCAAGAAAGTATGTTGTACTTTGTCAAATGTTTCTTTCTGCATCTATTGAGAGTATCATATGGTTCCTGTTCTTTCTTTCATTAATGTTTTATATCACATTGACTGATTTGCAAATGTTGAACTAACCCTGGAATAAATCCCTCCTGGTTGTGTGAAAAATCCTTTTAATGTACTGTCGAATCCTATGGGCCAGTATTTTAGTGAGAATTTTTGCATCCATGTTCATCATGGATATTGGTCTTTAATCATTTTTGATGGGGTCTTTGTCTGGTTTTAGAATCAATGCTAGCCTCATAAAATGAGTTTGGAAGTTTTCCTTCCATTTCTATTTTTCATGGGGAATAGGTATTAATTCTCCTTTAAATGTTTGGTAGAATTCCCCTAGGAGGCCGTCTGTCCCTGGGCTCTTGCTTTTAGGAGATTTTTGATGACTGCTTCAATCTCTTTACTGGTGATGGGTCTGTTCAGGTTTTCTATTTCTTTCTGGTTCAGTTTTGGTGGTTTATATATCTCTAGGAATGCATCCATTTCCTCCACATTGTCAGATTAGCTAGTGAATAGTTGTTCATAATATGTTCTAATAATTGTCTGTATTTCTTTGGGGTTGGTTATGATCTCTCCTCTTTCATTCATGGTTTTATTAATTTGGGTCTTTTTTTCTTTTCTTTTTGGTAAGTCTGGCCAAGGGTTTATCAATCTTCTTAATTCTTTCAAAGAACAAGCTCCTAGTTTTGTTGATCTGTACCACTGTTCTTTTGGTTTCTATTTCATTGATTTCTGCTCTGATCTTTATTATTTCTCTTCTCCTGCTGGGTTTAGGCTTTCTTTGCTTTTCTTTCTCCAGTTCCTTTAGATGTAGGGTTAAGTTGTGTATTTGAGACGTTTCTTCTTTCTTGAGAAAGGCTTGTGTTGCTATATAATTTCCTCTTAGGACCACATTTCCTGCATCCCAAAGATTTTGAACAGTTGTGATTTCATTTTCATTTGGTTCCATGAATTTTTTTAATTCTTCTTTAATTTCCTGGTTGACCCATTCATTCCTTAATAGCATGCTCTTTAACCTCCATGTATTTGAGTTCTTTCCAGCTTTTCTCTTGTAACTGAGTTCTAGTTCCAAAGCATTGTGCAGGGAATGATCCCAGTCTTTTGGTACTGGTTGAGATCTGATTTTTGACCCAGGATGTGATCTATTCTGGAGAATGTTCCATGTGCACCAGAGAAGAATATGTATTACGTTGCTTTGGGATGAAATGTTCTGAATATATCTGTGATGTCCGTCTGGTCCAGTGTGTCATTTAAAGCCTTTATTACTTTGTTGATCTTTTGCTTAAATGATCTGTCCATTGCAGTGAGGAGGGTGTTAAAGTCCCTAATATTATTGTATTATTGTTAATGTGTCTCTTTGATTTTGTTATTAATTGGCTTATATAATTGTCTGCTCCCATGTTAGGGGCATAGATATTTAAAATTGTTAGATCTTCTTGCTGGACTGAACCTTTAAGTATGATATAGTGTCCTTCCTCATCTCTTATTATAGTCTTAGGTTTAAAATCTAATTTATCTGATATAAGAATTGCCACCCTTTCTTTTGATGTCCATTAGCATAGCAAATTGTTTTCCACCTGTTCACTTTAAATCAGAAGGTGTCTCTGTCTCTCAAATGAGTCTCTTGCAGACAACATATTGATGGGTCTTGCTTTTTATCCAATCTGCTACCCTTTGTCTTTTGATTGGGGCATTTAGACCATTTACATTCAGGGTAACTATTGAAAGATATGAATTTAGTGTCATTGTACTGTAAGGTGACTGTTACTATATATTGTTTCTGTTCCTTTCTGTCCTATGCTACTTTTAGGCTCTCTCTTTGCTTAGAGGACTCCTTTCAAGATTTCCTGCAGGGATGGCTTGGTCATTTTCTGTCTTTTGACTTGTTTCTTCAAATCAAGTGATTTTTAAGGAACCAACCTTATTTATTGTTACCCCAAAAATTACTCCTATAACTTACTTGCTTAAGCCCACCCATTTGATTTGTTATATCTCATTTTAGGGGTGACTTGGCCAGGATTCAGATGGGTGATTGTTACGGTCCACATGGTACTGATGCCTGAGTTCACTTGGTGGGATGCAGCTGGAAGCAACACCAACACCCACATACCTTCACTCATGCGTGCAACTTGAAAGCGATGACAGGGATGGTTAGAAGTGTGGCCTCAGCTGTGACTGTCTGTCGAAGGACCAACAGGTGATTGCATCCTTCTGGCAATGTCAGAATATTTGTCCTTATTATACAGTGACTCGGGAATCCCAGACAGACCATTCAAAGAAAGGGAAGGTGAAGTCAACATTTTCTTAAGAACTGGTCACAGTAATGATGGAGCCTAGCTCAGTTCAGGGAAGCAGACAGAGACCCCACCTCTCAAGAGAAATGTCAATGAAATTGCAGCCATCTTGAATGTGTCCCATCAACAAGATTTCCTGAGTACCTGCTCTATGTCCCTGCAGATACCGGTCATACTACTTCACCCACAGATACTCTACTTCCTCATTTATCTGAATGTTATTAAATCATTTGGCTATTACTTCTCGTTGAAAAATTACCTCAGTCTTCTGTGAGTTTCTTCTAATCACAAAAGCAGAGAATATAAAAAATGGAAATGGAATTTTTAGCATGCACTTATTAAATTTCAGAATGCTTATTTTTAATAATAAAACAAGCATATTTGTTACCATGCCTTAATATTATCAAGAATAATGTATTAAGAAAAAAAAACACCAAAAAAAATCATTTTATAGGGGCACCTGGGTGGCTCAGTTGATTAAGCATCTGCCTTTAGCTCAGGTCATAATCCCAGGGTCCTGGGATTTAGCCCCACATTGGGCTCCCTACTCAGTGGACAGTCTGCTTCTCCCTCTCCCTCTGTTGCTCCCCTTGTGCTCTCTGTGTCAAATAAATAAATAAAATCTCTTCAAAAGCCAAAAGATTAAAAATCATGTTACAGATAAAGGAATAAAAATCTCTTTCAGATTCAATAAATAATCACTAGGCTATGAACCAGCATCTCCCCCATTTAATGGATTGCAGTCTGTGGCATGTAACAAGTAACTTTCTTAGGGTCACTCAGCTGGTAGATATCATAGTTGAGCAAGCTGTCTCCCTTGTGACAGAGTACATACGGTGCTTCTGTTCCACTGAATCATGTCAATTTTTAACATAAAATTCTACAATGGAGTGCTATATATCCTCATTTTCTGTGAAACCTCAATATTCAACATTCAGAAATTCTTATGGCCATGAATGCACAGTATCTTTTAAAAATCTCAAGGCATTTATATTCAAAAGAGCTCTAAGGATATAATAATTTATATTTATGCCCTATACAACTTGGAGATAATTACATGGCAGTTGGGCTGTTTTTTCTAACTACCATACTAATGTTGGTACTAACTGCACTTTTGACAATCCACTGGCATTTAATTAGCAGAAAAAACATCTTGGTAAATGCAAGCATCATACTCATTTGACAGACCTGAGACAGGCCACTGGAGAAGAGAGAAGAATTAATTGACACTCAGATAACTACATTGGTATTGGTCTTAATATGGTAACTAAATACAATGACCTCATTTTTTAAAATCGACAAAATGATTTTTATCATGTAATGAGAACTACATTGTAATTAAATATTTAAATAAAGGCCCTTAAAAGCATATTTTAAATATCACCAATATGCACAATTTTTGAACTGTTGTATGTGAGAGTAATATAAAACTTGACGGATTTAGAGTATAAATTACACAATCTCTGACCTCTAATAAAGAAAATTAGAAACAAGAAATCTATAAATTATATGAAATGTGCTTTTATACGTGCATTTAAATATATCATTTATAGGAATAAAATTACGACTGGAATGAATCAAAGAATTTCTGAAGTTGGTTCTTGAACAAACCAATAAGAAATATTTAATAATTTTGCCTGCTACTTCTTTACTTAATAAATAAAATCTCCTAATACTCACTCAAAGCTTTTTTGAAAATGTTTCCAAATTAACATGACAATGTCTCTTAGGCAGGTTTTTTTTTTTTTTGGAGACAAAATTTGAGTAAACTTTTTTTTTGTTTTTATAGTATTGAGGAAGTATAAACAAACACAAATATAAAGAGAATAGTAGAGTGAATTCCCTGTCCCACATCACCCAGTTTCAACATTGCCATTAATCCCCTGCCCTACTCTCACCAACTCCCTGACTCTCTGGTTTAATGCAAATCCCAGACACTGTATCATCTCATCTCTAAACACGAGAAACATTTAAAACTTCAAATTGTGCTAAGTTAAGATATTCTACAAAATCAATAAATACTGAGTTTAAAATTTAATTATTTTTTTGAAACTGAGTAAGAAATGAGCACTTGAAGTAAAGTCAAAATGTCATTATCTACCCTACAGGAGAGGCTACTATTTTTAAGAAGTTAGGGAGTCATCATTTGGAAATCAATAATGCTTAAGGCAAAATCATAGTTATTAATTCATCAGTGACTCAATATTATTAACCTGGTTTAAGCCACTGGTTTAAGTATTTTTTTATTGTTTATACCACATCTAATTTCAAAATACTAAAACAGTCTTGTACACATTTAAAATAATAACGTGTGGTTTAAATTTTAAATTTCCTAATTCAAACTGGTCCCTATCCATTAGTCAAAACTAGCAATGTTTTATAGTAATACAGACAAAATCTTTGACAAAATACAAAATAAATGATAAATCATGTTCCCATTCACTGGATTCATTCATTTCACAACTATTTATCAACCACCTATTTTACTAGGCTGTTCCATGTATCACAGATAAAATAGCAAACAAGACAGATAAAGCTCCTGTCCTCACAGAGTTTAGAGTCTAACAGGAAAACAGATAATGAAGGAACAGCATTATAAGTATGTCGCAGAACACCACATAGCAGTAAGTATTATGTAGAAGAACCAAGCCAAGTGAGGCGGTAGTCAGTGATCTGGGGAGAGGCGGTGTGATCGACTCCTGGCGCGGAGACCTGTGCATACAATCTCCAGTGAAGTCCAGGAGACAGCCCAGCAAGGACGTACAAACGAACAGCAAGAGGAAAAGCTTAGAAAGGGAAATAGAATTCACGTCTAGCAGGCTCCAGGGAAACCCTGGAGCCCGCACAGAGGGAGAAAGGTGTAAAAACTCCAGGAGAGGATGTCTGCCACATCGTCAGAAACCATACCGTGGAAGAACCTATAAGCTAGAGTAATGACTATGGATTTTGTTCTGAGTGTAATGATAACCCATGAAGGATTATGAACAGGGAAGGAAAGTATTCTAATCTTTAGGTTTACGAGAGCATTCTAGATTACATGAAGAACTAACTATAGAGCAACCAATATCGAAGCAAGGGGATAAGTTAAAATTCAACTAAGGAAGTCCCAACACAGGGTTCCCTCTCAGGACCCCGAGACCATGACCCAAGCTGAAACCAAGAGTCCAATGCTCAACCAACCATCCTCCCACACACACCATGTTTAGAATATATTTTGAAAGCAGAGCTTTAGAGCTTAGAGGAGTGAGTGTGGAATGCATAGAAAAATAGTCAAGGAAGACTTCTGTGATTTTCACCTGAGCACAGAGTAGATGGGGATGCACTTAGTAAACAACTACAAGGGGGAAAGCAGGTTTGCAGGAAGTAAATCAAGAGTTTTATTTTGGTCAGATGAAGTTTGAGATGCCTACAGACATCTGTAAATGGGTAGGCGGAATATTGAATGCATGAGTCTGGTGCTTGCCAGGGCGATTGGGGCTGAGATATGTGTGTATGGGATTCATGAGCATCTGAATCAGACTGAACAGCATGGAAATGCATGAGATTATCCAGGGGGTGAGTGTGGATAGAAAAGGAAATCAGGCTGAGAACTAATCCCTGGGAAGATGAGGAGCCGCTAGGTTGTCAGGCTGAGAAGGAACAGCCAGAGAGAGAAGAAGAAAGTCAGAAGAGCCGCTAGTTAGAAGCCAGATGATGCAGGGACTTCCAAAATGACAGCACGATCGGCTGTACGCCATGTTTCTGCAAGGTGAGCAGATGAGAAGCGAATGTTGATTACAGAATTTGTCATAAGGGGAAGGTTACTAGTGAACTGGGGGTGGTCATCTCAGTGGAGTGGCAGAAATGAATTATTTATTGAAGAAAAACAAGTTACAAAAATAGGAGATAAAGAAGTAGAGAAAGTTAACATCCAATTTTCAGAGTTGTGGTATGAATGGAACCAAAGAAATGGCCAATTACTTGGAGAGTTGCTGAGCTTATGGACAGTTGTTCCTTTTTCTTTATTTTTAATTAATTTATTTATTTGAGAGAGAGAGAGGGAGGGAGGGAGAGAAGGTGCATGTGGACAGGGGGAGAGGCAGAGGGAAAGGGAGAGAGAATCCTTGAGCAAACCCCCTGCTGAGCATGGAGCCTGACGCAGGGCTCCATCCTAGGACCCCGAGATCATGATCCAAGCCAAAATCAAGAGTCAGATGCTCAACCAACTGAGCCACATCACTCTTGTTCCTTTTTTTTAAGACGGAAAAAAAAAAACCAGGAAAAAAAAAAAAGAGTTGGTTGCTAAGGACCTTCCAAAAAAAAAGAAAAGGACGGAAGAAAACAGAGCATGTTGGAAGGCTATGATGGAATAGAAAGGAATGATGGTGTAGAAAGGAAGAATGAGATGATGCAGAAAAGCATGAAGATAATTTCAGAGAAATTTTCAGAGAAAAGTCCTTGAGTAAGCTAAAAGGTGTGCGCTACAGTAGCCGTGGGGCGGCTGCAACTGTCCACCATGAATGTATGAGGCGAGAACCCTCACGGGCACTCACGAGGACGTGGACTGGATGCTGGTGTGGGTGGTCCGTCTACTGCCATGATTCTCGACCGACCAATCACGAACACCAGAGCCGCCCCTCCTCCTCCTGGTCTTACCACCACGTGGGAGGGTTCAGGCACGTCAGCTGCCCCATGGCTCTACAGAAGTGGTTCTCAAAGTAGGGTCCCCAGAGCAAATGCAACAGGATCACATGAGTACTTTAGAAAAAAATAATTTCTCAGACCCTAACCCTAACTAACTGAGTCAGAAAATCTGGGGAGGAGCCTGGTAATCTGTGTCTGAACAAGCCCTCCAGTATTCTGATGCATGCTGAAGCCTGAAAATTGATCTTCTAGAGGGTGAGGGAAAAGCTGGGCAGGAAGCCCCTAAACCTACCCCAGCCCCATGGCTTCCAAGCAACCACACCCCTCAGAATCACAGGCTTACTGTCAGCACCCAAACCACTTCCCTGACCGTCTTCAAGAGCAATGTTGAAGCCTCAGCAAGTAGTTATCTTTCCCAGTCTACATTCTTGCAGTGGCCGTATTCATGGCCTCTAACCACCATTCTTACACCAAAAAGCAAAGTTTCTCATTTTTATGAAACCCCAACTGTACTTGAGCCAAGAGCTATCTGCAAATGGTTTACATGTTGTTAGCAAGTCAGTTCCACTCATTTGTATATGTCACATGTCAGAAAAATACAGCATCTTCATGTTTCTGAATCTTTTGATTATCTATATCTGAAATGTCACCACAAGACCAGAATTTTCTCTTCATGCTGCTCTTAGAGGAGGAAACACCAATATCAGTTCTTTGGCTGAGTCACAGAAAACTAATGGCTCTCTCTTCTCATGACCTGGGGTAGGAAGTTTGGATCTCTTTTCCTAGGACTTCAGCAAACACCTTCTTCTGGAGGCTACACAGGCTGTGTAAACAGGTGACTATAGTACACATCTGCATATGATAAGCTTATGCTATCAAGATGGTATTTGAATTGTATTCTGGTTATCACTTGGGTTGATCAAATGTTTAATGTAAAGAATAGCCTTTTCTCGTTCTAAATGCTAAAGCTCAGTCATCTCAGTGGGAAGTATTATAAACTGTTTAATGTGCTTCCTTTACTACGTGAGCATCACTTTTGTCATATTAAAGTCCATTCATTTTTAGTAAGATAAAATTAAAAAGAACTCCAGCCGAATATAATTAAAAACTTGGACTATATGTCTTCCAAAGAACCAAGTGATTTCTGCCCTGTGGGGAATCCTATACGCTTTCCCACTGTGGCTAAGTTCATAAGTGCAGTTGAAAGGATCCGTGCTGATTATAATTACATTCTAAATTAGCCAATATTAGCACTGTGCCAAATAATTCACATAGCATGGCTTCCATGTTAGACAATCAATTACAGTTCAGATGAATCCATGCAAAAATCCATAATTTTTACCTAGGATCACAGTTTTTATAATTTAACATATTATTATAGCAGAGCCTTCAAAAGGTCAGGCAGAACAATGGAGAGCAATTTCCAGTTAGTAAATGTTCCTTTATTGTCACAAGAGGGTAAGAAAGCTGAGTATATCTGCTTGCTTGGTAGGATCAGACTTTTAATTTATTTTGACATTCGCCTTACAGAGTACTTTAAAATAGAGAACAATTCTGTCTAAAACCTATTAAAAATTCACAGGAGTGTACCATGATGATGTGTATCTCGTTAGAATCTTCTACGTTGGCCAGTCCACTGGGAAACTGCAGAGGTAGGAAGAAACACCACGGGAGACCACACCAGGTAGGAGCACCTGCCTAGATGCCCAGCAGAAAACAATTTTATAATTTTCTGAATTTGAGAATTTAGTAGCATCCTGCTGCCCCCAAGAGTTCCAACTGTTACAATGGCATATGAGAATTATTCCAGAAAATTCTGTGGTTTATCTTCTCCATACTAATATATTAGACCTGGGGAAACATCTCCTATTTTTCTTTCCATATACAGAGTATGTTTCCCAGAGCGCAACTAACAGGTTAAATTTAATCCCTAAATGGTTCTAAGACAGTGAAAAGCAAAGCAAACATGTTTTCAAACATAAAGATTAGATCTTGTGTTTATTATCACAAAAGAGTAATAGTCACAAGTTTTCTCTGAGATTTTTTTTAAAAGATTTCATTTATTTATTTGACAGAGAGAGAGATCACAAGTAGGCAGAGAGGCAGGCAGAGAGAGAGGGGCAAGCAGGCTCCCCGCTGAGCAGAGAGCCCAATGCGGGGCTCGATCCCAGGACCCTGAGATCATGACCTGAGCCGAAGGCAGAGGCTTAACCCACTGAGCCACCCAGGTGCCCCTCTGAGATTTTAAAATTAACCACCATCAGAATCTTTATACTACTGAGTCACTAAAGACACACCTCACGGAAACCACGTGCCTATGCACAACGAAGACAACACAAAACCGTCCACAGTCTATGGCTGGTTAAGAGAATTAATGGCCTATGCAAGCTGAACCTGCAAAATCACAGACATACAATTATCCCAGCCTCACTCCTCAACTCTGGCTCCATGGAGCCCCTCTCTGGAATGAAGGCACTGTCTGGAAACGGACATAAAAGGAAGAGTCTGTCACTGACATCGCCTACCACGTTAGCTGGTGTTTTCCTTCTTTGAGGGCTGAGAACCAGATCCAGAAAGAAGAGGATGAGCGTTTGAGTGTTAAAGCGTATGAACAACTGTGAGACCCAGTTTGAGCACAAGCTCATAGAAGCGCTTGCCAGCGGTATGGACAGCACAGAGGACACAGGCGGCGCTCTCGCTTAGGACGCCACATGCTCCTGGGGTCCAGAGCCCAGACGCTAGGGCTGGACTGCCAGAGTTCAAATCCCACCTCCGCCAATTAGTAGAAGCAGAAACAAAAGCAAGTCTCTTTGCCTCTCTGTGCCTCTGCTTCCCTATCTGTAAAATGGGAATAAGAACAGCATTCCGCTATGATGAGAAAACAGTTCTTCTCAGTGGCTACTTAGGCATTTTATGGTAGGACAGCCCTGCTCACTCCCAGAGTCTAATCCAGAGTTTGGGGTTGTCACTCTCCCCAAAGTGGGAGTGCAGTTGCTGAGGGAGCTAGCTGCCAACCCCACACAACACGGGTGACCTGAGCCTCCTTGTCCAGCAAGTCACCCTCTGCGTGTTAATTCAGTATCCCAGCTAGAGGCCCCCAAAACACTGCCCCCAAAAAGACAGCCACAGGGTTGTCTGCGGGCCCAAACTGTAGAGCTTCAGACCAAGACCTGGCATGTGGCAACCAGCACAGACACACTTGCTCTTGGTTCCCATTAATGTCACCTGACGTCGTCCCTGTTTTAAAATTAAAAACCCATTTCCTGAGCCCGGTGTAGAGGAAAGAAAAAAAAAAAGGGCACACACTGCTCTATCTTTTATGGCCCCGGCGTTTGTCTGTCCGCCCGCTCCCTCAGCGCCCTGGTGTTGCCTGGAGGAAAGGGATGAACATGCGAGGGTGGCCGGGGAGGGTGGCCGGGGTTGTGCGCACTTGAGTAACAGACAGATGCACCTGTTCCGTCCCCCTCTGGAAGAGGCCCGCCGCGCTGCCCAGGGAGGGCATCTCCCCAGTCGGTGCGTGTCTGGCCCCTCGCCCCGCGCTGCCCGCGGCCAGGCCCTCGGCTGGGACACAGCAGGCTTGTAACTTGCTCCAGATTCCTCGCTAAGCGCGTTCCAGCTCCTGGCTCATCTTCTGTTTGTGTTGTGTCTTTATTGTGGTTGCTTCTTTGGGAATTTGCATTTTGCAGGGGGAAAAAACTGTCGAAAATGCTTAGGAAATATTTCAAGAAAATGCGAACATATTTAGGTTATGAAAACACACTAAATAATAAAATAGAAACTGAAGAATATGTCATAAATATAAAAGGGTATTTCCCTTGATTTTACTGAAAGGATTCCTGAGTCTTTGTGGAACAATGGGAAAAGGGGAAGTTATTCACAGCAATGAAACATGAGCAGAAAATATGTAAAATGCCCCAAAAACATAACTGGGGAAAGTGGGAAAAGCAGGTAATTGTTTCCTGTAGAGTGTAATTCCCTGATCCATCAGACGTTGATCGAGTGCCTCCTGTGTGTGAGGTAACTTTGCAGGCGCTGTGATGGGATCGCGACCAGCCCAAGGGCACCTCGGCCTCTGCAGCTTACGTTCTGGGCCCGGAGCTGCATGGCTGTTGAGGGGGGAGACCCCGGGGCTGGAATTCAAGAAACAAAGGAAAATACCTACATGGTAGACAGTGATGTTGACTATGGGTTGAACTCAGGCAAGAGAGGGAAGCAAGAGTTTTAGGAAGCGAGAGGAGGTTGCAATTTTAAACAAGGTGATGAGAAATCGGTCTTAGGGAGAAGGTGGCATTTGAGCAATAATCGAGGAACTGGGGGTGGGGTCATTCAAGGCAGAGGGCACCGTGAACACACACACCTTCAAAGTGGCACGGGTTTGGTGTTCAACACCCAGTCAAGAAGGTGGTCACTGGGGCAGAGGGCATGAGGGCTTGAGTACTTGGGGACGAGACCATGGAATCCTGGGGGGCACATGACCCCAACATTGCTCAGCAGGGGGGATACCCAGTGAAGGGATGTGGAGGAGAAGGGGAGCAGCTAGGCTGGCGCCCTCGGGCACCGGCCGTGGGAGTTGGCGGGCGGGAAGCCAAGCGCCTCAGCACGGAGGAGGGGAAGCAGGGTCTGTGGGCCACTGTGGCCTGCGGGGACAGCGGGATGAGAGCCGGGGGACATTCCTGCTGACTGCTCCCATGCTCTCAGTGCAATGGTGAGCCAGGTCGCCGATGGAGAGTGAGGTCGCTACACAGAATCCCCCGTCACGCACCCACGTGCATAGATGTTCTAAGAGCGCCCACAGATCTCAGAGAAAATGGGGAGCTTAAGGGTCACCATCAGAAATACAACACAATGAGGGTAATTGCCTGACAGCCCGCTCAGCAGAAGCCAGAAGGCAAACGGCGAGGCCGCCGCTATACGGAGGAAGTACCGATGCTCTGGGCCGAGGGCCCACGGGGCCAAGCAGGTGTGACGGGACCGGAGCGCACCCAGGCCCCCACAGCACAGTGCTCTGGTGCGTTCACGAGCTCAGAACCCTTCCCGAGGTCTCTGCCTTGAGGCGGAACACACAACGTTGATGTTGGTCTACACTGTAGACAGTGGTCTACACTCTATAATTTTTACCCCCCCCCCAAAAAAAGCACTAAAAAAATGCTGAATAATCAGTGGTTTCTCTTCATAGAGTAATTAAGGGAAATACTTTAAAATTTATTCACATTTCAATAAAAATTATTCAAAAATTGTTCACCACGTCTCTTGCTTCGAGGTCTCCTCTCCCCTCCCCACCCCATACACACACAGCACTACACAAATCCATACAAACCCATATGCAAGCAAATGTACCCAGTTAGGGGCACCCGGGGCAGCTCAGATTGTTAAGCCCCTGCCTTTGGCTCAGGTCATGATCTCCAGGTTCTGGGATCGTGCCCCAGGCTGGGCTCCCAGGTCAGTGGGGAGTCTGCTTCTCCCTCTGCCTCTGCCCCTCCACCTCCGCCTGCTTGTGCTCTGTCTCTATCAAATGAATGCATAAAATCTTAAAAAAAAAAAAAAATCTACCCAGTTCCCTTTGCCAGGCTGCACTTACTTATGCTCAGTTTTTTTTTTTTCTGTAGAGACATTTCCAATCCTCATAAAAGTACAAGTTTGATTTGTTTTCTCCTTTATTTATTTTCCTTATTTCTTGCAAAGAAGGCAGAAGGCAGAACGGTAGAGCATATTTCTTTCAAAGACCCTCCACGCACGTATTAGTCACATGGATCTTTAGAAATCAGCCTATAGTCATTTTCTTGACAGCCTACAGTTAAGACTCACTCGGCATCTGCCAAATTTTCTCAGATGGGGCCTCCCTACCTCCCATATTATCGAGTAGCTCATGCAGCACTCTGCAGGACCTATACCGACAACTGCTATTTTCAGCACCTTCAAATGGAGCAAGAATGTTTCTAAGTATTACCAAGGGTCTCCAAATATACGTACACATGCCATAATTGATAGAATGAACCATATATAGTATGACCTAACGCAGTGCTTGAAAGTTTCCCTCAAAAAAACTTTATTGGGCCATTGTAAGAGAAGAAACAGAAGTATTAGTTAATTCACCAAAACTAGTACTTAAAATCCATTTACCAAAAAATTTGTGATTTATATTTATATCACAGAGTGATGGGCTTTTTAAAAGACATTTTATTCTTCAGTGTTGTATTTTACTAACTTCTCCCATTTTCATCCCTGGGATATCCAATTCATAAATCAATTGGAAAGTATCTGATCCTCATAAGTTCATTTATGAACCATCAAGCTTACCTTTAGAGGATGAAATTATTAAAGAGTTTTCTGTGGGGCTCCAGAAAAATAGGATTGAAAATAGATAATTAGGTAACTAGCTAAATCATAGTTATGATTTCAATTTTCCTTTAGCCATTAATGAGACTAGAAATAATTGCCTTCCTGGCTTTTGTCCACATGATTAGAAACTTTTTCCAGGCTAAAGTCAGATTTACTCAGCAACATTTGGGTCTAATAAAGACAGAGCCTAAGCATTTTTTAGGGTCAGAATCAATGAACACATGAAAACAAAGTCGAGTCAAAGGCTTGTTTCAGTGGTTTCAGTCTGTCAGTCTTTTAGAGAAGACGTATGTTAAAACCCCGAACACACATTTGTGCCAGCAAAGATTTTTAATTAGCTTTCCGACCTAACAGCAATAATGGAGGGAGCACAACTTGGGTCACCATTAGTGTGTGTTGGAGCCTTTGAAGACTGACTTTTGTTCTCTTTTGCACCATGGCACCAACCGCCCTGCATCCCTCCACAGGAGTTCTGCAGAGTGACAAGTCAGCTAGAGCACAAATGGTTTCTAATTAACAGTGACAGGATATTGACTGGGGCAACAGCTGCTTGATAAAAGCCAAAGAGAAGTTTTGGGGCCATGTGTTTTCCTTTACATGCAGAAGTGATTATTCTCTCAAGATTTGGGGTTGATCATTATCTTTCCACCACAGATATTGGAAAATCCCCCTTTGAAAAAATGTTACTGCGGTAGCTCAGTTGGAGGAAACGGATGAAACACCACTAATCAATGATCATTCTTACCATGAATCAGCTCTTCTTCTGGAGGCTGAATCTTACAAAACGCACTAATTACAAAACATGGGGATAACCAGCAAGTGGACAGCTCTGACATCTGGGGTTTTTTCTTAAGGGGAGCACCATATTCTGAATTCTTCTGCCCTTCTTCCTACTCTTTCTGACACTGCTTTTCATACAATGTAATGCTGCTATTTCAAATAAAGCTGAACCATTCTCCTTCTCCCCAAATAACTAGACGGCCCAGATTCCTCAGAGCCAGCTACCCTAAAATGATGAGAATTCAAGTCACTTCACAAACCCAAAGCACTCCACGGGTGATGCCCAAAGCATTCAACAATGGGTTCTTATAGATGCTCCCCAGTGGACACCTACCTTTCTTATAAGGGTTATGGACAGAGAGGTGCTTGTCAGCCTATTAGAAGCCCTAAGCAGATCCACTTTTATTGACATTGGGTACTGGAGATGAAGTTACAAGTAAAGTTAGCTATTTAAAAGTATTCACTGTTAAAAGAACAAGTTTAAGAACCACTTGTATACAAAGAAAAATGTTTCCATTTTAATCAGGCACATTGAGCTGTTCATTATCTAGCAGAAACTCAGTAACTGTTACACAGTATACAATCAGTTTCTTCCACTAATTAATAAACTTATAGTCACAAAAGCAGAAAGGGCCTTATATATTCAATTAGTTCAAGTATCCCTGTAGTTGAATCCCCTCCAACATATCTCTGCTACATCACAACCAAGTCTACAACTTCACGGATGGAGGTATTCTAGGAATAAGGAACGGCAAAGGGAAAGATCTGAACACGGGAGCACGTGTGGCGTGCGCGAGGCAGAGCGAGCAGGCGGTGCTACTGGAGTGGAGAGTGCGGGGCCAGGGAAGTAACAGGAGATAAGCTCGAGAGGTCACCAGCAGGCGGGGAGCAGGCTACCGTGTGAGGAGCAGGACAGTTATTCTGGATGAAATGGAAGGAGAGGGTGTGGGGCAGGTAAGCCCCGTAAACCGACACGCTTCCACAGGGTCACTCTGCCTGTTGTGTTGACCGCAGCTGAAGAGGGGGAGAGGTGGGAAGCAGAAAAGCCGGTTGGGACCCTATTCCAGTCGTACAGGCTGCGCTGGCTGGAGGATTGGACCAGGGCAGTAGCAGAGCAGATGATAAGGAAGAAGTTCGATCCAGAAGATATTTTTGTGGTAGAGCCAAGAGAACTTCCTGATGGATGACGGAACATGGTCCCTGAAACACAGGATGCACCCAGAGCTTTCATTTCTAATGGCCGGAAAGACGGAGTTGCTCTTTACTGACCTGGGGAGAGAAGGACGAGCAGGCTTGGCGGGCTTAGACAGGGGCTCCACTTTGGACGCCTGAAGTTTTGGGTGCTTATCTAAGTGCAGATTCCAAAAGAGAAGTGGGGTACACCATCCGACACTTGGGAGAGAGGCGAGGTTGGAGATGAAATTTAGGGTCATCTGCACACGGATGGTGTGTAAAGCTCTGAGATGAGATCAGACGAAGCCCTGAGGGTTCGTTCCGCCATCCGGAAGTGAGGGAAGTGAGGAGAAACCACAGAGGAGCCTGAGGAAGGAAGGCCCAGGAGCCAGGAGGTAAACCAGGGTTTGAAGTCAGACGAAGATGGTGTTTCAGGAGTAGAGAATGGTTCAGCTGTGCTGAATGCTGCCCGAGCTCAGCGGCCTGAGAACGGGCATGGGGTGTAACCGTGTGGAGGTCACAGGATCCCGACCAGAGCAGTGGGGACAACCTCAGTAGATCTGGAAGGAAGAAATGGAGAGACGGTGAATGCAGATGGCTTCGCATTGGCTTGGCCGTGAAGGAACTCTCTCTCTCTTTCCCAATGACAACCTTGCAACGTATTCTTTCCCACGAGGCTCGGAAGTGTTCCTCCCCAGGCCACGGGACCAGAGCTCCACCTTAACGTGTCCCGCTTCAGGGTCTGTGCGGCCATAAAATGTGCCAGTTACAAACGTGTATTGGAGCAGCTCTGACACCAGTAACATCATCACAATCCCTGCTCATCTCTATGAGCAATTCTTCCCTCCCTCATCTTGTACATACTTTTCCCCTAATCAGTTTTCATTCTGTTAGAGCCATTGTGTCACTCTGCCGAGAGAGTACATTTTTAGAACCCTGATTCAGTCATTATATACATTTGCTATTTTCCCCTATTTTAGGTAATCCAAATATGTGGAACGGATGCAATTGTTTCTGTTTTTGTTTTCCCAAGGATTACTTATATTTCATTCTCAGTTTTTCCTAATCCGTATGTAAATGCCTGGAGCTTTTCCGTCTGACTAACCTAAAACACTTCCATTGAAATTTAAGAGTCATTCTTACCTAGACAATACTTTTAAGAATTCTGGTCTCTTCCAGAGATTATGAAATATTAATTTACTCTGGAAAATTTCAAGTGCAAGTGTTTACATTCATCGTTCTTCCTAATTTAAAAAAAAAAAAAACAAGAAAGGAAACTTTTCTTCGTATTTATGAAGTATATTTAAGTTGCCTTGTCTCTTAGGGGCCTCAGAAACTGCATAATGTACTTCCAGGAAACAAACCAACTGACCAGCTTTGTGTTGGTAGGAAAGTGTGCACCAAGAACAAAAATGTGTTCCTGCCAAGAACAAAGATAAGTGATACACTATCAAATAGTACTGAGATGTTTATTCTGCCCGTAACTAAGAACAGACTCTTTGCTTTCTGAAGTTCTTGCACAGAAAGAACAGTTGAAGCTCCCTCAGAGGGGGAGGCAACCCACCCCCATCTGTCCATCCACAGTGGCAGAAATACATGCATGAAGCTTCTTTAAAATACACATAGAGAGTCTGATGTGCTCATTACTCTTTCAGGTCCCTGAAACAAGTGACGTCGTTATTCAAACACTGAGGAAGATAATGCAACTGAAGGCAGAGCCTGGGAAACCTGATTTCCCTACTTGAGTACTTGACTACTTGAGTTGAGTCATCTTGAAGGAATCACCTTTTGAGCAGTCCTGATGAAAGTTCTAGATCTCTATTCAGAATGGTCAGGAAATGACTAAATATACAAAAAATGCAACTGGAAAAATGGGTTATCCATCTTGAAGGAAAAAAGCCTAAGATTCATACCTCACTCTTCATATAAAAATAAATATCAAGAAACTTAAAACTCTAAATATTTTTAATACACGAAATGAAAAAGTAAGTAAATAGAAAGTATATTAAAAAGGTTACATGACTGGGCGCCTGGGTGGCTCAGTGGGTTAAAGCCTCTGCCTTCAGCTCGGGTCATGATCTCAGGGTCCTGGGATCGAGCCCCACATCAGGCTCTCTGCTCAGCGGGGAGCCTGCTTCCCCCTCTCTCTCTGCCTGCCTCTCTGCCTACTTGTGATCTCTCTCTGTCAAATAAATAAATAAAATCTTCAAAAAAAGGTTACATGACAAGCACTGAATTTTCTTCCTAGTCAGTGTCACATTCTTAGAAATAAGCAAAAATATGTGATAATCATCAACACTAGATGATAGAGATGATTCAGGCCCACTTGCAATCCCAACAGGATTTTTTTAGGGTGACTGACATGCTGATTCTAAAACATACCTAGGAGCTAACATCTGCAAAGCTAGCCAAACATGGGAGATGGTGGGAGGGGGGAGGAAGTAGGGCAGGAACTTGTTTTTAATTTATCTATAGATGTAGAATTTTTAAAGTCTAAAGTCAGGGCAGAAATTAGCAAGTGTGTCAATGAAACATACTAAAAATCTAGGAAAAGACAAGGATTGAAGAAGAAACTAAGCATATGATAAAAGTGGCACTTTACCCCAAGGGGGAAATAATTCAGTAAGTGAGATTAGAACAATGGACTAGGGGTGCCTGGGTGGCTCAGTGGGTTAAGCCTCTGCCTTCGACTCATGTCATGGTCTCAGGGTCCTGGGATCGAGCCCCATATCGGGCTCTCTGCTCGGCAGGGAGCCTGCTTCCATCCCTCTCTCTGCCTGCCTCTCTGCCTACTTGTGATCTCTGTTAAATAAATAAAATCTTTAAAAAAAAAGAGAGAGAGAGAGGGGGGGGGGAGAAAAAAAGTGTGATTGCAAAAAAAAAATTAAGTATCATACATTTAAAAACTTCAGTGTCACAAAAGAATAAGCAAAAGCATAGGAGAAAATACGACATATATAGAAGACAAAAATTTAATATTCTGAATATCTAAGCAACTATTGCAAACTACTCCCAAAGGGGAAAACAATGAAATAATAAGCGCAGAATACCCATAGGTAAAACTAGAACAGTGAAAACACAAATGACTATTAAAAATTTGAAAAGCTACTCAAGCTCACTAGTAATCAGAAAAAAATCCAAACAAAACAACAGAATGCAGATTGAATCAAACTCAGAGATTGATTACAGCTAGAGTTAACAAAAAGGCAGAACAATGCAAATGTTTGTAGAATGTCTTTGGAAGTACAGACGGAACAATATTTGGGGGCAGATAGCTTTATAGCAGCTCTCAAGTTTTGACTGTGAAAGACTTTATGACTTAAAAGTCTCACTTAACAAAAAAAAAAAAAAAGTCTCACTTTCAAGAATCCAGTCTAACAGAACCACTGAGATAGGTAATCAATCCACAAAATATCTTTAAAATGATATATAAACAGAGAGATAAATGTATAGAGATACATGTAGTATTTTTATAACAATAAATAGAAATAGCATTAGTATCAGTAGTGGAATAATTTATTAAATAAATTAGGGACATCTCTGCAAAAGAATGAAATCTTTAAAAAAATAAACCATATGTAAATGTTCCCGTTTACAGTGATGGCCTTAATAAATCAGGTCTATATGGTAAGTTGTAGCACAAAATACACAGTACAATCCAAGTTTGTAAGAAAGAAACAAAAAAACCTGTATCAAAATATATGCAAATATATATATATATATTATCTATAAACACTGAGGCCCATAATTAATATCGGTTTTAGAAAAATTAAGAAATAATTGATGGAAAACTGTCAACAGTGGTTACCTATGAGGAATGTCCTCATGGAGGCAAAAACATGACATGAATACTCAGAATCACACATGTGCCACTTAAACATGCAAATAATATTTTTAAATAAAATGCTAACTTCTGATCTATGTTCCAAAGAGCTTTGTTGTGAAGATAAAATTGCATGTGGTATTTCTCTGTAATATAGTTGCAAGTTCTATAAAACTCAATGTACTAGTATTATTCCTTTAGCATTAATAAATCATATGTATGAAATCTCTTTAAAAAAAAAAAAAAAGGAACAGGGGCACCTGGGTGGCTCAGTGGGTCATGATCTCAGGGTCCTGGGATCGAGCCCCACATTGGGCTCTCTGCTCAGCGGGGAGTCTGCTTCCCCCTCTCTCTCTGCCTGCCTCTCTGCCTACTTGCCATCTGTCTGTCAAATAAATAAAATCTTTAAAAAAAAAAAAAGGAACAAAGAAACTAAAGTTGCGTAAAAAGAAGAGAGTGTAATCAGAGCAGAAGACCATCCCAATTGTTCTAATTACTGACACAATGTTAGCACAGGGATTTGAAAGAAGAATGAGTAACTCGGTGTCATTATAACATTCCTTGGGTTTCACTCATACGTATTTCCAGCCAATGAAACAATGATCAATTACTGAACACTGCAGAAACTCTTTTACTGTTATTGATTACTAAAATCCTTTAGTAAGATTTTATTCCATGTTACACTGAATTCCCCAACTTGTCACCCAAAGAAGGGCAGTCCAATGACTTTATTTTTTGGCTACCTCTCAGACGTCTCTAAACTTCATGCAAATTTTGTGAAACTAGTATATAAATAAGTTATTCCATATATACGTTCACACACACACATGCGTGTGCACACACACGCACACACACACACAACCAGATAGCTGACCCCTGTCCTTGCTGCAGTTCTGAAGAAACCAATATGCTTCAGTAATATGCTCTTGAAAATTGGTTTTATCAAAAGCATAAAATAAAACATAAGAAATCAATACTGAAGCAGATTGTATAACTCAACAGCATGGTGTCTCTTATCATATGTGTATATAAATTTGGAGAATAACCATTCATCCTACCAGATCTCTTATTAAAACTTAGAACTTAGAGTCTTTTAACTCATTTTACATTATAAATCTTTAATTTGGCAAGATAGAGTATTAGAGAGGCAGCTGAAGGTGCTGTAGCAAGCATATTATAATTTTGAAGTTCTCAAAAAATAGAAGTATATAATTTTACACTTTTTAATTTTAAGGGTAAGAAGCAATTTTTGTGATGCAATTTTCAGGTTTCATGACAATTATCAGAAAAATAGAATCTCAGACGGGACATTCTCTGATAGTTACCAAAACAATTTTATAAGTCCTAGCTTAATTAGTGGATCATTTTTCCTAACACCTAATTTCCTAAGGAAGCTTTTCAGCAAACCTGAAGATTACACTTTACATTTCTTTAATGATATCCTTAAAATTAAATTGAAAAGTCAAATCAGTAAAGTGTTTTTTAAATAATAATTTTATCATTTATTTTATTTATCTAGTATAAATGTATATTTTCTATACTTTGGCCTCTTAGAGAACTGATCATTTTCAAGGTTTTCATAAGTTTATAATCAATAGGATTCCAAAGAACAAATAAATCAATATGGTTTTCCAGTGCTTCCTTCTGTAGGCGTCTTTTTTACATATGAAAGATCCTAATTTATTTGTATGGTTTAACCCTGAAACAGCAGAAGTACCTGATCACCAATGAAAGGCTTTTTTTCCTCCCTGGATCTATATGATCGCCAAGAAATAACCAAAAGAAGAAGTCTTCCCCAAGGAAAGAAATGTACAGCTTGTATTTGCATCCTGGTGTTGCCCATGGGGAAGCAGTGTTCATTTTGCTCAGAGAGGGAAAGTGACACATTGTTAATACCCCTGCCAATTCAAGCACTCTGATAGCTTACTAAGCTGTTACATAAAAAATAAAATAAAATAAAATAAAATAAAATAAAATAAAATAAAAAACTGTCATATAACGAGTAAATGGTGTTTAAAAGATTATCCAACTATGTCCAGATACACATGGAGTCAGGAATAATTGAAATATTGAAACAGATTATGATCAGCTTTTAGGGAAATCAAGACTATAAGAGGTAGATATTTATCAAAAGAGCCAGGGATCTCGGTATCTGACAGAATAAAATAACCAATGACTCTTCTGCTAATCTGCTAATGATTGCACAGGGTGGGAGGCAGAAGGGCATCAATCTAAAACCTTGAGTATGCTAAGTAAATTCTGGGGTTTTTTTCATCCCATTCTCTGAGTTTCCATTTGAGGACAAGAACTAACTGTATTCTGAAAGACTGAATCTGGAAAATCTATCAGATGTAAAAGAACATCATGATTGGTCTTGCCACTCAGCATTTTGTCATCTGTCATTCGTCATCATTATAACTGATGGGCCAAGTTCACTCACAATAAAATAAGAGATCACCTATCAGACAGCTGAAAGTAGGAGTCTAGATCATTTCTAAACCACATAAAAGTATTACAGCAGAAATCAAAGGCAACTCACGCAGGTGAGAAGTCTCATGGTCTGCACAGGGCAGGTGCAATGAGGAAATGAGGTCCAGAAAGACAGCGCAAATGTTCCTTGTTCTTACGGGAACTCCAATTAGTGAGGATAAAGATTAGCAGAGGACCTTGACCAAGGTATCTAATTTTCCTTCACTGAGTCCTCAAAGTCAAGCAAACATGAGAGGAAAATTCAAAGGAACTGTCAAGTTAAAAAAAAAAAAAAATCTTTATGCCCTAAGCTCCTTGTGGTCTAGATTGCCTGGGGACTTTTCAACTTTGTAAAATGGCTTTCTGTGTTTATTCTAGAGAGACCAGTGGAACACAAAAACTCTTTGTCACCTCTCAGATTTCCCAGAAAGAACAATGCCAGAAATCAATTCACGAAAGGAATCTTTTTTCCCCTTAGTTTTTATTTTATTTTATTAACATATAATGTATTATTTGCACCAAGGGTACAGGTCTATGATCATCAGTCTTACACAATTCACAGCACTCACCATAGTGCATATCTTCCCCAATGTCCATAATCCAGCCACCCTATCCCTACCCCCCTTCTCCTTAGTTTTTTGAAATTTTTTAAAAATAATCAATGTGATAGTCCTGGATGTCTCTGTAGATGGACCCATCCAATCTCTATCAGGAATCACTCTAGTCCTGGCCAGGATTTGTTGGCCCTACAGAACTCCAGGAGGTAGCTGAGGGAAGCTAATGCAGGATGACTTGTTAAGATGGCCTAAAAATGAATGTGGATAAAACCAAGGCAAGCATATAAGAGACCACTTGCTGTAGAAATAACCGCTAGAAGCCTCACGCACACCCTTCTGTGCCACATGTCTTTTTTTTTTTTAAGATGGTACGTATGTATGTATATATGCATTTGAGAGAAAGAGTGCCCAGAGGGAGAGGAAGAAGCAGATTCCCCACTGAGCAGAGAGCCCTACACAGGGCTCGATCCCAGGACACTGACATCGCGAGCAGAGCAGAAGGCAACCTAACCTACTAAGCCACTCAGGCTCCCCATGTGTCTTCTAAATATGCGTCTGTTCTCACCCTTCACAGTAATGATGCTCTATGAAGTCACCACAAACACTGAGTAAGTGAATACTGAACGGTTATTACTCATAAGGAGAAGACAGGGTACGTCCCTGGAGTCGCAGGTATATTCATCAGGAAACCTAGAGCTTCCTGGAAGTTTTCCAAATTCAACTCAATCCTTGCAAGAAGAATTTACCCTATGGTCAAGTTTAGATCTTGCTTATTTTTACTTCGTGCCATTGCAAATACTATCAACAGAGTTTGCCCAAAATGTAATGTTTATTTTTGTCATAAAACATATTTTTCAAAGTATTTTTGTTGCATAAATGGAATCATGCTCAGGTTCAAAGAAGAAGGTGACACTGAAAGTTCACATGTCCGTACTGTTCATAAATGTCACAAACATCTTAAATCAGATAATGAGCCTAGGAGTCTGAGCATCCCAAAGAAATATCCAGCATATTGATATTAGGAAAGAGAGAAGATAAAGGGAACTAGGAGGAATGGCTTTAGGGACAAATAAAGAAAGGAAAAGTCTCCAGCCACCTCTCTTTAAAATGTGAACCCTCCCAAGTGCTAGCTTCTTTGCAGCCACACTTCCTTCCACCACTACCTTAAAAATGCAATTTTTATTTAACAAAAGAAAAAGAAAAAGAATTGTTTAAAATAAGTATAATACTTGAAACAAAAGTGTTGAAAAATAACCTAAAAAGTGAAGAACATGAATGAAAAATTCTGAAAGTTGAGCATAAAATAGGAAGAAAATGAAAGAAATATGGATGATTCCTTTAAAATAAGATAAAAATCTCATAAATGTAAAGGAAGGACTTAAGGATATGAAAACAAATCAAATACATTTAAAGAAAGAAACAGGAAAGTTTTGAAATAGAAAAGAACTAAATGTTCATAGAATAAATTAAAAATAAGAAGTGAGAAATAGTAAAGGGCCACATGAAACAGTGGGTGATTTTTTTAAAAAACAATAAGTATAAGAAGGAGAAAAACAGGAGTAGAAAAATATCTAAGTAATCGCAGATTCAGTGTGGGACATACAGCCCAAAGAGAGGAGCGCACAGCAGGTCAAGGAGAAAGCATCCGAACGCTGGGGCTGCCCACTAACTGAAGTAACCACGTAATGGAACGAAATGAAGAGATCACAGCTCAAGAACAGAAGGAAATACTTCGAAAATGAGTAATTTGAATGTGTAGCCCAGGATCCAGGGAGTTCCACCTCTGTCTTCAGCCTGAAATCCTTGCAGAGGTGCTCTAAGCACAGAGTACGACGCCGAGCCCTGATCTTCCCTCCCTGCCCGGCCCCCAGGTCCAGCCTGGGGCACCACGCCTTCGCTGGCTCTTCTGGAACAGTTGTATGGATGAGATGCACAGAGACGACAGGAAAACCCCGGGTCAAGCAGGAAAGGCAAACACACAAGTTGGCCCCACACAGGTCAGAGGGCCCCCAACAGAATAATTTGTGGAACCTAAATGCTAGAAAAACAGCACAGGGAGATTTTCACATAGAACTCTACTGAGGGGTGGACACATCCACGCTAACTATTAGAACTGAAGAGTTTGTACACACACAGCCTCAATTTTTTTTAGTTTCTATCAAGCAACATCATATGATGTTACTAAAAATAAGAATATAGATAGTTTCAATTACAATTATCAGGAGAATCCCAGAGGAGACCAATTTCAATGATATAAAATGAAACCACTACTCTATAGCACCCCAGATTCAGGGAAATTTTGAAGTCTTTATGTGAAAACACACACACACACACACACACACACACACACACACACCTTAAGCAGAACTCTCCTGGGAACCAAAAAGTAAAGATTCCTGGCCATGATGTGGATGAGACCAAGTCAGACTCAAGGAGCAGACTGTGGATATAACAACATAAATATTCTCTTTTTCATCCTGTCTGTACACAGAGGATTTAAATGTCATGAATGAAAGACATACACACTCAAAATTAAGGAATAATACATATTACTCAATTATCTACTTAAATTTAAGATTTAATAAAGTCTTTTATTCAATATGACACACTGGCATAACCTTAGCTGAAAAATAACTTTCTTTCTCAGTAACTATATATTCTTTGTAATTGCCCAGTGTAGAAAACCGAGCAAACAGCTACAGTGATTACCTTTTTTCCATATTGAGAGAACACAGAGAAGAGCAAAATGTAGAGGAACGATCATAAATGTAAGGTCCTATCACACTCTAAAAAGATTTGCCATTTTAATTTTCTGGCACTTTGCCAGTTACTTTCAATTTTCTCCTACTTAATGACTTATTCCTTCAATTTTTTCCTACCCAAAGGAAAGCTCTTCTTAGTCTGAGATTATGCAATTTTCATTTTGCATTTGTCCTTTTTCTTCTGTGGATCAGCATGAGAAGCAGCACAGTGAGGCAGCATGCACATGGGATCTGCAGCCAGTACCCAAACTCGAGGACCAGCCCTGCCATTGACTACAGCACCAGCCGCCTACCCAACCCTGTGGTTTCATGTCCTCCACTTGTACGTGGGAATAAGAACACAGTTAAGTCTCACAAAATGGCTTTGGAAAGATCTAGGGTACATGATATCCATTTGTTTTTTATATTTTAAATGATATTAAATGGACTGGAGGAAATCCATAGCAACACTGTATTGTATGCACTATACGTCATAGTGGCCTCATCTTCTATTTTATTGTTTTATAGGCAAAAGGTAAACAGATAATGACAATTACAAAGGGGCGACCACAACCGTCCTCAGGTGGATGCAGAACACGTCATTATGGTGGCAAGCAGGACATCAGCCAACCTACAGGAAAGCCCATGGTGGGGGGAAAAGGTGGGATGTGCCAGTTCTGTTTGTAAATAAGCTGCTTTCTTCATTTGTCCTTGATGCTATATTCTTTCTTACTTAAAAATAAAATGCTGGGGTCAAGTCAATGCCATTATAACAAGCTGATCCTTCTCTGTTTCATATTTTTCAAAGCTTCATTCAAGAGCCTTTCGAAAAACACCCTTGATTTTCCATTAAAACTCAATTTGTTGATTTATGTATTTCAAGATGGGACTTCAGAGATCATTTTAAGAAATCAAAGCTCTATTTTTTGAGACATGGTTCTTTGAAAAGCCTGATCCATTGGGTACATACTGGTTTTCGAGTTTGGTTGCTATTTCCTTTAAAAAATATAAATTCCCTAAGATAAAAAAGTGCTCCTGTATGGGTTCACTTTGAAGACAGATCTTTTCAATATTATATTCTTAAAATGGCAAAATTCATCTTTTAGCTGATCTAAAGAATTCAAAGGAAGTTAACATATGCTTTTTTCAAGATCATAAATGTTTCTTTTTTCACACAAGGATCAGAAGAAAATCTTGATTGCCAAAAATACTTTTAAAATTCTACTATATATGTATAGATTGTGGGAAAAGAAAAGGTCAAAGTCACAAAATTTTTGACAAGATAAAATAGATGAAAGAACACACTTTAGATTCATGGTAGTTGTGCCCACTACATAAACGTTAAGTGCCCAAATTAAATGTCATCGGACTCTTGGGTCACCGTTTACTTTAGAGAGTTTCATTTCTTTTGTAAGAGTCATAAAAGAAAGCCAATGCCTCAAAAGGTTCCTTGGTCCGAATGATTCTTCAGAAGAAAACACCTAAGAGGAGAATTACATTTTCAAGAAAGATAACCAAATCTATAAAGATAAGGCAGAACCATCAGATGTATCTGTAGAAATGGATTTTGAGGCTCTAAAAGTCATATTCTTTTTTAAGAGTTATTATTTAAAATAATGGGCTCCCCTAGATGTGAATTTGTTTGGTTCTGATTCAAACAAAAAAACAAACAAATCTATTTAAAAAAAAATGTATAGAGCAACTGGGAAAAATCCAAACACTGACAAACCATTTTACAATATTAAGGAATATCACTATTTTTTAAGTATGATAATATTACAGGAGTTTCATTTCTTAAAAGAAGAACTTTCAGAGAGGTGTACTGAAGTATTTATGAAGTGCTATGATGTCTAAGAGTGGCCTCGAAATAATCCCTTGATGGAGGAAAGTATATGTGGATGAAACAAGACTGGCCATATGTTGATAATCACTGAAGATGAGTGACTGCACTCAGGTGTGCGTCATATTATCTCTAATTTTACAGACGTTTACAAATTTTATTAATAAATTTTTTAGTATTATCTCTTCTCAACATTTTTCCTGTGATAAGTATTACATTTTGATTTGAAACATCTTAAATAAATTTGATGACTCCAATCCTTTAATTTTAGACTGGCATTTTATTAAATAAATCATCCTTCATATGGCAGCCTATACCATTCTTAGCAGGTAAACCGCAAAAATATATTCACATTGAAATGTAAATTTAAAGATTAGCATATCTTCCCACCATCTACTGTATGATATATGTACAAATACATCGTATAGTGCAAGGGCTTCATAGATTATAACTCACAAATGATTTGGCTAAAACATGTTTTTATATAAATATAGACCCTATAATCTATAAAGATGTTCTT
Source organism: Lontra canadensis (assembly GCF_010015895.1). Classification (NCBI taxonomy): domain Eukaryota; kingdom Metazoa; phylum Chordata; class Mammalia; order Carnivora; family Mustelidae; genus Lontra; species Lontra canadensis. The sequence goes on from NW_022631038.1 coordinate 7,320,709, forward strand.
ATCCAAAGAAATGCAAAGAGACAAATGCCTTTCAATAGAAGTCCATCCAGGACCCACTAACCGTAAACTCTCCTTCACCTGAGCGCCACGTCACGTTTCCATTTCAACACCGGTTAGGGTTAAGCTTTTCAAAGGGACAACAGTCTTATGAGGAACTTCCTGCCCGGGACATACTTTATTTTAAGATTCAAGTTTGATGCTCCCTTTGGCACTTGACTCCACTTCTTTTTCCATGAGCACAGGAGAGAAATTACAGAAATAGGACTGGAGTGACTGCTCCTTTCTTTGGATTCTTTGTGAGGATGTGAAAATGTCAAGACAGTGCTTGGTGAGCGGGGGATTCAATGGAAACCCAAGCATTCAGGACCCAGTTGGCTGGAGGAAGGTCTGTAGAAAAGCGTTTCCCGACACATTTAGGCTGTCATCTCTCCCTTCCTCTTTCTCAAATTCTCTTCTTAATCCAGTCATTCTGCTCCTGGATCCTGTGTTTCTGTCTTCCGTCTTCACCATTTGTTTCTTATTTAAGGGTAACCATACTCCATATTAAAGCTTGATGTTAAGCAATAAAAAATAATAAATAAAAGGTGTTGGTAACAATCAGAGTAACCAAAATTTAATATGATCTCTATAGCACCCATCTACATTGGAACTTCAAAATCATAAATACCATCAAATCATTTCAAAACATGAAGTTTTTCCTATTTTCCTCTGATTTACTTAAGGGTCCTCTATTTTCCACATGTGAATCCTGCCGTTGGAAAAAAAAAAAAAAAGTCCTTTTGAGCACCATGGCACGTGGAGATTTTAAATGAAAACCAAGTGAGGGGCCTGCCTTAAAGCGGAACTGAAAATCCAAGCATTCCATTGGCACTTTTAATAATTGTGTACCCTAGTGATAGTTCCGGATTTCACACAGATTAATTCATTATGCACCTCTCACATTTATGAATGGGAGAAGGAAACACCATTCATTTAGCTCATCACCTGCTCCGTTTTGTGTGCAACGTGGCCTACAGAAATGTATGTGTTATTCTCATCTCTCTCCGTGTTGCAGGCAACTGCAGGAAACAAACCGCTGGGATTCATCATGTAATCAATATCTTGTACATTAAAGCTCAGCATCTCTCTATGCAGCCACAGACCATTTAATCACTGCCAGCCGTCCTATGTGACTCTAGAGTGTACAGTGTTCTCCTCAATAAATATTTTATGCTTGTCTTTAGAGGTTTATTTCTATTGCCTCTAAACTACCAGTGAAGCAGCCTCTTCATTGTTCTTCCCTTTTGTCAACCCTGGCAGTGGCCATTAGGATGGCATTTATCTCCTTCCTCAGGATGAATTTGATTTTGTGATTCCTAATTTAACATATAAATATAGGGAAGTTTTTATTTTGCCCTTGTACCTGTTTCCAAAGTGCTCCACAGTGGGTTCGTCCTGCGCAAACTCTTTGAACACCGTTTGCATTCTTAAGAGCTCCTCAGAGGACTTCCCATAATGGCTTTGTTGTTTAAGAGAGTCTTGTCACATTCATTTTTAACGGTGTAGTAATGAATATGGAAAGAACAAATCTGGTCCTTTCACAGATGTTTTCCTAAATGCCAATCAGATTCAAGTAAATAAAAAACCCAGAAACCACACAAAGTAAAAGTAAGATTGAGTCTAACTTGCCCTCTGACTTTCAATAATGCAATAGGCATAGAAACAAAGAACTTTTTTTTCACTAAAAAAAATCTGCTTCCTCAGACCAAAACTCTGAGTGGCTTCAGCATGTGGGTAACAGTTTTCACGGCAGTGCAAAACCACCTCTAGCTATTTATGATTCATTTTCAATTTTTATTTATAACAAGAAAAAGATCCAAAATATTTGGATTTTATTTCATGATTCTAAAAAGTCCACTTAATTATTTTACCCGATAATTATTTGAGGGCCAAAAACTTAAACGACTGATGTCCCCCTGTGCCGTTCCTCTCTTCAGGGGCCCCTGTGCCCTGTACTAAATAGCCGGAGAAAATACATGCACCTGATTCATTAAGCCGCAAACGTACTGTCCCTACAGCAGGATGGGATGCTAATTTACTACACAGAGCCAGGAAAGACACACTTTACAATACAGACTTGCAGCTTTTAACCTGGAAACTTAATAGCCAAGGCAACTCTGCTTATTTTGTTTTCCTTCCAATCTGAAAGAAAGCAATATCTACTTTGTTAGGACACAGAGCAGGCCATATTTTATATTGCCACAGTCAATTATGTGAGGCTGTGTAACCTTTCCCAGCTATTACAGTCTTCAAATCTTTCTGTGCTAATGTTGCCGACACAATACAAAGGCAGCTTCAAAGCATCTTTGCAGTGCTAGAAAGGGAAGGAGCTGGCACTGCCAGAGACTACGCTGAGATGACCAGATTTCTAATTTATAAAACTGGGACAGCACACGTCAGGGGAACATCATCGGGGCTTTTGTGAAGGTATATCTCCAGCTATTTCCTTTTGTCAAGTAAGGACTTGTTTACTGGGAGGGAAAAAAAAGAAAGAGAGAGAGAAGGGAAAAAAAAAAAAAAAAAAACCTGAAAGGTTTTTTTGAGAAAAGCAGGCAAAACAAAACAAACTCCACATTCAATTAAACGAAAGCTACAAGATTTAATATTCACATTCAAGACATGTTGTGCTCCAATGTACAGATCTGAGAGAATCATACTGACAAGGCAGACCTACACGTTCATCAGGCTCACCTTCAAACCCCATTAGACCTTGGTTGTAAGAAAACATTCACTATAGGAAGGAAATAATACAATTGTAAAAATCAGGGACCTCCCATTGTTAGATCATTTGGGTTACTTAGACACTTTTACTCCAACTCATGGATCTTGTGAACTGGGACGTAACTCCAGCTAATGCCAAATCACCAACCTCTGGAAGCCAGCAGGTGGGATCTTGTGGGCATCAGTCTGCAGGGGAGGGTGGGAGCCTGCTATAGGCAACTGACACAACATATTCTGCTCATTAAATAAAACAGTTCACATTATTTTCTAGATTTTCACATCAATTTTTCACTCATTTTGTAGACAGCTGTTTTCAAACATGGTCTCATCGAATATCTTGTTTGATTTTTGCAACTCAGGAAACTGTTGAGTTAATTCTAGTTTGCCCATTTCAAAGAGGAGGCGCAAGTTATGTGGCTTGTCTCGGGTTACACAACTACAAAGCAGAGGAACTGGGCCCAGAAGTCTGCTCTTCTAACCCACGGATGAATGCACTTTCTTTCCACTTCTCACAAATGGCTTTTGGGAACAACAAACATTGAGATTACCTATAGGGCATCACTTTTAACATTTTCTCAGGGGAAAGCAGAGAGCAATGCTAAGGTATGTATGAATTAGACAGAATGGAGCTTTTCATAGGACGATTTTGAGCTGTTTAAGCCATACTGCTTTGTTCTTATAGACACATTACTTACAACTTATACAACAATTCCCTGGATCTTTAGAAAGAGGGAAATGTAAACTATCCATCATGAATCATACTAAAAGCTCTGTTCTAAATGAAAGTGCCTAAAGTGCCTGTTTCAATTCTGCAATATATTAACGTTCAAAAGCCTAATTTAGGAAAAAATAATTTGCAAACATAACAGAGATTCACAATGGGGGACCAAAACAAATAAGCTTTTAGTTAGCCCTCAATATTAAGGTTTTCACAAGATATAATGGAATAGCCAAGAAGAAATCATGCTTGAGAGAGGAGACTTCCATTGTGCAATGAAGAGGACGGGTTTCTTCTCTGTCCTACATTGTTTTTGGTTTTTGTAACAGCTTACGGACAGTGCCTCAGCTAACACCACAAAGCTTCCCTATGCATTGCTCTTCTGACAACGTTATTGTTATTCCGTGAATGTCAAACAACAGAAATATGAATATAACATCAAAACTGGTCGTGGTCCCACCTACAAATTGCCAGCGTCATCTAAAAACAAAGACAGCTCTTAACTCGATAACAAGTGAATCTTTTAGAGAACTGTCTTTGTTCTTTGGGCTTACATTTGTGTGACCTTAAATGAAACAGTGTGTCCTTCACATAAATACCAAACCCAATGTCTAAGCTGTGTGATGTCAAAGAGACGATTCATTTACAACGCATCAGAGTATGAAAGCACAACAGCAAGTCTTCAGCAAGAACACAGAATAGTAGTTTCCTGACATCCCTGACTGTGAGAATAATTGTTACCAAGTCTCATGCTGAACACAAAAGTCATCACAGTTTATAAGCCAACTCGTTAAAACAAAATTCATCTGGCTGTGGGATCTGATGATCCAGGCTAGTTCTGTTCATCTGCCTTATCAAACACCTTCTTCCTTCTTCACTCTTCCATGGGCATCCCCCTGAACTTGACTTCCTCACTCCACACGGACATGCACGTTTTCAAATTAGAATTTGCTGATTTAAATGTATAAGGTTATGAAGCACCCATAACTTCAAAACTTCCATAACAAGCATGATACTGTCAGGCTACACAGTAGGATCTGAACATTTCACTTACTTCACAATTGAACTTGGATGCTCCCTTGAATCCTCGCGGTAATGAACTCACTTAAAGGGACTAGCTGGGATGACATCATCTGAGAGAACTGTCAAATATTTGATCCCCCGCCCTTCTCATATGCACCATCTTACCCCATGTCATCAGACTTCTTATACCCACATTTTCTCATCTCCTTTACTTCATCTAAGCACTCCACATATTCCTAAGTAGAAATTACAACCGCCTCAGAGTCTTTGTCAGCCATTTTTACCCTCCTGCATCTGTCCGTGGGAGAGTCAGGAATCTTTATGCATCCCTCTTTATCTAAACCTAAAAATGCCTCAATTTCTATTCTGCTAAAGCAAAATGCTGAAATGACATAGGAAAAAAACTCTTGAGCCATACTTACATTTCTGGCAAATCTAACATAATTTTAAGGTGGAGACAGAGCTCTTCCCAACAAGTTAGATCACTGGAGGTCCAGCGCAATTAAAGGCATTTGACCATCTGAACTGAAGTGTAACTTTCTCTCTCCTTCTCCCAGATTAGAGATTTTAAGCCCCTCTTGTGCAGAAATCTGAGGCACACAGTATTGCTGGTCACACATACAAATTCAATATACTTTATTAGATATAATGGAGTTATAACATTATATGAGTTTCAGGTGTACAACATAATGATTCAATATTTGAATATGTTGCAAAATGCAAAATGATAACAATAGTAATTAACATCTATCATTATACATAGTCATAAAATTTTTCTTGTAATGAAAACTTTTAAGCCTAGCAACTTTCAAATATTACCATGTTGTACATTAGGTCCCCAGGACTTTTTTATTTTCTAGTTAGAAGTCTGTACTTTTTAAGTCTCTTCTACCATTTTGCTCCCCCCACGCCACCCCACCCACCTCTGGCAACCCTCAATCTGTTCTCCGTATCCATGAGAAGAAGTATCCTTTCTCAACCTAACCATGGAGGGGCTCTGAAAATTCTGGTAAAAGGAATTACAAGGGATTATCAAAAAATTCTGTTTTTGATAATCCCTTGTAATTCCTTTTACCATCTCCCTCCTTTCAAACTAAATCTTAATATCCACTCTCCTGGTAAAATAGATACCACAGACAAAAAATGCAGAGAAAAGAGCACATGCTTTTTAAAATTTTGAGCTTTCTGATACTTATTCCCCATAATTAAAACAATTAAGATTTATTTTATTTATTTGAGAGAGAAAAAGAGCGTGCATGCACGCATGAGTGGCTGGCAGGGGTGCCAGAGGGAGAGAACCTTTGAGCAGCCTCCCCGCCGAGCACAGAGCCCCATATGAGGCTTGATCCCATGACCCATAAGATCATCACCTGAGCTGAAACCAAAAGTTGGATGCCCAACCAAAGACTGAGCCACCTAGGTGCCCCAGAACTAAAATTGTTTAAAGTACGATCTTTATTATACCTGATTTTTCTCTGAATGTGTAACACTGAGCAGACTGCACGTGTATTTAATTCTCCAAAATCTCCGTCCCTCTTGGGTCTCAAAAAGTATTTTCTCTCAAGGCTATTACTTCTGCTATGGACTACAAAAGTCTATTTTGAAACTCCCAAAGCTGAGAATTTCTTTCCGTTCACATTTCTGTGGCACCACCATTCAGCAGGCAGTAAATACAGAGAGAATGAATTCACGACTGCCTAAATGGAGTAGAATAAAGAGTGGCGGGAAATGCTGATTTTTTATATTGGTTGAGAGTTGGTCGTATTTTGCCTTAACGTCATCACATATCCTGACGTACAACACTCTGTTGACCAATGACAACCTATGAGGCTAGAAGGCCATACTCCACTAAGGAAGACCAACAGAGGTGGTTGTCTCTCTTTTTCCCCAAACAAATAAGTCACTCGACCCCCACCACCCCACAGGGAGCCTCCTCATCCTCCTGAGATCCCCCCCCACACACACAACTGCCTGTGATCCAGTGTGATGCGGCCTCAGTCCTGTGTCTAAACGCCCGAGAGAAGCCTGCCACCTAATGAGAAGAACAATGCTACCGCTCCCCTTCAGCACCCAGCGTGGCTGCCCTCAGCGATCCTGCCCCATCCGACAGATAATGCTTTCCTACGGAGGCCAGAGGCACTCGGGCCCAGGTCCTCAGACAAGCTGCCGTGGAGCACCACGTCCAAAGTCTCCTTAATTCCACCCTCTCGGCTCAGCCAGGGTTCCTCGTAGCACGACCACTGTGCCAAGATGGCTGAACCGAGAAAGCTTCCCCGCGTTGGCTGTGTGGGCGCCACTTCACTCCCTGAACTCAAGAGACCATGCCTTGAGTTTGGGTTGCCAGCCTAGACTCACACTCTTCTCAAACAAGTCCCATTTCAAGAGATTTCATCCCCTTCCCTTCCCCAAGACCTCGGCCAGTGCTACCCTTACCCACACTGATAGCTCTGTGAGTTACCTGACGAGAATTCGGGTACCTTAACTCTCTAAGGATGCTGGGTTCCTCACGCACAGGAAGCTGCTTCATGCCAGGGGGCCGCGTCACATATTGGAGGACTCGACAAATGGCAGTCCCACGAAGTCACAGGAAATGCTGGTTTTACCAAATCCCAGAAAAAACATGGCTGCTAACCTGCCAACTTCTTCAATTACCTAGAGAAATGCCTAAATATATTTCCAAGCTTAAAAGTACTTTTTCCAACTACATAATCACAGAGTGAAGAAGGTAAGAGTTTGAGACTGTAACAAGGTTAAAAAAAAACAAAACTCGGCGGAAAAGAGAAATGAGCCTGCTGTACGCACGCGCACAGTCATGCACAGTCATGTAAATAAGCTCTCCCGAGCCTTCCGGGGAGAGCAACAACGGATGCCTGCGGACTAGCTCAGAATTCTCATTTCATGTCCTCGGCTATCGGGAAAGCCTCTGTTTCTCAAATGATTTCTGGCCGCACACCCGTGGGCCCCGAAGGCTGTCGCGTCTGTCCAGCCACGGCGGCCTGTGATTTCTAGTTGAGAAGCAGCAACGCACACAGAAAACCCAAATGCACGGTACTTGCCAGCTGGGGGAGCACAAAAGCCGTGACCAGGAGCAAACCCTTTTTCTAAGAATTACTTTTCCAGCGAGAGGGATATAGAGTTTTCGGGGCAAGCACCACACTAAGCACTTCCGTGGCGTCGCAATGGGACATTGCCAGGGTCCGAGCTAACCCCGAGGACAAGCCCTCCGGCGAGGCCCCGAAGCACAATTTCCCGGTGGGTGTGCGGGAAAGCGTGCGGTGACGCCCTAAAGGAATAACGCAGGACAAAGTCCTCTCGAGGTCCCATGAGAAAAAGCTTGAAGTGTCCAGCGCCGTTCGCGGGCTCTCCACCGTCTGCGGCCCTGGCTGACCTCGCGGTCGGCGTGGGAAGCGACCCCATCCGTGCGCTCCCTGGGCTCCCGCCACCAGGCACCGCCAGATCCGGGACAGAACCGCGGTGCAGGAGCAGCTCGCTGCAGCCCCGTCTGACCTCCATCATGCACAAGGCCACTTGGCCGCAAACGTAACTTTTGTTTAAAAAAAAAGGTGGGGGAGGGGGCGCCTGGGTATCTCAGTGGGTTAAGCCTCTCCCTTCGGCTCAGGTCATGATCTCTGGGTCCCGGGATCGAGCCCCGCATCGGGCTCTCTGCTCGGCGGGGAGCCTGCTTCCCTCCCTCTCTCTGCCTGCCTCTGCCTGCTTGTGATCTGTCAAATAAATAAATAAAATCTTTTTTATAAAGGGGGGGCGCTGTACGGAGCACACACGGGAAAGAGAGAAGCGGGGGGCAAACTGGCCCCAGCCCCCGCAGCCCTGGAGGAAAGCGCTGCTCGGGCCTCTCAGCACCTCCGGGGCGTGCGCCTCAGGGGTGAGGCCCGGCGTGGAGGAGACGGTCTGGGCTCGGCCGGCTCCGGCGTCCTCCGGCCCTTCGTCTCTCTGAAGGTTTGGCGTCCAGTTCCGTCGCCAGGGCTGAGAAACCAAGAAGGAGCACGTGCGCCGCCAGCGCAGCAATCCGAGCGCAGTTTCTAGGTTTTAAGCATCAAGTATGTCAAATGGCCTCTAAAGGGGGCGAGTCCACGGGGGCCTCCTCTTGCGCTTCCGGGAGGCGGGAGGGCCCGGTCGGTCGCTCACTCACACTCGCGTCCGCGGCCAGCTCGGAGCGCGGGAGGGGCCCGTCCTGCGACGACCTCGCACCGAGCACGGGTCCCCTCGGAGGCCCTCCTCGGACGTGAACACGGGGACTCCGGCGCCGCCTCTTTCCGCGGGGACTGCGTGTTCGTGCGCAGTCACCCCGCAGCAGCTCCCACACCCAGACAACGCCCAGCCTCCCTGGGAAATGATGGGAGCCTCGTCAGCAGAGCTTCTTTCAGAAAATCCCCTCTTGTTGAGAAAATAGGTCATAATTAAAAAGTAGAGGCAGCGTCTGTGAGAGGAGCTGCTCGGCCAGGATCCGTCGCCCGCGCACAGCCGCGCCGGGGACTCCCTGCAGCATGACCCGGGCGCCATCTTGCAGGGCCTCCGCACCAGCCCTCACCCTGCCCTCCCTTCAGCGCTGCTGTTTTACTTCCACCAACTTGAAATTCTTGGTCCGTCCATCGCTGAGCTGCAAAAAAAGTTTTACTTGCATAAAAATTCAGTCTAACAGGAGAGTCCTTTATGAAGAAATTAAGGAAAACATCCACTGAAGAAGCGATGATGACAAGGAGAATAAATGCATTTTGTATGAAGTTACACACACGCCCTGCACACGTGCACTAAAATCTAGATGACACTGTTGACGAGACACCTGGCTTTCTCGAGATCCTGGAACTTCCTTACAATCCTACCTTATTCTGGTTGGGGAAGATCACAAGTAGATCATCACGCTAAAGCTGAATTTTAATACAGATTACTGAGTCATAATTCTTGTTTTCTGAGAAGAGAAGCCTGACACACTGCCATCCACTTCCTCTGACCCAGGGGCAGTGTGGAGAAAGGGTTCTGACTGACAGGGTGACAGCCCCCACCCCACCCCACCCCCATGTTCTGGCCCTGCCTCCCTGTCCCTGCAGAGGTCTGGTCCTGTTTGATGGGCAGCTCGGGGATCCATAGATGGTCTGCATGGTAACATGGGGTCTTCTGATCCAGCGGTGGAGACAGCAGAGGGCAGTGAGGAAGAATTGTCACAAGTGAGCCTAACAAGCCCTCAGTGTTTACAGCTGTCTCCTGTTCTAGCTAAAAATTCAAGTAAGGGCACCTGAGACTCAGTACATTAAGTGTCCGACTCTTGATTTCAGCTCAGGTCATGATCTCGAGACTGTGAGAGCCAGCTCCATGTGGGGCTCTGCACTGGGTGTGAAGACTGCTTAAAATTCTCTCTCTCCCTCTGCCCCTCCCCACACACATTCATGCTCACTTGCTTGCGCTCTCTCTCTCTCTCAAAAAAAAAAATTTTTTTTCAAGGTAAATTACTCTACCAAGAGAATAAAATCAAATCCCTTTTCCTTATAATTGGTAGAGATCACCCATCTGAGAACTCAGTGTGTAGCCCCAAACCCTACCCACAGAAAGCCTCAATGACAGACAATGTCACAAACAAACACACAGAAGCCAGCCATCTAACCAGCCACCGAGAGAAAGGCTTCCACCTCAGAACAGCCTGCTGCTCCGGAAGTCTAGGTCTTGGTCCTGTGAGAACCAGTTACCAGAGACTGTGCGCTGGGGCTTTGCAACAGAGACTCTGTTATGTCGGCTAAAGGGGATTCTTCTGGACAGAATAAGTTATTTTACTAATTTATTTCTTTTATTCTATGTTCTTTTCTTTCCCAATGAAAAAGCCATTTTCTATGCTGTAATTACTTCAAAAGCAAATATACCATACTGGCTCTTGGGTTAAGTAATCTGCAAAATTAAATTTTAGAACATGAATTAGATAGCTGGAAACATGATATCTCATTTTATATGTCTATATGCACAAATGTAGTTATATATCTGTAATACATAATACCACTTGTAATATACCCATGAATGTATATTTGACATACAACTTTTATAAACTTGTAACCATCTAAAATATTCTATTTTCATATTAAATGAAAAGAAGGAAGCATACAAATACTCCGCATCAGTCCCTCGGGTATTTATGAGGTCACGTCTATATTCCTAGCCTACAAGGTATATGATTGGATGATTTGGGTCCCTCTATACTATGCTGCACTGCAGAAAAGAATGTGCTTCTTTGAAGAGGAACCACTTATAAGGTAGGTGTTACAGACTAAGCTGTGCCCCCACAAAATTCATATGTTGAAGGGCTAACCCCCAAATGTGACTGTCTTTGGAGAGAGGGCTTTTAAGGAGGTAATCAAGGTTAAGTGAAGTCATCAGGTGGGTTCCTGATCTGATAGGACTGGTGTCCTCAGCAAAACAGGAAGGGACACCAGAGACTCCTCTCCTTTTGTGCACACTGTGCCCATGTGAGGACACAGTGAGAAGACAGCTGTATGCAAACCAAGATGAGAGCTCTTGCCAGAAACCAGCCCTACCAGACCTTGATCTCAGACTTCCAGCCACCAGAGCTGCGAAAAAATAAATGGCGGTTGCGTCAGCCCCCCAGCCCGTGGCATTCGGTAATGGCAGCCTGAGCAGACTGATGCGGTAGCCAGGGCCACCTGGAGCTGGGACGGAAGAATGCTGTCTTGTCCCACATTCCTATGCAAAGAATCATGGTGCTGCACACTGCACAAGCAGTGAGATCCTCGGGCACTGCTTCCCTCTACAGCACAATCATGTTAGAAATAACACAGGAGTGAGACTTGGCCTCATACCCTGTACTTGGCTACTGTGGTTATTTAAGTGGGCTAAGTTATTTGGATGGCTTCAACTTTAATTTTTGTTGATAAAGCAGAAAATCACATAAATAAGGTGAAAATTCACAGATGTACAAAACCAGGGCCAGAAGATGGGACATTTTGATATGAAACCCATTAAGGAAGAAAAAAGAATATTAAAAGAATTCAGAAGGTCTCACTTAAACTAAATCTAAAGTTTCTCTTATCAATTATGTTATCTACTTGTACCAAAATAAATGAAAAAATTGTTAGCAGGTTTAAGAAGAAACATTTGACATTTCTGTTGTTTTTACTGTTAAAAGTATAGGAAATAGTGGGAAACAGGATTCAAGACTACACCACAAATTAAGGCATTGATAGTGAGACTGATGATAAGAAAACTCAACTCAAGGTAAGTCATAATACTTCCTTTCCGTAAGGAATGCCCCTGGTTGGGACACGCTAGGACTATAAACCCTACACTTGGCAGCCGGCCTTTTACCTACAGATCAGGTTCTATTGGGTACACAGAGCATTTTTTGTTTTGAGTTTCACTTTAGTCTTATGTAGTAGGTAAACAATTTGGTGATTTCTCATCTAGATTTCTTTTGATGAAAAATCAGAAGATCGGGCAACCATTACTGGAGCGAGTGCTTCTCTGCCTGAGCACGATTCCCCAATTCCCTGGACCCAGTCAAGACCACTTTGTTCATTTTCTTACCTCCCCGGTTCCTTCAGACATTTTGTGTATTACCACTACTTTAATATTGGGATTTTTTTTTTTTTTTTTTTTGAGAAAGCCAATGTGTTGCTTTTCCCTCTCCATCAATCCCTCCCTTTCTCTAAACCAATCTAACTGGAGACTGCAATGTCTCGATGACAAGCAGAGTAGGAAGAAGGAAGGACTGACAGTCCTAAATCCGATCCGGGAAAGCGCTGTCCATGAAAGCAGACTGAAGTACAAGAGGTTAAGACAGAAAGATGTGCAGCAATGTGTGCATTTTGGATTTTTACATCCTCGTAGATGTGGTCACAGCAGAGGATGGAGACGGGGTTAGAAGAGCGTACTGCCCTACTTATCAAAACTGTACTAGACAAAAACTGAGTCAGTCCTGAGGTCTGGGGTAGGACATACACATCCAGCTGCCACACAGTTCTAGATCTGAGAAGGGGATTCAGTGGTGATTCAGGGTGAGGCCAAACCGCCGAATGGCAAGCCTGTATAGATCCCACATCTCTCCTAAGGTGAGAATGATTCACGGCAATGCAGTGGAGTGGGTGTGTATGAGCAGGGCACACACACAAGTGCAGAAATGTGGAGAGGGAACATTATCCCCAAGATTCTGATGCAGCCCTAAAAATAACTTAGTGCAAAAAGACAAAAAAAAAAAAAAGTCTTTAAATTGTTAGCATTTGGGGGGAAAAAAAACCTCAAGATTAAGTATATGCACAATATTGTGCAACCCTCACCAACATCCATCTCTAGAACTTTTTCGTCTTCCCCAGCTGAAATCTGCAACCATAAAAAGTAACTCCTCGTTCTCTCCTCCCACTGCCCCTCCCTTCTCTCTTCTGTCGCTATGAATTTGACTACTTTGGGAGCCTCACAGAAGTAGACTCATACAATACCATCCTTTGGTGACTGGCCTACTTTAACATTTTAAAATAGTTATGCAATGTAAAACAAATGAACAAAGAAAAAAAGTGGCAAACAAAAACACAAACTATTAAATACAGAGAACAAACTGGTTGTTGCCAGACGGGAGGTGGGAGGACAGGTAAAACCGATAAAGGGGTAAGAGTACACTTGCCTCGATGAACACTGAGTAATGTACAGAATTGTTGAGTCACTCTATTGTACACCCAAAACTAACATAAAACTGCATGTTAGTTATACTAGAATTTTTTAGTTAAACTAAAGATTAAAAAACAAATAAAATGGTTGTGCTATGTATCTCTTACCACAAAAGATAAAAGAAGACTCAAGGAATCACTTTCTTTACAAAATAGGAGTAGAAAGTCTTAAGGGGAAAATAAGCAAGAGGCTTTATTGAAAAAAGCCAACAGGATGTAAGATGAGTAGAATGAGGGAGAATTGCAGATAAATTTCAAAATGGAAAAGAACATTAAAATTGACACTGAAGACAGTACACAGCTAAACTGCTGCTATAGAAAACCGAATCTGAAATGTGGATGACAGACATGAAATAAGCCCATAATATATAGAGAACGTTGTCCCGGCACACAGCAAGCAGTTTGGAAAAGGCAACCATGATTATACTTGGGGAAGGGAGGTGTGAGAAGATCTTTATCATACACAGAAAAGAGTAAATAAATAGGTAGTGGGAAAATGTGAAGGACACATAACACAGAGGCTTCCCAGAAACTGTTTATAAAGGGTCACCACACTCCAGGCAAAGCCAACACAAACAAAACAGGTGGACCTCAATGATTTTAATGGCAAGGACTATTTTTTAATCTACAGCACAGGAAAAACAAACAAATAAAAAGGATATCTAGAAGGGGGGGAGGCTTTTCTTACGTATTTTTTTCTTCTTCAGTATACGACACTAAAAAAAAAACAGAGCAGCATATATTAAAGGAGTTTTAAAGGTTATGGTCTACAGATTATTCCTTCAACAAAACTACCTCTAGCCAGTCAAGAAATGAATCAAAACTCAGAACCAAAGAACAGAAAAATCACAGTTAAAAATAAAAAAGAGGAGCTTATGGGGTGGGGGTTTCTGATAAAACAACCAATCACAAAAATCCTGTGGAGGGGCACCACCTAAAATCACCAAAGCTGGTTGAATAACCCCTATTTGGGACCCTAAAAATACAGACAAGCCTAATCAAGATTTAAAGCAAAACACGTCATTATGATTGCTATTTCTTCCTGGGGAGACCATCCTGTTCCTGAACATAAAACACTCCTCCAGGATGGCTTGCGCATTCCACACAGAGGGTCACCACAACAGGGTTCAAACTCAAATATGAAAGTCAGGGGTTCATCAGATTATTCTACCCATTCTTGTGGGTGTTTGCAACGTGGCATATTACACGTTTTAAACAGGAGAAAGACAGGTGTAAGAAGGGCGGGAATTCTAGAAGTTAAAAACAAAACCTTTATGTATAACTTTAAACCAGCTACCTTCCCCAAATTAAGAGAAGTGTAAACTCAAGTTAAGAGATACAAATGTGAGAATGTCTGCATGAAAGTTCCAAGTTAACTTACAAACTATAGCAGGTTGGACTCAAAAGGACTCTTCTCAAAATAACGATAACAAAACCAACTACCCGGCGAAGCAAAGGTATCCAATGTACACTTCCAGGTAAGGAAGTGAAATATGCTATTTAAGTGAAATATGCTATTTTTTTCCTAACTTGCACATGTTAGGATTACTTAGTGAAAAAAATAAAATATAAAAACTGATCTAGGGGCACCTGGGTGGCTAAGGTGGTTAAGCCTCTGCTTTTGGCTCAGGTCATGATCCTGGGGTCCTGGGATCCAGCCCCACGTGGGGATCCCTGCTCAGCGAAGAGTTTGCTTCTCCCTCTGCCTACCCCCCTGCTCCTGTGCTCTCTCTATCTCTCTCTGTCTTCTCTCAAATAAATAAATAAAAATCTTGTTAAAAAATTCTAAAACATTTGTTAAAAAATGATACTCAAGAAAAAATATTGGAAGAAAATTTAAAACAAACTTTTTAAGTAAGATTTTATTTGAATGATAAAACTATTCATTAATATTTTCCTTCTGTCTATGTGCCTGTATTTTCCAAATCTCCTTTAATACACATAGTAACAGGAACTTTTCAGAATGCTCCATGAGAAATGGACGAGGGATGCCTTCCCGAGCTGCACACAGCAGGGCGCTCCTTCCCGCTCCCCCACACCAGCCTCAGCCCAATCACTGGCTCTAGAAAATAGTGAAAGAAGTCACTTACTATGATGTTGTGGGGGTCAAACCCAACGCCACCAAGGAAGAACTGAAAAATGCCTTACAGAAACTGGCTTTGAAGTACCATCCCATTAAGAATCCAAACAAAGGAGAGAAGTTTAAACAGATTTCTCAGACTTATGAAATACTCTGATGCAAAGAAAAGTGAATTATATGATAAAGGAGGAGAACAGGCAATGAAAGAAGGCAGAGCTGGTGGTGGTTTGGGCTCCCCTATGACATCTTTGATATGTCTTTGGAGGAGGAGGAGGGATACAGTGAGAAAGAAGAGGTAAAAACGTTGTGCATCAGCTCTAGTCACCTTAGATTTATATAACTGTGCAACAAGAAATCTAGCTCTCCAAAAGAACATGATATATGACAGATGTGAAGGCCGAGATGGTAAGAAAGGAGTAGAATGTTGTCCCAATTGCCAAGGTACTGGAATGCGAATAAGAATTCATCAGATAGGACCTGGAACGGTTCAGCAACTTCAGTCTGTGTGCATGGAGCTCCAGGGCCACAGGGAAGAGACTGGCCCTAAAGACAGATGTAAAACTGCAATGGAAGGAAGACAGTTCGAGAGAAGAAGATTCTAGAAGTCCATATTGACAAAGACATGAAAGATGGCCAGAAAATAACATTCTATGGTGAAGGAGACCAAGAACCAGGACTGGAAGCAGGAGATATTATCACTGTTTTAGATCAGAAGGAGCATGATGCTTTTACTCATCAAGAAGACCATTTCAGTGTACGGACAAACAATGGCTGGAGCACTGGGCAGCTTTCAAAAACCAGCATCTACTCTTGACAACCAAACCACTGTCATCACCTCTCATCCAAGTCAGGTTGTCAAGTGTGTGCTAGATGAAAGCATGCGAATTTATCATAGACCATATATGAGAAGTGTCACCTAATCAATGAATTGAAGGTAAATGGCTTTCTCACTCCTGAAAAGCTGTCTCTTCCAGGAAAAACTCCTACCTGAGACAAAAGATGTAGAAGATACTGATGAAGTCGACCAGGTAGAACTGGTGGGCTTTGATCCAAATCAGGAAAGATGATGCCACTACAATGGGAAACACAGGGATGGTGGTCAGTGTCAGACCTCTTAACGGGGTCAGTGAATAACACTGCTGGCATTTTATATGACATAATGAGTGAGTGAAGGACTATAATCATAGCTCAGTATTTGCTATTGTTTTTGTTTTCATATTCAACTCTGGTAGTGTTTTAAAAGTTAAATAAAGAATAAACTCAAATACAAAAGCTCAAAAAATACACATAGAAACATTTATAATGAGATTTCCAGATCTCCTTTAATACATATAGTAACATTTATAGCGGTAACAATTCATAATATAATATTTTAATATCTGGAGCTTTTCCCCTTGTCCAGGTCTTGAAGACATTTGGAGATTGCCATGGCCTGAATGTGCGTGTCCCCCTCTGATCCATATGTGATGGTCACCTCCAGTGTGATGATTTGGAAATAAGACCTTTAAGAAGTGATGAAGTCATGAGGCTGGCACCCTCATGAGTGGGATTAGTGCCCTTACAAGAGAGCTCCCTTGGCCTTTCTGACTGACTTTTTTTGTTGTGAGGACAGTGTGAGATGGTTCTCAACGAACCAGAAAAAGAGCCGTCTCCAGACTTGGAATCTGCAGGGACCTGATCATGGACTTCTAACCTTCAAAACTAAAAACAAAAATTCCATTATTTAAGAATTTTTTTAAATTAAAAATTTTATTTATTTGAGAGAGAGAGAGAACAAGTGAGAAAGAACCAACACGGAGAGGGAGAGGGAGAAGCAGACTCCCTGCTGAGCAGGGTGCCTGACCTAGGGCTCCATCCCAGGACCCTGGGATCACAGCCTGAGCCAAACACAGACGCTTAACCAATTGAGTTACCCAGGTGCCCCAAAATTCCATTTTTTCATAAGCTACCCCGTCTATGGTATCTTTAACAGCAGAACAGACTAAAAGAGAGAAGATTATAGTAAAAATGAGATTGATTTTGTTATTTATTTATTCATACATCTTATCAAAAGTATCCTCTTTGAAAGTAATTCAGTATCGAAATGAAATAAAGTGAATACAAAAATGTAGAATCACCAGCTCAATTTTTTTAATCCAGAAACTTCACAAATGCAACTAACAGCCTTATAATGGCAATGGCATCTACTGATAAAGCTCAATTTTCTGGGTGGAAATTAAAAGCTCCATAAGCCTGCGGAGGTTTATTTTCTGTGTCCCTCTTCTATTATATTGGTGTCATTTTGATCATCACTAAACTGGTAGTTGCTTTGCTCCTTCAAAGCTCTCACTAGGAAAAAAAAAAAAAAGATTCTCATCTATTTCATGAGAAGCCCTCAATCGTTAGTCAAATGACCATATTCAAAACCTGTATTTTCTACAAGGCATACTACCCTTTTAGCATTTTCCTTGATGAAGGATCTGCTTCATGATATGCCTCAGACTTCAAGCTATTTTCTTGTTACACACTTTTTAATCTGATCAAGGCTTCTCCTTGTAATTATTTCTTATGCTGTTGTAATTTTCCACTGGTCTTTTTAAATTCCACATGGGGTGGGGTCTGACCTCACACCGGATCTTCCCGGCACTCATTCATTTTGCAGTAACCCCTGAGCACCTGCACTTCTCCTGACTTTCTCTTCCAGGATTTTTTTATTCTCACTTTTTGATCTCTCTACATGTTGCTCCAGAATGATTTATTTTCCTTGTTGTTCTCAGGAATCACTTTCGTTCTAATTGCAAAGCTAAATAAATTGTCCTCCCTCACTGTCGCTTTGGAGAATTCTCTTTCAGTTGAACATTCCTAATTAAGGCCTAGAGAGCTCCTAAAAATTAAGGTCAGAATCACTGCATTCCAAGAGACTTACAAAGCTGTGTGAGCACAAAGATCTTTTTTACATGCAGGCAAACCTCGGACTACTACAGATTCAATTCCAGACCACTGCAATAAAATGCCTATCACAATAAGCAAGTTCAATGAATTTTTGGTTTCCTAGTGCATATAAAAGTTTGCTGTAGTCTAAGCAGTATGCAACAGCATTTGTCAAAAATGTACATACCTTAATTTAAAAACATTTTATTGCTAAAAAATGCTAAGCATCACCTAGCTTTCAGTGAATCATCATCATTGATCACTGGTCACCATAACAAATATAATAATGATGAAAAAGTTTAAAGTATTGTGAGAATTACCAAAATGTGACATAGAGACTCGAAGTAAGCAAATGCTGTTGGAAACCTGGTGTCCCCAGACTCCCTCCAAGCAGAGCCGCAAAGCTTCCTCTGTGTCTGCCAAGCGCACAACGGGGATGTGCAGTGAAACGAAGTACGTCTGTAAATACCAACAATTGGCTGATTTTCTTCCTATAAAGATTTTTCCATATGGTTCAAATATTTGGACTCTCAGCACGACTGTCTCAGTTTCAACAGTATAAGAGACTGAATACAGAAGCAGACGATGGTCAGACCACACACGAAAACTGAACTCTAGCCTCCAGCATATAGCAGCTCATCCAAGAAACCAACCCACTCTCTGTAGGAACCAATCCCGAAAATAGCCAACTATGTGCAAGTCAGACTTGCAGGAAGTCAGACCATTATCTCGAGCCACGGTCCAGGGAACCAAACAACAACCCTTGCAGTAACCCACCCTAACTAACCCAGATGAAACTCATGCCTGACAGCTTCGCCAGCTGTTGCCCACATCCAACTCGGGACCAGCCTGAGAAAGCCAAAGACACCCCCTGGAACCAATTGTGTAGGGAGTCTTGCTTCCAGCTAACCCAAACGCACAGCTGCCCAGGCTAACCCCCTCGGAGCAGGACACGCCAGGAGCCTTCCCGGCATCCCTAGAGAGCATCCCCACTCTCCTGCCTGCCCCTGAGTCTCTGTTAAACCCACGTGGCCGACCCCCTTGCTGGAACTGGAGCAAGCTCCGAATAAACAGCCTTTGGTATTCTCGTTCAGATGGTCTTCGTTTATATCCAGCCTGGCCTTCAAGAGCACCAGGAGGGCTTAACTTTTAGATATAATGCAGAGGCCAACATGCCCACTGTATTTACGGTTTTATTATTCCTAGAGCATAAGACTCAAACTTCTAAATTTTGCCACATATTTTCCATTAAAGTCACACTTACCACAGTGGCTTTGTACTTGGCACAAATCATTACTGCCTTTTTATCTGAGGGCTTATATATTTATAAACTAATCTTTATTGGGTGCTTTGTGTGAGACACAGATAAACAAGATGTGATTTTAACATAGATGCTCACAGTCTGATGCCGTCAACCATTTCAGTGAGTATCAATCTATCACTTTTACGTATCCAATGGAGTACAGGGCACTAGGAGTATTTTCTGTCTAATGGGGAAGTGTGGACTTCTCCTTGGGTTCCCACCAGCTCCCACCTGGAAAAGTGGTGGAGGAAAATCAAAGTAGTGTAGCCCTCCACACTGAGTCAGGACTGACACCTTAGGACCCTACTGCGATGGCTCTGGTTTCCAGAAATAGTAGTCTACAGGACTAAGTTGAAAAGAAGCAGATCACCGGGTGCTTGATGAAAACATAGAACACTGTGTCCTTAACAGGAAGCTTCGTTTTTATCCCAGGCAAATATAGGACTTTCCTTTGGACTACTAACAAAATCTCTGACAGCAGAGCCTATATCAAAGCTCAGAACTGGCTGCAAAGAACAAGAGGAAAGCCCTCTGGTACCTGTACTTTCCGCTCTAACTTCCGCACCACGTTCCCTGTTCCAGAGCAGACCCTGTTCCCTTTGGCGGCCCAGCAGCCTTTCCTCTGGTCACTCAGAAGTCAACGGAAAGCCCCGCAGGGAGTATCACTGTCCCAGGAATTAACCATGCCATTTTCCCTCCTGCCTGAACACCCGCAGGTAGGCGGTTTCCGACAAAGAACCAGAAAGACCTCTTCCCCCATCGCCCAGCTTAATTGTTCCACTATTGGTGAGAAAGGACATCATCTCTATCCGTGAATACACAGATTGGAGGAGTCGGCTAGAGCAGCCCCTGGCAGAAGGATCAAAGAACGAGAGGCATAACAATGCGTTTGAACCAGTCTTGAAAAAAATATGAACATGACAATTAAGAGAAAGAGTTCTATGGCAAAGTAGCAGGCAGCTCAATAGCGGGGCTGTGCCAGGCACAGGCACCGGAGTTCCGATGGAAGAGAATTACTATCACCTCATGTTCTTGGCTCACTCATTGGTTTTGGTCTCTCTTTAACCCAAAAAGAATGCAAAATCCCTGTGTGGTGTGACACGCTGCCAAAGAAAACTCTTAGTCCTTCTCATCGTGTGTCACATGTGCCACGTGTACCACGTGTGCCACATGTGTCACACAAGATTTTTTTTTTTTCTTTTTCCCCTAAGCTATACCTCCAGGAGTTCCTACTTCTGGCTGCCTAGCTGAAAAGGAATATTCGTAAATCTCAGCTACAAAGCCCAGCATGAGCATTCCAGAATATGCAAATTTCAGGCCCAAGCTCCTGTGTGCTTGTCAGGAATTCACACCAGAGTCTGATTCTAAAATGAAAATCTTATACAAAATATTTCGATTACCCACAAATTCATACAACTCCTTTGGGAGTATATGTTCAGAGAATATCTAAGTGATGGGTTTCCCAGTCATTAACACAGGGTTGGAATATATATCCAGGAGACTTTTATTTCTGTTTTCTCATTCTAGATGAATGACAGTCTCTCCTATTTGCAAGGCTCCTGGGAAGAATGAACAAGTATCCTATGGCACTCTTCCTGCAACCTTTAACGTAACCTACCTCCCCATAGCCTTGCAATTAGTTTATACTTGTAGTAAGAAGAAAGCTTCTGAGACATAAAAATCAGGGCATGGACCTTGTTTAAGATGACACATTCACATGTACATATGAATCGTAATTTGAAGGATTTAATTTTATATTCCTTATGCCCATAAAGTGAACCAGAATGAGATATTCATGATCCTTCCAGAAGAAAATAAAGAAACTCATCTTAAAGTCACTTCCAATCTCATAAAGTGTGATTTCTAACCCCATCATTTTAATGATGAGAAGTTGATTCAAACTTTCCTTCTGCTAAGCCGGCACCAAAGCATTTTATATTCTTCCAGATTCTTTATAGGCTTGTACTTGGTAATTAATCCCCCAAGTGTAATATAAAGGTAAACTCATACAAATATCCAGTCTCCTAGAAGCAGTCGGCTGAGCAGGTGCGACAGGCAAACAGATCGGCATAGAGAGCCATGCTGGGAAACGGGAGCATGGAGCAGGGGCAGGAGGAGGAATGGGACCGGAGGTTACAAACTCAACCACACAGCCATTCTCTTTCCAGAGAAAGCAGAATCCACTGGCTAGATTAAAAATGGTCAAGAAAGTTTATTGCCAGTTTATTTCTACAATGTAAACACTATTAAATGAAAAGAAAAAGGAAACCAATTCAGTTCCAGTGTGAATGCAAGTAACAGCAATGGGCAATATCGGGCCCCCTCACCTCAGACTCATAAACTCATAAACTCCTCTGCTTATGAGGACAAATGCTCCAGGCTGGATGACATCCAGGACCAATGACACTGCACAGGCAATGGGACAGCTTCCAAGCCATGACTCTTGTTCACTTTTTTTGGATGAGAATGTGTGGTTAAAAAGACGGGCTTCTGAAAACTTTGCTCGCACCAAAACTCTTCCCATAAAAGCCACTGTGAAGCTGGGGAATGATTATCTCAGGTTATTATCACTGAATGACTCCTCAAAAGCTGGAAAAAAGTAGATTCTTTTAAAAAGCATGTGTTTGTTGTAAATCTTTTTAGAATCCTAAGAACCAACTAATATGATAATTAACATCTAAAATAAGAGCAGTTACATGGGTAGAATTGTTAGTAGACCCAGTATTTACTGATAATCACAATCTCATCACTAAATCATGTGTGTAAAGAGAATAATTATGAAATGTGGTCATCGTCATGGAGGTTATCATCCGGAAAGAAAACAAAACATTCGTAAAACAATAAAGATAGCACGAATACCTTAATTCTGTCAATGGACTGGGTCTTACCAGAGAAAAAGGAAATTGTTAAGGAGAAGAGTTTTCAGGCAAGACATTTGTGAATGAGGCTGGAATTTCAGCTAACTCTTGAATGATAAGATACAGAGAAGTGGCACGGAAACATTCTAGCTCTGAAGAATCACGTGAGTAACACTGAAACCATAAAAATGGTTGCGTACAATATTAACAAAAGGGAAATCGATACCATTCTTTTATATTTGCAGTAACCATATGAACAACACAACAAAAAATTCCATTCACAAGAGCCATAAAATTTTTCAAAATTACAAAACACCTATGAATAAATATCTCAGGAAATGTGCAAGATCTAGCAGGTAGCATTCTGAAATGTTTCTGTAGGACCAGCTGAATTAGTTTTGCAAGAAAGCCCCTCCTCTGTGAAGTGACTCAATACCAATATTGCTGATCATTTCTCTTAATTTAGATATTCAATGCAAATTCAGTAACTTATCCTAATGCTGCCAGAACTCTTCAAAACTTGACAACCTGATGCTAAAAGACTTATAAAATAAAAACATAACTTGAATGCAAAGAATTTTGACAAAGGAGAGAATACTTTCTTGAAATAAATAAATCTATAGGAAGTTAAACAGGATGTAAAGGTGCCTCAAATGATAGATCAATAGAACCAAAGAAAATATTCATAAGCAATCCCAGTTATTTAGGGCTAAAAATAGTAAAAGGTGGCATTTCAAAGCAGTGGGAAAGGATGTACTATTCAATTTGCCCATGCAGTTTTGGAAAAATAAGCTACAAATTAAAAAAAAAAAAAACAACTAAATTTAGATCCCTGCATCACGTTAGTCACATTTCAAATCTCATCATGTTAAAGGGCTAAATGTGAAAAGCAAAACTCTGGTAGCAGAGGAGAAAACAGGGGTATTGCTTACAATGTTGGGGAAAACCAGGGACCTACCTTAAATAGATACAAAGCAGACAAGCAATAAAGGGAAAATAGTCTCTCTACATCTAACTACATAAATAGTTTCTCTACATCTAACTAACCCATAATCTCCACTACAAAAGACAAGCCCCATTGGGGAGAAAGTATTTGCAAACTATAATACACACAAAGAACTCTACCCCAAATTTAAAAACTCCAGAGACCTCGCCATCCCCCTACCATCACGCCAGTAAAAACACAGCTCATAAATCGGCAAGGATCTTTCCTGTTCCTCCTAGATATCCATTTTCAGGGATACAAGGAGACTCACATAAACTGCAGACCCCAGATGACAGGCAAGCTCTGGAGAGAAATCCTGAGATAGGATGGGAGTGATGCAGAAAGCAACATGGCTCAGAGAGCACAGGTATTACACTTCAGAACATGAGAACACAAGCTCATGGCAAGGATTAGACCCCATTTTTGCCCACCATGGTTGTGAGATGTAGATTGAGCTGCCCCCCCCAAAAAAAATGCCCCATCAGATGCAGTTTTGTTTTAAAACCAGATGACATATGGCTACAGAGAAGTCACATTTTCCAAAGCAGAGGGAAAGAAAAGCAACTTTAATGGAATTCTGCTCTGGTTTATCTAATATCCCACAGGAAACTTGCAAGTAGGTGGTCCAGGAAAGCCCAATTCATTCAAAGGTACATAAAATACAGGGAACTGGCAGGGGATCATTGCAAAGATGCAATAATAGAAAATAAAATAAAAAGAAATGTTTAAATCCGTTAACAGATGAATAACACTCACCAAAAGAAGGAAAAAATGCTACCAAAGAACAGAAAGATCTGCACCAAACATTGTATGACAAATTTAAAATATAACAATCTCTAAAATGAAATCACAGACATAAAAACCTTATACTATCAGAAATGCCACACAACACACACACACACACAAACACACACATAAATGCACACACACAACAAAAATACAAAGAAGCAGAGACCTCATAGTAAAATACTTTTTAATATCTATAAAGCCAGAAAATATATAATACTAAAAAACAAAAGCCAAACTTCCCTGTCATATCAATAAATGTAAATGAGCCAAACCCAACAACATAAAAAAGAACTTTTTAGTTCCAAAACAAACACAACTGTATATGAAAGAAAAATCTAAATGGAACTGAAAAGATTGAGCATTTAAAAAATAAAAATGAAACAAAACCAAAAAGAAAGAGAGAAATCGTGACCTTCTTAAGAGAGCTCATGAAATACAGAACCAGAAACATTGCAAGATTAAGCAAACAAAAAATCAATAAAGCAAAGACAACTACTATAAATTCCAAAAGGTACAAATCAGCATGAAGATAGTTTGGGAATATCTATGCTCCAAAGAGCATGGTTCCAATATCTACACAACAAAAAACATAGGCGATACAAGGAGAAATAGGCAGAAATAAGCTAATACTAGAAGATCCTAAACCAAGTCTAAAGCCTAATGTGAGTACATAAAAACAAGTCAGTATTTAAATGATTCAAAATAACATAATTAGTAAGTTATATCTAACTTACATAGAAAACCCAAAAAACAGTGAAAACACCTTCTAGTCGAATATTTATAGGCAATTCAGGAAAAGTTAGCTACATATTTGACCCCAAAGACATTCACTCAAAAAGCACCAAACTGACATCCATAGCCTGGTAGGCAGATTTGGGGCCCTGGCAACCCTCATTCCCTGGTGTCATGTCCATCAGTTACATGGCCAAAGATATCATTTAGATTATTAATCAACTGACCTTAGAGGAGGAAGATAATCTTGGAATATCCGAGTGGGCCGAACGTAAACATAGGAGCCCCTGAAAGCAGAGCTTTCTCCCTGCTGAGGAGGTAGAAGTTTGAAAGAGGCAGACGGCATCCAAAGCACAAAGAAGACAGGAAATTTGCTGGCTCCAAGATGGAGGGGCCCATAAAGAAAGCTCAAGAAGGAAGTTAATTCTGCCAAGAACCTCTGAGGTTGGAAGACTACCCGGGCTTCCCTCTGGCCAATACTTTGTTTCCTGCTCTGTGAGTCCAGCGGAGAGCAACTGGGCCCCCAGCATGGATGCCCTTTGGAACCAAGGTCACAAATGGGCGCTGCTTGAAGCTGTTAGACATTTATGGTTGCTGGTCATTTATGAAACAACAGAAAACCTCAGCTCAAGACGTAGAGTTAAACTGGAACATCATGGGTGGGCAGAACACTAGAATACAATAAGAAAAATAACTCTCTCAGATTTTAAATAAAAATATACAAAGATTTGTTTGGTTGTTTAGCTTCATTTATTTTGTCCTAAATCTATCGCCAAATGTATGGATACTCTATAAATTTGAAAAACGGATTGATCTTTAAATGAGCTAACAAGGTTTTCTCTGAATTTATATCTCAGAGTACTTGATAGTGTAGGAAATATTTCATCCAAAGAAGTAAAATATCAATAGCAATAAAGAGACTTGTCTTCTTCCCCAAAGAGTCAATGAAAACTGTAAGCAATGATTCATTTGACCACTTTTTACAGTAAAACGCTGCCAAAGTCAAAACAATTGCAGTTGGTCAGCATATTTTCCTGCCATTTAAGTAATTACCCATACACGCACGCATCTCAGACATCCGAAGTAACACCTACTGAATCTTCATACTCTTTATATTTGAATGAGCCTTGAACACCATAACTACAATACCAGAAGCTATTTCAACCATTCAAAAACAGTAGGAGTATTTATAGTCCTGTTGT
This sequence comes from Lontra canadensis, assembly GCF_010015895.1. NCBI lineage: Eukaryota > Metazoa > Chordata > Mammalia > Carnivora > Mustelidae > Lontra > Lontra canadensis. The sequence goes on from NW_022631038.1 coordinate 7,346,744, forward strand.
CTTCAAAATTTTTAGCCCACCACGCTGCGGCATACCCGTTTGGTAGTTTCATGCATCTGTGATATTTTTAGAGAACTCAGACTGAGTTTAGATTTACAGATTTAAATGATAACTGCATAACAAGTTAATTTAGCTTTTCAAAATATCCATACAAATAGGCTCCATAAAGAGACGCTTCCCTGCATGCCGAATTCTGACTCTTCTCACACATATTTTCTGAAGAGCAAGTTCCCAGGAGATTTCTAACAATGGCTTCCCTTGGATTCATTTTCAGAGCAACGATTCATATTTAATTAATACAACTCAATCCTTTCTTTTTACGTTTTGTCCTCACATAATGAGCCAATTTGTTACTTATTCATTTGTAGAGTGCCTGTTTTTCTTACACAGAAATGCTGACATAGCTATTAGATCACAAGCAGGAAAAGAGGGAAAAATACTTCCTTTTGATAGGAACTTTTTCAATTCCATTAAACAATTAACCAGAGCCAACTTAAAAAAAAAAAAAGCATGTTTTTTAAATCATCTGGTAGCAATGACCAAAAAATAGAGCAAAGTTTATAAAAACACAGAAAACAAATAAGAATGACTAAACAATACAAAATAGCAAGTTAATGGGAAATGTACCCTAACTGGATATTTCTTAAGTCCCTGACCATTGAAGAATACATAAGTAGCTCTGAGTGGTTCTCGATTCCTGAGCTTGCCTGTTGGTAAACCATTTCTAGTGGTCCCGTGACTATATACACAGTTGTGTTCTGGGAAAGCCATAGCTGTACTTTCTTTGAACACGTTCTCAAGAAATGAAAATCACACTATTGTGATTTTCTTGGTACCAAGTCTAGACATTTAATTCTTTCTAGAGAAAAATCAGGCAGGTAGAGTACCCGGTGTCTAGTAAACACTTTGTAAATGTGTTAAATACCTGAATCCAACACAGACATTCTGTGATTCTGACACCACAAAGTCACAGAACCTATTTAATGTTAATTAAGAATACCTGATTCGGAAATGATGCCATCACCATTTTGCCCCGCACAGTGGAATCATTCAGGTTGGTGCGGGTGGGCATTTCTCCTCAGCTCTAGCTGCTTTTTTTTTTTAAGATTTTATTTATTTATTTGACAGATTATTTGACAGACCGATCTCAAGTAGGCAGAGAGGCAGGCCGAGAGAGAGGAGGAAACAGGCTCCCCGCTGAGCAGAGAGCCCGATGCGGGACTCGATCCCAGGACCCTAAGATCATGACCTGAGCTGAAGGCAGAGGCTTTAACCCACTGAGCCACCCAGGCGCCCCACTAGCTGCCTTAATTGCAGAATTCCACGGCTGTGTGTGTTTACAAAACTGGGCGGTGCCGGACAAGGTGGGAGTAGCCCCCACTTTCCCGTGGACAGCTCTGTGCCCGAGACCATCTACAACGCACAGGCGGGCTGAATGCGCTGAGCTTATGGCTTCTTGGAGGCATATGGAATTCTGAGGATGACTTGGGGTCGGCAGACCGGCCCTCTCAGGACTCTTCTGATCCAGCAAGCCAGGCGTCCTCGAGACGCACCTGGGGAGCCTGTGCTTCCCATGCCTGTATTGACCTTCGGGCGCGCTGGGCGCCGGGTCTCCTTTCCCAGCATGAAGAGCACATCCACCAAGGAAGGACGCAGGGAAGCCGTCCCGTATCTCACGACAACTCCCACCAGGCCATTTTAGCCCCTCACCTGGGGTCAGGATAGAAAGGCCCCTGCACTGCCCTCGGAGCTCTTAACCCAGCGAACCGCCCCCTGCTGCAGCCAGTCCTGGCAAGAGGAAGAAGAGAACCGCTCCCCTGCCCCGGCCCCCTGGGTAAGCCCTGGGTCACCCCAGCCCTGCTGGGCAGAGCGGCCACAAGGTTGGCCGACGATGGAGGAAACGAGAACTGCCGGGAGGACGCGGTGCTCTCCGCTGCCGGGACCCGACAGCTGCTGCCACAGCGCGTTTTCTCGTGTCTCCTACCACGAGCCACTCGTGCGGAGTCATTTCGGAGCCTGTACTGGCCACGACCTGCAGGAAGTCTGTGACCTCGGGCGGGTGCGTCTGTGCGCTGGGGCCGGGCCGGGCCGCCCCTCCGCCGCCGCCGCGAGCGCTCTGCGCCGACCCCGCTCCGGCTTCAGCTGCGGACGCTGCTCCCGGCGGTGCCTTGCCCCAAGCTCGGTGCACGTGCGCCCTCCTGGCCGGGGCTTTGAGGGACCCAGCAAGGGGCAGTAGCTCCAAAAATACCTCTCTTTCTCCCGACCTCACAGAGCTAAATGTATTTTCGGTTGCACTCGGTGTCACAGGACGATCAAAGTTACTGCAGGCCCCGCACCTGCTCCAGAGCCCGGCCTGACGCCACCAGCCCCGCGCCCGAGTGCTCGCCGGGGGCGCCCAGGGCATTGCCGGGACCTTGCGGGGACTTCGCTGGGACCTTGCCGGGTCAGGAAGGGAAGCAGTCGTGGCCTCCTCGCGGCGCTGGGCCTGGCAGAGGGAGCGGAGCGAGCGTGGGCGCACCGTCCTGGCCTCTGCGGGCCGCGCCGGCCGTGTCCCCACTCCTGCGTCCGCTCCGAGGGCGGCGCTGGGACCACAGTCGACGGCAGATGGGGAACCTGCAGAAACCTCCAGCTGAAGCCGTTTTCGGGGCTGCTGAGAACGCCCCGCATGGGGAGGTCTGGCTGGGGCCCTCTCAGGGTTGGACTGACCGACACAGCGTCCGACAGACGGGGGGCGAGTCAGACGCTGCGAAGGGCGCCCAGGCCGCCGGGAGCTCGGTGAGGCCGCGGCCAACGTGAACTTTCTCCCCGACGCAGAGTCTCTTCCCACGGGGAAGTGCAGGGAGCTCCGGGGGCGGACCCAGCCCCAGGCAGGCCTCGGCGCTTCCGTCCCAGCCCGAACCCCTGGCCCCGCGCCGGCCGCGCCCGCGCCGGTCCCCACAAGGCCGTCCTGCAGAGGATTACAGAAGCTTCTGATTTCTTCCCTTGGGCACTGCCCCCAGGGTACTGCAGCTAATTCAAGCCCCAGGTGGCAGAGGATGTTAAAACTAAATGTGAATCAGCCAGAAGTTCCCAAGCAGGGAACTTACCAGAAGCCATTCCCCTTGCCACAGCGGGATGGTGTGTGCCTAATTCTGGTCCTGGCACCAGGCAGGGAGGGCTTCCTGAGCACTGTCACGGTGACAGATGGCTTTATTGGCCATGTTCAGGGTGTCCCAACCAAGAGCAAAACGTGTCGGGGTGCCTGGGTGGCTCACTGGGTTAAGCCTCTGCCTTCAGCTCAGGTCATGACCCTCAGGGTCGTGGGATCCAGTGCGGGCATGAGCATCTGGCTCTCTGCTCTGCAGGGAGCCTGCTTCCTCCTCTCTCTGCCTGCCTCTCTGCCTACTTGTGATCTCTGTCTGTCAAATAAATAAATAAAATCTTTAAAAAAAAAAAAAAAGAGCAAAACGTGCCCATAACAGGCTGAATCCTTAATGAAAATACCTGTCAGGATATAAGATTCCCACCCAAATCCACTCAGCTGTAGAGAGACAGAGAGGCTCCCATTTGATGGGGTTACGGAAACATCTCTCCCATTTCGGGGGTCAGCAAACAACCCATGAGTCACGTCAGGCCTGTTGCCTGTTTTAGGCAGCCTATGAGCCAAGGAAGGTTTTTAAATTTTTAAATGGTTGAAAAAAATGAAAAGAAGACTTTGTGATGTGTGAAAACTGTATGAAATTCAAATTTCGGTGCCCATAAATAAAGTTTTATTGGAACAAAGCCACATTCATTCATTTTCATACTGCCTGAGGCAGCTTTCACACTACCATGACAGAGATGAGTAGCTGCAAAAGCTTGGACTATTTCCATCTATCCTGTTACTGGCTGAATGGTATCCCCAAAAATTCATGTGTTGAAGTCCTAACCCCCATAACTCAGAATGTAACTGTATTGGGAGACAGGACCTTGAAAGAGGTGATTAAGTTAAATGGGACTGTAGGGTGGGCCCTAGTCTAACTGGACTGGTCCCTTATAAGCAGAGCTTTGGGTAGACCAGAGTCCTATTCAGAAAGACTTGGGGATCTGCAGAGGAAAGCCCCATGTGAGGGCACAGCAGGAGGAGAGGTCTTACGGGTAACTGAATTGACTAGCACTTTGGCTTTGAACTTTCAGCCTCTAGAACAGTGAGAAAATACACCTGTTGTTCAAGTCTCCCACTCTGTGATATGTTTGCAGCCCTAGCAATCGCATGCATAGACCTTTACAGAAAAAGTATGCTGACCTCTGTCTAAACCATGATATCCTTCACAAATTCACCTGTGTATTCAACTATATAATTCAGTACTTCATCAGGGTCCCCAAGAGGACAGGCCCCACACCATCTTCTTTGAAGACCAGGGGAGAAGAGGCATGCATGCCGTTGTCTTCTGCAGAGGATCAGGACACACGGTCACCCAGGTGGGCATCCAGCTCACCCATCAGACCAGAAAAGAAGGACACCTTGCTGGACTTGGCTGACACCTGCAGATTTCTGGACAGAGGTAGAGACACTTGGGTCTGCACATCAACCATGCACCTGCCCCCAAAACTCTGCCCACCAGCCCCAGGCTGTTTCCCTTCATGTTTCTCTGGTGGCTCCAGGACATCATGGCTAGAAGCACTTCTCTGGGCCCTGATATTTAATCCCCTTACAGTGTTTCTTATGACAATCCCTAGATTCTGTGTTTTCCTTTCCTTCCTTTCTCCTAGAAGGACATAAAACATCTTGGGTATTTTGTTATCGGGACCATGTCTTTCTGCATGTCTCATGTTAAAGAAAACACTCGGTTGTTTGCCTCTTTCCTGCTCTTACTAAGGTACGGTTTATCAGCATTTGCTTGCTTTGCTGAAACACGCTTCACAGACATGCAAACGCCACAGAAGGAGATGGCATCCGTCCCAGCACTCTGAAACACAGCAGCCCCTCGGAACTACAACAGCCTTTTATGTCAGCTGCACAATTATCAAGCAGAACCTTTTACCCAGAAACCTCATGCCTTTAGCATTCTACTCTTGCCTCCAAAAAGAAAAAAAAAAAAAAAAAAGGAGAAAAAAATTCCTACACAAAGTAATGCTGTCTCAATAAAAAGCTCAATCTTTTTTGGTTAACTAAATGGATAAGGACTAATGCAACTTATTAGTTATGAATTCTTGGGATTTATCCACATGTTTTAACTGCACCAAATATATACTAAAAAAAAAAAAAAGAAAAAAAGAAAGGCCCTTTTCCTCAACCTCTGATAACTACATCTTATAATAAGTCAGTAGGAACCACAGCCACACACACTGATATATTAAATATTTATTTTCTGGGCCATTAGTACTATATGCAACCACACTGCTCAGTGATTATATGAACAAGGTAGTTGGTCAAATGCCCACACTTCTCAGGTATGATGCCAGGACCCGAGTGGTCCAGGAGGCAGCTCACAGCAGCTTGGAGAAGGCGTGGGCAGCGATGGTAGTGGGATGAAGGGGTGCAGAGCCGCGTGCTAACAACACAGCCAGTGGCAGAGGAGCAGACTCCAGACCCAAGGAGAGGAGGCTGCAGCAGGGAGACGTGGGCAAGAACACTCAAGAATACCACGGGGAGTCCCGGCACACCAGGCAGGATCTGAAAGAATGTCAAGATTGAGCCCAGGAACAAGCAGGACAAAGAAAAGGGCCAATGTGCAGTCCAGGTAAAAGAAACGCTGCACGTGAAGTGTTTCTCAGAGCAGCATAAAGACTCAGAGGACATTCGGGAGTGGAAAGAGATGGAACTCTACCACTCAATCCCAGTCTTAAGTATCCACCCCCATCCGGCCCTCTACATCTCACATCTACGTGCCCGCCACAAATTTTACTTTTCTCTATTCCTTGTTCTGTCAGGCAGTAAGTATTTCTGAGCACCTACTGTGTGCCAGGTTCCATGATAAACACCGAAGATACAAGAGGGACCCACACAGACCATGCCCCTGCCTTTAGGGAACTAATACTCTGATGGCTCAAAATAAACACCTGTAAGTATTTTAATAAAATGAAAACTTGTCATGTTATAAAAATATTTGTCCTCATAACAAATGATAACCCAATAATCTAGAACAGCCTGTCTACCATATCCACTAGCCACATGGGGCTAAATTTAAATTCACTGAAATGAAATAAAATTGAAAATGTAGTTACTCAGCAGTATTAGCCATATTTCAGGTGCCCCATGCCCCCTGGGGCTGGTGGATACCATACTGGATACAGCACGGACACAGAGCATCTTTCTCATTACCGAAGGTCCTTCTGGACCATGCTAATCCAGCACATGTCCCAAGTAAAAACACCTCCCACCTTCCTTCCACGGACAGGAATGAAAGAAGGATTTCATCAGAGAGCTACCGACAGAAAGCTTATTCTGCACAGTCATTCATGAACAAAAGTCTCCCGTTACCTTTAAAATTTGGCCCAAACCCAATTCTTTCTAAATCATGAAATTTCACCAAAATAAGATACAACATACCGTGGATATACACTTTTATATGTGACATTTTGTATTTTGGACACAAGGTTGAGAATATGCTTTTTTCCACCATTCCCAAGATGTCGTTAGAATGATAAGAAAAATCCATAACAATTTCTTTTCTTTATTGAGAGAGAGATTTTGTATAGGATTATAAGACTATCCAGATGCAGGAGATGTGAATGATGAGACCCATCAGGAAAACTACAACCTAGGAGATATACAGTGGGGACCCTGGTCAAGCCAGTTGCCAATCTGGAGAAATTCAAGACTCAAAAGTGCCAGGAAGTAGGGGCAGCAGACGTGGAAATAAACATAGCCTATCAACAAATATTGGCCCTTTCCCCACTCCCAACTTCTGTGTGGAAAATAGTTGGCAACCTATTTTTATAAGACAAGTCACAGAAAAAGATGCTCTTCCTTGTCCCTCTTTGGGCATAAAGTTGAGAAGAACCAGGACACCCATTACAGTGAGCACAACACTAAGGGACTATTTCTTAGCATTTTAGAATGGATCAAAAAGTAATCCGTGTAGCCTGGGGCAGTTTGTTAATGTTTCATTTTTAAACACAAGTAAGCAACCAAACATCACCAGACATTTGAGGAAATCCTGCAATATAAAAACCAAGATTTTAAAACACAAAATGAAAAGACCCCAGGATTAAAACAACAACAAAAATAAAACAATATAATGCAGGAAAGAGAACTTTTTAAAAGTCTAATTCAAAGACCTCTAGGGATATATTCCATCCACAAACAATAACAATTTGCTTTGAAAAAGGAAAAATCAGAGAATCAGAAAACACTCTTAGAAATTAAATATACTATTAATTATTATTACTAAATTTTTGCCAACAACCTCAATAGGAAGGTAGGAAGAAAATAAAGGACAGCAAAAATAAATAAATAAATAAAATATTAAAAAGAGATGATAGTTACTAAATAAAATCAAAGAAGAAATCCAGTTTGTTTACCACCAAACTAACAGATTACAGAGATAACAAAGAATGTGTGAATATAGAGTTGATAGTAAGAGCTTCCATAGAAGATAAAGGAAAACTCAGGAAGGAAAGAGAATCAAATTTCTTATCACTAAGACTGGATGGCAGATGGTAAGATAGCAACATCTTCACATTTCTGGTGGGAAAATCATTCACAACAGAAATACCTGTATATGTCAACCACTTGGTTGATCTGAAGTGCCAAAGGAAGGCATTTTCAAATATGCCAGGACTTAGACTATTAATTTCCTTCTTAGAAAGTGAGTCAAATATGTAACTCAGCAAAAGAAAGGACTAAGTCAAGAAAGAGAATGAGAAAGAGGAAATCAGGGATGCAGGAAAGAGTACATCCAGCTCAGGAGACCCATCAGAGGGAAGCAGTCCCACACAGCAGTCACCTATGCTCAGAGCAAAAATGATATAGGACTCGTGGAGAGGACTTTGGGTAAAGGATAAATCAATAAAATAAATGGTATTATATCGACTTGACAGTGAGACTATAGTAAAGGCAAAGATTCAAGTAAAAAAAGGCAAAAGAATTCCATGTGAAACAAAGTTCCAAAATAAAGTATCATCATGTACATAATCATTGTACATGGCCCTCTAATGAGCAACGAATGCACAGACTGAGTCCGTTATTTTATTTTCAAGCTCTTATCAAAATCTCAACAAAGAGGGGCACCTGAACGGCTCAGTTGGTTGAGCATCTGACTCTTCATTCTGGTTCAGGTCATGAACTCAGGGCCACAAGGCTGGGCTCTGCGTAGGGCTGCTTCCTAGGCAAGGAGTCTGCTTCTCTCCCCTTCCCTCTGCCCCTCCCCCTGCTCACCCAGACATGCTCTCTCTCTCAAATAAATAACACTTTTTAAAAAATACCAAAAAAAGAAGACAATTATGGTACCAGAATAAAATGAAAGGTTAGGTGGACAACATAAAATTATGGAAAACAGAAGCTGAAAGCAAGGAATGAGCTGAAAGAATCCTGTACTAGCGCCCACGTGTCCACACACACAAAGTGCGGCATCAAGAGATGATGCCTATAATCAATAAAGCAAGAAATAAAAAGGTAAAATATTACTTAGAGTCTAAAAACAATCAAAAAACTAAAAGTAGCAATGCAATTATTCTGGGACAGAGGCAGAGACAATTGGTGTAGTGACTCAAGGACTCCTCACGAAACATGTCTAAAATTAATCAATCAAGAAATTATCATTTAAACATATTATTTGGCATTGTAGAAGTAGATACCAGAGAACAGGTTAATAAAGTTAAAGATTGGGGCACCTGGGTGGCTCAGTAGGTTAAGCCTCTGCCTTCAGCTCAGGTCTTGATCTCAGGGTCCTGGGATGGAGCCCCGCATCAGGCTCTCTGCTTGGCGGGGAGCCTGCTTCCTCCCTCTCTCTCTACCTGCCTCTCTGCCAACTTGTGATCTCTGTCTGTCAAATAAATAACAAGTAAAATCTTTAAAAATAAATAAATAAAATAAAGTTAAAGATTGTTCCCTCTAAGAATGGGAATTAGATAATGGGAGGATGTTGCTTTCCGTTATAAATGCCTGTGTACCACATGATTTTTTAACTACATACATGTAATTCTTGGATCAAATTTGTATATTACTCTATACTTATAACAATAGTAATAGTTTTATTGTTGACAAAGCCAGGCTTTCAAGGTAAGCAATGTGACTTTGGAAACTACATTCTTGACGACAAAATTAGATGCCTCCACTAGGATACATTTGGGGAAAGAAAATTAGAAAAAAGTTAATATGTAACATTTTATAGACCAGTGTCCTCAGAGTCTGATTCCCAGGTCAGGAGTATCAGCAACACCTGGAAACTTTTTTTTTTTTAAAGACTTTATTTATTTAAAGATTTTATTTATTTATTTCACAGAGAGAGATCACAAGTAGGCAGAGAGGCAGGCAGAGAGAGAGAGGAGGAAGCAGGTTCTCCGCTGAGCAGAGAGCCCGATGCGGGACTCGATCCCAGGACCCTGAGATCATGACCTGAGCCAAAGGCAGAGGCCCAACCCTCTGAGCCACCCAGGTGCCCCAACACCTGGAAACTTTTAAGAAACCTGATCAAAGTACCATATGCAGGGGGTTAAAAGTCAAGCAGTCCCCATCTAAGACACGCTGAATCAGTATGGGGGCGGGCCCAACAGTCCATTTTAAGAAGTCCTCCAGCCCGTCCCCCACCCAGCAGATTCCACTATTAGGGACGAAGAAAAAAGCTGGAAAGAACAGACACCCAGTCATCAATAACAAAACCGTTGGAAGGAAGGACTCCTATATTCTTAGTTTTTCATTGCCAAGTGTCACTTTCATACAAATATAGTTGAAATAGTGGTAAATGTATGTATATAGTATATAATGTGCAAGTGATCAAATAGGAAAAGATGGAAATTTTCCAGAAGTACCAAAATACTCATTAAACAGGGACGCCTGGGTGGCTCAGTCAATTAAGTGACCAGATCTTTGTTTCCACTCGGGCTATGAACTCAGAGTCATGAGATCAAGCCCTGTGGTGGGCTCCATGCTCAGTGAGAAGTCTGCTGGGGATTCTCTCCCTCTGCCCCTCACCTTACTCTCTCTCTCTAAATAAATCTTTATATTTTAAAAAAATGTTCATTAAACCATGCTTACTTTCCCAGAAAAGTAGAAGCAAAGTTTTAGGTAGATGTACTCGCTAGACACCATTAAGACAAAAAAACTAAGGCAGAGTTGAACATAGGCAGAGATACAAAAACATACCAGAAGTTGAATTAAAATTCTAAATAACCACATACACAGCAACTGAAGTGTTCCCTCAGCCTCTCTCTGACATAACAATATTTATGTCTCTGACGCTCCTAAATGCCATGACCACGTGAAATGAGCCAGCAAGAAAAGTGTTAATGAACCAAAGCAGATTAAACTTCTTCCTCACATATATTATTCGAGCTCTGGCAAAAGAGCCCAAATTATTTTTCAAATATCTTCCCTGCACTGCTAATCATCTTTGATTTTCACAAATCAAAGTTTAATAAAACAAGTGCAATCACAGACTTTTTACTCCAGACATTCCATCCAACTCAATCCTTTTTGGATCCTACTCTAAAATCAAGAAAGCCTTCAAGTCAGAGAAGTTCTCAGTATTTGAGGTAAAAGTTATCTGTATCTAAAATGTTTTAGGAAGGGTACAGAAGACGCAGCACCGATGGAAAGAACTGATGCGAACCGGAAAGAAGAGCGGAGAACAGATGAGAGGACCTCGACTTGCTGTGATTCAAGCTCAAATTACAGAATAAAAAAGATACAAAATGAAAGAACGCGGAAAACAGACGGAATCCAGGTGCCAGCAAAGGAAGCGGACAGTTGAATCACGAAATGAAATGGACCCGGAGAAAATAGAGACTTAAAAACCATCATTATATTTGATTTATAGAATCCAGTTTAACGGCCTGTTAGAGAAACATTAGGTGCACATCTAGTTGCAATTTTTTCTAGCTGATCTCTTTTCAGAAGATTTATTTGCCACAGTGCCGTATGGTTAAAATTCCATCACAAAGGTGAATGCAAGTATAAATATTTCCTTAGCTGCTTCTAAAAAAAACAAAACTCCTCTTTGGAAGAGCAGAAAGTTCAGGGGATTTCTTTTAATAATAAAAATAATAAAAGATTCATTAAAGGAAATTAAAGCAAAACCACCCTAAATCTTCAATGCCAGCCTATGGCATATTAAAAGTCTTTTTTAGATCACTCCCTTCTTAGGTCGTGAAGGAGTACAATATAGTAAGTAAAACGCATATGTATTCATAGATGTGCAAGTCACTATACAACATACTTTTTTATTATAAATGAAATAAAATCATAAAATACTAATATGTAGTCTATTGTAACATACGCTTAGGGTTAGTCGTGTTACAAGATTCCTGGTCTTAATGCAAAGACTGTTCTTGTGATCATTCTCGGTATTGAAATACTCCAACATTCATCTCTATTACCATTTAAAAGCATTAAAACAGAAATGAGCATTTGATTTTTAAAAATTATAGGCAAACATTATATAAAACTCAAATTGCCTTTGACCCTTTAATTAAAATCATCTGTAACGTGTCCATCTGCCCTGTAACTGCCCTCCGGACAAGGACGCTGTCAATCCAGAAAGAAGTCCATGTGCCTGACACACTGGCCAGTACCAAACCGAACCAGACCACTGAAAACTACAATCTTAGTTTTTCTAGAATGTATCTATGTGCTGGTGTGGACTGAACCTTCGCATCCCCCCAACATCATGACAGTGTTAGGAAATGGGGTCTCCAGGAGGTGATTAGGTCATGAAGATGTAGCTCTCATAAACAGGATGTGTGCCCTGAACAGAGACCCCCTCTCAGAGAGCATTCCCTTGCCCCGTGCCCCTCCTCCCCGCCCATGTGAGGCTGCAACCAGAAGACGGTCACCGGGAACCTGACCTGACACTGAGTCTGCCAGGACCTTGATCTCGCAGCTCCAGATGCAGCACTGGGAGGAATGAATGTTTGTCGGCTAAGCTGCCCATATAGCAGCCTGGACAGATGCAATCAGCAAAAGTTCATTGATTTTATGGGCTCCTCGAGCGTTTCATCAGCAGCGTCTATGCTAACACATGTCTCCGTGTTGTAAAAGCGTTGGTGGGCCCCCCAAGCCACCTTTCAGCTCGCCAGCTCGGTCCACTCTGCTGTGGCTCAGGCCACAGAAACCAGAGCCCAGCCCCAAATGCTCCCTGAACATCGGCCACAGACAGTGCAGACAGGCCTGTTCCCCTTGGGTGTCTGGGGTCCCTTGGGGCTGGGAATGTTGGTAGGGTAGGGCATATGGAGCCGAAGGTCAGAGGAGTGACTTGGACACCCGAGAGAAGAAGGCATGCTGCTAGCAGGCTGGCCCACCGGCCAGGTGCCCTCCAGAGGGACCGACTCTGTGCCCTAGTTCACCTTCACTCCTGCAGTCCTGGCCTCTCTGCTGCTGGGGGCACCTTGTGGGCCCTGAAAAATCCCAGAACAAGAAAACCCTGCACCGTACAGAACCCACCCTATTATTTCCTCCCAGCCAGGAGGCAGCTGCATCGAACACTGTCGTGTACACCCCCCACCACGTTTCCCTGATTCCGCAGATCTGGAGCGAGGCCTAGCCATGGGACCAACAGCTCCCCATGCTGCTGGGGGAGCTACTGCACGGCCAGAGTTGGCAACCATGGCTCTAGACCTTCGTTCATCAACTGACGTGACCTGGCCCACACATCATCTCAGCCAGTAAAGCTGACAGTTCCCTTGAGCCCAGATCTCTGCAACAGCAAAGTCTCTTTATAGATAGTCTTCACACTTGGCCAGCTGCTATTCCTTTGAGATCTAAAACAGCTCTGGAGGAGAAGGGCTGATGCCTTCCAGGCCTCACGTCTTGATTATGAAAGCCTGCCAGCCACCCTGAGAAATCTCGGTGGAAATCGGGGCAGCAGGGACCCAGGGCAACCCGATCAGTTCGGGACAGCAGAAACAAAGCCTCAATTGCCTGAGAACTGAGAGAAGCATTGCAGAGGGGGCCACAAGGGCCATGCTGACACTTGGGGCACCTACAGTCCACAGTGCCACATCCAATAAGGGGCTCTGTGGGGGGCAGGCACAGCCTCATAATCCTGCCCTCCTTGATGGATGTGGGGGGATCTCGGACTCCTTCCAGTACCACTGGCTGCCATGGAAACCAACAGGAGTTAGGGATGGGTTATCTCACCTGGAGGGGTGGAGATATGTCAAGTTTGCCCTATTTTTCATAACCATAAGTAGAAATATTGTGAGCTCTATGTCCACTGCCCTGCAGAAAGCCCTCCACATTTAGCAGGTAGATGTGCTCTGTGATATTGGGGACATACTTACACCAAAAATGAACAAATAAATACTATTCTTACAAAGCCAAACATACTGCGACCATACCATCCAGTAATCACACTCGTTGATCACTGCCCAAAGGAGTTGAAAACTCCTGCCCACACAAAAACCTTGATGCTTAGAGGAGTTTTATTCATAACTGACAAAACTTAGAAGCTACCGCAATTAGGTGAAGGGATAAGCAAACCGTGGTCCATCCAGACGAAGGAATATGATTCAGTGCTAGAAAGAGATGAGCCATCAAGCCATGAAGAGACACAGAGGAACCTCAAATGCATACACTACCTGTGGAAGCAGCCGATCCGACAGACGACACACTCTCTGACTCTGACTACAGTACACTCTGGGAAAGATATGACTACGGAGACAGCAAAATGATCAGTGGTTACCAGGGGCTCTGGGGGAAGAGGGATGCACAGATGACGCACAGAGAATTTTCAGGGCCGTGAAAGCAGTCACGGTGATACTAACATTATAGACGCATGTCATATACGTTTGTCAAAACTCAAAGAATGTGTAACACCATGAGGGAACCCTGATGAAAATCGTGGACTTCAGGGTGATAGTGGTGCACTGGTGTAGGTACACTGATTGTAAAAAGTACCCCTCTGGGCAACAACGATTGTGGGGGATGCTGTGCATGTCTGGGGACAGTGTTACATGGGAAATCCCTACACTTTCTGGTCAATTTTGCTATGAGCCTGAAGCTGCTTTTATGTATTATTTAAATTTTAGTCAACGTCTACAGTACAACACATGTTTCTGGAGTAAAATTCAGTGACTTATCACTTACATACACCAGCCAGTGCTCGTCACAACAAATGCCCTCTGTCACACCCATCCCCCATGCAGCCCATCCCTCACCCACCTCCCTCCATCAACCCTCAGTTTGTTCTCTACAGGTAAGAGTCTGTTATTATCTCCCTCTCTCCTTTTGATTTTCCCCCTCCCCATATATTCATCTGTTTTCTTTGTTAAATTCCACATATGAGTGAGATCATATGGTATTTGTCTTTCTCTGACTTATTTCACCTAGCACAACACTCTCTAGCTCCATCACGTCATTGCCAATGGCAAGATTTCGTTATTTTTTGATGGCTGCGTAATATTCCTGTGTGTGTGTGTGTGTGTGTGTGTGTGTGTACACCACCACATCTTCTTTAACCATTCATCAGTTGAGGGGCATTTGGGCTCTCTCCATAGTCTGGCTATTGTTGATAATCTTGCTATAAACATCAGGATGCACATACCCCTTTAAATCTACATTCTTGTATCCTTTGGATAAATACTTATTGGTGCAACTACTGGATCATAGGGTAGCTCCATTTTCACTTTATTTCTTAAGATTTTATTTATGTATTTATTTTAGAGAGTGAGTGAGTACATGTGAGTGGGGAGCAGGGGGAAGGGAAAGGGAGAGAGAGAATCCCAGGCAGACTTTGCACTGAGCACAGAGCCCAACTCAGGGCTTGATCCCATGACCCAGAGATCATGACCTGAGCCAAAACCAAGAGCCTAATGCTAATGACTGAGTCATCCAGGCACCCTGGTAGTTCTATTTTTAACTTTTTGAGGAACCTCCATACTGTTCTCCAGAGTGGCTATGCCAGTTTACATTCCCACCAACAGTGCAAGAGTGTTCCCCTTTCTCCACATCTTCACCAACACCTGTTGTTTCTTGTGTTGTTAATTTTAGCCATTCTGACAGGCGTATGGTGGTATCTCATCATGGTTTTGATCTGTACTTCCTGGATGATGGGTGGTGCTGAGCATCTTGTCATGTGTCTATTATTCATCTGGATGTCTTCTTTGGAAAAGTGTCTACTCATGTCTTTTGCCCATTTCATAACTGGATTACCTGGGGTTTCTGGTGTTGCGTTTGGTAAGTTCTTTATAGACTTTGGATACTAACCCTTTATCAGACATGTCATTTCCATAGGCTGCCTTTTAGTTTTGCTGATTATTTCCTTCAATGTGCGGAAGCTTTTTATCTTGACCAGGTCCCAATAGTTCATTTTTGCTTTTGTTTCTCTTGCCTCTGAAGACTTGTCTTGTGAGAAGTTGCTATAGACAAGGTTAAAGAGGTTTCTGCCTGAGTTTTGTAGAATTTTGGTGGATTCCTGTCTTACTTTTAGGTCTTTCATCCATTTTGAATTTATTTTTATGCATGGTATAAGAAACTGGTCCAGTTTTCCCAACACCATTTGTTAAAGAGACTGTCTTTTTTCCATTGGATATTTTTTCCTGCTTTGTCGCAGATCAGTTGATCATAGAATTGAGGGTCCATTTCTAGGTTTTCTATTCTTTTCCATTGATCTATGTGTCTGCCTTTGTGCCAGTTCCATACTGTTTTGATGATCAGCTTTGTAATATAGCTTGAAATCCAGAATTGCGATGCCTCCGGTTTTGTTTTTCTTTTTTAAGGCTGCTTTAGTTTAGCTATTTTGGGTCTTTTGTGGTTCCATACAGATTTTAGGATTATTTGTTCTAGTTCTGTGAAAAATGCCAGTGGTATTTTGATAGCGGTTGCATTAAATGTGTAGGTTGCTTTGGTTAATACATACATTCTAACTATGTTTGTTTGTTTGTTTGTTTTTTTAAGATTTTATTTATTTATCTGACAGACAAGAGATCAGAAGTAGGCAGAGAGTCAGGCAGAGAGAGAGGGGAAAACAGGCTCCCTGCTGAGCAGAGAGCCAGATGCAGGGCTTAATCCCAGGACCCTGGGATCATGACCCAAGCCAAAGGCAGGAGGCTTAACCCACTGAGCCACCCAGGTGCCCCTAACTATGTTTGTATTTCCAATCCATGAACATGGAATATTTTTCCGTGTCTTCATGTCCTCCTCAATTTCTTTCGTAAGTGTTCTATAGTTTTTACAGTACAGATCTTTTACCTCTTTAGTTAGGTTTATTCCCAGGTATCTTATTGCTTCTGGTGCAATTGCAAATGGAACTGACTCCTTGATTTATATTCCTTCATTATCCTTCCATTATTGGTTTATAGAAACACAACAGATTCCTGCACATTGATTTTGTATCCTGCGACTTTGCTGAAATCCTGTATTAGTTCCAGCAATTTTTTGGTGGACTCTTCCAGGTCTTCTACATAGAGTATCATGTCATCTGCAAATAGGGAAAGTTTGACTTCTTCCTGGCCAACCTGGATGCTTTTTCTTTTCGACATCGATTGCTGACACTGAGACTTCCAGTACTACATTAAATAGTAATGGTGAGAGTGGACATCCTTTTCTTTTTCCTGATCCTAGGGAACAGCTCTCAGTTTTTTCCCATTGAGGATGATATTAGCTGTGGCCTTTATGGCATATATGGCCTTTATGATGTTGAGGTATGTTCCCCCTATCCCTACTGTGTTGAGGGTTTTTTATCAAGAATGGGTGCTTTATTTTTCCAAATGCTTTTCTGCATCTATTGAAAGGATGCTATGGTTCTTATTCTTTATTTTATGAATGTGGTGAGCACACTGATTGATTTGCAAATATAGAACCACCCCTCAAGCCCACGAGCAAACCCCATTTGATTGTGGTGAATAATTCTTTTAAAGTTCTGTGGAATTCAATTAGTTAGTATTTTATTGAGAATTTTTGCATTCATGTTGATCAAGGATATTGGCCTGTAATTCTCCTTTTTTAGTACAGTCTTGGTCTGGTTTTGGAATCAATGTAATGCTGGCTTCAGAGAATTAGTTTAGAAGTTTTCCTTCCATTTGTTTTTTGGAACAGTTTAAGGAGAATAGGTAATTAACACTTCTTTAAATGTCTGGTAGAATTCCACAGGGAAGCCATCTAGCCCAGGACTTTTGTTCGTTGGGAGATTTCTGATTACGGATTCAATTTCTTTGCTAGTTATGAACACTTTGCAAGGTGTTCAAATTTTCTATTTCTTCCTGTTTGTTTTGGTGGTTTGTAAGTTTCTAGGAATTTGTCCTCTTCTTCCAGATTGCCCAGTTATGTGGCAAATAGTTTTTCATAGTATTCTCTTACAACTGTTTGTGTTTCTGTAGTGTTGGTTGTGATTTCTCCTTTTTCATTCATAAATTATTTGTCTGGGTCTCTTTTCTTTTTGATAAGTCTGGCTAGGGGGTTATCAATTTTATTAACTCTCTCAGAGAACTAGCTCTTAGTTTCATTGATCTTTTCTACTGGGTTTTTTGGTTTGTTTCTATATCATTTATTTCTTTTTTTTTAAGATTTTATTTATTTGACAGAGAGAGAGTAGGCAGAGAGGCAGGCAGAGAGAGAGGAGGAAGCAGGCTCCCTGCTGAGCAGAGAGCCTGATGCGGGGCTCGATCCCAGGACCCTGAGATCATGACCTGAGCCGAAGGTAGAGGCTTTAACCCACTGAGCCACCCCAGATGCCCCTATATCATTTATTTCTGTACTAATCTTTATTATTTCCCTTCTTCTGCTGGCTTTAAGCTTTATTTGCTATTCCTTTTCTAGCTCCTTTAGGTGTAAGGTTAAGTAGTATTTTTTAGACTTTTCTTGCATCTTGGGGTAGGTCTGTATTACTATATAGAACTACCTTTGCTGTATCTCAAAAGGTCTGGACCGTGGTGTTTTCATTTTCATTTTCTTTCATGTATTTTTTTATTGCTTCTTTAATTTTCTGGCTAACCCATTCATTCTTTAGTAGGATGTTCTCTAAAACTGCTTTTAAAAAATTAGTCTAAGGTGCCTGGGTGGCTCATATGGTTAAGCATCTGCCTTTGGCTCAGGTCATAATCTCCAGGTCCTGGGATCAAACCCCACTCCCCCATCCCTCTGCATCTCCCCCGGCTTATACTCTTTCTCTCAAATGAATAAATAAAATCTTTTAAAAAAATTAGTCTATTAAAGTGAGAAAAAGTATTCATTTTTAATCAGAAATTCAGTTTTAACACGTGTCCTGCATTTGCATTTGCTAAGCCTAGCAATTCCATTGGAAGAACACGGAAATTTCAAATTACAAACACCATAATGAATCTTTTAATATATTGGGCATATTTTGAACCTCCTCCCCTCTGTTTGGAAGGAGTTCCCCTATTTTCTATCCAACTGGCCCCAGTTGAGTAGAGGAAGAGGTTTGGATGGGCTGGATACTCCGCACACTGGGTTAATTAATTTGCCACAGTTTGGCGCTCCCTCTAATGAACCCCAGGATTTTATGGACTTTTTGGGGGTGCAGAGGATGAGAAACTTAAGCAGGCTCCACACTCAGTGCAGAGCCCAACATGGGGCTCCATCTCACAGCCTGAGACCATGACCTGAGCCAACGTCAAAAGTCAGACACTTAACTGACTGAGCCATCCAGGCGCACCATGGATCCCAGGATCTCAAATAGTTTTTATATTAATTTATAGTCTTCTAAATAAATACTCCGTTTACATCAGGTCTACATTTGATCACAGGCTTTTTTGTTTACATGTGTGCTGTTTCAGTAATTTCGTCAAAGTCTGTGAAATCGGAAACTGGGATTTCAGTGATTTCAGTCTCACCAGTAACCTAACATGACATCCAAAAAAATGCTCTCAGTAAATGCCTGTTAAATTATTCTTCTCTTGTCTTAGATATTTTAAAAGTAATACACCTGACCTTTAGTGCGGCATGCTTTCTTTCCATTAATAGGGCTATTTCTCACAAGAGCATTTACATTACATCAGTGTAAATTTAATATTTTATTCATTCAGGCAGCCTTCTCCACCAAACCTTGCAGAGCCAGGATTAGAATCTCTATATTTCTGAAGTCACCTGTCGACACAACTGTGGCTGAATAATTACATTTAGCAATCTATAACCTCAGGCAATTCCAGTTGCTACAGCAATGCCTCGGCTGAGATTTCGGGTATCAGCACATCACCAAGATAACAATAAAGCTCATAAAACTGAACCTATTATCTGCCAAACACATCTCTGGATACTTGCATCTTGGAGAGAAGTCTATTATAGAGATACTGACACACATCACACTCCCGCCATCCAACTACATACTCACAATATTATTATTGATGGTAAGCTCCAACTAAGGCTTGTCATCAACCGTAATCGGCTCATCTGTCTGGGACAGATTTAATTTACTGACATAAAGCATTCTCATTTTCTGCTTTCCCAGGTTAGGTATATGCCTGAGAGGTCACAGGGAGTAATAATTCCTACCCCAGGGGACTGACGACAGGTCAGTGATTATGGCCAGACGTTAGAAATTCTTTGCTACAAAAAAACTTTATGAATATGAAGGGACTTTCGAGCTATTCATAGATTTCCTTAAAGGCTTTTCCCAAATCCAAAGCCAAGACAGACCAGCACAGCATAGCATTCATTCGTAACGACTCTCAAGCTAGAACGTAAATCCGTGTTCAGTGTACATTAACTCCCATCAGGATCTTAACAACTGGCCGAAATCTTGCCTTTGCCCACACTGGCTGAAAATGCTCTGCAGACTCGTGATTCCAAGGCAGGGGGGCTGAGAGCGACAGAATTCCTAGCAGCTGAGTGGAAAGAGGGAGAAGCACGAGGGATGGGAGCACAGAGAAGCAAGCCCGTCCTTCGCTCACAGAGTCCTGTGCTGAACTGCAGCATTCAGAAACCCCCCAAGCAAGAAAGAGACAAATTAGGGGCTTTATTATTGATTCCCAGTGAACAGAGAAGCCCTTAGGGGTGTAAATGATCTGTCAAACATTAAGAATGAGTAACCCAATTAGGAACCAGAGTTTTGGCCTTAAGTGCTTCTGTGAAGAAAATCTAGAAAATACTTCATGCTCTTTAGCAAAATCTGAGAATTCAGGCCCAGCCGTGTCACTCCAATCTCACCAGACGTATCCTTGAAATAACATGTGGCAATTTCTAGGAAGAAAAATTAAAGCTGACATCACGATACATACGTCGGCAATCCCGTGCTGGTCTAAAACCCGTTGAGCACAGTGAACGGCACTTCTCATCAGCGGTGCCCTTTGACAGGACAGAGCAAACGAGCCACGCCATAGTCCATGAAGGAGATCATCAACCCTCTCTACCTGTGCGACAACGTAAATGTTGTTCTACGCATATGCTTTTGGAAAATACCTTTGGTATATGAAAAATCCCAACAGATGTTGTTTGAAATAAATGAAAATTACCCCCTCTGCAGAATGAAATCGTTCTGTGCTTTGAGGCCCACGTGCACCAACAGGCCAGAGGCAGGTGTCCAGTACCTTTGTCTAAGACCGAACTTCCGACTTCACGTCTGGTACACTGAATGCTCGCTGCTCATGACTCATCTGCCGTGGGTGGGAAGTGTCTCTCTGGGACTTTTCATTTGCTCCAGTAAGCGAGGTGTGTGCCTTTCATGAATTCTGCCTGATGAAGCTCAGAGAACAGGATGAAACTGCCCCTGAGACATGGGCTGCCATGTCTCGGGGGAAAAAAAAGGCAAGCTGGATAAGCTGGCTGCTGATTTTGTTATTTTTAATTCATTATCATCAGCCTGTCCCTCTCCCGTCATCGCCCCTAACGTACGCACATGCAGTATTAGACCTAAAATTAAGACTCACTATGACATGCTGTCTTCACATCTGGTGAAACCAAGAGGACCTTGCATAGGCTGAGCTCAAGCTCCCCCACCCCACACTCTGCTCCTGCAGGAAAGATCCCCCAGCCAAAGGGCCCTTGTTGTGCGGAGCAGGCACAGCTGCTGGTATCCAGGAGCAGTGGGTTCAATTCCCAGGCAGCCCACAAATGATTTAAACAAGACCAGCACATGCTTCCATGGGCACCAGGGCCATCTCACCCTCTTGCTCCTACAAAGCCCATCTCCAGCAGCCCCTGCCGGTTTTCCCCGCTCCCGACTATAGCCCCACATGGCCCACTGGCAGGAAGCTCCTCCTCTGGGACGTGACTGATAAGCTGCTGTTCATTTCATGCTCTGTGTCTGGTCATCCCCATCCCCTAGGATGAACTCTCTCTCTCACCAGCAGGGTGACCAGGAGATGGTTAAACAACACATTTCATGATTGCCTAATTCCCCAAAATTCCCTTGTGCTCTCACCATGCAGAATCTGAGCTGTTGGGGCCCCTCAGAGGAGTCAGGGGTAATTCAGGGGCAGGCTTCCCCTCACGCCATGTTACAGGACGTGTCTCCAATCCTCCATATTTCAGTAAAACACAGTATTAAGAATGGTTCTATATTGAATCTTTTCCTGTTCTTGAATAATCAACAATCTCTCTATAGACACAACTTCATGGAAAAAAATACTTCTCTTTTGTTAAAAAAAGTTCCAGGCAAAGGTTTCTTTCAGGTTAGTTCTACAGCAAACAGTGATTTATGCTTCCTTCCTCTCCTTTCATGCTTATTACGTTGATTTTAAGAATAACTTCCTACCTAGAGAAGATATTTGCAAACGACATATCAGATAAAGGGCTAGTGTCCAAAATCTATAAAGAACTTAGCAAACTCCACACCCAAAGAACAAATAATCCAATCAAGAAATGGGCAGAAGACATGAACAGGCATTTCTACAAAGAAGACATCCAGATGGCCAATAAGCACATAAAAAAGTGCTCCATATCACTCGGCATCAGGGAAATACAAATCAAAACCACAGTGAGATATCACCTCACACCAGTCAGAATAGCTAAAATTAACAAGTCAGGAAATGACAGATGCTGGCGAGGATGTGGAGAAAGGGGAACCCTCCTACACTGTTGGCGGGAATGCAAGCTGGTGCAGCCACTCTGGAAAACAACATGGAGGTTCCTCAAAATGTTGAAAATAGAGCTACCCTATAACCCAGCAATCGAACTACTGGGTATTTACCCTAAAGATACAAACGTAGTGATCCGAAGGGGCACATGCACCCGAATGTTTATAGCAGCAATGTCTACAATAGCCAAACTATGGAAAGAACCTAGATGTCCATCAACAGATGAATGGCTAAAGAAGATGTGGTATATATACATAATGGAATACTATGCAGCCATCAAAAGAAATGAAATCTTGCCATTTGCGACGACGTGGATGGAACTAGAGGGTATCATGCTTAGCGAAATAAGTCAATCAGAGAAATACAACTGTCATATGATTTCCCTGATATGAGGAAGTGGAGATGCAACATGGGGGGGTTAAGGGGGTAGGAGAAGAATAAATGAAACAAGATGGGATTGGGAGGGAGACAAACCATAAGTGACTCATAATCTCACAAAACAAACTGAGGGTTGCTGGGAGGAGGGGGGTTGGGACAGGGGGGTGGGGTTATGGACATTGGGGAGGGTATGTGCTAAGGTGAGTGCTGTGAAGTGTGTAAACCTGGCGATTCACAGACCTGTACCTCTGGGGATAAAAATATATTATATGTTTATAAAAAATAAAAATTTAAAAAAAAATAACTTCCCACCTGAATGCAAGCTGGTGCAGCCACTCTAGAGAACAGCATGAAGGCTCCTCACATAGTTGAAACTAGAGCTACCCTATGACCCAGCAATCATGCTACTGGGTATTTACCCTAAAGATATAAATGCAGTGATCCGAAGGGGCACGTGCACCCCTATGTTATTGGCAGCAATGTCCACAATAGTCAAACTATGGAAAGAACCTAGAGTCCCTCAACAGATGAATAGATAAAGAGGATGTGTTATATCTACAATGGAACACTATGCAGCCATCAAAAGAAATGAAATCTTGCCATTTACAATGACATGGATGGAACTAGAGGGTATTATGCAGAATGAAGTAAGTTAATCAGAAAGAGACAATTATCATATGATCTCTCTGATATGAGGAATTTGAGAGGCAGGGTAGGGGGTTGTGGGGAGTAGGAAGGGAAAAAATGAAACAAGATGGGATTAGGAAGGATCCAAACCATAAGAGACTCTTAATCTCAGGAAACAAACTGAGGGTTGCTGGGGGGAGTGGGGAGAGGGAGAGGGTGGCTGGGCTCTGGACACTGGGAAGGGTGTGTGCTATGGTGAGTGCTGTGAAATGTATAAGCCTGATGGTTCACAGACCTGTACCCCTGGGACAAGTAATACATTATATATTAATTTAAAAAAAAAGAATAACCTCCTCTCTACAACATGAACTATGTCCTCCTTATCTTGCCTATCAAAATTCTAAAACTTCTTCTGCAGCATCCAATCAAGAATAAACACATTATAGCTCTACTTTTAGCCATGGATACTCCATGCTTTAAAGACATGTTTGTAGGGGTCCCCAGGGAACTATGATACACCCATCGTGTGTCACTTCATTTCCATACCTCCTGACCACACTCACTCTTCTCAGAGCAGACATGTGACAGTCCCACCAAGCCATCCTCTAAGGACCACAGAGGTCCTCCCAATAGCAATATTCACCAGAGTGGCTGGAAATCTGTGTCCACTTGAGATGCCCACTGACCCACATCGGGGGGCTCGCACAGGCCCTCGGGCTGCATAAGGCTGACTGCATGCTCAGCAGCTGGGATCCCACTCCCAAGACCACCAAACCCTCCAGGTTCCCAAGACCACAACAAGCTAATGACTGAATTCACTTAAAACAGTCCTTTGAAGAAAAAGCTCCTCTTAGCAGTTACCTACCAAAATGAATGCACTTGCCGCCAGCCTGAATGTCTTATGTGAGCAAACATTTACTGCAGACCTGCTGTCCGTGAGTATCGTCCCAGGTTCTGATGTTACGGTGGTGTGAGTTTCGGCTTTCCTCCTCCGCTGGCCCACGGGAAGGAAGCAGTGAACCAGTAGGAAACCAGGAGGATGGGTCAACTTGGATCCACCCAGACACTGGAATATTATTCAGCACAAAAAAGAAATGAGCCATCGAGCCATAAACCCCAGGGCGGGGCGGGGGGGCAAATGCTTATTGTTGGGTGAAAGAAGCCAGTCTGCAAAGGCTACGCGCTACGTGCATCTGCCCACGCGGCAGCGAGAAAAGGCGGAGCTGTGGCTACAGTAAAAAGACAAGTGACTGCCAAGAACTCGAGGCGACGGAAGAGGGTAAGTTAGACGGCACTTAGACGGCACAGGAGATTTTGATGGCTCTGAAGCTACGTCCTATGGTGCTGAAGCAGTAGATCCATGACATTCACGCATTCATCAAAACCCAGAGAAGGCGCAACACAGAGTGAGCCTCAGTGAAAAGGACAGACTTCAGTTCACAATAATGTATCACTGTTGCTTCATCACTTGAAGCAAGTGGACCGCCCTCGTGGAAGGTGTGCAGGGAGGAGAGCATCTGGGAAACCCCTGCACTATTTGCTCAGTTCTTCTGTAAACCTAAAGCTGTTCTAAAAAAAATAATAATGTTAAGATAAAATAGAAAAATTGGATAAGAAAGGCCAGTTTTAGCAGCCAACTGTAGCACCAATATGACATTTAACAATAATAATAACTATTCAGTGTTTTACAGACACGGTAGCACTTAAGCTTGCATGAGAATCCATTACTATCCCTATTTTGCAGGTGATAAAACTGAGGCAATAAACATGAATTGTTTGCCTAAATTTACAGTTTCTCATTGGCTGGCCCATGTCTGTTTGACTCCAGCATCTAGGTCTTCCCCACAACAATCTTTGCAATGCCTGTTCCTGGAGGATGCCTCACAAATGCTTGTGAGAGTGGGAACAATGAGCCCATCCCAGCCCCGCAGTGGGGGCCAGTGGGGGGTAAAGTTCTGGAGTTCTTACTGTGCTAGAGACACTAACATTATTTAGACAAAGGAGGCCTGGATTGCTAGCTAGACAACTGGAGTCCACACGCAACATACCCCAGGATAAAACAGATCAGGCCTGAGCAAAACATTTACGAGTAATTAGAAAGCAATGAGTCTTCAATACTGAATCCATTACAGTCATTGTTGATCTGGGCAAAGAGAGAAAAGGCATTCCTAAGCTAATAATTTATAAGCAATAACCACTTTAAATAAATGACTGCACAAATTTAATAACTCAAAGCTAATCTTTAGACCATAAAGCCATGACACCTTCAAAGCTGTCATTAGTTGTCCCAGCGCAGTCTGTACCAATATCCCACTTGTATATAACAAGCGATCCCAAGTGATTCCTACTCCAGTAGATCTGCCAATCCAAAATGAAATGTAAGACACCAAACGCCACCTTCTGTGGGACAAAATGATTCTATCCACACAACGATGCAGGGCCCCAACACTACCCACAGGGACCCAGGTGGTCACTCGCTGCAAAGGGGCTAAAGTTACTTTGATTTCCAATTTTTTTTTAAAAAATCATGATTTAATCTAAATGTAACCTACATCTAAGCCTCAACACACTGTGTGACTACTATTTGATATCATTCAAAATTAGAATTGTTTCTCTTAAAATTTCCCCAGCAATATGCAATAGTCTGAGGTAGGCCATATATTATTTATGTAATTAAGCTTATATTAAGTCTAGCAATAAAACTAATTAAAATTACCAGTTAAACTGAGCACGAGTTAAATCATCAGGGAATGTCTTTTTTATATATATCACTCAACACCTATCAAAGTAGGAACTCGTTACAAACTGTCATGAAACATATCTGATAAATTAGAAAGAAATCCTCAGAACACAGAGCTTATAGCTTTGGGGACATAGAATACTGTCAACAAAAGCCTTCTCAAATGTTTTCCTACTTGGAAAAATTTTAGGTAGGTTCTCAACAGTGTTGGTATGATTTGGGCCTTGGTCCTGGGAGGCTGTCTTCACTCGGCAAACGTGATGGAATCCATATTTACAAGAAATGGAAGAGCCACGGTATATCAAGTTAGTGGCATTTCATGGCTCCAGTTCAGATTGCTCCTTAAACAAAGACCACAAATGCTGGGCACTGGCTTCAGGCAGCAGCCATGGTGACCAGCAAAGGGCTTTCCACGTTGCCAAGTTTAACTACATGGCAATGGACTTAGAAACATGGTATCTTTGCAACATTTTAACAGGAGGTTGGAGGGGAGAGAATTGTGTTCTTGAAAATGTTTTGGAATCCTCAAACTCATAGGGGTAAAATATAAGTTAAAATACCTTTGTAAACAGACATGAGAAGAATTTGTGTAGAACCACAGCATTTTGATACTATTCAAACAATAATACCTATCTCAACGTTTAAAAGAATGTCACACACTAGAAATTGGTTTTTTACCCTTCGTTTAAGACTGAGAATTAAAGCACATAATGAAACCAAAAACATTCTGAAGGAGAATTCGGAAGGAATGCATACTTGCACAGGAAATGAATGTCGTCATTCTACTTTCTCAACCGATATGCCTGTATTCATAACCATGTAGACACGGACACATATATATTTTTTCTACAAATTATTCCACTTACTTTCCTTCTTCACAGTCTTCTTTTAATTCCCAATGTATATTTTCGTCTGAATCAGTAGCAGATCACTTGCAAACACACCTGAGTTATGCTGTGATACTTCTGGAACATTTGAGGTTTTGAGTGGCCAGTGTGGAGACACTGTCAGTATGCAGTGCCCTCTGCTGGCCACTTTATTAAACACCGCAATAAAATTCTGGAATGGTATTAATGCTATTTACCATGCCAAGAAAAAAAAAGATAATGACATTTTTAGGGGGCAATTAAAGATACAACTCCAGATAACCACTATTCACTGCTATAATGCCTTTATTAAACAAATGTTGGCCTTTACCAAACCAAACAAATGGAAAGCCACCTTGCACAAAGAAATATCCATGGGGGGGGCGGGGGAGAAGATCATATTTAAAGAATGAGACTTCTAATGCCTGCCTCAAGTCACAGGTCAAAAGTTGCCCCCTCTGTGACCTCCATCTCACTTTATCTGTGCTTCCTCAATGTTCTAACTGCCCCTCCCCTGTTGCACGAACCCCATATCCTGCCATCTTTCAGCTTGTATCTTCCCCATTGGAACTGTGTAACTGTTTGAGGGATGGACCTTAACCTGGCTGCTGGTGGCCACCATTTCCCAATATATACACATAACAAATCATTACACTATACACCTGAAACTAATAGTATATGTCAATGATAGCAAAATAGAAATAAATAATAAGTATGAAAATTTGAACTTGGCAAAATAAAAAAATCATTAATTGAAAAGGAATAATGCTTGAGAGAGAAAGCTTTAAAAATAAATACCATCTAAAAATGTAAAAGTAAATAAATCCTTAAGATTCACACCCCACAAGGTGCTAGAGGAGCACTGGGAAGACAGAAAGATGAACCAAATCTTGGTTGGTGACAATTTCTACAATATGCCAGGAGGTCTTTCAGGGAAGAAACAAAACATAGACACTATAAAGATAAAATTGTCCGATTTGACTACATGAATTGTAAGTTTTCACTGTGCAAAACAATATTACCTAAATGTCAAAACACAAGTGACAACCTGGGAATGTTTTTGCAACATATATAAAAAGGCTAAAGTCCTCACTATTTAAAAAGTGTTTATGCAAATCAGAAAGAAAAATACCAGCTACCTAATTAGACACACATGGGCAATTTTCAGATGGAAAGGAAATGCAGATTGTCTTTAAGCTTTTGTAAATATGCTCAACCTCACTAATGATTAATGACATGCAAATAAGATATACTTTTAATCTAACAACTATCAAACTGAAAAAATATTTCGTAATCTTTCTGTATTAGAGCAGGTATGGGCAAACAACCCCTCTAAATACATTGTTGGCAAGAAAATAAACTACAACTTCTATAGAGGATAGTTTGGCAATATTTATCAAACTCGAACTTACAAATATACCCACACTTATCTAGGCATTTATCCTACACATCTGGCTGACGCTGGTACAAAGGCATTTGTGGCATCATGAATTGTAATAGCAAAAAAACCTGGAAACCTAAATGTCCATCAAAGGGAGGTGAATGAATAAATCTTGGTACATCCATAAACGAGAATGCCGATATTTGGATGGGGAGTAGAATTACTTAAACCAATATGGACAGATTTTTCAGATACAGTTCATTGGGGAAATGTGCAGAATAAAGAATATCAAACACTCCCATTTTGTGTCTAAAAAACAGATGCACCTGTGGGTTTATAACAGCATAACTCCGGAAGAGTACAGAATGACCTCTGGACAGTGGGGCTGGGGAGCAAGGAAAGGGGGTCTTGGGTTCCACTGCACAGCACAAATACTCCGGGGCACTGCCTAGGCAGTTTTTACTGTGTTCTCATACTACTCTTCCAAAAACTAAATTTTAGAGGTACCTGAGTGTTTTTCCTTTGTTTTTGGAGTAAGCCATCACACAAGTTCTTTTTTTTTTTTTTTTAAAGATTTTATTTATTTGACAGACAGAGATCACAAGTAGGCAGAGAGACAGGCAGAGAGAGAGGGGGAAGCAGGCTCCCCGCTGAGCAGAAAGCCCGACGTGGGGCTCAATCCAGGACCCTGGGATCATGACCCGAGCCGAAGGCAGAGGCTTTAACCCGCTGAGCCACCCAGGCGCCCCCATCACACAAGTTCTATACCATATTTTTAGTAACACAGTCAGTTTAGTTTGAGTTTAGTAACTCAGTCAGTTAAGCATCTGATTCTTGATTTCAGCTCAGTCATGATCTCAGGGCCGTGAGATCGAGCCCCATGTGGGGCTCTGCATGGCTCTGCACTGGGTGTGGAGCCTGCTTAAGATTCTGTCTCCCTCTCCCCTTCCCAGTGTTCTCCCTCTCTTTCTCTCTCAAATCTCTTTCTCTTAAAAAACAAACAAACAAACAAACAACTTAGAAATTTATAAATAAGTAAAAAAAAAAAAAAGAAATTTATAAATAAGTAACATTAAAAAAACTAAATTTTAAAAACAATATTTTAAAAACCATCTTCAGCAATCCCATGTCCACAGTGTGAATGGCGTACGCACTGGAACAACGAAGTCACTCTTCTGTAACTTGTAGTCTGTGATAGGCAAGCAGTCGGGGGGGATGGGGGGGGGACAAGGGTGGTGAGACTGGGAAGACTAGCGCACGGCCTCCGGGAAAGGCCCTTAGACTGAGGAGGGCAGGTGGGACCCTCGGCAGCCTGCTCAGCCCTTCCCAGCCCCTGTCTGGGAGAGGAGAGCCCTGGGAGAAGTGCTGGCCCAAGAAGCAGAGGGCCCAGCACTTTGGAGGGGTCTTTGAGTGTCGCACGGAAAGCTGCTCTGGGGCTGCCATCCCGGGCTGCTCTCGGCCTGCGTTACTGCACTCCACAAAGCCCCTAGTCTCCCAGAGGCAGAGGACCAAGTGGCCGCAGCATGGAGGCTGAGATGGCCCTGCTCGGCCCCGGCGGGATGGTGAGAGGCAGCCTCAAGTTGATGGATGCCTTTGACCATCAGCGTGTGAGTTTTGTCTCTGAGTGCCTTTAGCTGGACAAAGCACAAATCCATTGGGCTGCAAAGTTTAAGCGATTTAGACATGACTTTTAAATGACTTAAAAGAAGCAAACAGCGCTGACATTATTGGAATAAATATGCATGATTTCTAAAGAGTTTTTCCATTATTGTCAAACTTTCTGACTGTGGATCCCTACCCATAAAAATGTTTGCGCATATACCTGCGTTCTACGGGCAGTCACATAAGTACACATACTTATGACTGACCTCAATGTTATGCGTATTGTACAACAGATGCAAAAGAGACGTTTAAAGTTGAGGATGAACTGTAAAGATAAACGGCAGTTCCGTTCTTTTCATGCTCACCATTTGGAAACCACATACAGAAGCCATAAACAACCTTCCGCACTTTCAGCATCCACACACCATTAATGGGTTCTGCATGCATACAGGGGCCACCAAATTTAGTGACTTTTTTTTTAAAAAGATAACAATTTTTTAAGTCAATGTTAAGTGTGAAATAATTTATTTTGGCTGTCATTAAGGAGGATGATGTCCAGTTCGGTAGATTGCCTGATTCACAGAACAGCTGGTTTGTCTACTTCTAGTAAAAGGGACATCCAAGGTCCTCTAGAAAGACAGCAACTGGTGACCGTCAGCTAGGTCTCTACGATTTAGCTAGATTGTGAATTCAGAAATTGTGAAGAAATTACTACTATGCAACCAATGAATCATTGAATACTACATCAAAAACTAATGATGTATTATACAGTGGCTAACTGAACACAATTTAAAAAATAAAAAACAAATAAATTTTAAAAATTAAAAAAAATTCTTACTACAAATTCTTACAGGGCTGGAGCAATGCTAAATTGAAGACCTCTCAGACTCAAAACCCAGAAGTATGAACTACGTAAATTTAGGAAATCACAGAAAATAGATTCCTAATCCTCTCTTTGATTGATCTGGCTCTGGAAAGTATTTCTTCATGTTCTGTGTAAGCATTAGGATGTGGTTTATAAATATTCCCAATAAGACCTCATTGATTTCTTTCTCTGAGTAGTAGGGAAAATCATCAAGGATTGGGAAAGAGTCAAGCTCTCAGTGGCCAAGTTATTTGTGCGTCAGAGTTTGGTCTCTGTAATAAATCCTAGTATTATATTCTCAACAGTAAAAACTGTGATCAATCAGTCAAAGGTGATAGATTCAGGCTAGCCCAGAAATTAATATATCGTAAAACCACCTGATACCACAGAATCATCCTTACTGGCTTCATCAATAACATAGGGAAAAGTTTTTGCCTCATTGAAAATTTATGTGAACCACTTTCCTGTCAGCAGACAACATATTTTGATGCTTAAAAAAATCAGTTTTGTAACCTGTTTCCTCACACAAAATATTGCAAAGGAAAACAGTCAATGGCTATGATTTCATCTTATTCACAATTTTCACTATTTCCTTCTATAGATCAAATTCAAAAGTCATATTGTTGACCACTAACTTTTCTCTTGGAATATAGACTGCCCTGTGGGTATCATCTCTCTCTCTCTCTCTCTCTTTCTTTCTCTCTCTCTCTCTTTCTTTCTCTCTCTCTCTCTTATGTATCAGAGGCTTGTTCACTGAACACATGTCTACTACCTTAAAAAAACTACTCCTGCTCATGCTGGGCCAGGCCCCACCATAGCTCCCAAAGTGATTGTGAACTAAACAAGCAAAAGTTCTTGCATCACGTATTTTCAGGAAAAGGAACAGAAACTACTCAGCGCCCTCCCTTCATCTCCATCTACGCACACATACATCAAGACCTGTCCCAAATGACTCCATGTCAAGATCTCTGCCAGATATAAAGGATATACCTACAAACACACAAACACAAGGATCTTGGAGTTTCTCCAGCTCTGACCCTTGGTGTTACGCAACCTCCAACAATGGTTTGAATGTATGGTAACGGAATCTTGCCAACAGCCAGAATTTCTTCTTCCCTGGACAAAGTGTGTCAGTTTGTACAGTAAGTTTTACAAGCATCTTGGTAATCAGTTGTATAAGTTGTAGCCATTTTTCTTTAAGGTATTATTTCCATGATCCTTCTGTCATTTTGGTCACTTCTCCATTACAAAAAAAAAAAAAAAAAAAAAAGGTCCATTTCTAAAACTGAAAACCCTGAACTTGTAGTTTTTCCAAAAATCTTCAGTTTACAGAAAAGGTGACGGTGCTTTGTTTTAAAATGACTCAAAGCTTTGATGGGTCATGTCACCATTGTTATCAACACATGTGTCTTGTCATATTTATTAGATGATACTATCTTACTTATCTTTGTAATACATAAACATGTATCACATTTATCACCAATAAATTGAGTGGTTATGATTTCAAATTATGAATTGCAAAAAAATTATTCTTGGTATTCAGAAAAGTGAAAGGAAGGAGCTAACAAGAGGTATGCCAGGGTGAAAGAAGACACTGTGCACATAATTAGGACATACTTCTTCACTTGGCCATTCCCGACTAAGACACGTATCGCACACTCCCACTCCTGACCCACTGCTTACCTGGTTGTGAGCTTGGGTAGACCGTGCTGCATTTTGGGCCATACTGTTCTCACTGCCAGGAATGCTCACACCACCCCTACCACCAACTTTTTTTTTTTTTTTAAGATTTTATTTATTTGACAGAGAGAGAGATCACAAATAGGCAGAGAGGCACGCAGAGAGACAGAGGGGAGGAAGCAGGCTCCCAACGGAGCAGAGAGCCCAACGCGGGGCTCGATCCCAGGACCCCGGGATCATGACCTGAGCCGAAGGCAGAGGCTTTAACCCACTGAGCCACCCAGGTGCCCCCCTACCACCAACTTATAGCACAATTCTCTAAACTGCCTAGAGAAAACCTAAATGAAAACAGCTGAAACTTGAGGGAGACTCAGTGCCAAAAATATAAGACAGAAACAAAATTTCCTGAGTGTTATGTAGGCATAGGACTTCAGGATGCATTACAGCATTTACCAGCAACCGAATTTGACTCAATCCGTAACGCCTTGCTATCCTTAGACAATAAAACTCGTTTCCTCCTTAGCCCCATATGGTATATCTCTGGGACAGGTTCCTCCTGAATCCTCTTTAGAATGGTCTTGGAGGTAGCAGGGGCTCTAAGTTTTAGTCACTGCCAAAACAGATGGTCTCCTGCAGGGTGCCTGCTTCTTTTGACCCCTCATTTTGACCCCTAACAATAGCCAAAACAGTTGCACACATGCATTTGCTGAGAATGTACTACGTGCCAGCAGCATTAAAAGTTAATCCTCAGAGTAATCCTATAACCTGGGCCTTTCACTGTCCTTATTGTAGGGAAGAGGAAACTGACGGTTAGCTAAATTGGGTAATTGACCCAAGTCTCACAGCCAGCACATTGCAGCATCAGAATCTGAAATGAAATCCATCTAGTCCAGAGTCTGAAATCCTGCACATTCATTAATTGCCTGTGGTCCCATATAACTCCACTCAGAAGTGCTTCCCTTGATTTGTTCCCACGTATGCATTCTGTCTCTCGTATTGCCTTCCATTATTACCGACCCTGAATGTCAAGATTCGGGGTCCTGAACATCTATAGTTAGAATCTTCATCAAGAATGGCCCCTATTGATAATATCCTCTTTTTCATGCAGAGGCTTATTCCAAAAATAATAAAGTTTATGGACAACGGCATTTTTTCCTTTTTCTCTCTCTCTCTAGCAATTAACATCTTAAATATCAATGATGATTGCATGTTGAGATGGAGACAAGAATAGACAAAAAGTGCCCCAAAACTTCGGCCTGAGGTGAAATGCACAAGCTGATGATGATTAGTAAATAAGAAAGCCACATTAAAGAAAATAGGCTCAATAAAATGATGATGAGCTCTCTTTCTCCAAAGGTTAATAACCAGTGTTAATAACCCTTCCAAGCTAGTATTTCACTGGTACCTCTAAGTTGTAAACATGAAACTTACTTCCCCAACTCTGATTCGGTTCATCAACCAGAATTCAGCACTCCTTAAATTAGCGCTGCCTTGTTGCCGTGAATGGCAATAAAAAAAACCTTTACATGAATCATGAGCATAAGCTCATCAGGGAACGAATTTCTCCTAAATCATCTTGTTCACAAAAGATGATCTCCTTATAAGAATTATAATTCTATAGAATTAATCGCTGCTTTATTTGAAGGGAACATCAACTTCTCCCTTAGGACATTTGTGTCTTTGGTACTGAAGAAAGAACTGGATTAATCCTGGATTAATCCTGAGAGCTGTGATCTCATCTTTACTTCCACGAGCACATCAGTGTGGTGTGAGCAGCAAACAATCATCCCCTCCTCTCCTGGCCAGAGTTTCACTCGCCAGAGGGATTTTCCGAAGGACTCCTACATCTTAAGATCACACCTACGCAGACCCCCTGGAGTCTTCTGAATCAGTCCAAAAATGAGAGACAACTGGATTTCGGAGTGACTC
Source organism: Lontra canadensis (assembly GCF_010015895.1). Lineage (NCBI taxonomy): Eukaryota > Metazoa > Chordata > Mammalia > Carnivora > Mustelidae > Lontra > Lontra canadensis. The sequence continues at coordinate 7,380,901 of NW_022631038.1, forward strand.
CCAGCCCTGACCCCCGTCAGTTACTGCAGGAGAACCTCGGGCGCTGTGCAACAGCTTGGGAGCCCCCCGGACAGTGGCTGCTGCCAGTGACAGGTCTCAGCAGAAGCCTCCGCTCCCTCCAGAGCAGGAAACTCCTGCTTGGTTTGTCAACTGTACAGCTGGCGGGCGTCTGCTGTAGGTAGATGGTCTCACAGGTGCACTCGCGGGACGGGAAGAGGCAGAGGCCTCCCCTCCCTAATTGAATCGGAGCGTGTGGGAACTCGCTCCTTTGACTCCGGACGGCAGGCAAGCTTGACCCGCTCCTCCATTCAGGCCTGTGACTGAATCAAGACCTGTGACTGTACCTGGAGTCAGGCCAGATGCTGTCTGTGTCTTACAGCTGGGAAGTAACTTCCTTTTCATCTGCAGGGCCTCTCGCCAACTGGCCAGTCCTTCACAGCCACCAACTCTCATGACATTATAATTACCATCAGTAACAAACTATTCCAGAGAACCTTTTCTACGGAGGGCGGCCTTCGACGACTGCCCAAAGACCAAAGTTCAGCAAACCTTGTGTGACTCTCAGGAGAACTCAGTCAGGGACGCATCCCCACAAGAACACTCTGGAGAGAACAGGAAAGTCATTGCTTCATTCTACATCATTTAGACACCATGTCAATAAATATCCTTAAGGAAAATTGGAGAAAGTGTCTCCATCTGTAAAACAGATTTTACAAATAAATTGTCCATGCACATAGTATGCACGCTAAGGTACACAGACAAAATCCGAGCTGTCCATCTCCATCGTTTTACTTTATTCTGACTCCTGTAAAGAACAAAGAGACATTCTTTGAACTACTGGGGAACGATTTATGATGAAAGGCTTCTGCTCAGTTAGAGATCTTTCAGGGAAGCAGGCCCTTCCGCAGCATGTCCAGGAGAAATGTCACTACCAGCAGAACTGTGTGCACGCTGCGTTGGGATGGAGTGCATTCACCCTCTCCCTGTCTAAACCCCGCAAAATAGCAGTAAGTGCACAACTAGGTGCTTGGTCATTTACAAAAAGCTCTACCTCTTACCACTGAGGGACAACTCTGTGTCTTTACAAGTTTGGGGTGAGTGTGTGATTAGTTGCTTTTGAGCTGCACCTCAGGAAAACTGGACTGTACCCCGCTGAGCCCCTCTGAGGGAACCTGGAAATCCCTCTTTTGTCTCCCCACCCCCACTGCTGGAGCCTGAAGGGAGTCACACCCCACAGTCCCCATCTGCGGGGGAGCCCGCCTGCCCCGAAATCTCCTCAGGCCTCGCCACATCTGGGGAAGGCGGTGTGAGGGCTGGATGGTCATGGGGCCGCTGGAGTGGAGAAGACCTCTGCAAGATCTTAACTTGCAATCTGGAATTGGTAGCCTCTGTGACTGTGTGCCTGGAGGGACGAAACAGCCACCCCAGCAACCTCCTCCCATCACCATTCTAATTCTTCCTCTTCCTTATCTACTACCTACATGGGGGCCATTTGACCTCAACAACGTATAAGCCACTGGCCGCCTTCCCCTAGCTCCTCACCGCCCAGGCTCGCACCCTCCCTCAAGTTCAGTTTCTGGCCTCAGACAGGGGGCAGGCCACACACCCTCCTGACAAGGCCAGAGGAGCAGAAAAGGCAGAGTCCAGTGTCAGAGTGGCAGGTGACTTCCTGCTTGGTTGCCAACGGACAGTGATGCCTCTGGAAAGACTGAGCAGTGGGGGTTTTCCTTCCACTTGGTTGCTTGTCTGCGTTCCAAGAGAACCTCATAGCAATGGAAGTCACGTGACTATCAAGTCCTTCATTAAGAATAGACGCCATCTCCAAAGGGAAGCACCTAATTATATTTTGCATTTTATCACTGATGATCCTTAATCTTTGTTTAGAACGGAGGTTCTCAATCTTGGCTATACAACAGAATCACCTGGGAAGTGTTTACAACTCCAGATCCCCTGGCCACACGCCAGATCAATTAAGTCAGCATCACTGAAGGTGAGACCCAGGCATGAATAGTTTTCAAAGCCCCCAGGTGATCTCAGTATGTAGCCAAGATTAAGAACCACTAGTTTAGAAGAACCTTCCTTAACTAGTTCCCAACCCTTTTGATTTTAGCAGTTTTACATTTGCTACAACACATTTTCTTCACATAAAAATTATAATAATGACAATAACACATACCTTTTATGAAGAGTTTGCTCTGCCAGAAGCATTAGATAAAAGTTTAATACGGCTAATTAAATCAAAAAGAAGTATAATATATGCATTAGAAAAACTGATGGGCTTCTTTGTTTGTAAATATCTATAAACTGACAGATTTCTATGTGCATAGATGTCTGGAAGAGTACACATCAGACTTCTAAAAAGGATCCCATCTGGCATGTAGAATGAGGTAAAAAAGAATGGTCTTCTTTTTATTTTTGGATATTCTTCACCTTTAAAATTCTTATAAGAAAGATGTGTTTTGGAATTTAAAAATGCAAAATCAGTAAGGAGAATATCTTTGCAATTCGGGGCTTTGAGCCAGACGTTACAACTCAAAGTTTGCAAACTGAAACAAAACATGGACAGCTAGAGTGATAACCGATGACCACCCGATGGCTTGGAAGAGTAATGTAACTTGGCAGACTAATGTAACTAAGGATAAGTCCCTTTTTAAAGGCCGCCAGACCTCCTGACGGAGAATAAGCACGAGTCATTATTTATGGCTATACAGGAGAACGAACTGAAGTCAAGTCAACTGAATACTAAATTTGTAAGAGATTTTGACTCCGACAGAAAGGTGACAGGGAAGGAAAGAAAACAACTGGACTGGACAAGAGACGAGGCAGCACAGAGACCCAAGAAATCAACGTCACTGCACAGCTGGTGGGAAGTTCAAGGACCTTCAGGGTTTCTGTCCCAATTTCAGAAATCGTGAGGAAGGGAGGAGAGCGAGATTCTCACTCAGTTAACATTCAACAGATGCGAGATGGGAAAGTGTCAAGGGTGTCCTTACAGCCAGCACTCAGAGGGTGGGGGCACGGGCAGTTCTCCCCTGGACATGGGACCCCTGCTATGGGACAAGCCCGGGTGCTCAGAAAAACAACATGGAAGAATAAAGTTTCCCTTCTTTTTCAATCTTACTGCACTTAGTAATAAAAATTATATTTACTTAAGGTATACAGCAAGTTTCCAGGACAAAATATGGTATTATTAGCTATAGTCACCATGCGGGACATTTGTGACCACACCAACAAACGTGAAGAACATTACGCTAAGTGAAATGAGCCAGACAAAGACCAACACCTTGTGATCTCACTTGTATGTGGACCCTTAAGAAGTTGAATCCATAGATACGGAGAGTGGAACGGTGGTTACCAAGGGCAGGGAGGTGAGGGAAATGGGAAGATGTTGGTCAGAGGGTATAAAGCTGCAGGGAAGCAGGATGAATAAGGACTCACTCTTCTTGACCAGGGTTTGGAGGAGGGCTTGAAGGACCTGGGATACTCCTAGTAGAATCTGCAGGATTTTGAGGAACAGAGAAGCCAGAAGCTCCAACTGTGATGGCTGAGCTATAAAAGAGAAGGACCACAGGACCGTATGACCACCCCAAGAGGCCTGATTACCAAGGAGACTCAAGGACCCAAGCAAGGAAGCAAACCATTATGGTGGGTCTTCGAATCCTGAGTGTGGTCTAACATTTCCTAGCTTTCCAAAAACCAAGGCAGAAGCCACTGATGTATTTCTTGCTTTATTTAGCTCAGGACCATGGAAGTCTAGAAAGGGGTGAAGGGCAGTAGTGGACCTGCTCCCAGAAGCCTGAGGGCGCTGAAGCCCAAGGTGCAGAGCAATATGGAGGAGCACAGGGCAGTGTTTCTCAAAGGGAAGGGCACTATCCACACCTCAGTAACACCAGGGATACGCACTAAAAGAACACCAATTCCTGGACTTCTTTCCAATCCTACTGAACCAGCATGCCAAGGGTTCAGGGCCAGGAATTGAGATGGTTCACAAGCATCTAGGTGACATGATCGCCCTTCATGTGTATGGTTGAAACGCAGGTGCTCGAAAGACCTTCAGTCAGATAAACCTGAGACAGGCAGCCTTTAGTGCTCAAGCGCCTCTGGCAAGTGACCTGACGGTTCCAGGTCTCAGGCCTAATGCCTTCATTGTAGCTGCAGGCATAGGGCAGTCCTCATAAATGGCAAATAAACTGTCACAGTGAGCCAAAGTACCTGTGGCCAGCACGGGGCACACACTGCACCTATTTTCACCATCTACTTTTCTTCAGATTTGATTACTTATTTTAGAGAGAGAGAGAGCTGGGGGTGGGCAGAGGGAGAATCCAGTAGACTCCCCACTGAGCACAGAGCCTAATGTGAGGGCTCAATCCCATGACCCCAAGATCATAACCTGAGCCAAAACCAGGAGTCAGGCATTCAACCAACTGTGCCACCCAGGCGCCCCTCCTGTCTATTTTGAAAGAACTCTATACGCCAATTCTTCGGTTTCTAGGATATTCTAAAAACTCAAATAGCTTTTATTAACTTGTGACTTATATAATAGATATGTATACATGCATGACTTTAATAAATCATGCTAGTGTAAAGAATCAACAAAGATTCTTCTAATAAGGGACTAGAGGAAAGCAACAGAAAATGCCCTAGTTTCTGCCTTATCTCAATCAAGGAAATAGTTTCTTGTTTCTTTCTAAACTGAATAATACTTGAGACCTTCAAGGATACCTATACTATCTCCCACATCCTAGTCACAGGTTAACAGTGCACTGATAAGAAATCTTAATTTCAGTAATGAACCATTTACTTTTATTGGGGAGAAAATCTAATTTGTAGGTATTCTTCGAAATATGTAGATTAAATAGCTTCTTTCTACGCATTTGAGGAAAATTACATGACACTACAGAAATGTGTTAGAAATTAATTATTTGCGTATGCATAAACTAGAACAAATTAGACGCATGAGAATTATAAGAATTAAGATGTACATTTTCTAGTGCATTGATCTGAAGGTGTGAGGGTGCAGAGGGCAAGCACGGGGGACTGGAAATTTGGGGGCTGGGTCCTCAAAGCTCTGACCTGGCTCACTTGGGACCATGTACAAATCACCTTCCTGAGTTTGATGATTAACTTTGTGTGTCATCTTACCTGGGCCACGGGGGTGCCTATTTGGTTGAACACTATTGCTGCGTATGTCTGGAAGGGTGTTTGGGGAAGAGCTTAGCATTTAAGTCTGTAGACTCAGTAAAGCAGATTGCTCTTCCTTAAAGTGGGTGGGCCTGATCCTGTCCACTGAGGGCCTGAGCAGAACAAGGCTGAGGGATGGAGAATTCACTCTCTCTGCCTCCCTGTTTTCGAGATGCAACACTGGTCATTTCCTGCCTTAGGATTCAGACTCAGCCTGGAACTATCCCGTCTGTTCTCCTTGGTCTCCAGCTTAACAATTCCTTATAATAAATTCCTATATTATAATAAATATGTTAATGTAACTTTACTGTAATAAATAATAATTCCATTATTATAAATATAACAAATGTAAGTGTATTATATACAAATATCCTGTGGATTCTGGTTCTCTGAAGATGGCAGCAAATAAACCAAGCATGTGTGCTAATCCGTAAAATGAGGAAATTGCTTCTGTTGGTCTTCAACATCCTTTTTCTTTGCATGTTGACTGGGATTTGAACACTGACTGCTCCTGCGATTCAAACTTCTTCAAAACTAAGAGATCAATGTTTTAGTGAAAGCAGTTAGCGATAATGTGGCTTGGAGGAAACCGTCAGACCTCTCTGATGCTTATTCTCCAGTAAAACAAGTCTATTGCTAACAAACACACCTGCATGGTGGGAGCCTGCCAGCAACATCCCCTTGTGGTATGGAGAACTACTTGGCCTTTGCCACTTTTGGGGACCTTTCCTTAAATTAGTTAAAGCCTACATTTTTTTTTTATTTTATTTATGACAGAGAGAGAGGCAGCAAGAGACAGAATACAAGCTGGGCAGTGGGAGACAGAGAAGCAGGCTTCCCGCTAAGGAGACAGCCCGATGTGGGGTTCAATCCCAGCACCCTGGGATCATGACCTGAGCCAAAGGCAGAGGCTCAATGACTGAGCCACCCAGGCACCCCAAAGCCTACATATTTTAAATATAGAATTGGCAAACTGCCTTTCATTACAGCACAGTGGTTTGAAATAAGGACAAATGCCACGTTTACAATTAATATCATGACTGAGTTTTAGCAACTCGCTTTAAAAGGCTGGGTGGATTACACCTGCTTGGATCCCAAGCTCCATTCAACATGGCTCATGCTCTCAAAAAAGCAAACACTGGGACTACTCAGCAAATGGCTGTTCTCAGCCTGTGTTATTACAGATGATCAAGAAGACTCACAGTTCTGGGGTGCCTGGGTGGCTCAGTAAGTTAGAGCCTCTGCCTTTGGCTCAGGTCATGATCCCGGGATCCTGGGATCGAGCCCCGCATCGGGCTCTCTGCTCAGCGGGGAGCCTGCTTCCTCCTCTCTCTGCCTGCCTCTCCGCCTACTTGTGATCTCTGTCTGTCAAATAAATAAATAAAATCTTTTTTAAAAACATTTAAAAAAGTGCAAAATCACTTTTGGATCATATACCACACCGGAACAATGGGGAAGTTTAAGCCCCCACGGCTAAGGGTATGCCCTCTTATAACCTGCTCTTTCATATAAGCTTCAGCAGGACTTCTGTTCTGTCCAGATGGGTAACTGGAAACTGGAAATATTTAGGATGGTTTGTTGTTTTTGTTGGTTTTTTTTTTTTATTTTTTTCATAACACGCAGAGGGAAATGATCATTTTTCCATCCCTAAACTAAGGATGATTTTGCCTTAAGCATTGTGCTTCTCCTGTGTGATTTAGCTGATTTCTTCAATAATGTTTCTTTTACCTTCTGGGTTGGCTACGCCGTCATTTCCCAGAACACTTGATTGCTCGGCTCACATTTCAGGCATGTTCCTTGAACTTGCTGATTGCTCAGATCCCTGATTCTATTGGCTTCTTTCCTTTTTGGTGCATTTTAAACTTCAGAGACTTTGAACTTTCCTCTCCTTCTGAAGTAGCCATAGCCTGTTATATGCAACAGCATTACCGCTGACATGGATAAAGTATTAGCCCCGAGGCTGGCAAAAGTCCCGTAGTTCAGAAATCCCCACTAATAAGACGGCCCTGCAGTTAAACAGCTATAACAAACAGTAATAGCCTATCCACATCCATTATACAGCAGGATGCCCGCCACTTTATTGACTGGCAGAAAACAATTCCCATTTCATGAAACAATAAAAATTAAATTGAGTGTAAACTCTGCCAAGGTCACTGCCTCTAACCTTAGAACATCAGCAGCGAGGGCCCTAAACCCCACCATGTACCATTCCATCCGGAAGGAGCTGGAGAGTCAGTTGCCGTGCGGGGTGGGCAGCATCCCGTGGGCGCCTGGCTGGGTGCTGCCTCCCACAGACCTTGCTGTCAGGAAGTGGCAGGAATGCTCTTTCTCACCCTGAGCCTGGCAGATGTCTTCCTGACAGCAACTGCTGCTGGCCAGCCCGCCGAGTCACGTGCCACATGTGTGTCATCTCCAGAGCTCTCTTTGGCAGCCTGCACTCTCGGTGGCATAAGGAGTGACTGCTCCTGTACTCACTGACCCGTCAATGTGAACGCCAGCCTCCAGGACCGCCCCAGCTACTGGTCCTCCCCCCGACCCCCGCTACCCGAGGACCTGCCAGGGAGAGCTCACTAAGACCCTGACAACAGACCGACAGCCCCCAGCTTCACAAACGTGAAGACCTCTGCAAACACTTAGTCAATTCCAAGATGAAAAGGAAAACGGAAACACAATCCAGCCCAGCTCCCTTCTTTAAACCAGAAATGCCTCCAAAACGATCTCAGCTCAGAGCATCAGAGTTATAAAATCATGGAATACGGCCTGTTAAATAAAAAGTAATTCAGTGAAACCCTGATCAAAACCATAGCATGCTCTTCTGTAGAAACTCACAAGCTGATCCTAAAATGTATATTTTTATAATCCAAATGATCTAAAACAGCTGAAACAATTCTGAAAAAGAAGAACACAGTCAGAAGACTTAATGAGACCTAATTCCACAATGAGTATCAAGTCATAGTAAACAAGGCAGGTGACACCGGCATAAGGACAGGCCCATGGATCAGCGGAAGAGAACTGAGAAATCCAGAAACAAAACTTTACATCAGTGCTCAGTGGGCACTGGGGCAACCAAATGGCCACATGCAAATGAACAAACAGACAAAACAAAACCCTGAGACCCTTATCACACACCATGCATAAAAATCAATTCAAAATGGATACATTTAACTATGAGAAATAAAACTATAAAAACCTCTAGCGAGAAACCTAAGAAAAAACTAGTGATCCCGGTTGAGCAAAATAAAATCTCCGCACGCAGCCCCTGCCATCCACCCATGCAGCCTGCCCTCCCCACACATCTCAAGACCCTACTTTTATCACTGGCTCCCCCCCACCTCCCTGCCCTTGGGAGTTCATCCCATTGGTCACATCCACACAGACCCCTCTGGATTTGTCACAGAAGCAAAGGGGAATTTCAGACAGATCGGGGAGCAGTGCACGACCTTGGCAGCTGGCAGCCGGTAGTTAAGGGCGCACCCAGCTATTGAGAGAAGGGACTCAGGAGGCCATCCGTCTGGCTGCTGGGGGTTGACGGGGAGAGACAATGAGGCACAGCTATGCCCACCGCCACTGCCCTTGGCCCAGTCCTCACCCTCCTGCAGTCCCCACCATTTCCCCTCCCGCTGCAGGGCCTTGGACCTGAGCTGCCAAATCCCGAGACAGGATGCTACCCGCCCTGGCATAGTAGGAGGCCAAAGCAAGGGAAGAGAGTGTGCTAATCTCCCATGTGAATGAAGGAGCTTAGGACAGGCCTCCTCACAATACCTCACTTTGGGATAGTGATTCTTTGGAGTTGTAGGCACTTAAGAAAAAGTTGAGGCAGAGTGAGACATTCTTGGAACTTTCCTTCTCTGCCTAAAGAGAGACCCTCCAAAGGATCCCAGTCATGAAAAACCCCCTCCCCAGCAGGAGAGGCCCATTCACCTCCCCTAAAAATCATTTTCTCTCCCCTAAGTTCACTACATCCCCTCCCCTCCCCCCATTAGAGGACATATAAGCTCTTAAATCTGAATGTTTTGTGGGGTATCCAGTTTTTCCCCTGTGATTTCCCATGCGTATTTCATATTAAAAATGAATAAATCCATATATCCTTTCTCTTGTTAATTTGCCTTTCTTAGTTTATTTCACAGACCCAGCCAGCAAATCGAGAAGGGTAGAGGGAAACTTCTTTCCTCCCCGACATAAGCCACAGCAGAAAGGAAGAGACAACCACAGTCTCCTGCCAATCCCGTGGTTCTCCCCCTTGCACAGACAAGCACACTGTTCCATCTCTTATGTTGTCACCCTTCAGGGTCCCAGTCCGGCCATGGGCCAAGTCACAGAAGTGCATGCATGCCACTGACACCTCTAACTTCATTAACTAAACAAATTATCACCAGAGCAGGTTTTTAGGTCTTTAAAAACATAAAGACCCAGACTGTGTGTCAAACCAAGTAACAATTTTAATGCTCTGAGAGAACATTGTTCCTTTGGCTGATACTAGTTTAGTTTATGGTGGGGTTAGAAAGTAAACTGCCCTTGCCTTGCTTGGCCAGATCCGGAAGAGGTCTCCACCTCGGCAGCCTCTGTTTTCTTTCTGTCTTGATACATTTCTAGCAAAAGAATTGAACACCAGTCCCCAAACCCAGTGCTCAAAACACAGGTTGTTTTCAAAGGGAATGACGAAAACTGAATGCAAACTAACTGTTCATTCCTAGGGAAGAGGAGCACCGGAAACAAAGTGCGGGCGCCTGGGTGGCTCAGTTGGTTAACTGCCTGCCTTCAGCTCAGGTCCTGGTCCTGGGGTTCTGGGATCAAGCCCCACATTGGGCTCCCTGCTCAGTGGGGAGTCTGTTTCTCTCTCTGCCTCTGCTGTTCTGCCCGCTTGTGCATGCTCTCTCCCAAATAAACAGATAAAATCTTAAAAAGAAAAAAGAAAGTGAAGTGCAATTTTTGCATTTTTGCAGCAACCTTGTAGCTGAAATGAAACTTTATCATCCTATAACATTGTTTTTACCATTTAACTGTCTTCACAGACTCACATCCTAGGTAAGACCAGCATCACTATTAATCCACAGTGACTTACTACTGATGAGCATAGAGAGAAGGACGAGAGAAAAATGCACAGAAACGATTATCATTTCACAGTGTCACAGTTCCAACATAAGCAGCATATATCCCCAGCAGCACTGGGTATCCCAACACTATGAATATTTTGTATAAATATATATATATATAGTTTATAATTAAAAGTGGAAAATCACCACTCTAATATTATAGAGAGGACGCTGAACCAGGGTCTATTAAAAACCTTGATGCAAACCTGAATTTTCACCTACTGCCTGGGTCTTGTGGATCGAGTCGCTTTAAGCTAGTGAATCTACATTTCCTCATCTATAAAATATTACAAACTCTCTTCCTCCAGAACATATGGTGTTGTCATAAAGATTAAGTGAAGTAATATGATACAAATACTGGGTTACTAAAAAGTGCCACACGGATGTGTAACATTTTATGTTGAATATATTTTTCATAAAAGTTTTTCAAATGGATGTAAAGAAGAAAACTCTTCGAAATCTTATTTGCTGCATTTCTTCAATACCTTCCCTAGTATGAATAGAGTTGGTGATTTACTAATGCTGATGAAGATTTAATGTGGAATTTTCATATTAAAACATTAAACTTTTGCAAATGATGGCATTTTCAGAAAAAGAACCTGGCAGTGTTTGTGTGTTAATAATAGACATTCTGAGCTGTGTCTATTCATTAAAGTAAAATTTTCCAAGACAACAAGCTGAGAATTCTTTATTCATTTCTAAGTTCTTAGTATCATTTGGCAACTATCTGAAAATTCATTAGGATAAAGTTCAAGTGTTAATGTGTTCAGGATCTCCTAATTTTTTAACTAGGAATGATATGCAAAAAACAAGCTGCCCTAATCTTTCCATTTATTAAATGGATATCTCACATGACCATAGCAAGGAGCTGCCATTTTTAATTAAGAGTAGATTGAAAAAAACTGAAATTAATCTGCCTCAGTCACATTTTTAACTTTCCTGAGAACAACAAAGTAATAATAATTATTATTTCTAGATTTTCCCTTCTTGAGAAATTTTTACACTCTTTTTTTAAGATTTTAACTATTTATTTGACAGAGAGAGACAGTGAGAGAGGGAACACAAGCAGGGGGAGTGGGAGAGGGAGAAGGAGGCCTCCTGCGGAGCAGGGACCCTGCCGCAGGGCTGGATCCCAGGACCCTGGGATCACAAGCCGAGCCGAAGGCAGATGCCCAACGACTGAGCCACCCAGGTGCCCCAAATTTTGAAACTTTAAACATGACCTGTTACATAAATTAACAGCACATGACCTATGTATGGTCAAAACTATCAATTGTAGCATTTAGTTTTTGTAGTCTCCATTTTTAAAATTGCCCTTCCCCTTTCTCATATCAAGCCACCACTCACAGCTAGGCTGGCATTTTCTGGCCATCTTGGTCTCATAAACTCATTCATAAAAACCCCCTGAAAATGCTGTTGGGCATCCCAGTTGCTGTGTTTTAAAAGAAGAGGCAACGTGAGGGCCCTAATTAGCATGAAGAATGGTGCCGTCATGAGCAGAAGACTGTCCATGTGTTAGTCGGGGTTCTCCGGAGAATAACCAACAGATCATTACAGATATAGATACAGATATATAAAAGAGAGTTACAGAAATTAGGCAGGGCTGAAGGAAGCTGAGAAGTCCCCCAATCCGCTGTCTGGTAGCTGGAGATCTAGGAAAGCCAGTAATTCAGCCTGAGTCCAAAGGCCAGAGAACCAGGGGGGACGAATGGTAGATCCCAACTGGAATCTGAAGGCTTGAGAACCTAGAGGGCTGATGTCCCCGCGCAGGTCAAGAGAGTGAATTTGCCCTTCCTCCACCTTCTGTAGGGTCACTGGAGGATGCCCAGCAGCATCACTCAGTTACAGATTCAAACGCTAATCTCTTGTAGAGACTCTCTCACAGAAACGCCCACAAGTAATGTCGCACCAGCTCTCGGGGCATCCCTCAGCCCAGTCAGGTGGACACATAAAATCATCATTCCAGTCAGTTGCAGGGAGAGGTACGGTGTTCTGATGGCAATGACACCACGGAGCCCACATGCCTGAGGTCTCTCTACATGGCCGCTAACCCGGTGATTGTAAATAAACTCTCCAGGTCTTAGTTCATCTGAGCATACTTATCTATGACAATATCTAATTCTTGTGGGGTCGGGGAAGGACTACCGGATGCAACTGTGACTTACTATTTCACAAAGAACTAAAAGGACCACCAAAGCAGAATTTCAGCAATATCTGTGAGTCCTTCCATACTGAGCAAATCCACACAAAATTAAAATTGTCAAATACGTCCCCAACTTTTGTTTGATCTTTAATCTGTGTGAGACAGTATTCATGGTTTTATTTCTAATTCAAATCATCCTTGAACTTATGAAAAACCAGTGAATTCAGGAAGAGGAACTAACTAAACTGCTCAGTATTCTCAGACGGTCTTCCACAGGAACAGCTCTGTTCTTGGCACGTGGTCGTGAACTCCTTCAGCCCGAGCTCTGGGGACAGGACAGCGGCGCTCAGTTCTCAGCCACCGCAGGAATAGAACGTGACGCTGAAAGGTTCGGGAGAACAGTGGGCAGAGGAAAGTCACTTCCATTCCAAAATGAAACAGCCCAAACCCTTTAGGAAATGCTTCTTTTGCGGGGCCTAAAGTGTTCTCCAGAGTAGCAGCCGTGTGTCTAACGGACGGCTGCTTCGTTTTGCCTCTACCAAGTCCAAAAGTCCGCGGCCTTTGAGCCCGTCTGTGCGCACAGGGAACAAAGAACCGGAGCCGCGTCCCACCGTCCTGTCGCTGCCCGGCGCCCCCGAGACACCCAGGAAGGCCACCCTGCCCTGGCCTTCCCCCTCCCACACACGCCCGCCCTGCAGGCCGCGCGCACCCCCACCTGCGACGAGGACAGGCATCTTCCGAGACCAGGGTCCGTCCGCGCGGCGCCGGCCACGTCCCGGGCTTCGGACGGCTTCGCGAAGGCCAGACTCTGCCCGACAAGGACGCGGACTGCGGCTCTCCGCGCTTTCAAGGCCGAACGCGCTGTGGGCCCGCGCAGGAGGCTCCTTCCCGCGGACCAAGGAGCTGGTGCGGGCGGCCTGCGACACCGCCGCCGCTGTCACCGGGCTCCGGGAGGCCACCGCGCCGACGCCGGGGCCCCATGTCCCCGAGCGCCAGAGCGGCGAGAACGTGGAGCTGCAGCTGCGGGCTCCGGCCGGCGCCTCGCGGACCCCCGCGCCCCTCGCGCCGCGCCTGACGCCTCGCACCCGGCGGGACAGGCGACTCGGCCGAGGCCCTGCGGCCCCTGTGGCCCGCGTGGTCGGCACCTGGCGCAGCTGGCGAACCGGGCCGCTGGCCCTGTCCGTACGGCCACCTCCGGGTGCGGGGCTCCGGGTGCGGGAAGCCGGGTGCGGGAAGCCGGGTGCGGGGCTCCGGTGCGGCCTAGCCCGGCCCGCGCGCCAGCCACGCCGCAGCGCCGCGTTCCGGACGCACGGAGCAGGCGCAGCCCCGACGGGCACCGCGAGCCTCGAGCCCCCGCCCCGCCCCGCGTGCACCTGCCGCTCCACGCGCGCTCCCGACGCTGGCTGCGCGGGACCCGGCTGCGGTGGCTGCCCGGCCTGTGCCCTCCAGGCCCCGACGGGGTGCGCCTCCCACTGCCAGTCCGCGTGCGGCCTCCACAGGCCCCGGCCCGCACCTCCTCTCCCGCCCCGCGGCTGCGAAGTAACACACCGGAGCGCAGGCCCCAAGGGAGTGGGCCTCCCCGCCCGGACGGTGTGGAGGACGGGGCTAGAGCCGGGCAGGCTGCGCCAGGTGGCCAGGCACGGCTGCAGGGTTAGGCCTTCAGCTGAGCAGACCGGACCACCCGCCGCCTCGACCCAGCGAGGCCGTGTGGCTTTAAGGCCACGCCAGGGTTCTTGGCAGGTGGACCGTGCCGTTATTGCCCCCCATGATTGTGGGGTGCAGGGGCTGTCTGTCATAGCGGACAGTTGCCTTCAGGAGACAGAGCATGATCGGTTGGGGTGGTGACATCAATGTCCACCATTTTCGGTTGATTTCTGAGACTCAAAAAGGGTTTGGTTTGGCTTGGGTTTGGGTCTGTTCCGTGTTTATTTTGTTTTGGTTTTGTTGTTTTTGTTTTTTGTTTGGTTGGTTGGTTGGTTGGGTTTTTGTTGTTGTTGTTGTTGTTGTTGTTGTTGTTGTTGTTTAGCTAGGGCCAGCTCCAGTGATCCCAGCAGGTTCTGGAGGCCAGCAGACCACCCAACCCAATGGCTAAACTAGGTTATGTTGTAGGGACTACTCACTTTATGTCAGGCTGGGTCACTACGAGTGCCTAGGGGGCCAACCTAGCTAATCACTGTTAGGAGATAAAAGAGGCATAAAGCAGGTACCTGGGTTCAGAGAGATTTAAGTTTAGCCCAGGCCCCTGATCCCCCTACCCTGAGCCCTGGAGGTGTGCCTGTGGGCAGGAGCCAAGCAGCCTGAAGTGAAACACAGCCTCTGCCCCTTCCAGGATTTTGCCACCTTCTCTCATGTTGTAAGGAGCCCTCCTGCCCTGGGGGTTCGTTCTTAAGAGGGTGCTGGGCCCAAAATGGCCACAGCCAAGTGTTCTCGCCCAACTGGCCTGGTTGCAGGGCCCTTACTTAGGGTAGAAGAGTCTCCTTTTCTGTAGCTCTGGATTTGTTAACTATTTTGCACTGCCAATAAAGATTGTACACTGGAGGGAAAAGTCAAACTTTTGTATTTCTTTAATTGCCATCCTTTGGTACATCTGTAGAGTAACAGTAAATAAGAATAATTCCCTGCAATAATATGGCAGAATAAATAACTGTGATACCAACTCATATCTGTGCACACAGGCAAGGGCAGCCTTTAAACATAGGATCAGACACGAGAGTAAGCGTGGCTAAAGACCTGAAGACAAATGCCATCAACAAGGACCAAGGGAGCAAGGCCTGTGGTTTCTGCATTAGGAGTCTGACTTTTTAAGACTGCGGAAGGTAATTGGATACCTAGTCTGTCATTTGTGTTGATTCAACAAGAGAAGCTTTTCCAGAATTGCAGGAGGAGGGACACAGATTGCAGCTGGAGAGTATGTTCAGGATGTGAATGTCACCGAGACACCAGAATGCTTACACCACGTGTCTTTGGGAGACGGCCTGGCACTGCAGACCTGTATGGACTGATTGCAGAATTTGCTGACTGCTTCATCATTATCACACAGAGAAGTAAACGAATGGTTCCTTGGTCGTGAAAAGCCAAAATATCACCCTAGAGAATAAAAATCTGTCTTTTCTTACATAGGTTTCCTACACCAAGAGTATTTCTTACAGGACAATTGCAGCCAGTAAAGGACCCAGCATATGTCTGTTCATAACGTCAAGCCGGCTCATACAAATGAAATTTTTTTTAAAAAATTGATTTCCATCAGGTCAAGTCAAAAGTTAGGGACCAGCTGGAACAGAATGTCATCCTACATTGGAGATTAGGGGTTGGGACAGACGTGTTTGTCCTTCTGTCTTGTTTTATATTACCTCGGAGCACAGTGGAAACATCAGGGAGGCTTCTGTGGGTGACTGATTTGACAGGTAGCTTACGAGTGCAGCCCAAATTCAAAACCCTTCCAGCCTCCACAAAAGCAAGCGCCTCTTTCTCATCTTTTCTTGACATTTTACTCCTAAAATTAGCTTTTTGATGAGAAAATTGCAGTGAGTCATACCAAAGCTAGTTAAAGGTGAGGCAAATGCCTGAGATTGAAATTGAGTTGATTCTACTTTGCTTGCTGATGGTGCCTGGTAATTGGACATTGGAATTAGAACTGCCGTGACCTTTCACAATAATAAGAAAAAAAGCTCTATTCAATTTGCTGGAATTTTTTTTCTATATTTAAAGCTTTTTTTTTTTGAAAGAAGTAATTTACTCTTCTTTCTAAATTAGCAATACAAGCAGCGTGTTCTTCACGTTGTTCTGTGCGTTCATTCAATAATTCTCATTCTCAAATCAATAAAATCAATCTGTTTCTCACTTTCTTATCACTTCTTGCTCCAAGCCCAACTTCCTCCCTGCACCCACTGCCCATGGAAGTTACCAGCATGACTTACCTTTCCTTCGTTGCTCTTTCTGCCAGCCAGATCTCAGAAGTGTTCCTCTCCAGATCCGGTCTACACTCTCTTCCTCCTCTGCCTAGTGTCATGTCTGCACTGGCCTATTAGCATATACTGTTTAGAGCTACTATTTGAAAGTGGAGTGACAGACAAGACGTAGAGTTCCCGGTCCCAACCCTGTGCCAAAAGCTGGAACAGGATTGCATTTCTTTTTCCATAGCACTTCCCTAATGTTGTACAGCTCCTTTCCATTCATTTATTTCCATAACATTTATTGACTGATGTTCTACATTCACCCATATTCAAGTACCTTAATAAGATTCAGTACTGCTCAAGGCAGGAAAAAAAAAAAAAAAACGCCTGCCCTCATGGTGCTTGTACTCGAGAAGGCAGACACAGACAGTAGCAAAAGCTAAGGAAAATATAGAAGGGGAAACAAGTAAAATATGTAAAACATGAGAAGGTGTCAAGAGCTGTGAAGAAAAAAAGGAATCTGGACCTGGAATTAACTGAAAGCTTCTAGAAGGAAGATCAAGAGTTCATTCTGAACATGACAAGATTTAGACATGCTAGAGAAGCAGAGGTCACCTACACAGAGACACCAGCGTGCAGTTGGATACACAAGTCGGAAGATCAGGAGACAGAGCTGGACAAGAAATACAAACTTGGGAGTCACCACCGTAAAGATATTTAAAGCCATGAGACTGGCCAATAGTAGCAGGAAGAAGTACAGATAAGAAAGGGCAAAAGTCGAGGACTGGAACAAAGACATTTCAACTGTTACAGGGTGAGGAGATGCAAGTAATAGGAAAGCCAATTTAGGAAATGATCCCAGTGTTGCCCAGCATAAGGGAAGATCAGTTGCCTCAAATGATACTAATAAACCAAACTAAATGAACAGCGAGAGTTGACCAATGGGTTTATCAACACAGGAGTCACTGACGAGCCATAATCAGGGAGGAAAACAACACTGCACACGTGTTACACATCTGGAAATGGAACTACATCGAAGCCTCCATTGTGATCTACTGTGATCAAGATAAACCAGTAGACAGCCCTGGGTTCATATCCCAGGAGCCCCATCCCTTCTGAGCTGTAGGACTTTGGATAAATCCCTTAAATTCATTGGATATTGGGGCGCCTGAGGTGTCAGTTGTTAGGCATGTGCCTTCGGCTCAGGTCATGGTCCCAGTGTCCTAGGATGGAGCCCCGCATCAGGCTCCCTGCTCGGCGGGAAGCCTGTTTCTCCCTCCTCCACTCCCCCTGCTTATGTTCCCTCTCTCGCTATGTCTTTCTCTGTCAAATGAATAAAGTAAAAAAAAACTTAAAAAAAAAATCAGTGGATATTAGCTTCCACCTTTACAAATGTCAGTACCTCACTGGGCCTTAATTATATGCCAGGTACAGCTCTAGGCATCTTATTAACTTATTTAATCCACACAACAATCATTATTTTAACTATTTGGTGCATGAGAATGCTAATCCCAAAGATGTTAGTGATAGAGATCAAGAGAGTATTGCCCAGTGACCTCATGGTAGGAGCCTCTGAGGCAACCCCAGTGACCCCAGCCTTCTGCTACTCATGCCTCCTGCTGACAAGCTGGATCTAGTAACTCACTTCTTACAGATGAAATATGGCGAAGTGATAGGATGTCACTTCCAAGACTGGGTTACAAAAGACTCTGGCTTCCACCCTCCCAGCCCGCCCTTTTCTTTCTCAGTATCTTTTTCACTTGTACTGAGAAAGCCAGCGACTGTGTTGTGAGCTGCCCAGCAGGAGGCCCGGTGTCCCAGGAAGTGAGGTTTCTAGCCAGTAGCCATCAAGGTCCTGAGACCTGCCAACAGCAGAAGTAGATTCTCCCCGCTGAGCCTTCAGATAAGACCACAGTGCACGCTGCCTCTTCATCGCAGGCACATAAGACGCCCGGAGCCCTAGGACCCAACTAAGCTGCACCTGGATCCCGAACCCCCAGAAGCTGTGAAATAACAATTGAATATTGTTTTTTAAAAGCCAAGTCTGAGGGTTATTTGTCACATGGCAATGTAACTAATATAAGCAGTAAATGGCAGAGATGGGAGTTAAAATCCACACATGTGGTTGCCAGAGCTTACTTAAAAAGGCTATGGTGCGGGGCGCCTGGGTGGCTCAGGGGGTTAAAGCCTCTGCCTCCGGCTCAGGTCATGATCCCAGGGTCCTGGGATCAAGCCCCACATTGGACTCTCTGCTCTGGGGGGAGCCTGTTTTCTCCTCTCTCTCTCTGCCTGCCTCTCTGCCTACTTGTGATCTCTCTCTGTCAAATAAATAAATAAAATCTTTAAAAAAACAAACAAAAAAAAAGGATATGGAAACAGGGCTGTTAGGACCTCTCCAGGATTACAGACTGGCATCATTCTCAATCGGTCCCTCTGCTGCCTTCACAAAGTCCCCAAAATAAGGTAGAATTCTGGAGGGAAGGGACTGCATATTACACTTGCCATCGAGACTCTGACCTCCAGAGTGATCCTACTAATGAAGCAGGGGCCTCCCCACTTCAGAAATGTCCATGGATACACAGAGAAATGTTCTCTGACACTGTTCTCATCTATGTAGTTAAAAATACATAACTTCATTTCATCAGGAACCAGTCATATATATATATATATATATATATATATATATATATATAAACACATATATATTTTTTAACACTTCTTAGAAGGTCTTTTAAATATAGGATTTAAGTTTAAAAAAAATCGAAGCTGTCTAGCACAAATCACACTGCAGATCCTTCCCCCACATATGAAATTGGATTTTTAAAAATCAACAAAATTGGCCTAGAGGGAAAAATAAGGAAAGGGAAGTTCATAAAAACAGTTGATATATTAATCACTGGGATGAGATTACTTTGCATAGAAATGGTGGGTGCAATAAACTGATTATAACGTAAATCGGCATTTTTTTTTTTTTAGCACCGCCTGAATCCTTTCCTTCCTCCCAGCAGCTGCCCTACTCCTCCATCCCTGGTCCTCACAGTACCTGAGGTTCATAAAGAACAGGGCCCTGATGGGGCAGAAGGAAAAGGGGAGGTTTTCAATGGGCATAGAGGAGAGTTTTGGTTTTGTAAGACAAAAAAGTCCTTGTCATCTGTTGCACAAAACATGAATATAGTTAACACCACTGAATGGTACACTTAAAAATGGCTTAGAAGGTAAGTTTATATTATGTGAATTTTACCACAGTTTAAATGAATAAGTAAATACATAAGCAAGCAAAGGAGACTTTCATTAGTAGATCCAAAAGTTCTCATAAAGTCCTAGAAATGTAAAAGATTTTTCTTCATAAAAGAAGAGGGTCACCACAGACTATAAACCAGGGAGGCATAATCTTCGAGTCCAAGTCAGCCCCTCACACATAGTTCACGGAAAGTTCCACCAGAACTACAGGTTGCTGTAGGAGTTGTAATTACTCATGCCAAAAACATTTCATGGGCAAATCCAAAGCACTTCTTAGAGTAACTATTTAGACGATACAAGGTGAAGTGTCCCTCAGAAAACTAAAGACAGACGTTTAAGTAAAGGAATCTGACACCAATTGCTTCTAGAAGGAGTTCTATTCTTCCCAAGAATACACGTGCAAAACACATGTAAAGCCAACATGATTTCTTAAAGTACATAAATATGGATTATTAACACACAGTCTCTCTCTCTCACACACACACAGACCCACAAATGAGGCCTGAGTCTCAAACTAATTGCCCTAGATCTAGTTATTTCTCCAACTAAGTACTTATTTAATATCCTCAAATATATAACACAGTCTGAGCAAAATTGTGTGTTGTGTGATCTCTGAATGACCTCTTCATCTAAAAAAGACAAACAAAACAAAACTTGAAGGACAGTTTGAAAAGTGGATACAGCCTTAGAAACTATGATGACCAAAGAAAGAAGCTGTCAAGTTGTCAAGCATTTTTAAGCTAAGGTAGCTCTAATTTGCCCGAGTCTATACCTGTCATATATGAAATTTTCATTCAAAAGACTTAATTTCCAAATAATTTCACACAAATTTAAGTTGAGTCTGAGCTTAGAAGGTGTTGCACAAGATATACATTTTAGTAGTTAATGAAAAAGTCTTGATATTGTATATCTTGAATTCAAATAAAGAAAAAGGGAATACCATGAAGTAGCAATAACCAATTAAAAAATAACTTCAGTCTTAAGAAATATGTATTTTAGAGTTAAAATAGTGTTTAAAAGCAAGTCAATTGCAAGGGTTAGGCCACGTTTTTGGCACTGATTTAGTTTCATTGCTACTGAAACGTCTCCAAACCTTACCTGAACTTTAGGCTTGGTCCATTCCAAGCCTCAGGATTCATCCCTAAAGTTAATGATGGTAGACCAGTTCTCCGTGCCTTAAGAATGGCTTCTAAGCTGAACTAACAAATGCAGCAACAGAGACAAGTAATTACATTAACAACTTGTGAAAAAGAAAAAAACTATAATAACTCAAACGGAGCCCGTCCTTGCCCTTGAAACATTTTAACTATAGAGAATTAGGAAAGGCATAGAAAAGCCACAAGGGGGTGCTGTGGATAAACCAATAAGAGCCCTTCCTTGGCCACCCCGGTAACAGGGAAAGACTCGTCATTTCCAGGAGGTAAAGCCGGACAGTGCACAAAAGGAGAGGAGAGATCTTAAAATAGGAGTATATCAAGAACATATATCCAGAAATAGAGCCTCACACATGAAAATAGGTATCAAAGTCCAAACAGAAGAGAATAGCAAGCCTTACTTTCGCTTATTTTCTCATTACAGATCCAGTTATTTCAGACAAGCTGTCTTTCCCTCTTTTCAACAGAACGCTAAACTTGAGATACGTTTTCTCGTCATTCTCTTTGGAGAACAATCCACTTAAAAAAAAAAAAAAAGGAAGAAAGAAAAAAGAAAGAAACAAGCAGCTCAGAGGCTGAGTTTCCTGCAGGGAGCCTGAACCCCCCAAACCCCCACCAGCCAGCCTCCAATTACACAGCACGTCATTTCAGCTCAAAGTGCTGTCTTTTACCATTACATTCTCAAGGGCTAAGTAAAAAAACAAAAGCAAACAAACAAAAACCCTTACTCCTGAAGGTTGAAAATGCAAATCGAGTTCTGAAATTCTGAGTCAGGCTTTGTTGTGATCAGAATTAATTACACTATTTTTAACTTCCCAGAAGTCACTGAAGAAAGGATCATTGAAACCTGAAGACTAAAAGTTATGAGCAGTTTTTTTTATTTAGCTTTAAAAGCTTTCCCACGAGTGACAACACAAAAAGGAAGCTTCTCGAACAGCGCTGGGTTGTTGTCTTTTCCATAAAAGCATTTTTTTGATTGATAAGATCTGTGATACCTTGAGGTTTGATTATTTTTCAGGAATTGTTTTCAAAATGAATCACAAAAGTGCTTTTCTTCAACCTTGTTAGCCTAATGCACTATCACCAAATCAATGCCAATTTAGCTATTTTAGATCCTTTTTTTCCCTGTTGCTCTGAATTTTAGTGGGCAAAGCCTGAATAACAATAAAGTGGGGTGGGGCAGGGCCAAGTGCACAGTAGAAGATTTGCTCATTATTAGTTCCTTCCCCCCCGTGCTTCCAGTTGGTTTCCTTTTGTGTCTGGGGGCTCCCATCCCCTTTGCTTACACGCAAGGAAGGCTCTATCCACAACTAACTTTCCCCGTGCTCTGACCTTGAATTCTAAAGCAAGCTCTCCCTCCAAGGAGGTCTCATAAATACTGATGCCTGCCATTCCCTCCTGAGCACTTTCTTCTCTGCGCTGCACTGTGAGAGCCACAGAGGGGCCACAGGTAATGGGTAAAGCATGGTCCGGGGTTGCCAACAGCTGGAATCAAACGAAACCTTGGGAAAGGCTGAGCTGCTAGTCTGAAGTGTATGTCCTCAGATACTGAGTTGCAGGAGACAGAGTGGTTGGCAGGAGGCAGCAAGGCATGAAAAGGTGGATTGTGTAGACAACCCCCATACTAGGTTGAATAGTGTCCTCCGAAAAGATAGGTTCCTGTCCTAACCCTGGGTACCTGTACCTGTGTCCTGTCCTAATCCTGGGTACCTGTAAATGTAACCTTATTGGAAAACCGTGTCTGCAGATATTATTAATTACATATCCTGAGAGGAGGTCATCCTGAATTTTGTGTCTTGCTCTATGTCCACTGACTGGTGTACTGGTATGAGAAAGGAAAACAAAGGGGGATTTGACACAGATAGACACAGAAAAGAGAAGGCCACGTGTACGTCAGGCAGATATCAGAGTGATGCAGCTACAGGCCAAGGAAGGCCAAGCGTGGCTGGCAACTTCCAGAAGCTAGAAGACAGAGAAGGAAACAGACTCTCCTTCAGTCTCCAGAAAGAGTCACACCTGCAAACACCTCAATTTCAGACCCATAGCCTCCAACACCATGAAATACATAAATCTCCTGTGTTAAGCTAACCAGGGTGTAATAATTTCTTACAGCAGCTCAAGAAAGCTAATAAGATGACAGGGGTTCAAATCAGTTCCCCACCAGCTCCATGACCCAGAACTCCACTGTCTTCATCTAAACTCAAGTTCATAATGTGTATATCAGCAGAGAAATCAGAAACCGATTTAGACTATTATCTACTGTCCAACCTATGAGACCATGGGCATGAGACCACACGTTGTGTTTCAGCTTTCTCATCCATAAAATGGGGATGAAAATAGTAACTAGCTGGTAAGGCTGGGGTGAGAATTGGGGAGCACCGTACACAGAAATCTCAGGTGCAGAGAGCCATGCCGGCATAGACAAGGAGCCACAGGAACTGAGTAAGAGGAAGCCCAGTAATGTTTGGGATGACCAAAAGATTCTAACTGGAGAATCAACATGAGGTAGACCTGAAGCAATGGTCCCATTGGGATGGGTCACAGAGGAGACGGTATCTTGGCCAGATTGCGGTGGCAGGGGGGTAGCTCAGGAATATAAGCAAAGAGAAAATGGAGTTGAAGGAACGTGTGTGCAGAGATCTTGAGAACCTGCGGGATGGGACCGGACTGAGGACGTTGAACAGCGAGACTGAAGTTAAATGCACTAGAAATCCCACAGACAGTTTAGATACGATACACGGGGAAGCAAGAAGACACTGCAATCTTGGGCAAAGGAAATAACACCCAGAAGAGAGTGTTTAGGACAGTTGAGTCCAGTGGGAATGAGCCAAGCAGAGCTCCTCGCACCCGCTGCGGTGAACGCCCCGGTTCTTCCAGTGTGAGCAGCTCCGCTGTGAGAGACAGCGACTTCCAACAAAAACACATCTCCAGAACGCGCAGGAAGAAAACAGACAATGACTACCCAAGACCCACGTTTTGTATTATTAGATTCAAATATACATGAAAGTACTCTGTCAAAATGACATTTTTAAACTCTCAGCGCCTGCCTGTCTTAAACTCACAGACCCTCAAGGACCAGCTGGTCCTCAGACAACCCTGGCCCAGGGCTTCCGAGGGTGGGAGGATGCTCTGGCAGGGGGAGTGAAGAAGGCGGACAGAGAACAAGCCGGGGGACATAGGGCAGGGGGAGGCGAGAAGGGGTACAAGAGCTCCAGATCTGTAGCTGTGACTTCAGTCAGTCACGGGACGTCGCAAGCAGCCTGATGCCTAGGGCTGACGGTCCCATGCGGTGTATTTGAAAATGGCCGAGAAAGTAGATCTTAAAAGTTCCCATCACAAGGAAAAAGAAGTTCTGTAACTGGTAAGGATGTTAATTAGACTTACTGTGGTGATCATTTCACAAGTCGTTACGTGGTATCCCCGAAACTAATATACCAGTGGCATGGCAATCATACCTTAATTTTAAAAAAGAAGCAGCAAAATCAGAGAAGGCACCCCGAAGAGTTGCTGTCACCTTTGGGGAAGATGCAGACAAAGGTGGTGAAAACAGAAATAAGAAAGAGAATCAGACACAGGTATTTTGAAAAGTAAGTTGATGGGGTGAGAACAAAAAGCTATAAAGAAATGAGCAGCAGCTGACTCCAGGGCCTTCCTGACAGTAATAAATCTGACTCATACAGAAACGGAAGGAACAAAAGAAAAGTGAGGTAAATGCTGGCGGTGACCACAAGCTCAGAGTGACCGCCTCCTACACTGGAGGCTCTGCCACGTTGAAAAGGGGCTCTCCCACGGTGACAACCAACAACAGGGTCCCCTCCTGAATGTTGCCTTGGTGAGCGAGAATTATAGATTGACAATATCAACACCGTTAAGTTAAAATAAATAATGTGGACTGAAAAACAAACATTGCCATGACAGAGAAATTATTAGAAGGAAAACTTAGTTTAAAAAAAACAAACAAGGGGCACCTGGGTGGCTAAGAGGGTTAAGCCTCTGTCTTCAGCTCAGGTCATGGTCTCAGGGTCCTGGGATCGAGCCCCGCATCGGGCTCTCTGCTTGGCGGGAAGCCTGCTTCCTTCTCCCTCTCTGCCTGCCTCTCTGCCTACTTGTGATCTCTCTCTGTCAAATAAATAAATAAAATCTTTAAAAAACAAAACAAAACAAACAAACAAAACAAAACAAACTCTGAGATTCTCCTAGCCACAGGGGGTCAGTGTTGCTTCGAAGCAAAATGACCCAAAGGCCCTTATGGGGTATTAAGGGCTTAAAGAAATTATTACATTTTCTTAAAAAAAAATGTTAGTTTTGACACATTTGATTTTTAGACTTACTGAATGACAGATGGTTACAGCATGTTAAAAAAATTTCAACTTGTTAAAAAAAATAAACTTGTTAAAAATATATATTTCCTGCAAAAATGAACTTGGATTCTCACCATTCAAAAGCAATAAGAGAAATTAAGAGGGGGAGAGATATATGTAAAAGAACACACGCATCCTCTCAGATACATCTACGTGTTCAATATGAGTGTGCAATTTAACTCAGAGCTCAGTGCCAAGGGAAAATAAAACCATGTCTTTACTCTTCGAATGAAGAGGTCAGACACATGCTAATGTACGTATTTAAATTGAGACTCTAAAAATATAACAGTCTTGTAAATTAGCAAAGTAAGAGATGTGAATAATCAGCCAATTAAGCCAATCTTCATGTGGATTTTTTAAAAGCAGTAGTATACAGACGATTTCTCTGCTTCTCCTCCATTCTTATCACATTTACCACTTCATAAAGGCACAAAAAGAAAAATTAAAGGTCTATTGATCCTACATAGGAGAAAAAAAGAAAAGAATAATTAGTAATATGTGCAATGGAATATTACTCAATAATAAAAAAGAATGAAATCTTGCCATTTGCAACGACAAGGATGGACCTAGAGGGTGTGTCAAGCAAGATAAGTCGGTCACAGATAGACAAATACCGTATGATTTCACTCATATATGGAATTTAAGAAACAAATGAGCAAAGGTTTAAAAAAAAAAAAAGACCAACCCACAAGCAGATTCTCAACTCCAGAAACAAACAGGGGTACCAGAGGGGAGGCGGTTGGGGCGTGGGGGATGGGTGAAACAGGTGATGGGGATGACGGAGGGCCTTTGTGATGATGGAAGTGTTGAGTCACTATATTGTACACCTGAAACCGGTATTTCACCATCAACTAACCGGATTTCAGTAAAAATGCACACAAAAGAAAAATAAATAAAATAAAAGCTCTATTGTAGACAATGAAGGCAGAGAGTAGTATTGGCCAAATCTTCATCCGAATAGTAGAATGGAGGGGGCAAAGGCGTGGCCGAGGGAAAGAGAGCTAGACCAACTTGACGTACGGTGAAAATCACAACAAACCTGTTGAGAAAATCCGGTAGAACGATGGGGGCTGGTTTTCGGATGTGTGGTGTCATCCGGACACGTCCATGTTGCCCCAGCTCCACACTTACCTGAAACATCTGGACAGAGCAATGGACAGAAACAGAGGGACCCCAGCTCTCGCCTAGCTGGTAAATGAGTAACCAGATCCGGGCATACCCAGTCACTCCAGCTGATAAAGGCTCTGGAAGAGAAGGGCGGAGTGACCCGACCAGACCTTCCGGAGGAAGGGACATTCAAGGGGAGACCCGAAAACCCAGACCACGAGCTGTGCGCCGCCGGTATTTCGGGTCACCCACGGCGCACGGTAAACCCGAAGGAGAAGAAAATCATCCTGGGCCTGAAGAAGGTCAGATGTTATCGCAAGTGCAGCGGGGAAATCAAAGAATGGAGAGGATGATGATCCCATCTGCATTTAAAGGGGGAAAAATATTCTGGCTGCTGTGGAGAGCCGTGGGGTGGAGGCTCAGCGCGGAGAGCCACACGGGGTCAGAAGCGGTATGTGCTCCAGAAAGTGACCCTGAGAAGATGGACAGGTAAACAGACCCAAGATATTTATCGGTAGAATCAGGAGGATCAGCCAGACAGATGGGAGGACAGTACTGTGTGTGCGTGTGTGTGCGTGTGTGTGTGCGCACACGCGCTTACCCCTCTACTGCTGAAACTTAACTGTATTGTTTCTACACTGAAATACTAACCTTTCCTCTTAAAAGTAGAATTACTAGGGGCGCCTGGATGGCTCAGTGGGTTAAAGCCTCTTCCTTCCGCTCGGGTCATGATCTCAGGGTCCTGGGATCGAGCCCCACGTCGGACTCTCTGCTCAGAGGGGAGCCTGCTTCCCCCTCTCTCTGTCTGCCTCTCTGCCTACTTGTGATCTCTCTCTCTCAAATAAATAAAATCTTTTTTAAAAAAAAAGTAGAATTACTAAATTTGTACTGGGTGACACAGAGAAGTACCAAAGAATATTATCCTTTGCTGTGTTAATTTATGTATATAAAATAACACCAGTTGAGTGTCGTGTCTTTACTGAAAATAAAAGCAAAACTATATTTGGTCAAATGCTTTTAAAATTTAATAAAAAAAGATTACAGCACCTGGGTAGCTCAGCGGGTTAAGCCTCTGCCTTCGGCTCAGGTTGTGGTCCCGGGGTCCTGGGATGGAGCCCACATCAGGCTCTCTGCTCAGTGGGGAGCCTGCTTCCCCAGGCCCCTCTGCCTGCCTTTCTGTCTTCTTGTGATCTCTCTCTGTCAAATAAATAAATAAAATCTTTAAAAAAAAAAAAAAAGGTTAAACAGTGATTATCCCCCTTGCAATTCTGATTGAATGTCCGTTGTTCAGTCTCTCTTGATTTTTCCCTTGGGAATATTCACAGGAAATGAATGAAATGAATCCAAAAATATTCATCTCCAAATCTATAAATTATAGTCCAATTTCATTTCCATTCTATGGGGGCATTTTCAACAGCACGCAAGCCCTGTCATAAGAGGATCTGCCTTAGCCGGGCAACTCACAGGGGAATAATGGATCTGTGCATACGTCTAAATCTTACTCAGAACACAAGGACTAAACTACCCTAAATGGGCAGGGCAGCTATCCTTGGCCAATTCTGGACTTTCTGAGGAACATGGAGGTTACCTGGGCAAGCTGGTTTCCCTCTGGCAGAACGGGATTATCAGCTTTTGTGGGCAGATTCTTAGGTGAATTGATTTCAAAAGGTGTTGGGTGCCAGGTGGAGATTATAGGAGACCACAGGTGTGGGGTTTAGGAAATACCTTTAAATTATAGAAAACAATGATAAAAAGGCAGTTAACTATAATGGCTGTAACTTTCCCAAAGAAGAGTTTGACACAAACAGCTAATCACTGGGCAATCTCTACTGAAAGCCAGAAGAATGCCTTGAGCCACACTACCTATAAGCGCGATGGACGTCGTATTTACTTGAGTCTCCTCCCATTAGGCTGTCCCTGTGCCTGCTTCCTGCATAAAGCTTTCTCTTACCCCCACTATGTCACTATTCTAAGGAACAGCCCAAGGATTTTCGACTCCTCTCATCTGTGATTGTTGTAGGAACAAATCAGGGTAATGGTTGTAAACAGCTTTGAAAAATTTAAAAGTGCAAAACAAATGCAAGGCAGTGTTATAATTACTTATGATATCCTTTTATGATTCATCTGTTACATTTTATTATCTCTACAGACGAACGAAAGCACAAATATACAATTATAATAATAAATGTCATATAATAGTATTACATCGCTTATTCTTAGTCCTCATCAAAGAGATAAATGCTAAACTCTCCTTAAAAGATTTTTTTTAACTATATCTATCTTGATTTCATCCCAAATCCTGAAATCCGGCTTTCGAAGGATGAGATCACGGCATGTGTATTTTCTCAGCTCTCCGGGTGATTCCGACGTACACCCAGCTGCAAAATCCCTGCATCGCTTTGATGAAGATGGCAAGGGTACAGTCGCAGTGGTCAAATAAATAAAATTCACCGTAATGTACATAGCTAAACTGAGATTTAAAAAAATACAACCATCCTTATAAATTAGCAAGGTAAAAAACGCCAATAATCTGCCAATTAACCCACACCTTTCCGTACATTATCAGAAAATGTGGTAACGCAGAGACCACTTCTCCGCCTCCCCCAGCGCTCCTCGCCGCGGTACCTCCGGGCCCTGAAACCTGGAACCTCCCACAGGCATCCGCCTCCCAGAGAATCAAGCCCAGAGCCCCGAGATGTCCTCTCAGGCTCCTCCCGAAGCTCAGGTGCTGTGTAGCAAAGGCTCTTAGCCGCCAGTGGGGCCCCTCCCGTGAGGCCAGCCGCGCTCCCAGCAGGCCGCTCCGGGGAGCGGGTGACCGAGTGGGTCCTGCGTGGCCCGGACCTCCCGAGTGTCCGCCCGTCGGGGCCCAGGCGCTGTGAGACGCTCGGCTCCGGTGATGTGTGGAGCATGTGTGCACGCACACCTACACACCCCACATACACACACACATCCCTCACACGCATGCACATTTACACGCATGCACACCTGCATCCACACACACCCGTCTAGGTTCCACGTCTGTAGTGGTTCCTCGAAATTGCTTCCTTTGACTTCCAGTGTCCCTCCCAGGTTTGCAAAATGAGTTTCTGTGGTTAGTCCCCAGACGGGAGGCCCTCACCTGGAAGGCGGGCGCGTGGGGAAGGCGGGCGAGCCCCCGAGAGGAGCGCGGTAGGGGCTGAGCTGGAGGCTGAGTGACAGCCTGCGGCTCAAGTCAAAGTCCTGCCTCTATGAATCTACAGTCTGGGGCGTTTCTGTCACACCGAGTTTGGCCCAGCTCTCTTCTCCTTTAATTTCCTTAGAAAAGGTTTCTCCGAGGGGTCTGGCAGAAATGTTTGCCTTTCAGCTTGACCACAACTTGGGCTCAGGCTGTGAGCTGTTAATGGTAATTCCCTGAGTCCTTGGTCTGCTGTGGGAGAAAAATCTGCCGGACCAGTAATATCACAAGGATGATAATGGAAAAGCCACTTATTGATGATTAAACATACAATTTAGAACATGTTTAGAAAGAGCCGTTCCAATGTTTATCTTCTATTCTCATGAAAGTGTGATCAATCTCTTGCGTTATAACTTACCCTCCTTCCCCTCCATCCGCCATCCACCAACGGCTTTGTTACAGAGTCAGAAAATCCTGACCACTGCTCTGGAAAATGACCCAAACCTGTGCGGGTCCATTAAGCAAGCATGTCCTGAAAGCCTTCTTTGTCAAGGCCGGGCTTTCCCAAGGTGACCGTGTCTCCCGACTCTGTGAATGCGCCCATGTCAGACGTCGCTAGTCAGGCAAAGCCTTGCTACTTATCCCTGATTGATGAAGAGCAAATGTCCAGACGGCATCCCTTACCGTGGAATAGGGGAGGCCGGGCTCCACGTCCAGATCAGCATCAGAAACGCCTGCTACCTCGAAGACCCGACTGTCTCCGCAGTTCTGAATCAGGTACGCGAACACATGATTAGCATCATGTGCCAGGTGGTGAAGTTCATAGGGGAACACATTTTCATTTAGGGAGAGGAGAGGCAGAACTATAGTTTGGCCTAGTAACCCCCTCATGGGGCTCTAAGTCAGGAGGATGCAAACATGGAATTTCAAACAGCTTTTTTTTTTTTTAATGTATTTGACAGACAGAGATCACAAGTAGGTTGAGAGGCAGGCAGAGAGAGAAAGGGGGAAGCAGGCTCCCTGCTGAGCAGAGACTCCAATGTGGGGCTTGATACCAGGACTCTGGGATCATGACCTGAGCTAAAGGCAGAGGCTTTAACCCACTGAGCCACTCTGGCGCCCCAGCTTTTTTTTTTTTTAAGATTTTATTTATTTTCGAGAGAGAGAGAGAGAGAGAGAGAGAATGAGAGCACAAGCAGGGGGAGGGGCAGAGGGAGAGTGAGAAGCAAACTCACTGCTGAGCAGGGAGCCTGATGTGGGGCTTAATCCCAGGGCCCTGAGATCATGACCTGAGCAAAAGGCAGACGCTTAACCAACTAAGCCTCCCAGCACCCCTCAAACAGCTTAAAAAAATCTTTCTTGGGGGCATCTGGGTGGCTCAGTGGGTTAAGCCTCTGCCTTCAGCTCAGGTCATAGTCTCAGGGTCCTGGGATCAAGCCCCGTGTTGGGCTCTCTGCTCAGCAGGGAGCCTGCTTCCCCTCTCTCCGCCTGCCCCTCTACCTACATGTGATCTCTCTCTCTCTGTCAAATAAATAAATAAAACCTTTTAAAAACCTTTTAAAAAAATCTTTCTTTTGAAATAATTTCAGACTTACAGAAAAGTTGCAATTAATTGTACAAAGGATATCCATATAACCTTCACTTGGATTCCCAAATACTGACACTATATCGTTGCCCTATCATTCTCTTGTCTTTTTTAATTTTTTAATCATTTTTTAATTTATTTTCAACGTAACAGTATTCATTGTTTTTGTACCACACCCAGTGCTCCATGCAATCCGTGCCCTCTCTAATACCCACCACCTGGTTCCCCCAACCTCCCATCCCCCCACCTCCTCAAACCCTTCAGATTGTTTTCAGAGTCCATAGTCTCTCACTGTTCACCTCCCCTTCCAATTTCCCCCAAATGCCTTCTCCTAACTCCCCATGTCCTCCATGCTATTTGTTATGCTCCACAAATAAGTGAAACCATATGATAATTGACTCTCTCTGCTTGACTTATTTCACTCAGCATAATCTCTTCCAGTCCCGTCCATGTTGATACAAAAGTTGGGTATTCATCCTTTCTGATGGAGGCATAATACTCCATAGTGTATATGGACCACATCTTCCTTATCCATTTGTCCGCTGAAGGGCATCTTGGTTCTTTCCACAGTTTGGCGACCGTGGCTATTGTTGCTATAAACATTGGGATACAGATGGCCCTTCTTTTTGCTACATCTGTATCTTTGGGGTAAATACCCAGTAGTGCAATGGCAGGGTCATAGGAAAGCTCTATTTTTAATTTCTTGAGGAATCTCCACACTGTTCTCCAAAGTGGCTGCACCAACTTGCATTCCCACCAACAGTGTAAGAGGGTTCCCCTTTCTCCACATCCTCTCCAACACACGTTGTTTCCTGTCTTGCTAATTTTGGCCATTCTAACTGGTGTAAGGTGATGTCTCAATGTGGTTTTAATTTGAATCTCCCTGATGACTAGTGATGATGAACATTTTTTCATGTGTCTGATAGCCATTTGTATGTCTTCATTGGAGAAGTGTCTGTTCATATCTTCTGCCCATTTTTTTGATATGATTGTCTGTTTTGTGTGTGTTGAGTTTGAGGAGTTCTTTATAGATCCTGGATATCAATCTTTTGTCTGTACTGTCATTTGCAAATATCTTCTCCCATTCTGTGGGTTGCCTCTTTGTTTTCTTGACTGTTTCCTTTGCTGTGCAGAAGCTTTTGACAACTCTATGGTCAGTTAATCTTCGACAAAACAGGAAAAAATATACAGTGGAAAAAAGACAGTCTCTTCAATAAATGGTGCTGGGAAAACTAGGCAGCTATATGTAGAAGAATGAAACTCGACCATTCTCTTACACCGTACACAAAGATAAACTCAAAATGGATAAAAGACCTCAACATGATACAGGAATCCATCAGAATCCTAGAGAACATAGGCAGTAATCTCTTCGATATCAGCCACAGCAACTTCTTTCAAGATATGTCTCCAAAGGCAAAGGAAACAAAAGCCAAAATAAACTTTTGGGACTTCATCAAAATCATTCTCTCGTCTTAATATATTAGTACCTTTCCTCTGAACACTTGGAAAGTAAGTTGCAGACATAATGACCCCCACTCCTATACACACTCCGGTCTTACTAACCACACTACAATTAGCAAAAGCAGGGAAGGAACATTGAGAGAGTACTGTTATCTATCCTAGAGATCTTACAAAAGTTTTGCCAGCTGTCACAGAAATGTCCTACGTAGCAAAAGAAAAGGAAACAGAATTTTAAGGCTTTTGGGGAAGAGCCACAATAGCACTGAGATTCTTTCCATTAACAGGATAGCATAAGAACTTCTAGGACTCAGCACACCGTAGTCCTGGTTGAAAACATCTCTTCTCGGTATTTAGGCCCTGACACCTACTGAATCAACACTATTTTTTTTTTCTATTTTAGAGAGAGAAAGAGTGTGTGTGTGTGCAGGGAGAGGCAGAAGGCGAGGGAGAGAATCTTAAGCAGGCTCCACACCCAGCAAAGCCTGATCTCACAACCCTGTGGTCATGACCTGAGCTGACATCACGAGTCAGATGCTTAACCCACTGAGCCACCCAGGCACTGCTGAATCAACATTCTTAATTGCAGAGTGAGAAACTGACACAGAGAACATTGATCATGTGCTTTTTATTTCTTCTCTGTTTCTCTTTTGACCAACTTAATTGATCTCAACAACATCTTCCTAATGCCTGGCACATCCAAGGCACTAACGTTGGTTTAGGGAAATTCAAGGTCAAATAAAATGCGGTCTCAACACCCCTGTGAATCAAAATGTTATTAAATAAACAGAAGCTAAATTAAAATAGTGATAAAAAGGAGAGATATTATTGAGTACTTAGTGTTTGGTAGATGCCATATCAAGTGATTTATGCACATGTCTCATTTAATTTTGACACACATGGTGAGATTGGCATTATCTTTCCTGTTTCGTGGATGAGGAAGTTGAGGCTCCTAAAATAAGGAAATCTGCCCAGCACCTCCACTCCGTGAGACTCAGAGCCATAACCAGAACCTATCTCCAAAGCCCATGCACTGCTCCCAGAAAGAAAGAGGTGGGGACAGATCATGAGGAGCAACAGGGAAGGAGAGAGAGAGGGAAGGAGAGAACGAGTGAGTGGAGGGCAGGATGTCTCCCATGAGAGCACAGACCGAAGAACGAGTAGGACTTCAAGAGCAAAGATGAAAACACAATCCAGGGGCGCTTGGCAGGCTTGGTCAGTGGAGCATGCGACTCTTCACCTCGGAGTTGTGGGTTCAAGCCCCATGTTAGGTGTGGAGATTACTTAAAAAATGAAATCTCAACAACAACAACAACAAACGAAAACACAACCCAGACAGAAGGGAAAGCCAGTGGCCACAGTGTCCAACAATTTGATGCAGCAAAACAGCCAAACGAGGTGCCCATGACAGAATGGTGGACACAGCTTCTCAAAAGTCTGAGTCTGCCCAAGGGGCACAGCAGCGACGTGGGGGAGCTGAAGCAGGTACTTCAGACCATTAGGCAGGAAACATCTTCTCCCCCGGACACTGCAATCGGTAAGCTTCCTTTTCTCCACGGAGTGCTTTCTGACTTTTTGTTTTTTATAAGGAAGACTCACCCATTTAAGAGAAAGAGTATAAGAGAGTACTGGAAGGACTTTTCAAAATTCAGTATTTCATCAGGGTCTGTTCAGTGTAGACAGAAGCAGAGAGTCAGGACCCGGCAATCTCCTAAGCATTGGTCAAGCAACAGACGGCACAGTTCCCAGGAAGGCCTGGTTGGGTGACAAGTCACTTCCCTCCCTCCTGGTTTGTGAGCACTGTCTACCATTTTTTCTGGGAAGAGTTCTCACTTATTAGTTGATAAAATTGTGAAAGAGTGACTAGTGGGTATAAGTCACACGCTATCTTATACAGAGAGCCCGAGAACCCCAGGTTAGTAGCCGCCCAATACCATTTTGCTATAAGCTCTCCTTGCAAACTGTTGTAGTGTTACTTACATGATTCAATTATAAAAACAACATAACCATTAAAAGACC
This sequence comes from Lontra canadensis, assembly GCF_010015895.1. NCBI lineage: Eukaryota > Metazoa > Chordata > Mammalia > Carnivora > Mustelidae > Lontra > Lontra canadensis. The sequence goes on from NW_022631038.1 coordinate 7,415,289, forward strand.
ATAAAAATAATCTTTGAGAATAATCATGATTAACAGTATAGGTTTTAGAATCAGAAGACTTGAATTTGGTTTAATTTGCTTCTCCAGTGATCAACTGTGCGACATTGAACAAGTTACTCCCATAGGCCTCAACTGAAAATGTTGGAGTAATAATGGCACCTACCGTGAGTCCCATATAGCTCTGAAAAGTAATAAATAACCATTCAATATATCTTAGCTGATATTGATATTAGACCCTTGTTTTTACGCATGGTTATTGTTTATGTTAGCTTTCCAAAGGAAACCATGTTCCCTGTGCTGGGGCCTGCACTGCCTCGAAATTATACTGACAGGTGTAAACCAAATGAAGAGAACCTTCTGATGTTTCTTTTTATAAATGTGTAATTAAAGGTACATGGACTTTTCTGTTCAGCTTTTTCATGGAACAAAGGATAATCACTGTTTTCAGTGCTCCTACAAATTTGTATAATCATCACTGTCCTGTGGCAATGCAATATTTTAACAAGCACCTTCTGTGCTCAGTACGCAAGGAGACTTCAGTAAACATTTAAAGACTGAACTGGAACATTGGCAAAATAGGGGACTGCACTGGGATAGCAAAAATGTTTCCCTCTGATTACTGAAAAATCTGAAGTGATTACCCTTTAGTGAAAGATATTTATTTGGGCTTCTACACGACCATCCATGACCAGTTGTCTATAATTTGGGGGAAATATTATACTACAAGAAAGGTCTCCGAAGCACCACCTCTATCTTTTTCTTTTTAATTTTTATTTATTTATTTGACAGAGAGAGAGATCACGAGTAGACAGAGAGGCAGGCAGAGAGAAGGGAGAAGCAGGCCCCTGCCGAGCAGAGAGCCCAATGCGGGGCTCGATCCCAGGACCCTGATATCACGACCCAAGCTGAAGGCAGAGGCTTAATCCACTGAGACACCCAGGCGCCCCAGCACCACCTCTATCTTAAAATGAATGACAAACAGAAGCTTCTCTGGAAAGGACGCAGACCCCAAATTTATAGTAGAACTTGCAGCAACATGAACTGAATGATTTCTACAACATTTCCAAATAACCTTTCTTCTTGTTACAAAGTAATACATTTATACTAAACAAAGTACCGATAATAAAATAGACAAAAATAATATGTCAACTGTAACATTACCGTATCCTGGACAGAACCACATTTAATTTAGCTATTTTGTATAATATTTCAGTCTCTTCTGTCCTGTGTGTGTGTGTTTAAGATTGTATTTACTTGACAGAGGGAGAGAGAGCACGAGCAGGGGGAGCAGGAGAGGGAGAAGGAGGCTCCCCGCTAAGCAAGAATGTGGGCCTCAGTCCCAGGACCCTAGGATCATGACCTTAGCCAAAGGCAGATGCTTAACGACTGAACCACCCAGGCGCCCCTGTATGTGTGTTTTTAACTCATCCTTCAGTCCACATGTTACAAAATTAAGACATTTTTCACTTAACAATATTGTATTAATGTCCTATTGTTGCCATAACAAATTACCATCCACTTGATGACGCAACACAAATTAATTATGTTAACAGTTCTAGAGGCCAACGTCAGAAATGGATCTCAATGGTCTGAAACCAAGTTGTGAGCACAGCCACGTTCCTTTCAGGAGGCTCTAGGAGAGAATCCATTCTCCCACCTTTTCCAGCCTCTAGAAGTGGCTCTGGTCCTCAGCTTGGGGCCCTTCCATCTTTGCCACCAGCTCGGGTGGATGGAGCCTTTCTCATCCTGTGTTCTCCTGCCTCCCTCTGTCACTTATAAAGACCCTCGTGATTACATGGGGCCCAGGATAATCTTCCCAACTCCTGCTCAACTAATTAACAGCCCTAGTTCTATCTGAAAGCTTACTTCCCCTTTGCTATGCGACAGAACCGAGGCACAGCTTCCAGAAACAGACATGGACAACTTCTGGGGGAACATTATTCTGCCCCCCACTAATAATACATTCTAAGTATCTTTATAGTTCTTAATTCTCCTTCTCTCTATACTCTCATTTGTCATCTCCACAGCGCATGTTATTGTATGGGTAGACCAGAAACCATTAGACCATTTTCCTACTATGAGGATAAGTAAGATTTACCATTCCTGGTCAATAAAAGTAAGAAGCTATAGCTTTCACTGTTATTGCTATACATATTTATATTAATATTTCTGAGAAGGCAGTCAATACGTTTCTTATCAGTTTATACTTCCGCCATGCGGGTGTGAGCTGATATCTCCTGATGCCCTCATAGACACTGACCATTATCTTTCCTTTTCAATCTCTGCCAAATGGAAAATTACTTTCCCTTTTTATTTGCTTTTTTTTTATTCTATTGAGACTGAATATTGTTTCAGACTTATGTTGGTCACCCAAGGTTCTTCATCTGTACAATGTATGTCAATCATTAGAGAAGCCTTGTTAAGCACAGAATCATGTCAGCAACCTTGACAATGAGTTTGTGGGAGGTGTCTGCACTCCTACTGAAACCCCTCTACTCACACTATTATTAAATGCCCACATTGCCCCTGCATTGCTGCGTCCTAAGAAAGCTCCACTTGTACTCCATGGGTATGACACAATTTCCACGCCCTCTGTCACTGATGGAGTGAATCATTTCATACCAAGTGGCAAGATGGCTGTCCTGGGCCTGGGCTCCACGCCAACTAACGTTGAATGCAGACCCTCTCGAGATGACTCTTCCTCCTTTTTCAAGTGAACTTTGCCTGCTTAGATCTTTCACTAGCGTGTTACTGGGTGACACCTCCCCCTTGATGCAACGACCCGTTAGGGCTGTATTTCTAAACTGGTAGAAGCTCCTGCTGCCTGCTGTGTAGCTTCGCTGTAACTCTCACCCAGTGCAGTGCGGCCGACTGGATGTTAGAAGCTGTTCTCATGTTGACGTTAATCATTATTATTTAGTGCCCTTTGTTTATGGTTCTCACATGCATTCCAGAAAAATAAACAACTCCTATGCAGTCAGCTGCACTGCACAAATACAACCTTGCCCAATATAACGGACCCTTCCACCTGCTTCATTAGTTAATTCAAGCATGGCTAATACACGCGTGTCATTTTCCTACATTTTATATTCTTGCATCTTTTCTTTTTTTTTAAGATTTTATTTATTTATTTGACAGACAGAGATCACAAGTAGGCAGAGAGGCAGGCAGAGAGAGAGGAAGGAAGCAGGCTCCCTGCTGAGCAGAGAGCCCAATGCAAGGCTCGATCCCACGACCCTGGGATCATGACCTGAGCTGAAGGCAGAGGCTTTAACCCACTGAGCCACCCAGATGCCCCTTCTTGCTTCTTTTCATTTCACATTTATTCATCTGAACTTGGAGGGTGGGGGAAGATATAGAAATTTAAAACAACAACAACAAAAAAACCACAGTGAGTCTTCTCATGTGAAATACATCCCAGTGTTAAAACAAATGAAAGAATATTGTGCGATTTCCAGGAAAATGTCAATAATGCCTGGCTGAATTTGAACAAATACCAAAAGGCTCAGCAATGCTTTCATCCCAACCAGAGGAAATCTTTCAGGGTAAGTCAGGGGAGAGAGGAAATCGGGCCACAGCCAGGGACTGGGGAGAGTCTGGGTCCCCCAACCCTGCACATCCCCAAGGTTTGTTTGTCCTGAGTTTGTGATGAATCCCACTTCTCTCGCTTCAGAAGCTGCCCTGCATTCTGGCCGTTCCTCTATGCAGATTTCAAACCACGAAGTAAACACAGCATGCTCCAATTTTGTGCTGGTGGATGATAGGCTAGCGATATTTGAATGTCATCTAACACTGATTTTCAGAATTTTCCTGAAAGGGCGTATCTTGATAGGCCAGATGTGAACACCAACCGGGGTCCCCAGTGCACGACAGGCTGCCCAGCTCAGGGGTTGGGGCCCCCCGGCTGCCTCGTGGTTGCACTGTACCCCTGGGCTTCCACTTCCCTCTCTTAGAATCAGAAAACGGTGCTGACTTCCTCACAGAGTTTCTGGAATTAAATAAGGGAATACATGTTGAGTATTTGATCTGTTGGTTAAAAAAAAAAAAAAGCAGCAGTGAAAATCAGCATCTTCTCTTACAATTCAGGAACTAACTGGCCACAGGCAAGAGAGTTCCACTTTGGCTTTCAGACATCACCACAGAGAAGATAAAGGCGATAACATATTTCCTCCCTCCACTGACCTCCGGCCATAATCATGTACGTGAAACTCTGAATTCGAATTCAGGAAATGGTCGAAGTCTGAAGTCTGTGAATTCAGCCCTTATTTGTATGAGTGTTGCAAACTTATGGAGATGATCTGACCCATCGAATGTTCAGAATAGAATTAGACAGTGGCTTTACTGTGATTCGTTCTCATGACTGTTTCCCGTGGTACCTACCATCAAACTCTTCTTAACGGCATGGACTCAATACCGAATCTATAGCCTTAGTCCTAGCTCCTAGATGGAGGTTATCAGTAACCGAAGTGACAGGTTTTGAATGAAAAGTGGATTATACATTTTCATTATCTCAAGATGTAAATCATTCCATTGTAATGGTACCAAAAATCCATAGAAGAGGTCCTCCAACACTCTGCCTTACTGAGCCCTTCACCTGGGACAACCATTTCTGATCCTTGTTTCTAGGAGCTTTAAGTACTAGGAAGTTAACTTCTCAAACCATTCCATCCAAACCTAGAAACGCTTCAGTAGATCCTGAACTGACCAATTCAGCAAGCATTTGCTGAGCACTGCCACGTCTTGAACCCTCCTCTCGGAAGGGCAGAGATGCCAAGGGAGCAGACGTTAAGCAGTCACACTTGAGGGCTTCACACTCTCTCAGGTGATGCAGAAGTGAGTCAGGAAGGGCACCTGTAGCAGAAGGGGACCCGCTGCATAGGCTCCACGTACACAGTCAGCAGCTCTGAGGTGGGAGATCTTCAAGACTTCCTAACACAGGACAAACTCTTCCTCGGTGGGGGACAACCACGTATACCAGATGGCCAAGGACGGTTTCTGGAGGCGATCCTCCTTATCACTCACCACACCACACCCCTCCCCTCTCGTGCCTCCAAACAGCTCTGAGCATTTCTGCAAAGAGGTTCCTCTGGTAATGCAGCGAGCCCTTGCCTTCTGTTTACGTGGCAGCGACTGCCACTTTGTTCCTCAAGAAGAAAAGTCGCTGTGCTCTGCTAAAAGTAGGTGAGGAAGTATCACTGCTGGCAAATGAATTCTATTTTCCTGCCATTGCCAAGAGTGCCAGGGGAAGAGAATTTGGGAAGAAAATAAGCGTTTTGTCCTGACCAACCCACCTGGGATTGGGTCCCGGTGCTTACCGAGAAAGGAGAGCGAGTTCAGGGTTCAGTAAGGATCAGTTTTATCCAGATCCAGGCAGGTGACGGCCCAGATCTCAGGAGCTCTGCATCATCCATTCTGGAGCCAAAGCTGAAGAAAAAAGCCATTTCTCTGCCTCTTAACATCTTCCTCCATAATAAGATGATAATAAAACACGTATTTACGTCACAAAGAAGCTACTTAGAAAAACTGGCTTAAGTAGCTTAAGTTCAAAGATCTTTGAACAGACTCAGTGCTCCCGAGCAGTGTAAACCGTCCTACTTGGTTAATGCCTCCTCTTTCTGACAGGCCACCCACCTGGCCTGGCAGCAAAGTTGCAGGAACTTTTCAAAAAGCCAGGGCAGCAAACCACCCTGCCAGGGCCACGAGTCTCCAGAGCCTCAGAAAGATAACGACTGGAAAACAAGACTTGGAAGATGGAATGTCTTGCATTAGATGGGAATTGATAAATGTGCCAATTTTTTTAAATGTTTCTGAATGTAACATCAGAGCCTCTGGTTATTTCCTGCAGGAAACCTCTGTCACTCGAGGGCAGAAGAACATCCCCCAGAGGGAACGGTGGACTGTATTAGCACCACAAGACAGGGTGGTAGGGCTCCTGGTGTGCCGCTCGCAGACGCCCCTCTGACTCAGTCAGCCCTCCGCTGAGCCCAAGGAGGCCAGGCCTGTAATGACTCCCTTTTCCGTGTAAGGTCACTGAGGCTCAGAGAGAAACTAGAGATACTCATGCCAGGACCATGAAGAGAGGAGACCTGAGCAGAAGGGGACACAAAAAAGCGTTGTTGCATGCTTCGGGCCCATTGATGGGAAGCTCATTTAAATGATTAAAACGTCCTATGTACTCTCCAGGATATTTCTAAAGAAACTACTTCCTCTTTTCAAATACAAATAGGGACATCAAAGAGAGAACATGGTGGTCACTAAAGGTTCTTGTAATGGACCGTCCTTTGCTGTATGAACTTGGTAAGGCTACAGGTCTATTTCCACTCATACACCTGTCCAAGGGTGACTGGGTGGTGCGGCTGGTTAAGCAGCTGACTGTTGATGTCAGCTCAGGTCAGGATCTCAGGGTCAGGAGATCGAGCTCTGTGTTGGGCTCTGGGCTCAGCGCGGTGGCTGCTTGGGATTCTCTCCCCCTGCCCTTCTTCCACGCTCTCTCATTTTTCTCTCAAACAATAAATAAATTTTAAAAATCTTACACAAACATCCGGCCAAATGTTGCTATGAAGAGGTTTTGTAGATGCGAATCAAATCCATAACCAGCTGACTTTATTCAGGGCCGTTCTCCTAGGAAATCTGGGTGAGCTGCTTCAGCTAGTCGAAAGACCTGAAGAACAGGACTGAGGCTTCCCTGAAGACATGCTGTCTGGGGACAGTGCCTTCGGAACGTTCCAGAATTCCCAGCTTGCCCTGTGGATTTCAGACGTGACCAGCCGGCCTCACAATCGTGTAACCCAATTCCTTGCAATAAATCTCTTACAATCTATCACCAACTGGTCCTGCTTTCCTGGTTGAACCCTTATTCTGAGCCAGTTCTGAAAATGTTCACCGTAATTAGTATATATAAGCCTGAGTTAGTAGTAAGATACTGTGCATGTATAAAAGCTAGTATTACAAAGTGCATTTTTAAGTGGTTTTAAAACTTTCCCTGCATTCCCATTTACTGATGAACTTAAGCTCTCTCAGAGGAAGGGCTTGGAAAATCACCTTGCTAAGCCAAAGTAAACTTCAAATTAAAATTCCTTTTAAATGATTCTGAACAAATGCTGAATGAACAGTCTTAATAAAATTCCAGAATGTTAAAAGACAGGGACTCCTTCCCTCTGATTTAAAGGACACATTAACGTACCCCCATCTATCAGAGGGTGCCCACCTAATCCCCATGGAGATTTCAAACAGCATTAATTAATTAATAGCACAGAATATTCAAATGGCATTAAAGCAATGCCAGTGACATCCTGAATGCCTCTAGCTTGGTGACCTTGGACAAGTCTCTCAACATTTCTCCATCTCTGGGTCTTCATCCATGAAACAGGGATACAAAGAGTACCTGCCTCCTAGGACTATCACGATGACTAAGTGAGTTCATATTCTGACGTGCTCAGAAGAGTGGCTGGCACGTGGTACACAGCATTTATTTGTGGGTTTGGGAAGCTTGGCAAGGACTTCACAGAGAAGCTCGTGGTAGAAAGCTTTGCATTAGGGGCAGAGCACCAAGTTTGCTCCTGAGTAAGGGGGAAACTGGTCTGAGCAGAGCTTAGAGGCAGGAAAGAGGAAAGCTCCTTCTGCTGACCCTAATTAAACCAGCCTGGATGGTTCTTACTAGAAACCCCAGGAGAGAATGAGTGTCAGATAGTGGTCAAAATGAAGTCCACATTCTTTTTTTTTTTTTTTTTTTTTTAGATTTTATCTGTTTATTTGACACAGAGAGAGACAGCGAGAGAGGGAACACAAGCAGGGGGAGTGGGAGAGGGAGAAGTAGACTTCCCGCTGAGCAGGGAGGCGATGTGGGGCTCGATTCCAGGACCCTGGGCTCATGACCTGAGCCGAAGGCAGACGCTTAGCCCACTGAGCCCCCCAGCCGCCCCCAAAGTCCAGATTCTAAGTCTAAAATACCATATTCAAGATACCTTTAAAACTATATGTTGTTTTTCAAAGGCATTTTATGGCTAAACAAGCTTACAACACTGTTAAATGAAGCCTAACAGGTTTCTTTAAAGGAGGACGCCCCTCGTTTAGATTAACGCTCCATCTACTAACGTGTTGCCAACGCGGTGTGCCCTGCAGCAGCTCCCGAAATGGACACCGCAACCCTCGTCTCCCGAGCGCCTCCCAGGAGCACTGGTCACAGGGGCACCTTGTGCAAAACGCGGCGGCAGGAGCTCTATTTCTGAATTCCTGAAGCTTGGCGCGGGGTCCTCCGCTTTCCCACACAAACCGCGCGAGCCCCGCGCACCCACCACCCCCTCTCTGCGACTGCTGCGCCCCAGGCTCTAGTCCTCTGCCCTGATCATCCCAGGGTCAGGTGCCAGTGAGACGGAGCCTCTGCCTCCCAGGGCCCTCTGAAATGATTCAAACAAGCCAGTTCTGAGCCTGTTTGTCCTGCCTTGCTTGCCTTTCCTGAGGAAATCACCGTAAACGCTGCGGCGCCCGCTCGGCCCTCGCTCCCACCGCCTCCTGCCCCCTCTGCTGCTGCCGGGGTGGCCCCTGTGGCCTGGCAGGCCCCTCTGCTTGAGGACTGTGAGTGGCGAATTATCTATTCAGTAGCAGTTGCTGATCTGTTGGCCTCACCATACCCAAATAATCATAAAACGTACATTTTAAAACATTGGTGTTGGGGCACCTGGGTGGCTCCGTAGCTTGAGCGTGTGACTCTGGGTTTCCACTCAGGTCATGATGTCGCAGTTGTTGGAGGGGGATCGAGCCCCGGGTCGGACTCTGCTCCAGAGGTTCTTTCTCGGTCTCCCTCTGCCCCTTCCCGTCCCTGTTTGGCGTGCCCGCTCTCCCTCTCTCCCTAAAGTAGATAAATAAAATCTTTTTTTTTTTTTTAAGATTTTATTTATTTGACAAAAAGAGAGAGAGAGATCACAAGTAGGCAGAGCAGCAGGCGGGGGGCGGGGGCGGGAGAGAGAAGGCTCCCCGCTGAGCAGAGAGCCAGATGTGGGGTTCGATCCCAGGAGCCCAAGACCATGACCTGAGCAGAAGGCAGAGGCTTAACCCACTGAGCCACCCAGGCGCCCCAAATAAAATCTTTTTTAAAATAAAATAAAACATCAGTGTTGGCAATGAAGAACTTTTAAAGACTTTTAAGCAGAAGAGTCACATTATTATGTTTCATAAGTGTTTGTCTTAAGAATTACCTCCATATCTCTGCACCATATTCCATGTCTCCACAGCATCCCCGGAGTCCTGGGATTGAACATTTAAGTGAGAGAGGCAGCGGAGTCTGGATCGCCCAAACTCCCACCTCTCTAGAAGTCCTGATAACCTTGATGCGTATTTGCGAGCACAGAGGATCAGGAGAAGTCATTTAACCCAGCCCGGATACCCTGCAAGTGGGGGCAAAGGAAGATGATGGACCATCAGCCACCTGCAGCTTCTTCTCTGTGTGTAGATCATTCTAGGGGCTATGGCAATCAAGATTTGTGATTCACCCATACTTTTCAATCGGAGATACATGTAGGGAATTGAGAAAAACTGATCCTGTCTCAACACTTCAATCTCATTTTTACTTTTTTTGCATCTACAATATAAGGGGAGGAGGGTTAAATCTGTTATTTTTGCAAAGTAACCTCTTTCTCTGAAATTCTGTGATTCAAAGTTACTCTATATGGCTCCTAATTCCAGCAAATTTTATAATCCTATAAACTTGCTCTAAGTCATAAAAAAGATTGATGCAAAATTTTTCCATCTCTATGTACTTTTTTTCCCCTTTTCTCTATTATGCCTGTTCTCCAAAGCGTACTTCTCTTTTGTTAATTACAATTGCCATACTATTTATTGTGAGCCAATTAAAATAAATATTTTACTTTGGAAAAGGAAATGTACTTTTTTCCCTAGACTGGTGCCAACCTTCATTCCACACCTTGTCCCATCATTTAACCAACTGTAAGCTTTATCCACACTTGGAAAAGGCATTAGGGAATTAATGACTCATTGCCCCACCAAAACTCTTTTAGGTTGAGCGGACACCGGCTGCCTCCCCTCCCCCGAGGCGCAGCTTGGCAGAGCTCTAAATGGGAACCACAATGACCTTGCTTGAAAGTAAGGAAATGAATCATAGGGCTTGACCAAAACTTAGTAGTTCTGTCTCCAAATGAAGGAACAATGATAAGGTCGATGGTTGCCTGACAAGCAAATTGGAATAAAGAGTGGAAGACTGAAGTCCATTAGCTTGATAGCTTCTGAAGGGAGAAGCTGCTTTGTGGGCCTGCCAGTTTCTTCTCGGGTGGAGCTCAGATTCCTTGTATGTACAAGGTCAGGTTCAAACCAGGTGATATTTCAAATTAGTATCTTTAGTCATTGACCAAGGAGTCAGTGCTGAATCCATTGGCCTTTCTGTTTTTCCAGTAAAGAAAATAGATTCCCAGGTGTGACTAGATTATAATAAAGCTACAAGAGAAGTATGATCCTCGCTTAAGAAGGTATTTGTGCAAAGGAGAAAAAAGGCCCTACAGTTGGGAGCTTGAATCTTGACAGGCAGACCAAAGTCCAAGTGCATGATGGCACAATCAGAAGAAGAACGCGAACAGCAAATGAAAAGACGATGGGCGTTTAGCTTGGCCAAGGGATGATCAGTCACGAGAAAGAAAGGTAAAAGCGGTAATAAAGTAGCAAAGATCTGCTCCATTACTCAGCAGTGTGGAGAAGCAGGTATATAATGACGTATCATTATATAAATCATAGCAGGTATAAATGATAGCAGGGACACAGGCGATGTGGACCATGGGTTTCCTACTTTCAGGACACTAGTGCTAGAAAGATCGTCCTTGTGCGAGGGCCCAACTGTGCAGTCAGCATAATTACTCTTATTCTCCTATAGAAACCGCTAGATGTATTCATTCAATATGCATTCACTGAACTTCTTACTGTACGTAACTGAACTAAATAAGCACGAAGTATCTATAGAGATAAATAATTGTTGCTTTGAAGTTTGCTCTTAAGGGAGGAAATGGGTCAATTAACAATCCGCCGTAATCGCAGCGCTGCTGTGGAAGCATAAACAAAAAGAACAAGGGAAAACATATTATTGCCAAAGACTCCTTGCCGAAGCCAAGACCGAAGTCCGGCATTAAAGAACGAATAAGATTTTGACAGGCAAACAGAGGAAAAGCATTCTAGAAAGATGGAATGGAGAGAATAAAGGCTTTCCTTAAGATGGTTTACAAAACTATCCCAAATATGATATCTGCTTAAATGTCCTGCTCGTCAGTATTCAGGTGTTGTCTGCAGTGGGGGAAGTCCCGAACCCGCTCGGCGCATCTGGACATCCTTCTTGGCCGGCTCCGTGGCGGAGAGAACCTTTTGCCCCTTCAGATAAACGTGTCAGATAAACGGACCGCCTCGAGCCAGCATCGCAGGTGTCTCTCAGACTTCAGGAAACTAGACGCCATCGCATCAAGTGTTTGCTTTATTGGTCAAGGGAAATTAGCTCTTCAGTTCCGAGCTCGAGGGTGCCGGGCAGAGCTGTGTCTTAGAAGACCTATTGCAGCGCGTGGCTTGACCCAAGTGAGCAGTCCCAGAGTGCAATGCTTCCAACACAGCCTCCAGGGCTCCTCTGGGACGAGCCCGCTGCATCCCCGCAGGACTTCAGGTCATCAGGAGCTGCTCTTGCTACAGATCTCACAGAGCAATTAACCAATAATCATTTCTAGCGAAGCACTAAAATACAATCTGGGCAGCGTTTTGAGATTATTTTCTTTGACTAGAATGGCAATACTTCCGTGTCTTCCGAATGTTTAATATTTTCCCTTTTCCAAAGCTCCCAAATTGTTGTTCCAAAGTATACTAAATACGTTTTTTTAAAAAAAAGATTTTATTGACTTATTTGTCAGAGATCACAAGCAGGCAGAGAGGCAGGCAGAGGGAGAGGGAGAAGCAGGCTCCCCACTGAGCAGGGAGCCCGATGCAGGGCTCAATCCCAGGACCCTGGGATCATGACCTGAGCTGAAGGCAGAGGCTTAACCTGCTTCATGGAATGAACCACCCAGGCGCCCCCAAAATAGGTTTAAAGATTTCCTCTGTAAACTGTGGCTATACAGATATACTTTCCGAATTCAGAAAAAGTAATCATCACAGGTTGAGAACGTCCCAATCTGCTGTTCTAGGTAAAGCAGCCTCTTTCGATGTCTCCGGGCACAGGTGAAACGCCTGTACCTTTGCCCCACGGAGGGATGCCGGAGCAGCAAATGCTCGCAGAGATTCACGGAATGGAAGGATCAAGACGGAAGCAGCATCTGTCCCTGCGCACCAAGAACGCCGCGAGAGGCCGGCCGCTCCGTGTCTTGTCACTGCCGCACAGCTGAGTTCTGGCCAAAATGAAGGGCAAAGGCGGGCAGGGGAAACCACGGGCCGGGAGGCTCAGAGGTGGGAGCCGTGCCCCCTCCCGGCCTGCCTCCAGGGCAGGGTTTGGGGCCCCGGGCGACCCTGCTGGTCTGCCGGGATCATTGCCCACTTGCTGCCCTGCGTAGGGAAGGGGGCCACAAAGCGCCATCAGATGTCACCACTGTAGCCACACACCCTGCTGGTTGCGGCCCTGCCTCGTGGGGAGCTGGTCCCCGGGCACGTGCTCTGCCGGCCGGGACCCCGAGCCTGGCTGCTCTTTCAGTCACAACTTGGGCTCCAAACTGAGCGGCAGCTGATTGGGACAGGCTGTCAAGAGAAAAAGCCGCTGAATTTGCTCTCCGGTGAGTCTGAGAAAAACAGCTGTTGCAGCCCTTCCATGGGAGCCGAGGGCCACACAGGGTCCCTCCATCGGTAGAGCCCAGTTAGTACCCCCGTGGGAAAGAGTCCGCCACAGGATGGCGGGGACAGCTGCCTGCCCTCTGGTCTCATGGACCCCAGGGCAATCCATGCTGCTCCTGTCCTGGGGGCCTCGCCTGGGCGGACTGAAGAGGATCCCGAGTAGAGGACAGAGGAAGACTCACATCAGCATCAGGGGGTTCTGGAATGTTCCTTGCCCCCACATCTCTAAGTCAATCTGCTGCCTCATCCAGGACAAGCCCATGGTGAGTAACTCGAGTCCTCAGTGGGGTTTGGGTATAAAAAAGCCAGAAACCACCCTAAGTGCCTAGAGGTCTTGAGAAAGAGGCATAATGAATTCTTTCGCCGCGGACTTGCATGGTAACCGCAGGTCCCCCTTAGCCATTCTTTCCATGGTGAGGCCCCATGGCCTTGCCCTTACCTTCACCTTCAGCCATGGCTTCAGGACCAGCCCCATGTCTGCATCTGTCCAGGTGGTGGTTTACGGTTTTTAAATCTGAGCTAATAGGCATGCCTGGGTGGCTCAGTCAGTTAAACTTCTGCCTTTGGCTCAGGTTGGATCGAGTCCTGCGCTGGCCTCCTTGTTCAGAGGGGAGCCTGCTTCTCCCTCCGCCTGCCGCTACCCCAGCTTGTGCTCGTCTCTCTGATAAATAAATAAAATCTTTTAAATCAATCAATCAATCCATCCATCCATCTGAGCTAACAGACCAGCCTAGCTGAGGGGATGGGGGGGTGGGTAACAGGGGACTGAAAGTGGTGATGAGGACGGCTCTGAAACACTGGACCGGGGAGGGGGCAGGTCTGGGGAAGCCACTGACCAAATCAGGGAGAACGTGCGGGTTGAACGAATTTATTTCTCTCCCGCGTCGTTACCGCAGTCCTTGCTAAGGCTCACATGTGACCAAGAAGGATAGAAAATACTTATTACACCATTTGTATTGGTTTGCATTGCAGTGACCTTTGGTGTACAGGCTGGGACAGTGTCGAAGCAGGGAGAACCTGCCCCCTGACACTCTCCCCTCCCCCAACCGGCCCTCACTTTCCGTTCCTATTTCCAGTTTACTCCCTCAACTTCACCAGGGACTTCCTGTTTCCCCAGTCCCTCCCCAGGTAAAAACAGATTTTATATGCTTGAATGAAACTTATTTGTGTGGAAAAACTTCCCCTTTGCCTTTAACTTGTAACAGTATAAGCAAATAATACTAAGGAAAGGTAATCCCTGATATTGCATTCAGTTTAAGACTGGTTTAAAAGGTAAATCCATGCGTGTTGTAAAGTAATCAGAAGAAATAATCTGGAGAGAAAGTTGGTGCTTTGCTTGTGAGACCTCCCCCCACCCACGGGATGCTGGAGCCCGGCCATCTCGGGAAACCTACATCAGAGCACGTCTGTTGACTTGGCGGGGGGGGGGGGGGGGGGGTCTGGACTCCATGCCCCAGTGTTCAAACTAAGCAACTATTTTCTTTCTTCCTTCCCATTCCTTCATTAATTTACATTCGTTCCCTCTTCAATCTTGGAAATCCCAAGACTTCCAGGCACTGGAAACCCAAGTGTCACTGTTGTCTCTTGCCTGCTTCCTTCAAGCCCCATGATTAAGATCAGGCTCCAGGTAAAACATGGCTGTGACCCAGGCCTCTAGAGTAGGAGGAGAAAGGGGGAAGTGCCGGGTTCCCTGATCCTCCCAGCAGTGCCTATGTCTTGGTCTGCCTATGTCTAGGCCGTCCCGGTATTACAGACCTGGGGGGTGGGGGGTGGGGGGTGTTAAACAAGTGACATTTATTTTTTCACCATCTGGCGGCCAGAAGTCCCAGATCGAGGTGTAGGGTGGGTTTCTGGGGAGGGCGCTCTTCCTGCCTTGAGAATGGCCCCTTCTCCCTGTGTCCTCACGTGCCGTTTCCTCTCCATGGAGCAAGTAAGCTGCGTGTTTCCTCCTCTTATAAGGACTCTGAGCCTTCCAGAGTAGGGCCCCACCCCTATGACCTTGTTTAACTTTCCTTACCTCCTTAAAGGCCTTCTCCAAATATAGTCATACTGGGGGTTAGGGCTGCAACATATGAACTTGGGAGGAGGGAGGACACAATTCAGTTGGTAACTGAGTAAACTGTAAGGCTGCAAGGATTCAAGAGTCAAACACTAAACCTTTACCTCCAACACAGGACAGCCGCAGGTGAGGATGACGTGGAGAACAGCGGCCATGATACGGGTGGTAAAACTTTACAAATATCAGATGAGTAACAAAACTAAGAGGAAAGAAATATGGCTTTGACCTAAGTATGTGAGATTAAGACCAGTTTTAATTATAATCATTTATTTAAAATGTGTAAGCAATTTGAAACAGAAGGGTATAAGGGATCCTTACCCCCCACTGAACCATGCTACGAGCCCCACTCTTCATTTTACCCTTAAATCCACAGTAGCACTTGGTGGATTGAATTAACTATTGAAAAAAGTAATTGCTTGGAAGAAGGAAGTGTTAGCAAAAGAAGCTGGAAAAAAGGAGACGGAGAGTCTAATGGGGTAGGGTTCATCTAAGCGCTATGTAATGGAGAGGAGACTATGGCCAACGAAGTCTTATAGCTAATTCACTCATCCATTTATCCCATAATTACTGACTGGTTGTCTGTTGGTGTTTGATGAATCCCACAGATGAAATCAAGCTGGCATGTTAGCAAGATGACGGGCTGCCCCGTGGAAAAAAGGATGGGAAGGGGCAAGGTTGGAAGCAGAGGTCACTGCAGTCAGTAATCCTGGACAGAAATAACAGAAGCTTAGAAGGAAAGAGGCAAATTCAAGGGATAGGCATTTGGAAGGTAGAATTTCAAGGAACACTTCCTAAGATCAAGGTTATAATAATGGTAGTTAAAGACTAACGAGCATTTGCTGTATGCCTTTGCGCTCTTCATCTAAGCGGAGTTAGAAGTAAGGCAGTTAGACGTGTGCATTCAGATCTTAGCTGCCCCTCACTAGCTCTGTGACCTTGAAACGCTCTTAACCTCTCTGTGCCTCAGTTTCCTTGAGAGTTTAGTGAGGATTAAATTAGTTCATACATGTCCTGTCCTCATGCATTTTGATGTCTAGTCGTCTAGTACATTCTTTCTCTGACCTTAAGATCCACTAACTCACCTTCTCAGGAAGCAGATACGCCAGACCACTGATACTCATTAGACTGTAACTGGTCACTTTAATCTATGTTATCCCCAGGGCACGGGTCAGATCCTGGCACATCCTAAGAAATTAATTGTGAAGTGGTGCCAGATCCGTTAAATGGCTTCCCTGATCACACCCAGAGCCCTTCTGTCCCTCAGGGGAGCCCTTCTCATGCATTCCTAACAACCTCGTGTGATGAGGCAATTTAGAATATTACAACATGGACATCAGATTAACTTTTTAAAGATTATTTAATTACGTTGGTATTATTTGCTTAATATTTATACTTTGTATAGCATTTTAGCAGTGAGGTCCACCTCTCGATAATTATGTTAGTAAGGAAATTCTTCTCAGGCTCAGCCCTACTGTCAGAATTCCATTTCTAAACAGGTCAGGAGATAAGGAGA
The DNA here is from genome assembly GCF_010015895.1 of Lontra canadensis. Classification (NCBI taxonomy): domain Eukaryota; kingdom Metazoa; phylum Chordata; class Mammalia; order Carnivora; family Mustelidae; genus Lontra; species Lontra canadensis. The sequence continues at coordinate 7,431,659 of NW_022631038.1, forward strand.
ACGCTAGAAGTCTGGGATGCCCTTTGCCCCGCGCAAGTCCCATTGGAGCCTTGCTACTCCCCTGATACTCGTAAGCATCCTCTTACACACTTAATCAATGGGGATGTTTCCGGAATTTCCCTTGGAGATTAGTGATATAAAGCATAATTAATTAGATTTTAAATTTGATTTTTAGTACATTTTAAGTGATTACAAAACCTAATTTGTCTTATTAATTTTTTCTGAATTCAATGACATTGAGTAAGTTGCTTTGGGTTATTTCCTCACTGGGACTTTCCACATTTTCCTAACAAACGGGTGCTTTTCTGAGCCTGGGCTGGGATCCCTGTCACACATGGACTTAGCAGTGAAATCTGCCAGTGGTTTTTCACTAATAGCTATTATTACTTTTAGACAAAACTGGTTTTCTTCACAATTTCTTAAGTGCAATTTTCTCCAGTGACTAGAAGTCCAGGAAAAAAAGTAAAGAATATCAAAATGATTTCATAACCAAGACCAAAGACTAAGTTAAAGAATTAAATGGTTTACGTTAGGTAAACATTTACTCAGTAGGATAGGCATCTGCAGTAGAGATAAATATTTAAGGGATGAAGTCATCCAGGATAAGGGAACTATAAATGTAGATCACCAGAAACAAAGTAACATTAAGGTTCAAATACAGATCAGTATTACAATAATTCTGTAAGACAGAATTTGGCAACACACTGAAAGAATAACAGAATCAAGTAAACTTCATAGCTAAAAAGAGGAAATCGTTTACTATTCAGATATTAATGCAAATGTATTAAGAGAAAAATCATGTAATAATCTCTGTAGAGGTTAAAGGCATTTGACACAATTCAACATTCTTTTTAAAAAACCTCTAAATGTAAGTCTAAAATATAAAACTAAAATACATCAGTGCACATACAGTACGCTTAGTGAAGGAACACTAGATGCATTCCTACTAAAATGAAAAATATATCAGTAGTCCAGTATTATGAAAGTCCAGTTTATTATATAATAATATTATTATAATATAAGAATATTAGATTATTATAGTATATAATATATTTAATATAATATATCTATATTACATAATATAGAGATATATTGGTAGTCCAGTATTATGAAAGTCCAGTTTATTATATAATATTAATAATATTATTATAATACAATAATATTAAGTATTATTATAGTATATAAGATATCAAATATAAATATATTAAATATAATATAGCTATATATTATAATATGTAAGTATTATTAAAATTGTTCTGTAGTTATTAGTCAATGAAAGTATTCAAATAAAGGAAATATAAAATATAAAAATTTAAAATAACACACTATATTTGGAATTTCTTTCTTTCTTTTTTTTTTTTTAAGATTTTTACCTTTAAGCGATTGCTACACCCAACGTGGGGCTCGAACCCACAGCCCTGAGATCAAGAGTTACACACTCCACTGACTAAGCCAGCCGGGTGCCCCCTGGAATTAATTTCTGATGATAGATTTGTAAACAGAAAAAACCCAAAGGAATGGACAAAAAAATCTTACAAGCAATAAGAAAATACAAGAATTAATAAACAAAAGCCAATTACCAAGTAAGTAAAGAACATGAAGTTAGAAAACCTGATGGAAGGGAAAGCCATTTCTGCAATGATAAGATAGCTAGTGGTAAACTGAAGAAGACATCTAGCAGCCAAGTTGTGTTTAATGCAAATGCTACCGAGGGACTGGGATGGACACCACCTGCCCCGTTTTTCCCACTTTCTCCTCAGATATTAGCTGGGCACACAACCAGCCAGAATAAAGATTGTTTTCAATCCTGCTTGCAGTAAGCAGGACCCTTTGGCTAAGTGCAAGTCCACGGGGGTGAATGTAAGTGGGGCGTGCTAACCTGGGGCGAGGAGGTCTTTAGAGAGGAGGCAGCATGTCCCCCTCTGTCTGTCCTCCTTCCTGAGCAGGGGCAGGTGGGGCTGGACCAGCCACCTTGTCCATGAGGCAGCGCCTGCGCTGGGGGCAGGAGAGCAGTAAACAGGAGGCCGGGTGTCTGATGACAGAGCCCTGGACAAACCCATCCGTGCTCATGGGAAAGGATTCTCATTTAAGGAAATGTTATTCCGTGTTTGCAATCAGTCACAGCCAAACTTGGAAGAAGACTGAGAAGCAGGACAGGCCGAAGGGCTCGCCCTCCTTACGGACCTGCTTTCTGTGTCGATTTCACACCAGTTACCAACCTCCCTTTCCTCCCTCTCCCACTTCCCCAGAGGAGCTCCTTTCTGTCTGTTTGATTGTGTTTTTATGTTGCAAATACCTGAAAATAAATAACTACTTCCTAACCCCTTTCTTCATGACCCCCATGTGACCTAAGAATGCATTCTCCATACTGCTCTGCATTATCTTCCTAAATTACAAGTTTGGTTCTGCCGAGTCTTGCGCTGGAGATCATCTGTCCGTATTACACCACTTACAAACTCCTTAAACCCTTCATGACTGGCCCCTGGCTCCCTCTTCCGCTTCCCTCCTAGTCCACCCCCACCGGCACCCCACCCTCCCACCTGGACAGAATCCCCAGCTGTTCTCCCGGTGCGCTGGGCTCGGTTGTGTCTCCTCCTCCGGGAACGCCCCACAGCTGCTCTGCTTTGCTCACCCTGCACCCTTCTCGCTCACATTAGTAACGCCCCCGACACCCCCTCCCGCACCTCTTCTCCGTCCCCCCTGCACCAAGCAGATGCTCTTCTTTTGTGGTCCTTTGCAGGGTTTCCCTGATACCCTGACATAACCTCGAAACATCCTAAACATTGGTTTCTCTTCCTCCTGCCTCCAGGAGAACATAAACTCCTTGAGAACAAAGCCTGGACCTTGTGCACGTTTGTGTTGCAGTAACAGACACAATTTGAGCGACTTAGCAAACCGTTAAAGCAGCTGTAATCTTGAACGCAGCGTTCCTCAAGCCCTGAGAATTCACGGGGCAATCTAGAATACTGCCTCCACGCCCGGTTTGAGAAACGTTGCATTAGAAGTTAAACAGTATCACTTTATTTTTTTTTAATATTTTATTTATTTATTTGACAGAGAGAGAGAGGGAGTGAGAGAGCACATAGGCAGGGGGAGCGGCAGGCAGAGGGAGAAGCAGGCTCCCTGCTGAGCAGGGAGCTGGACACTAGACTCGATCCCAGGACCCGGGATGTTGACCTGAGCTAAAGGCAGACGCTTAAGGACTGAGCTACCCAGACGCCCAAACAGTATCACTTTAGATGGTCAGTGAACGCCGGTTCAGTTAAAAACATAACACAGACGCTGAGCCCGAACAGTAGCACTGGGGCATGACAAGGTCATTCAGATAACCTTGAAAAAGCTTATGGGTTTTTCAAAATTATTATCCACACAAACTAGCCAAGTACTTGAATAATAATGGCATATCCGTGTGTGTGTGTGTGTATGTGTACAATTTTTAAATATGTCCATATTCACTGCACATCCCTTAAAAACATGTCTGTGGATTCTAGCTTGAGAAGCAGAGCCGTTTATTACTCCTGTAGGAGTCACATACCCCTTACCTCAGAACAATGCCTATTTTGCAAACTATATGTGGACGTGGTTTCATAAATGCCTCAAGTCTCTGGTGGGCCTACTTCAACGCTACCATGAAGGCTGTGGAACACCAGCCTCTCGTCTCAAGCAGAACCGCTGCATGGGGGCGGGGAGTCAGCCCTCGGGAAGCACCGGCTGAGGCCAACCGTCTCCTTCATCTTACTAAACCACCCCTGACTTCCCAAAGGATTACCCCCAAGACCAAATACCCCGAGAGGAATTTTGCTCCAGATCCAGGCCAAGTGAACCTTGGACCCAAGTTCAGCCAAGCGTCTCTAAACCCCCTCCCTCCAAAGACCCTGCAGCCTCGGTTCCCTGGAGTAGCTGCACACACAGCCCACCCTAAGCCATCTGACATGCACACGGGAAACTTGAAAGCCTAAAGGAACACGAGAAACCTCGGGGACAGAGAGCAGAGAGCCAAGCCCAAGAAGATTTATTTTCCATAACACTGGGACGCTCCTTCTGATCTGGGCTCCCGTGGAGGCACCTGTTAGGCCACGCCTCCTGCAATGAATTACTAAGGCAGCCAGAAGGCAAGGAAAAGCAAAGTGGTTCCTGAAAAGAATCACTGAAAAAAGGATTCAAGGTCAGCACGAGTCTATTTGGAAAAAAGGAACCTGGGAAGTGTGAAGGAATATTTTGATAGCTCACACGCAGTCATGCTTCAAAAGATGAAGGCGTGTTTAACATATTTTATACGTTCAAATAATTTTCGCAAACAAAATTAGTCCTAAAATTGCATGCAGTTTTGAGAAGCCATGTGTCTCTTCCTTATATTTAACTCTGTAAGTGTGGCCACATAACGAGCTTTCGTTCTATACTACCACTAAAATGACTTCTTCAATAGGACACACGCTGTACCCCGGGGGAAGCCAGAGGATGCTGAGGTGCTCCACAGGTCTTTGGTTGGGAAAAAAAAATCAGAACTAATTATTCATTCTTTCAGTTCTTCTTCTAAACAGAATTTCCCCAATGTCACCATCCTGTGTATACAAATGAAGTCAAGCAAATTGAACTAATTTGAATTTCACTAGATTATACAAATTACAACACATAATCTTACTATCATAATTATCAAAGTGGATAGCAAGAGGTAGAAAGGACATAAAAGAATGATTATTTCACTGTTGTCCACTGAATTGATGAAAAGAGGAAACACATGTTCTGAACATATGTGAGAAGAATATAAATTGCTAACTATGTTATAGATTATTTTCAGTGGGGGGTGCCTGGATGGCTCAGTTGCTTAAGCATCAGCCTTTGGCTCAGGTCATGATCCCAGGGTCTTGAGATCGAGCCCCCATCAGACTCCTGGCTCCGTAGGGAGCCTGCTTCTCCCTCTTCTTCTGCCTTTCTCCCTACCTTATGTTGTTATCTCTCTCTCTCTCTCTGTCAAATAAATAAATAAAATCCTTTAAAAAAATTAATATTCTGGGAGTTTAAAAAATATGATCATTCTATTGCTATTGAAACATTGCTTTCTACAATAGACCTGACCCTTCTATCTCTGTGGGGCTATGCTGTTGCTGTGTATTTATATGGTCATGAGATTTTGGTGACTGTCTCTGAAGGAGAATGTGTCAGAAGAAGATAAAAAATGGGACATATTTATATAGATTAAGTATTCAAAGGAGCATAATTCAGTGGGTAAAAGTTAGGGATAAATAGAGGGGGAAAGTGTGAAGGGGGCAAAAAGGAGGGAGAAAGAAAGAATTTAAGGTGCATAAAGAAGAGAAAATAAAATGGGACCATCAACAAGCCTTCATACTAAATGTGAGGCAGGGACGAAAGAGAGAGAGAAAATGGGAAGGAGGAAGAAGGCAACACTCAGAATGTAAACGCACCAGCACAAAGGAAAGGAGAGAGAAGGACGAGATACCAAGGGGTAAAGGCCAGGGACCAGAGCAGATGCTGTTGGTGGCCCTCCCACATCACTTTTGCCGCAGTGGTTGCTCTAGGTGTTGGTCACCTAGGTAGCCTATGGCTGGCCCTGAGCATTGAGTGCCACACCCTCCCAGAAATGGCCAGGAGGTCATGCCTTCCTAGGACAGCCTGCAGACTGGGACTGACTGGAACATTCTGGGCCAGCCTTCTGGCTGTCACTCATGCTTCCGGCAATGCTGGCCAACAGAAATGAAATGAGGGCCACATATCTCATTTTAAATTGTCCAGTGCTTACACTTTAAAAAGTTAACAGAATAAAGAATCCAGAAATAGACCCATACAGATACAGTCAATCAATTTTTGGCAAGGCAACGCTATGGATAAGGGGAAGTTTTTCGAACTAATGATGTTGGTACAATTGGCCTCCCATAAGCAAAAAAGAAAAATAAAATAACCACAGCCTCAACGTCATGTCCAAGGGATGCAAAATAAAATACAGATTTAAGTGCAAAATGCAAAGCTTTAAACTTTTAGAAGGAAACATAGATAATCTTTGTGATTGGGATTAGCCAGGAATTCCTAGATAAGACACCAAAAACAATCCAGCAAAAAAAAAACCCAAAAAACCTGATAAATTGGGACTTCATCAAAAGTAAAAACTTGCTCCGTGAAAATACTGTCAAGAGGATGAAAAGACAAGGATGAAAAGACAAATGTTTGCAAACCACATATGCAAAGACACATAATGAATCCTCAAAACTCAACAGCAAGAATATAACTCAGAAACTGAGGCAGTTCGCAGAGAGGTTATCGGAGGGAAACAAGGACATTTAAAAATGCACATGTCATCAGCCATGAGGGAGATGCCAGTTCAAAGAACAGTGAGGTGCCTGTACCCAGCTGCTGGAAGGAGGCGGGGGGAGCCACGTGCTGCTGAGAAGGCAGAGCGACTAGAGGCCCCCACATCATTGGTGACAACGCCAAGTGGTGCGGCTACTCTGGAAATCCATTCGATATTTCTTAGAAAATTAATCATACTCTTAACATATGACCCAGCAGTTCCACTTCTGGCTACTTACCTGAGAGAGAAGAGAGCAGACGTCCGTCCAACAACTTGCACACACATGTTCAGAGCAGCTCTCTGTAGCCAAACCCGGGAATCGTTTACACTAGAATCTTCGCCTCAGGTTGTGTTCTAAGGCACCGGGTTTTCAAGATGAGGAGGAGTCCTGAGTAAAGATGAACGTGCAGGGGCGCCTGGGTGGCTCAGTCGGTTAAGCCTCAGCTCAGCTCAGGTCATGATCCCAGCGTCCTGGGATCGAGCCCTGCATCGGGCTCCTTGCTCAGCAGGGACCCTGCTTCTCCCCCTGCCCGCTGCTCCCTCTGCTTATGCTCTGTCAAATAAATAAATAAAAATCTAAAAAAAAAAAATAAAAATAAAGATGAATGCACAAACAACTGAATGAATGAATGCTAAAAACAGAGGAATAAAAATGAAGAGGGGCGTCTGGGTGGCTCAGTTAGTTGACCCAGGTCGTGATCCCCAGGTCCTGGGAGGCTGCTTCTCCCTCCACCCTTCCCTGTGCTCCTGTGCTCTTTCTCTCCCCATCTCAAATACATAAATAAACTCTTTAAAAAAAAAAATGAAGATAGAGGGGCACCTGGGTGGCTCAGTGGGTTAAGCCTCTGCCTTCGGCTCAGGTCGTGATCCCAGGACCCTGGGATCGAGCCCCGCATCGGGCTCTCTGCTCAGTGGGAAGCCTGCTTCCCCCTCTCTCTGCCTGCCTCTCTGCATACTTGTGATCTCTGTCTGTCAAATAAATAAATAAAATCTTTAAAAAAAAATGAAGATAGAACTGCAAGAGAGTTACAAATAACAGAAGATTGTCAAAGTTGTACACATGTGACCTCTTAGACACAAATTATTGCTTAACCCCAGAACAAATAAAGACGTTTTAAGGGATGAAAAACATAAGCACAGGATTAGTGTATATAAATGGCTTTTCTGGAATCCCCTCTGGAGAATAGCTTGGCAGTTCTTTTCCAAAATAAACATGTTCTGACCGAGCAACCCCAACCTGGAGGTTTTAGCCCCAAGAAATGAAGACCTCGTCACACGGGAACTTGCATACGAACGTGCATCTCTGGTTCTTCATCGTGGGCCAAACTGGAGACCACCCAGATGTCGTGCAATCGGGTGCGTGATCCCCCACACCGGTCCACCCGCACCACGGAAGACCACTGAGGAATAGGAAAGGAATGAGCATTTCCTGGACGAGTCTCTAGGGAACTATGCTGGGGGAACGATCCCGTTCCCAAAGGTTACTTACTCCATAATTCCATTTGTGTAACATTCTCGGAATTACGGAATTGCAGAAGAGAGCAGCTTAGCTGTTGTCAGGTGTTGGGGACGGGAGAGAGGACGGTGTGGCTATCGGGGTAACAGGCTGGAGCCCGTGGTGACCACTCAGCGTGGTATCGTGGTTGTGATGGTGCTTATGCAAGGCCACGCTGCATGGTGTGGTCAGACTGGATGGGGATACAACAAATAAGTGTATATCTAATGGTGAACTCGGGATAAGTCTATGGATGGTGCCACAGCAATGTGGTGGACACCGCACTGTTGCTCCATAAAATGTTCACGTTGGGGACAGGGGCACTGGACCGCCCCAGACATTTCTTTGCAACTTCCGGTGAATCTATGATTATTTCAAATTAAAAAGTTCTCAATTTTTAAAAATTAAGTAGAAGGGCTTTCTGAACACTATCATTAGCATTTTAAGCACACCTTTAAGTATTCTACAGGCACGATTCCCTTGGGTCTTCCTTTTTCTATTAATTCAAATTTTGTGCATACAGAATTCAGAATTCAGGAAGGTGACACTTTGCTACCAGATAAAGGATACTCACATACATTTAATGAAGTTTACAAAACTGACAAATATCTTACATATTTTAATGCCACATATTTCTTCAGACAACAAATGATATTTATAGCTGCAATGATAATGAGGTGACTCTTTACTCAAATTGTTTTTTTCATAGAAAAGACACTGGCAGTGGGAAACCAGTCCATAGCCAGAAAACGAATGCTTCCATTTCCAGTGGGAAGACCGATGTAAGCGGCGGCAGTCGCTTTAAGTCTATCTGACAGCATCTGCATTTACTTCTATTAAATTCACTTACCTTAATTGATGGAACTTTGGTACTAAAGGAAGCAAAGGTTTCCTGCTTGCCCAATGACATGGAACCTTATATTTTTCAACTGTCATAAGCCCAACTGTGCAGTGCTGGTGAGTGGCTATTTAGACAGATCAGAGGGCAGAATAGAAAACCCAAAAATAGACTCACATGCCACAGGAGCATACAGTAGGGATAACAGCAGCATTTCATATGGCATTACTTAGTAAATGATGTTGGGGCAAGTTTACCATTAATTAAGGGGAAAAAAAACAGTTTTTATAGCTGAAAAAGGTAGCTTCCCATCCACGCACACTCCCGTTCATGCCGAGAAAGCAAGTTGAAGATCCAGACAAGACCACCACACCAACGTGAGGGCTCGGAGTTTGGCTGCTTTTTAAGAGAAACCTGCTTTTTTCTATGAAATGTCCCAGTTTTTAGTTGATGGCAACCATTTCAAACATTTTTAAAACCACGAGCTGCCTTAACAAATTACTATGAGCTGGGAAGCTAGAACAACAGAAGCTTTTCCGCTCATGTGTCTGGAGGCAAGGAGTCCAAAATCAAGGTGTTGGCAGGGCTGGTTCCTTCTGGTGGCTCTGAAGGAGAATCTGTTCTTAGCTGCCTTTCTCCTGGGCTTTGGGGTTCTTGGTATTCCTTGGGTCATAGACTCATTGTTCCAATCTCTGCTCCTCTTATTTCCAAATTTGCCTCTTACTTCTGTAAGGACACCATTCATTGGATTAGGGCTCTCCTTAGTCCAGTAGGACCTCATTGAACTTGACGGCATCTGCAAAGGCCCTATTTCTAAGTCAAGTCACATTCCCGGGTATAGGGAGTAAAGACTTGAACGTGCACTTCTGGGGAACACAATAAACCCAGACACAAGCAGAACAATCAGGAAGCCCAGTACAGCCCAGGCCACTGGTTTGTCTTGTCTTTCTGCTGGTAAAATAAATTCTAGATGGTTTAAAACATTTGTAAAATAAAAAAGCACCAGGAAAACATTGAAGTGAGTGTTTGCACACTCAAGGCGTAGAGAAAGACTTTATAAGCATAACTTATAAGTGCAACACTTATACAGAAAAAAGAGACTGAAACATTTGACAGATTTAACAACTAAAATAGAAATATCTCTCTATGTTAAAAAAAAAAATTACATAGTGCGGTGCCTGGGTGGCTCAGTTGGTTAAGGGTTTGACTCTTGATTTTGGCTCAGGTCATGGTTTCAGGGTCTTGAGATCACATCCCACATTGGGCTCTGTGCTCAGCTGAGTCTGCCTGAGATTTCTCTCTCCCTCCCTCTCTCTCTCTGCCCCCACCTCCCTCTCTTTCAGCAAAGAAATAAATAAAATTTTTTAAAAATTAACATAGTAAGACTACAGATCAGGAATAACAATATTATAGAAGACCAAAACAGTCCGAATAAACATGATTAAGATTTCATTTTATTGATTTATAACCCTCAAAAGAAAAATTTGCGTAGGACCATAACAGAAACTTAACAAAAGAGGAAACACAAATTCCGTAGATATGTGAAAACGTGTTGAACGTTATTCGTGATCAATGCACTGTAAATACAAAGCAATGACAAAGCTTTTTCTCCCCATTAAATAAATCATAATTAAAACCCAACCAAGAAACCAGTGAATCCCCCGTGGTGACAAGAGGGGGTGGGTATGGGCCCCATCTCACACCAGCAGTAGAACTGTAACTTCTCCAACCCTTCTGGAGTCAGTTTGCCATCTGGTAGTGGAAGCCTTCAAACTGTTCATTCTTTCTTAACAACAAAATTTTTCTTCTGAAAACATACTGTAAGTCAGTACGTGAGGAAGACAAATATTTGACCAAGGCTACGCACTGCAGCAAAGTTTCGAGCTGCAAAAACGTGGAAGCAGCCTAAGCATCAAATAGGTGGCCTTCCTGGGAAATAGGGTGTGAGGCAGAGCTTTTGGGTGTTACTGAGGGGCTGCTGGCCGGAGTGAGTGGGGAAGGAAGGCTGGGAGCAGGACGAGGGGAAGGGAGGGTGCGCTGTGTTGCACTGGCCAGGAAACCTCTGCCAGGATCCTAGGAGACGCTCTCAGCGGAGATGGGCGAGGCGCTCTCTGGCTAAGGGAGGGCCATCCCTGCATGGTGCTGGGAGCTCTCAGTGGCCAAAATCTGCCCTGCTTTCTCAGTAGCCCCTGTGGTTGCCATAAAGGTACATCTATTGCCAGTTCCTAGGGTAAGTCACAACCCTCTTTCTTCCCCAGCGTTACTGGTGTGCACCTGACAGATAAAAGTTGCCTACATTTACGACGGGCCACGTGATGGTTTAATACACATACTGAGTGGGAAAAGATGACCACAACCAAATGTGTGTGGGAAGAAGGCTCAAGATCTACTCTGTAAGCAGATTTCAAGTGTACAATGCAGTGGTGTGAACTAAAGTCGCCGTGCTGTACAGGAGATCCCCGAGACCTACCCATCTTTTTTATTAAGATTTTATTTCTTTATTTGACAGAGAGAGAGAGATCACAAATAGGCAGAGAGGCAGGCAGAGAGAGAGGAGGAAGCAGGCTCCCCACCGAGCAGAGAGCCTGATGCAGGGCTCGATCCAAGGACCCTGGGATCATGACCTGAGCTGAAGGCAGAGGCTTTAACTCACTGAGCCACCCAAGTGCCCCTGAAACCTACCCATCTTATAACTGAAAGTGCTAAGTCACAGTTCTCGATATCCCTCAGTAAGATTAGGCTAAATTCATTTTCCCACCATCTCATGAATTACTGTGGAAAAGTCTTAGAGCAAAGCGTGCAGTGATAGAAAGCAGTTAATCAAAAACTGTGTACTTATCGGGAACTTACCGTATGCCAGATGCTATTGTAGGCACTAGAGCAGATAAGAAGATAAGGAAGACGGTCACCCGAAGGTGACGTCACTCTGGTGATGGGGCAGGTTGTGCAAGTGATGACATTTTTGTTATTTTAAAAGGACATACACAAAGAGACGCTTATGTTAATATACACACAGCCATGTCATATTTATAATTTATATAAAAATTGGAAAGAATAACCACTAAAACGCTTTCACCCCAATTGGTGAAATTATGGATAATTTTAAAATCTGTATTTTTGTGGATTACTTTTGAAACAAATGGTGGAGAATGAAAGAATACTTTTAAAAAGGAGGAATATTTATATTTTTAACTGCCTTTTTGTACACTGGGGGAAATCACAGTCCTAGTACTTACTCCAACTGTATCTCAAAATTGTAGTGTCTCTAGAAATGTTGGAATTATTGGCCCACGAAGCTTTGGGCACTGGTCCTGTCGCCCGGCTTTAGCTCCTACAGGCTCCTGCGTGCAGACAGGCATCACTAGGAGCAGATCCCAGGGAACAGGTAAATCTTTCTTCCGAAGAACAGAAGTCCATTTGCAGAAGCGACTGTGTACTTTCACTGGGTCCACAAAATGCCACGAGGTTACCTTTAGGGCTGGAGGCCTTTGATTTAGAGGCAGGTCTAGGCCTGCTTTCCTAAGGAGACAGGGAATGGTACTTCGGCAAAGATTGTGGTAAAAAAGAGTGTTGACTGTTAGGAGCATAAAAACCAGTGAAAAGAATAATGCAAGAAGGTTAAGAGTACACGGTAAAGAAAATGCTGTTAATGAAAAGTATCAAGGCTAAACGTATATCGTAAGCGGACCATCCCTATTGGCTGATCTGTTGTAATGCATGATCGGAGACTGAGCCAAAGGTTGATTTTATTTCACTGTTGTGTGTCCAGATGAGCAAACTAAAGAGAAAATAGTGACAAAGGAAGAAAAGCAACAAAAGCATCAGGTATTTCCCCCAGAATATCGTTTGTGTATTCTGTCAAATTCACAGAATAATGCAATCAAACTGGGATGGAATGTTTGTATGGAGGCAGATATTCGTGTAATACGGTGGGAAGTCACATGACTCAGGATCGCTGGTTCACCTTGATGGCTGGCAGAATTCAAATGCTTCATCGTTAATAGAACCAGAGTTTTCCTGGGAAAATAGCGTCCAATTTCTTTTCACATTGAAATAAAATCCTTGTTATATATATTAAGAAACTTCACAGACCTTCATTCTCTTTTTAAAACACCTGGTAATAATGTTTATTACTATTTTCATGTTTCTGAATTTCTTGTGTGAATTTCCACTTAACAGAATGAAACAAATCATTTATTTCTCAAAGTATGTGAGATGACAAGTTGTTACGTAGAAGGAAAGACAAATACAAGTTTTGAAACCAAAGACACTTGGGGCTTGCATGTGCAAGAGCTTAAAAAAAAAAAAGACAATATAGGAAATTGTGGCAAAATAAATAAGATTCCTCCAGTTCCATCCCATGATCTTTTATCAAGAATCTATTTCACACCAGTCCTTGCCCTGTATTCAGGGAATTCAAAGATGAGTAAGACACAGTCCTAAGAAGCATATGTATGAGTTTGGCAGACATGCATAAATAAATAGATCATTTGGATAAAATGCTCCAGTGCCATGTTAGAGGTATGGATTGAATTAGAAGCGTTCAAACAAGAGAATTTTTTAAATGCACATGGAATGTCTTTCTAATCAACTGAGAAACAGGGAGATACAGAGATACTTTATAGTATGTGTGGTGGGCAGAATCATGCCCCGAAAGACATCCCTGTCCTAACCCCAGAGCCTGTGGGTCTGCTAGGTAGGGCGAGGGGGAGCTAAGGTTGCAAATGGAATCCAGAATGTCCAGCAGCTGACCTTAACCCAGGGAGGCTAGCCCAGATTATCCTGCCTGGCCCAAGAGAATCGTCCTAAAATCCTTACAGATGGAACTGGGAGATGGAAGGAGGGGGTCAGAGAGCCGGCCAAAAGGGGGTGAGTCCACCGCAGAGGAAAGGCACAAGGGATGGGTCCCGCCCTGCAGGTTTGGGGCCAGTAAGGGGCCAGGAGCAGAGGAGGGCAAGCAGCCTCCAGGCACCGGCAGGGGTGGGAGACAGACCCTGTGGGAGCCCCCAGACACAAGCAGGCCCACGCGGACTTCAGCCCGGAGACACCTGCGCCCGACTTCGGATCCCCAGAACTGTCCTGGCAGAAATCCGCGCTGGGCGAGACACAGCAGTGGCGGTGACTTCCCACGGCGGGGGCAGAGGCAGCAAATGAATAAAACACGCACGAGTACTGAGACCCCAACATTCTATTTGGGATCTAAAGAAGTAAGTTTTCAACGTTTAAATGGTCTGAGGTCATGATTTAGTCTAAGTTATTTCCGACTTGCCTACGGTCGGCTTCCCAGGAGAGGCAAGGGGGCAGCCCAGGAAAGGGAGGATGAAGCTCCCAGGGCCCAGGCTCCGAGGTCACTGCGTCCTCCCCAAAGCCCTGTGCTCCACATTACAGAGAAAGAACCGGGACTCCGAGAACCCGCGGCAGAATGCGAGTCTATCAGAGTGCACAACCCGAGCTCCATCGCCACACCAGAGCCTTTGGAATAGAACCGCGGACTCCCGAGCACCGTGCGCCGCGGGTTCGGGGCCGGGGAGGGCGCGCGTCCCGCCGGAGGCCAGCTTGCTCTGTCCTTAGCCCGGACCAAAAGAGACTGTTCTATTTCAATACCGTATTTCATCTTTTTCTTTTTTTTAACATCCGCAATTAGGACGCATCTTCTATCCATAAAGCCTCCCCGTGCCGTTTGGCAGCCGCGCGTCTCTCTCAGGGACAGAGAAAGTAACGGTGTGTCTTGGGATGGAGGCTTCTCTGGTCGGCGAGGCAGGACAGCTCGCTTCCCTAAGCGCAGCCCGGGGCTGTACCCGCCCTTGCCTAGGAATCCATGCCAATGTTCGTTATTTTCAGTGTCAGGAAACATGTCGCCTTTCATCAAAACGCCTCGTGCTACAGCTGAAGTTCTCCCGCGGCTGTGAAAGAGCACGGCCGCCGTTTGTCCTTCCCTAGTGCCTACTCTGTGAGCGAGGAACCGTGGAAGGACCCAAAGGAGGGGGTTGATGGGGCCTCAACCCTCAAAAACCATACTAGAGGTAAAACGAAATGGGAAACCCTATAAGGCAGTACAGACTTAAGGACCTAATTGCACTGGCCACCACGTGTGGAGATCCGATCAACAACAAACAAATGCTCTTTCATTTTGTTTTGTTTCTTACTTGGTTTCTGGTTTCGTTTTTTAATAGTCTCATCGTTGAGCTTGGTTCATTAAGCTCATTAAAAATTTATATAAACAAAAAAAATTTATATAAACACATTTTTTTTCCTGAAGGTTTCACCTGGGACATCAAGTAACCTGGTGTGGTGGGTTAAAAAAGCTGTGCACCTCCAAAAGCTGGGCTCAAATCCTAATCCTAAAGCCTGTGAAAGGGACCTCATTTGGAAACAGTGTTTGCAGATGTGATCAAATTAAGACGAGCTCAGACTTGCTGAGGGTGGGCCTTATGTCCAATGGCTGTTGTCTTGACAAGAAAAAGGGGAGGGAGATTTGGATGCAGAGACCCAGAGGAAGCACAGAAAAGGCTGTGTGAAGATGGGGACAGAGATCAGGGTGATGTTGTCCCAAGCCAAGGAACCCTGAGACTGACCAGGAGCCAACGGAAGCTGGACGAGGCCAGGAAGGATTCTTCCCCAGAGCCTTCGAGGGGAGCATGCCATGTTAACAACTTGATTGCACATTTCTGGACCACAATGAGAGAGCAAGTGTCTGTTTTCAGCCACCAAAATCACAGCATTTTGTTAAAACGGCCTTAGGAAACATGTACATCTGCATGTCAGATGTTAAAGTAAGCTGTGGCACACACCGCTTAGTTAGACTTGCAACTTTTCAAAGGAAGATGGTTATAATAAAGCTGTACCCTTATCGAGTACGAAAGGGTAGAAGGCTTTGAGGCGGGGGTGAGTTTGGAAGAAGCTTCTCTGCAGAGATCCCAAGACATCCCCTGGCAAAAGGAGTTCCAAAGGACCACTCGGGGAGTTGACAGGCCCCCCATATCTAGAGGGGTCCAGTGCACAGCGTCTGACTCCATCCTGCTAGGTAGGGAATACCCATCAGGCTAGCTGGCTGCTTCGGGGATTGTAACAGACGGAATGTTCTATTTCCCCTAAATCGTTCTGTTGAAATCTAACACCCAAGGTGATGGTATTAGGAGGTGGGACCATTGGGAGGTGATTTAGTCATGGGGACGGGGTCCTCATGAGTGGGATTCGTGCCCTCATACAAGAGAGCCCAGAGAGCTCTCTCGTTCTTTCTGCCGTGTGAGGTTACAGAAGGAAGACAGCCGTCTAGAAGGAAGCAGAACCCCACCAGACACCAAGTCTGCAGGTGCCTCCATCCTGGCTTCCTGGCCTCCAGAACTGTGAGAAGTAAGTGTGTTTTATAAGCCACCCAGTTGATGGTATTTTTGTTATAACAGCCCAGACAAAGATATTGGTACTGGAAAGTGGGGGCGCAGTTGTAACAAATGCTTCACACTGCGGAGGAGGCTGGGAGACTTGGCAGGGGGTAGGGGCTGGGGGTGCTCTGAGGTGCACCCAGGAGAATTGCTAGAAATGGACCATTAAGAATGATTCTGGTGAGAGCTCAGAAGAAAAGGGGAAGGCTGTAGGGAAAGCCTCAGTCTTCTCAGAGAAAACCGAGGTGTTCCCGAGATCCTCAGGGCTTCTTCTCCCATCGCAGGCCTAGAGGGCAAGGGCCAGGGGGTGCAGAACGATTTCAAAGGAGGGGCATCAGCCCAAATGGAGTGAGGCAGTTCTAGGAGTGGTCCACATGGCGGAACCAATCAAGCACGGGATGCGTGAGTGTCTTGTATGGACCGGATGTGGGCCACGTGGGTGGAGGGGCCTGTTGAGCCTTCCGGTCCTTCTAGGAGGCCTGTCCCCTGTAGCAACAGAACTGCAATGGGACAGAATCGGGGCAAAAGAAGGTGGGGGCAGAGGGGGTGTGGGCAGCTCGATGACCCACCCAGGCTGTGCAAGGGAAATGCAAGCGAGAGGTCCCCAGAAGCACCTGTCACGTAAGATAGCGCTGACTGGCAGTGTATACAGCTTTACAATCAAGTAAAGAAAAAGTTTAGATATAACTTCATGTGTTAAGAAAGTCCACGAAGAACAAGATTCTAATGTGAGGATACAAAAATGATGGGGCGTATTGAACTCGAGCCAAAGAGAGGAGGGAGTGGTATTGGGGGAGCAATGGGGCACAGACCACCTCCTTGTCACAGATATGTGACAAGGTTTTTCCCGAGAATAAGAAAACTGGCTCAGGTGCCAAGACACAATCCATGGAAACAAAAGGATTTAACCTAAGTCTAAACTCATTTTTCTCAAAGCAAAGCTCTGATAAATTCTTGACGTGCCTTAAATAACTCCTGGAGGATAATTTATCAATTAAATGTTGGAAAACACAGTAAAGCCATTATCAATGTGGAATTAGTTAGGACTGACTCAGATTTGGTTGGGGCTAGAAACATGATGGAATGCTAAGCTGAAAGTGACAAAGTCATCTCGGAGAATTTATCATCATTTAAACTAGAGTTACTGAAGTCTTACTTATGTCTCCTTAAGCCGTATCGGCCTGGAGACTCAGGGAGTCACAGGAATAATAACATTCCCGATGGCCCCTCATTTTATGCCAACACCCTTAACGTTACAGGTCCTTTCCTTCTTCAAGATGTTCAGAGGAGAGCTCCATTTATACCTCCAAACATTTATGATTTCAGTTTCACATTTGTTCGCCAATTTTGTTGCTAAGTATTTTTTGATAATTTCAAGTCGCCCGAATGCGGCAAGTAGATAGGCGTGACTGGCTCTGGCTTGACTGTAACCGCCCCGCCTTCCAGGTCTGGAGCAATTCAATCCCTGCACCCAAAAGATGCAACTTGAAACCACGCTTAGGACACTATGAGAAATTCTGAACATGGAAGGAAATGGGTCCAAGAGACAGAGATGACAACTTTTGGTCCTATTTGGATTAAGTGGTAAGCTCGGCTCTCAGACACTACAGGACTAGGTTTGAAATGAACTCCTAGCAAAATATTAAAACAGGTTGTAAAACAGATGCTTTGTCACAAAAGGGAGAGCAGAGGTCATGAGGAGCCTATCCAAACTCACTAAAAACAAATCCTTCCATGCTCACACTATCACTCCTGGAGAGTGAAAAGATAAACAGGCAGGATCCCAAGGACACCGAGTCTAGGAAGTATTAATTTCAGAGTAATGCGGTGAGGTGCCTGGACACAGTCACCCAGACTTAGGGTTCATCAACCACAGCAGTGACCCCGGGTTCTCTATTCAAGCCTATCCTGTCCACCGTTCCAGTTAATGACTTAGGGGAAGGCGCAGGAGATGGTCATACCAAATTTGCAAAGGAAATGAAAATACCAGTTATAGAGGAAAGCACCAGAACCAATACTACCTGGAGAAACTGAAGTGAGAGGCAAAAAGTAGCAAGTGAAATGTATTATTACCAGTGGTTAGCCCCAATAGTAGCAATAACAATAGCAGTATTAATCATAAAATATAAGAATAAAAGTAAAGATCAAATTTAAGGATGAAAATAATTACACAAGGATAGGACTTGAAGAAAACTGGAAGTTTATATTTTCTTAAATTTGGATTTAAAATTAAGTACATATTTACTATTTACCATCTCTATATCATATCCATTTTTTTAAAAAAATAAGAGCTTTAGCAGTCTCATTGTATTCTATATTGGCCAGAACACATTTTTTGTTGTAATCACCTGTTGAATAAGAACATTACCAAACTGTAATGATTCTAGAAGTGTACAAGCAGGATGGTAGAATATAGAAATGTACATCCAGCAAGAACCTTGAAGACCACAACCCCAACATGAACAAATTGAGACTGTCGAGATCCTAGAAGACTGAGATAAGTATCACCATTTTATCAAAGCTCACTTAGAACCCAATCTATATACAGGTCACATAAAGAACATTTACAGGAATTAAGATTATATAATCTGGAAGAAGGAAAACATAATGGTGGAGTGGTGAGAGGGGTGGTTACCTAACAGAGAAGCCATCAAGTGAATCGAGAGGGAAGATTCAAGATCAAGGGTGTTGAGTTACAGCAGGGAGGTGCGTTAGAACTTTATACCGGTGAGAACTGTAAACAGCCAGAGTGGCTCATCTCTCCACGAGGAGAGGGCAAGGTCACCAGGGATGTTCAAAGAAAGAGTAATCACTCACTGGGAATGCTGCAGAAGAACTTGCAACACCGAACAGGAAAGTGAAGGCCATTAAACTGTCAGATTCTGGATTTCACGAAACCTCGGAACCTGGCCTACAGTC
Source organism: Lontra canadensis (assembly GCF_010015895.1). NCBI lineage: Eukaryota > Metazoa > Chordata > Mammalia > Carnivora > Mustelidae > Lontra > Lontra canadensis. The sequence goes on from NW_022631038.1 coordinate 7,450,597, forward strand.
ACCACCTTTTTATTGTGTGCAGTGAGGACATTAAGAAAAACAACCACCACTTGGGGCGCCTGGGTGGCTCAGTGGGTTAAAAGCCTCTGCCTTCGGCTCAGGTCATGATCCTGGGGTCCTGGGATCGAGCCCCGCATCGGGCTCTCTGCTTGGCAGGGAGTCTGCTTCCCCCCTCTCTCTCTGCCTGCCTCTCTGCCTACTTGTGATCTCTGTCTGTCAAATAAATAAAAAATAAAATCTTAAAAAAAAAAAAAAAAGAAAGAAAAACAACCACCAAGTACAATAACTGCACTTCATTCAGGACATTTCAACCCCGAAATTTAATTAAGTTCAAAAACAAAGACTTTCCTCTAACTTGAAACGATTTGGCTTTATTTTCCTCATTCCACCATGGGCTGGTGAATTTACTCTTCATGGAACATTGTATTTCCCAAAGAAGGCCATCGAACCATATCCCATTCCCCATGTTTTTCTACAATGTGACGTCAGCTCTCCTGCCACTGAGTGATGGATTCTGTGTTCTTTCCCTTGGGCCTGGGGACTCTCGTGGCAGCCTCACCAACGAAGTCTGGCAAAAGTGAGGCTCTATGACTTCCACCGCTGGGCCATTTAAAAAAACTCCATGGCCTTTCACCTTGTTCTCTTGCTTGGGGGCCTCCTCCTGGGAACCCAGCTGCCACGGCTACGGAGGCGCTCAGGCCACGCAGAAAGGCCAGGCATGTCTCGGTTCTCCAGCCAACGCCCAGCTGAGGTCACAGACAAGGAAGGAAGGTAGGAAAATAGAGGTTTGAGGTATCTGACGCATGAGAAAGAAAGAGTTCAAGAAAAATAGCTCTACATTGGTCAGAGAATAAATTCTATTTTAAAACAGCCACTGTGTGCGACAGCCAATTGCACAGCTCGGTGGCGGCCCAGACTACTCGGGATGAATTCCACCCTCCTAGGGTGACACTCAAGGCCAGGAGTGGCCATGCAGGGATGGTATAAACAATCTCCCATAATTATAAAAACACCCAAGCTCATTGCTGTCTAAGACTCATAATGCAAATGTGTGTTCTCATTTTTATAGAGAAGGATCCTGAGACTCCAAGACTAGTCATGACCTGGCCCTTCCCGCGCAGGTCATCGGTGTTGGCCACCCCCAGGGTGAGCAGTCAGGCAGCTGTCACGTTCCCGTCCTGTCACAAGGCTTGCCAACGCGTGAAGGCCACCACCTCCCTTCCACTGAGCAAGGCCACACAGCTGACACAGATTTGTGCCAGTAGCTTCCCCAGGGGAATACACAGCAGACATGCGTAAATGAATAAACCTCGGGCTTGATGTTCTGTCTTTATCCAAAACCAAAAAAATGATTTTTTTTTTCCTTTCATTCTTCTCTGGGGCCATCTCAGTGCCGGCCCACCTCTCTGGCCATAGGCCGGCCCTCTGGTTCCCGTGTGGGTGACATGAAGGGTCCATGTTCCCTTCCCATCGCGTCTTGCTAAGCCGAGTTGCTGCTAAGCTGACTTGTCTGATTTTTGCCCTGTCCTTGCATGTGGGGTCGACTCCCTGGCAGGGGCCTGTTTTTCTTTGCTTATGTCTGCTTTTTTCTAGAGCACTCTTCCGCTTAGGCAAACGGTTTGTATTTTCTTTTCCTTTCCGTGAATAAATAGCAGAACCGAACAAGAACTCAAAGTTGTCTGATTTCTGATTCATTCTCTTCCTACTGTATTACAAAGTTTCGTGCTACACGGCATGGATTTTGTAAGAAACGTAGTTCCACAAATGTTCACTGAGTACCAGGCTCTCTGCTAGGAGGCAGGGAAACCGACACAGTTAGCTCAAGGATCTTTCGGTCCAGGGGGTACGGTAGACACGCAGGCCATCACGATAGTGTGTGTTAAGGCATGTGTTAGGCAAACACAGAAAACCAGAAGGAAGAGCCCCCCCACCCAGTGCAGAGGAGGGGTGCTTTGATTCTGGGGGAGATGCCTTGTGGCACGAAGGGACAATGCCCATGGAGAGAGGGAGAGAGCCCCCACGTGCAGGAGAGCTGTGTTTCTTCCCTCTGACAGCCTTGAGACAGGGACGGATGAAGTTCGGACTTTGGAGCTGATGGCAATAGGAATCAGAAAGGAGTGCAGAAAGATGTGAAAAGAGAGCCAAGGTATTTTCCACAGAGGAGATGGGTATATGAAAACGATGGGGACATCGTCCCTGGCTGCAAGGAGCTCATCACCTCCCAGGAGAGACAAATACATAAACAAATCATTACAGAACAATTCACTTGGTTCTAAAGATACGGTACACAAAGGGCTGGGGGACCCAGAAGAAGAGGAAGCCGCTAACCCCGCCTGGGAGGAGAGAGAAAGGTTTTGTGCAGGTGGCAGTTGAGCAAGATGACAGATGAGTGGGTGGCCAGCAGAGGAGGTGGACCTTTGGTGGGACCAGGAAAGGCCCCTCCAGTTCATTACCCAAGCGACACTAGGTGACCAAATGTTTGCCGTTCTCTTCACATTTCAAAGCCTCAGGAATCTGTCAGGTCCTGTTAGAGACAGCAAATGTTAAACTGTAACTTACTGCTCTCTTCTCAAGGATTCTGAAGGTTTGTTTGCAGAGGACGCTCTGTCAGGGCATTCTAGAAACAAAAGCAACTTTTCAGAGGTCCTTGCAGAACCGGGAAGCTCTGCTCATTTCTAGAGGCTCGGTCCTCTCAAGCTTTGTGGTGTGATCACAAACTCAGGAGCAAGCGGGCCTAGTGTGGGCTGTGCCAGGGTGGGGCTCATCTGTGCCCAGTCTTGCCCATCGCCCCCTCCCCCGCCCGACAAACTGACTCCGAAACCATGCATCCAAGTCACCAGCTTAGAAAGAATCTTCCTTCTCTTTCGTGGCACCAAATTTTGCCAAGAACTGAAATGGGAAGAATGCTACATGTACTGCGTTCTTCACACACTCCGACAGATACATTGGTTACTCACAAAAAGTCATGGGATACAGGCTTCTCTTGTTTTTTTTTTTTTTTACACACAGCTCAATCTTGGTACACAGACAAGGCGAGGCTAAAAGAATATCTGTCACTACTGACAGCACAACACGCCTTCTGCTTTGGAGGGAAGGATGGTCAGAAGAGACTCAGGTTCACTAGAGGAGCGGAACTCTGAGGTTTATGGTGACGGTTGTAGAAATGTTGAACTAGGAACAATATAAGTAATTTGAAAGGACGGATAGTCATTGATCAGGGAAATACAAACAGAAGACACAAGAATAGTAACATTAATAAAAGGTAATATGAAATTCCACTTTAAAAAGTCACAGAATTATTTGGCAATGTTAGAAAAAGATAGTAGAATCATGAATCTTTCAGTACTAAGTAACATAGTAGTAAACACATGTGAGAATAAGTCTTAAAATCTACATGGAATTTGGTAACACCACAATCACTATGACACAAGGCTTCTCGACCGTGGCGATCTTGTCCCCTCTGGGACATTTGGCGATATCTGGAGACATCTGTGGTCATCCCAGCGAGCTGGGGGGAGGTTGCAGGCAACAGTGCAGGCCAGGGAGGCTGACAGGCCTCTGTAAAGCCCAGGACAGTCCCACAACCAGGAGTTGTCTAAGCAAAGTGTCCACAGTGCCAACGATGCTGAGGACAGAGAAGGACCGAGCGCAGCTGCAAATACTGACAGGTGTGGAGATCGCCATGTCCTAGGTGGTGCTGGGTCCCCCAAAAAGTGATGTTCAAGTCCTACCTCCAGTGAGTGCGACCTTACTTGGAAATAGGGTCATTACAAATATAATCCAATCCAGACGATGTCGTACTGGAGTCTAGGGGGCCCTCATCCAGTAACTGGGGTCCTTATAAGAAGAGGGAAATTTGGACAAGGACATGCAGAGAAGGCGGCTCCGTGAGCCAACGGAAGCAGACATCGGAGGATGTGTGCACAAGCCAAGGCCTGCCCGCCACCAGCAGAAGCTCGAGAAGCCGGAGCAGACTCTCTCTCAGAGCCCCGAGAACCAGTCCTGCCGAACCGCTTGGATCTGGGACTTGCCACTTTCGTCCGGATCTGCGAGAGCGGACGTTTCAGCTGTGTGAAGCCCCCCAGCGGTGCCTTGTTACAGTGGCCCCCGGACCCTGCCACACACATGGAAATCCATTCACCCCCAAGCTGTCCGGGTCTGTTGCTTCCTTACCATGAACGCATCTCTGCTTTTCTCGGGTATTTATGTGCAGAAGCGGTCACTATGACACCTTCCACACTCTAACTTACTTGATGCGCAGATGCATTTCCACCACCAAACTTAGTGCCTGGGTTGGGGAGCGAGAGCCACCTCAAATCCCATGGTTTTATCAAACAGACGGTGTGCCAGACGGGCCAGAGAGCCAGGGAAGGTGTGCACCAGAAGACAAGAAAAAGGGACCGCAGAGCCCGAGGCCCCGAGGCCACGAACCTCCTACGCACGGTCCCGCACCTCCGCCATCCTGACAGCCGGTGAGAACCGTGTGGGACGGGGAGGACACGGGCAGCGGGAACTTTTCAAAAACTCTTCTGCCATGAGGACCTTGTTCCCAGCTGCCTCCTCTCATGATACTTAACAGGATCAGACATGGGACAACAGAGAGGCTTTACAGCAAGAAAGGGGTCGCAGCAGCACTCGGCAGCGTCATTCTACAAAACAAATAGAAAGCCTACAAGTTGCAAAAAAAAAAAAAAAAAAAAAGTAGGGGTTTGTGTGTGTGCGTGCGTGTGTGTGTGTGTGACAGTGAGGGAGGAAAAGAAGGAGGCAGGGAGGGTGTGGATAAAATAATAAAGCATTTGAGAAGGTGAGAAAGAAGGAACGAGTTTCCTTTTTTCAGTGAAACCTAAATGACAGGTTCCAGACCTTAGCAGCCAAGCTGGGTTTCCCGCAAATACATGAGCGGTCACGGTCACGTAGCAACTTGAGCCCACGTCTGTTTGGCTGGGGGTGTTCTGTCCATGGATCTAGCCGTGCTTCTGCTTTGGTACGAACGCCCACAGTCTCGGCAGAGAGTCAGGCCAGAAGCACACTGTCGTGGTTAATGATCATCTAGGAAAACAGGGTCACTTGGCATAAGTTCACACGCCCCCACCTTTTTGCTCAGCTATTTGGGTAGTCTGACGGGTGGTTTCCCTTGCAGTGTCCTAAATTTCAAATTCATTTTTCTCTTTAAAAAACAGATTCATATTGTTAGGGCTACTTGATTGCTGTTTTTTAATTAAAAAGTCTTGATTAAAATGTTTTCACTAAACACGTACTGGCAAACTCTCAAATTATTTCAAAACATTTCATTCTTTGCTTTTCCGTTCCCAGTGCTGTCCCAGCCACCCTGTGGGGACTCAGCTGTGGCTGCAGACTTGTCAGGCAGACGTAGCCAGCAGCCAACAACAGATGGCCAGACCCTGTCAGTCACTGCTGATCTGGGCCAAATCCCGAAGAGCGAGCATTTCAGGAAGCTGGTCACCTTCCAAGGTAACCCAAACAAAAAGGAACCAGGAATACCTACTAGAGTGACAACTTGTAATAAGATAAAGGCAAAGATTAACAATTTAAAAATCAGAATTATCTGTTAAAAATTTACCTTACTTGACCATAAAGATTAGGAGTGCTTTTCTTTCTTCCATTATCAGAAAGCCAAGAGGATTTTAATAAAATTGTGCTAAATTATTCCAAGGGGGAAATGTAAGAAATTATACAGTCTGATACAATTCTCCTCCCAGATCCTGAGGGTTACAGCCCATTTAGAGTAAAACTAAAAAATACTTGACTTACCCTTTGTTTGATTTAGCATCTAAATAGACTATTCACTATTGAAGAAATAGGGGATCATATGAACTTCAGATATATTAAAAGAGGAAAACAATATTCCTCCTCTAAATTAGAGTATATCCTCTGTTCTCTAAATATCAATAGAATATGTGTATATCTTTGCTTACTACGCTAATGGTTAACTTCCATCTAGTTTTAAAAACTTTAATGTTAATTTTCATAAATTATCAAAGAAACTGAAATTAAAATATCTAATCGAGTCATTCCACACTGACAGCAATATTGTTTTTCAGGTTATTTCAAATGAGTTCGCTGTGGTTGACCTTTTTTATCCAAAAAACGGAGACTCTATTTGAAAATCTGCATCCTAAGATAAAAGACATTATCCTGTATGAACTGCGGTAATGCACCAGCGCCAATCACACTATTAAATGGCTTGGGCAGACAATAAGAACAAAACGCTGAACCTGTCAACCCTCTGGTTTTATGGGTCTCCAGATAATATAAGGCACAACAACGAAAGACCATGTGTCTCTGCATCCAAACGCTAAACTGCAGAAAGCCACGTAATAAAGATATATTAAAATAACCCAAAGGGAAACTCTTCCTGCCAATAAGCTATATGGTGCAGTATGAGACAGGAGATTTTTTTTTCCTTGAGACATAAGTGAAAATGTAATTAGGTTTGTCCTAAGAATTGGCTAACGTTTTCCTCTTATGCTGTAGTTTCTCTTAAAACTGTTCCTTCTTAATGATCTCCTGGCTCATATTAAATTGCAAACATAAATTCAACAAATGACTACAATGGTCTTAAAAAGGATAGAAGGTATGGAATATTTGCTTGCTTCACCAAATGAACTTAAAACTTTATATATACATTTTTGACCATTGCCTCTGACTCCTGGAGAATGCTGTTGCAAATTTCTATCTCCACAACAGAATGTTAGCCCCCTTTTTACTTTCTCTGTTTTTAAGCAGAAAAAAAAAAAGTAAAACTATCCTTTTACTTGTATTAGTTCATTTTAAGAATGCTGACTAAGCAAAATATTAGAAAATGTATACATGTTTTAAAAAAAAAAGAAAAATTACCCTCATAACCCAAGCATGACAATTATTTCTACTTTGCATATCTTCCACCTTCCTGTCCACAGTTAGTTTTAAGCATAATATACATGCAAGTTTATATTCTGCTTTTTTAATTTAAAATTATAACAAAACACTGACTAAGCAAAATATAGAAAATGTATAAATGTTTAAAAGAAAAGAAAAATTACCCTCATAACCCAAGCATGACAATTATTTCTACTTTGCATATCTTCCATCTTCCTGTCCACAGTTTTAAGCATAATATACATGCAAGTTTATATTCTGCTTTTTTTATTTAAAATCATAACAAAACACTTCCCCAAATGTCCACAGATATAATTTCCACTTATAGGATAGTGACTTATTGCTATGTGACATATTTTTGTTCCTCCAATGTTTTACTATTGTAGATGGGGTTGCAGTTAATATCTTCATGTTTCTAGAACAGGAATGTTTAAGCAGAGACTGATAACCTTTCAACAGCAGGTTTGTCATTCTAGCAACCGGGCAGGGGTGGGGGTGGGGGGAAGGTTAGGGGTGGGAGGAAGGGAGGGAGGTTTGGAGGGAGGGATGACTCACTGGAGAAATTTCTATGTCTCTTCCATCCTTAAATTCTACGATCCCTTCCATCACCATGATATGCGGGATTTTCCTTGGCGCTGTCCTCTAGCATTTTTCTAACTGTTACAAATTAATTATCGTAAGGTGATTTCAAATACCTTTTGGGAAAGTCGCAGCTAGCATGAAACGAAGGAGTGAAGGTAAAGGTCACCTGGCTTTGTTTGTGGTGAGTTCAATGCCACTATTACTGTTTATATAGCACTGCAGATATGCTAACATACTTTAGAGATTGCAATTAAATAATTTTTAAAAAGCAAATGCACTCTGTCTTAAGTATGTTTTCTCTACCATCTTGTTCTGTATTCGTCTTGAGCAGCAATTGTCATCTCATGGATTTTATTTCCACTTGCGGCTAATTATATTTTCTCATTCCTATCATCTAAATAATGTTGCTACTATCTTTTGTTTTCAAGTCTCTGAAAATTTTTTAAAGAATTTTAAAGCTTTTTATTGACCTCCTTGGTGCCCCACTGCAATAATAAATTCTCAGTCAGACGCTAAGCAGGATTTATAAATGTCTAACTTCTTAGTTGTGATGGACTGGAAACACCCGATTTAAAGGTTCTTAGTGTATAATGGAACCCCCCCCCCACACCACCACACACACACACACACATCACTATTTACAAAGGGACAGCTAGGACCAAATTTCTGTTTTAGAGTAAGGATTTCAGAGGAAGTTTATATGGTACTAAAGGCTACCAGGTACAAAATGCTGTAAGATTTCTCTCTGGTCTAGTTTATTTCAAAGTTGCAGTCTACTATAACATTAGAACCTAGGAACTCCATGAGAAGAGAAGTCTTATTTTCTTGTTCAGTGTAACCGCCAGGGAAAACAGGCTAGTAGTACTCAAAAAGTGAAACACAAAGTTACTATATGACCCAACAGTTCCACTTGGTAGACATAAATCTAAGAGAAATGAAAACATATACCCACACAGAAATTTGCACAGGAATGCTCATAGCAGCACTGTTCATAATAGACAAAGAGCAGAAATAGCTCAAATGTCCATCAGCTGATCAATCAGTGGACAAAGTAGCGCAGACCCAGGCAACAGAATATGATTCAGCCATAAAAAAGGGTGAGGGACTGACAGAAGGGAGACACTGAGGAACCTTGAAAACGCTATGCTAAGTGAAAGTAGCAAGTCACAAACCACAACATACAGCATGATGCCCCAGGATGGAGTGTCTGGAACAGGCTAATCCCTAGAGAGAGAAAGTTGATTCGTGGTTGCCAGGAGTTGGGGGGTGGGGGTAGAGATGGGCAATGAGTGCTAACGGATGTGGGGGTTTGGGGGGGTTGGGGTGAGAAAAGGGATGAAAAGGCTCAGAAGTGAGATAGTGCTGGTTGTACAACCCTGCAAATATCCTAAGACCGCTGAATTGCTCACCTTAAAAGGGTAGATGGCAGATGAACTACATATGAAAATACATATTAAAAATTTTTAATGATATCACAAAAAATAATCCTGTCCAGGAGTGCCTGAGTGGCTCAGTGGGTTAACTGTCTGCCTTTAGCTTAGGTTATGATCTCAGGGTCCTGGGATCAAGCCCCACATCGGGCTCCCTGCTCAACAGGCAGCCTGTTGCTCCCTCTCCCTCTGCCTGCCTCTCCCCCTGTTCCTCCTCTCTCTCTCTATCTCTCTGTCAAATAAATAAATAAAATATTTAAATCACCATCATCATCATCATCATCATCATCATCATCCTGCCCATTGCTTTGCAAGAAGAAACACATTAAATGGGGAAAAGAAGATTTTTAAATTATAAACTCCTATATTTTGAGGGTAAATATGTCTTATTCACCTTTCTAAGTGCAGGAGCTATTATGCTCCCTAGCCTGTAGACTATACCTTCTGCATCAGTGAATATGCTTCCCATTATCAGTTAAGGAAAATGCAACTCAAACTCACCTAAATAAGAGGAATTATGGGTCCATTTGACTTAAAAAGTCCAGATTTAAGCTTCAGGTAAGGCCGGGTCATCAGGGACCCAATTTCTTTCTTTATCTCAATTCTGCTCTTCTTTAACAACTTTAACCCCTAACTGGATTCCTTCTTACTCTTAAGACAGCATCCAGTAGTTTCTAAAGCCACAGGCTTCCTTATTTAAGTCCCCGGTAACTGACTCAAAGTCCAGGAAATGATTAACCCTTGGTCTTTACTGGGCTGATTTAGGTCTTGCACCAAAATGAAACGAATCCCTGAATCTAGCAGGCTGTGTCAGAGAGTAAAGCAGAGTGGCCCAGAGCTGAGAAGCAAAGCTGAGGCACTCTTCTCGGTGGGAAAAGAGCCACTCATTCAAAACCCAACTAGAAGAGACAGGGAGAGAGACACAAGAACAAAGGGGTTTTGATTCCAATTAGGAGGGCTTCTAGGCTCTAAGTGCTGATTATTTGGTGGTTGGGCTGGGGATGGGTTGAAAATTCCTCCTTTTGCTGTGTTGTTCTTTACATTTATGTGTGACAAAATGCACGTGTCGTTTTCTCAGGTAAGATCTCAGTAAGAGACGTCAGACTCCGTAGCAGCACCTTTAGGTGCAAGAGTAGAGCCAGACAATTAGATGTATATTTTAAAAAACAATGGTAAACACTTGTTTGAACTCAATCAGTCTCACCCCTCTGGGTCTTCCATCAGAAAGAATGAAGAGGTGCACCTGGGTGGCTCAGTGGGTTAAAGCCTCTGTCTTCAGCTCAGGTCGTGATCCCAGAGTCCTGGGATCGAGCCCCGCATCGGGCTCTCTGCTCGGCGGGGAGCCTGCTTCCTGACTCTCTCTCTGCCTGCCTCTCTGCCTACCTGTGATCTCTGTCTGTCAAATAAATAAATAAAATCTTTAAAAAAATAAAAATAAAAATAATTTAAAAAAAAAAGAAAGAAAAAAAAGAATGAAGAAATGGTTGCTGGCGAGGGAACACGGGCATTGTCCTCGCAGCTCTAGCACCGAATGAATCAGAAAGACCAAAACAATAGGGTGACCCAACAGCAGGGGAGGAAGGAAGACGGGCCTGCGGTGTGTGGGGAGCCCTAAACCTCTTAGAAACAGGTTTCTAGGCAAGAGACAACTAAAAAATATGCCAGTTTTACTTCAAGATATTTATCCACAGATATTCGCCTCCTTTTTACATTTAGAGATTTGTAGCTTAAAAAAGACAACCGGATGCTGTCGAGTAGCAAGAGAATTCTTTACTCGTTAACCAGGGTAATGAGGAGTACATTTTCATACGAGAGATTCTTTGTGTTGGCGAGAACATAAGAAATCCTCGGACGAGAGAGTTTCTCAAGAAAAACGTTCCAGAGCAATTTGCAAATGATTGACGTCTCCCCATCAACAGGGACATAAATGACCAAAATCTTCTCTCCTCATTTTACCACAAGCCATCTTGCTTCCTGTTTCTAAGATTTTTCCAAGTCTAAAACTGATTTCGCAATTATTGAGTTTTTTCCAGCGCATGGGCAAACACACTAAGAGTAAACGAGTCTGTTGTCCTGCTCTTCCACGACCTTCAGAACACGAGCTCCAGAGTCGAAGAGAACAAAGCCGGTCTCCGCAGCTCACTGGCTAAGTGACCCAGAGCCTGAACCCTCCATCCCGTCCCCTTCAAAGAGCAGTGACAATACCCTCCTTCATAACAGTGTTGATCTTACCATCAATTGAAATAATGCCTATAAACCACTTGGTCCAGTGCCTAGAAACACCACCCAAAAAATACTGTTGCTATGTTATGATTATGATAGTTCAGAGGAAATGTGTTCCAAACACTTGAAATGCAATCATTTAAACATTATTTAATATTCCCCATGTGGCTCTAAGATCTGTACATCTGAGAAATGAGGCAGAACTCTCCTCATTGATCAGACACAGAAACTAAGGATAGAAGGACCACATATTCCACAGAGAGAAAGGCACAGCCAGACCAAAGACCTACCAGTTGCCTACAGAGGCAAAAGCTGCCAGCTCCCAGGAACGTTGATTCTTGGAGCCCCAGACTGCACTAACTAGTAGAATGATAGAGTCCCAGAAAGTTCAAAGAGGGCAAAAATCAGGCCAAACAATTATTTAATGATCTAGTTAGTTAAAACAGATCTCACAGCCTCCTAATAAAAGTAATAATGATAAGAGCCCATATACAGATTTTTTTCTAGTCACTGGAATGACTCATTACCATGTCTTGACGCGTTCCATATACTGACTCAGTAGACTTTCCACATACTGACCCCGTATATTGACTCACGGTCTTTACGACAGTCCTTCCAGATGGAGGCTCCACGGAACCAAGCAGATTGGGAAGGGCAAGTTTGGGATGCAAACCCTGACCACTTGCCTCAGCGTCCTCTGTTGCCCTCTTACCCTCCATGTTCTTCATGGCCCATGGTAGCCGCCAATCACCTGTAGCCATATTTAAAATTTAAATGAACTCACTTAAAATCAAATACAATTACAAATTCAGTTCTTCAAGTGTATTAGCCACAATTTAAGTGCAATCAATAGCCACACGCGGCCCGTAGTTTCCACTGGACAGTGTAGACAGAATCTTTCCATCATCGCAGACATTTCTCCTGCCACCCTGTGCTCCTGACCATCACACTTTGCTGTCCCAGGGACTCCAGTGGTCTGTCTGCTTTGCCTGTCTATTGTCATAGTTTCACCTGAATTTAAAAAAAAAATAAATTATTTCCTTCTCTTTGAACAAGCAGCTCACTCAGGGCCCACAATTTACACAGCTAACAGAGTAAAGGTTGCAAAGCAATTAGAAAACATATTCCCTGCTCTAAAAAACTTAGAATCTGCTTGAATAATGAGTTCTCTGAGGCCTATCACAATTGGGCAATGCTGACTTCTGGTGGAAAGAAACATAAAGGATAGGAGAAAGGCATCACACAATAAGCAGACCCGACTCGCAATACTAAATTAATTGCCAAATACTTTCCTGCACTCTTGTTGCCGAGAACCATCATTTCATTCTCCCAGAGAATCATTGACACCTGTTGTGCTTAGTTCCTTGTCCGGCCTGACCAGAGCCTGTGTGACCTGGGCTCCCCCGAAGCAAGCTATCATTTGTTCTTACAGGACCTCCCGTCAGCTGTACAATGAGAACACGGAATCCGAGGGCCTCTGACGTACGTTCTGGCTTGAAGATCCTTTGTAATAGTGGTTCTTCTGAGACAAGGATTTGTATCTAAGAAACCCCAAAATTAAACTCAGGTAGGAGTCACGAAAGCATGACAGGCATAGGGACAAAGTGAAGGGTGCTTTGTGCTGATCCCATAGTGGAATCCAGCTGCACCCCATATGGGATCTTCTATTCCTAACCAAAGTCAAAACTCCCCGAGGTGAAGGAGTGCTTGGCACCAGCCGTGTGTTTCCTGTGCGCACTTTGGCTCCCTACGCCTCCTTCTACCTTCGGTTCTACTCTGCTCCTTCCCGTCCCCCACCTCCCTCTGAAAGTGGTCCCACACACTTTTCAGGATGCAAGTGTTTCATGATCTATTATGAGAATCCGGGACTGTGTCTTCCCTCACAACCGTCCTCCTTTTCTCCCCCCCCACCTTTTCCCATTCCTCCAACTACCATCATGGGGAACGTTTTATTGTCAAAGCATCCTGCGATGTGTTTAATTCCCATCATCTCATTTAACCTCAGAGCAGCCCCATCTGGCAGGATGACAAAAGCCACTTACAGAGAGAAAACCAAGGTCTAATTCAGCCAGGCCACATAATAAGAGACGCATTCAGGTCCGAGTGTCTCCAGGGACACTGCCTCATCACTGCAGAGGGCCCTGGGCAGTTGCCTCGAACCAGCATTGCCTGGGATGGTGGGAAGAGCCTTCCCAAGGATATTTAAAAACCTGGTTTTCATCCTATTCCTGGATAACTTCAACTCTTATTTGGGGGAAATTATTTAATGTCTCTGGATTTCAGGTCTCTTATTTGTAAAATGAGGAGTTGGGGTAGAGGATTTTTGAGGTCACTTCTGGCCCCAAACCAGGATTCTACCACACCAGTACATGCACATTTCAACGTTCCTCCAAAGTACATGACTTCTGCCGCATGTTGGCAGATGACAACTAGTATTGACTGATTGTTGCTATGAGTCAGGCATTTTTCACGCAGTATCTCATTCAATCTTTATGACAATCTTGTAAAGTAAATACCACTGTGGAGTAAATTCCTTTTATGATTCTGAAACCCAGGCCCCAACTCCAAAGGACAGAGGCCAGACCCAAACTCAAGGCATCTGCCTCTCTACTGAAAGGCCATGCACTGGTTCCCAGTCATGTCCACAACTCATACCCACTGACCCTGTGGTCAGAGGCCAGACGCTGCACTTCCCATAGTATAAAATATCTAGGACTCGGGAGTCATAATGCATAAGTAGATTAACTCTCAAGGGGGAAAAAAAAAATAGAACAGAGAAAAAAACAAATATACTTTGATGACTAGCCTCCTGATAGACTTTGACAGAGCAGGCATATGCAACTTTCACCCGCCTCATTTAACCTACAGAATTAACCTTTATTGGTGAATGAAGCTGACTTCCGTGAATCTTTAAAAAAATCATATGACAAACAGTGATGTTGTAGCTCCATTAAGCTTAAAATCCTTAGTATCTATTTTTTTAACTGGCATTTCTCCCTACCAGTTGTTTTAAGGTGAAAGCAAATCCTGGCTCAGTAATACTATCAACGAATGAACATTTAGCATGTCCACACCTTAACTCACTAAAGTCCTGGGACATTAACAGCTTCATATGGGACCTGAGCCCCACCCATACTTGGCAAACCATAGTGGTATATAAGGGCAATTAGGACACTTCTGGAACTATCACTCTTTATTCTCTTGGACTAGATCTCTCCTCATGAAAGCAGTGACTATAAACTGCTTTTTTTTTTTTTTAAGATTTTATTTATTTATTTGACAGACAGAGATTACAAGGAGGCGGAGAGGCAGGCAGAGAGGGGAGGAAACAGGATCCTTGCTGAGCAGAGATCCCAATGCAGGGCTCGATCCCAGGACCGTGGGATCATGACCTGAGCCGAAGGCAGGGGCTTTAACCCACTGAGCCACCCAGGTGCCCCTATATAAACTGCTTTCTTATTAGCTTAATTAAATGCATCATATGAAAATTCCTCTTGCCAAGTGAATACAAGGATAGATGTTTGATAAAGCAAACATAGTAATATTTTAACAATAGAACCAAGGTAGTGAATATGGATGCTTACTGTACAATCCTTTTAACTTTCATATTTGAAAGTTTTTTAAATACTTGTTATGCATTCTACAGATATTATGGACTCCTTACTATATACTGGGCACTGGTAAATGCTGAAAAAGGACCTTATAGTTTAATGCAACAATTCTGCAGACCTGGCTTCTACTAGACTCAGAACCCAAAGTAGAGAACCAGATACTCTTTCAGTCCAAAGAGGAAAACCCCTAATGAGCCTATGTAGCCTGGAAAGGACGCAGTTATGTGCCAGGGATTGAGAACCAGTCAAAGATGGCAAATGAATCTGAAAGCCAATCAGAAAACTCCCTGCCCACTATCCATTCCCCCCACCTCCGTACCACTTCCAAAATCCCCCACACTAAGGGAAAGTCCCTCCCAAATAGGACATTGACCAATCAAAGACTGTCCTGAGACTTCCTCCTTTTTCTCTGTAAAACCCATTGTCCTTTTAAATCTTTGTGAGTATCTAGTAGCCAAAGGACTGCGATAGTAGCTCACTCCCTTACTATAGTAAACTCTGTGAAAACAGACTTGGATGAACTCTGTTGCGGCCTTCAACTTTCTGATAATCCTCAACTACCATCATCTACATGGTTAGTTAAAACAAATTGTGACAATTCTTAAAAACAAATGTCATACCTATATGTGTTTTCCCTCACAATCCCCTCCTTCTTTGTATTGTTCTTAAGAGAGAAGAGGATAAAGTTACCAGTTGCTTGACCAGAATGGGCAAGGAACCTCCTTCAGAGCATCTTGTTTGGGAAGGTCATCTGTAGTGCCTTTCCCTGGGGGAACATGCTGAGAATCACTAAGTGTTCAACTTTAACTCTACATCCCTATGTTAGCAAGTGCTTTGCCCACCTCATAGTAAAGGACCAGGAAATGTGGACAGTAATGGTTGCCTGTGGGATGCATATTTATGAAATACTAGCCTGAATAATCATGACTGAGTCACTCCAGCAGACTCAATAAAAATTATTGCATTGGTCCATCTGTGTTTATTCAATCTGTCCCCTCCCATCTGACCAAACACTGAAACACTCATCCTGCAAGATTAATTCAAGCCTCACCTCATATATGATGCCTTCTCTCGTCATGCCAAATCAGACGGATTAACCTCTCCTTGAAACACTCATAGTTATAGCCTTAGAAAGAAGGAAAGAAAGGGAGGAGGAAAGGGAGAGAGAGAGAGAGATGGAGGGAGGAACACAGGGAGGAAGATAAACCTGTTGTAGGGACGCCTGATTGGCTCAGTCTTTAAGCGTCTGCCTTTAGCTCAGATCATGATCCAGAGTCCTGGGATTGGGCTCTGCATCAGGCTCCCTGCTCAGTGGGAAACCTGCTTCTTCCTCTCCCACTCCCCCTGCTTGTGTTCCTTCTCTCACTGTCTCTGTCAAATAGATAAATAAAATCTTAGAAAAAAAAAAAAAAGATAAACCTTTTCTATAGTCTTGTGGAAAATGGAGAAAATCCAGGATCTTTGCAAGGACATAACCTCAATATTTTACTTCTTTTTTTAAGGTGGTATTTACTTATGAGAGAGAGAGAGAGAGAGAAGAGGAGGAGGAGGAAGAGGAGGAACACAGGGAGAGAGACCGGCAGACTCCACGCTGAGCACTGAGCCTGATGGTGGGCTCAGTCTCAGGATCCCAAAATCATGACCTGAGCCAAAACCAAGAGCCAGACGCATAACCAACTGGGCCACCCAGGTGCCCCTCAACATTTTACTTGTAAAGGTGACAGTAAGAATGGCAAATAACACTGTTCTGTTTCTTCACAGAAACAGCCATCACATTTCTCAGCTTTGACCCCAAATTTTTGCTGCTCTTCATATACACTGTCCCTCTAATTTCCTCATAGAGACTCATTAACTCTATCAACAAAGTTTCTACAAAAGGGAAGCCCTAGGAATGTAATGCAATAGGCTTTTCTGTCAATTGTCAAATGGGATGTTGGAGTTTCACTATTGGTGAGAGATGATAAAATCTAATAGGAGAGGTCAGCCCAACACAAGCCAACAGCTTTCTGACATATTATTCAAAGCTGGAAGACATGTGGGATTGTGAGTGTCTCATCTTTGGATGTCTACACACGGCACCCAGTGAAGGTCCTCTAGGGTTCCTCCAGATGGAAAGTTAGGAAAGGTGACTTCTTTAAGTCTTTCTAACTTGAAAATTCAAATAAGATCTCTAAGACAGAAATTAAATAGGGTAGGGGTGGGGAAGAAGGAAAGAATAGGGAGGAGGAAAGTTAGGAGACAAAAATGTTCCAATTTGGGTCTTGGGAGGAAGCAAGATGGAGGAGGAGTAAGAGACTGAAATAGTTTTAGGTCCTATGAGTTCAGCTAGATAGTTATCAAATCATTCTGAACACCTACAAACTCAACAGGAGATAGAAGAGGAGAAAGGCAGCAATTCTAGGAATAGAAAATCAACCACTTTCTGGAAGGTAGGACATGCAGGGAAGTGAATCCCCAGCAATGGGAAGATAGACTGTGGGGGAAAGGGCCAGCTCCCAGCAAGCAGTGCAGCAGTGGAACACAAAATCAGAACTTTTAGAAGTCTGTTCCACTGAGGGATGTTGTTCTGGAGGCTAAGTGAGGGTGGACCCATCATGGGGACAGTGTGGTCTCAGGTCCCGTGGGGTCACAGAAAGATCGGAGGTATCTGAGTGTGGCAGAGCTACCAGGTATTGGGTCAGGGAAGCCAGCTGCAGAGATGGAGCTGATGTGGGGGCTCTCAGCTTGGGGTTACCTTAAACTGTGATCCATGGCACAGCCAGACCACTGCTCTTCAAGTAGGGACCCCACAAGTGGCAGATGCGGAGAGACTCCCTCCCTCCTCTAGGAGGAGTGGTGCAGGAACACACTGAAGGAATCTGTTGGGTTTGGAGACTCCAAATGGGGCCATGTGCCAGAGAAAGAAATGCTAAGTCACAGGCCGGGTGAGCTCAGAGCATGGCCGGAGACCAGGGAGACGGGAGGGATTGACTGCTTTCCTCTGAGGGAGCACTGAGGAGTGGAGCCCCAAGCTATTGGCAGCTCCAGGCTGGAGATTGGGAGACTGTCATCTTCATTCCCGACCTCCAAAGCTCTAAGGAAACCATATAGGGAACAAAAGCTACCAAGAGCAAACCCAAGAAGATTACTTAGCCCAGTCCCTGGCGAGGGCAGGGCAATTCCACCATAGGCAAAGACATTTGAGAATCACAGCAACAGGCCCCTCCCCCAGAGATCATAAGAACATCCAGCCAAGACCAAGGACATCAATCAATGAGAACTGCAGAATTCCAGAGCTAGGGGAAAGCAACACATAGAATTCATGGCTTTTTCCCCATTATCCTTAATTCCTGAAAAGTTAAATTTTTCTAATTTTATTTTGTTCTCATTCTATTTTTTTAAGTAGAGGAAAACTCTTTCCTTTTTTAAAGATTTTTAGCTATTTTATCTTATCAATACCTTTTTTAAAAAAATCATTTTAAATTTTCATTGTTATAGTCATATTTTATGGCTTCATTGTATTTAACCTTGTTTTTTCTATACATATAGCTTTCTTTTTCTTTAAAATTTTGGGATATAATTTCTTCTAATAGACCAAAATATACCCTAATTCTAGCTCCAGTTTGATCACATTCTTTCCTCTTTTTTTTTTCTTTTTTAAGATTTTATTTATTTATTTGCAAGGGAGACAATGAGAGAGAGCATGAGAGGGGAAAATATCAGAGGGAGAAGCAGACTTCCCATGAAGCTGGGAGTGCGATGCAGAACTTGATCCTGGGACTCCAGGATCATGACCTGAGCCAAAGGCAGTCACTTAACCAACTGAGCCACCCAGGTCCCCTTTTTTCTTTTTCCAAACAACTTCTCTTATCAATTCTTTTTTTAGAATCTTTTAAAATTTTCATTTTTATAGTCATATTCCATCACTTCAGGTTTACCCTTGTTTTTGTATATATATAAGTTTTTCTTTCTTTAAAGTTTTGGAAGGTAGTTTCTACTAAGACACCAAAATACACCCAAAATCAAGTGGGTGGCTTTTTTCGATTCACCAGTATAATATATATATATATATATATTGTATTTTGTATTTTTTACTTTTTTCCCCTTTTCTTCTCCCCCTGGTTTCAGGTCTATTCTGATTGGGTTAGCATATATTTTTCTGGGGTCTTGGCCACCCTTTTAATATTTTATACTCTCATTCATATATTCTTATCTAAATAAAATGACAAGGCAGAAAAAAATCACCACAAAAAAAAGAACAACAGGCAAAACTGATGGCTAGGGACCTAATCAGTACAGACATTGGTATATGTCAGAACTAGGGTTCAGAATGATGAATATCAAGGTGCTAGCTGGGCTTGAAAAAGGCATGGAAAATACTAGAATCCCTTTCTGGAGAAATAAAAATCCCTTTCTGGAGAAATAAAAGAACTAAAATCTAACCAAGTTGAAATCAAAAAAGCTACTAAATGAAGTACAGTCAAAAATGGAGGCTCTTACTGCTAGGATAAATGAGGCAGAAGAGAGAATTAGTGATATAGAAGACCAAATGACAGTGAATAAAGAAGCTGAGCAAAAGAGGGACAAACAACTACTGGAACAGGAGGGGAGAATTGGAGAGATAAGTGACACCATAAGATGAAACAATATGAGAATAACTGAGATTCCAGAAGAAGAAGAAAAAGAGAGAGGGGCAGAAGGTATATTGGAGCGAATTATAGTAGAGAATTTCCCTAATATGGCAAAGGGAACAAGCATCAGAATCCAGGAGGCAAAAAAAAAAACCCTCAAAATCAATAAAAATAGGTCCACACCCCGTCATCTAATAGTAAAACTTACAAGTAATAGTGACAAAGAGAAAATCCTGAAAGCAGCTCGGGACAAGAAGTCTGTAGCATAAAATGATAGAAATATTAGATTGGCAGCAGACTTTTCCACAGAGACCTGGCAGGCCAGAAAGGACTGGCATGATAGATTCAGAGCCCTAAGTTAGAAAAATATGCAGCCAAGAATACTATACCCAGTTAGGCTGTCATTGAAAATAGAAGGAGGGGCACCTGGGTGGCTCAGTGGGTTAAAGTCTCTGCCTTCAGCCCAGGTCATGATCCCGGGGTCCTGGGATGGAGCCCCACATCGGGCTCTCTGCTCAGCAGGGAGCCTGCTTCCCTTCCTCTCTCTCTGCCTGCCTCTTTGCCTACTTGTGACCTCTGTCTGTCAAATAAATAAATAAAATCTTAAAAAAAAAAAAAAAAAGAAAATAGAAGGAGAGATAAAAAGCTTCCAGGACAAACAAAAGTTAAAAGAATTTGCAAACACCAAACCAGCCCTACAGGAAATATTGAAAGGGGTCCTTTAAGCAAGAAGAGAGCCTAAAAGTAGTAGACCAGAAAGGAACAGAGACAATACACAATAACAGTCACCTTGCAGGCAATACAATGGCACTAAATTCATATCTCTCAATAGTTACCCTGAATGTAAATGGGCTAAATGCCCCAATCAAAAGACACAGGATTTCAGAATGAATAAAAAAATAAGACCTATTCATATGCTGTCTATAAGAAACTCATTTAGACCCAAAGACACCTCCAGATTTAAAGTGAGGGGGTGGAAAACAATATACTATGCTAATGGACAACAAAAGAAAGCTGGGGTGGCAATCCTTATATCAGATAAATTCGATTTTAAGCCAAAGACTATAATAAGAGATGAGGAAGGACACTATATCATACTCAAAGGGTCAGTACAACAAGAAGACCTAACAATTTTAAATATCTATGCCCCTAACATGGGAGCAGCCAATTATACAAACCAATTAATAACAAAATCAAAGAAACACATTGACAATAATACAATAATAGTAGGGGATTTTAACACCCCTCCACTGAAACAGACAGATCATCCCAGCGAAAGATCAACAAGGAAATAAAGGCTTTAAATGACACACTGGACCAGATGGACATTGCAGATATATTCAGAACATTCCATCCCAAAGCAACAGAATACACATTCTTTTCTAGGGCATATGGAACATTCTCCAGAATAGATCACATTCTGGGTCACAAATCAGGTCTCAACCAGTAGCAAAAGACTGGGATCATTCCTTGCATATTTTGGGACCACAATGCTTTGGAACTAGAACTCAATTGCAAGAGAAAGTTGGAAAGAACTCAAATACATGGAGGCTAAAGAGCATCCTACTAAAGAACAAGTGGGTCAATCAGGAAATTAAAGAAGAAGTGAAAAAATTCATGAAAACAAATGAAAATGAAAACACAACTGTTCAAAATCTATGGGACACAGCAAAATCTATGGGACTCCAGCGGTCCTGAGAGGAAAGTATACAGACATACAAGGCTTTCTCAAGAAACAAGAAAAGTCTCAAGTACACAACCTAACAGTACACATAAAGGAGCTGGAGAAAGAACAGCAAAGAAAGCCTAAACCCAGCAAGAGAAGAGATATCATAAAGATCAGAGCAGAAATCAATGAAATAGAAACCAAAAGAATGGTAGAACAGATCAATGAAACTAGGAGCTGGTTCTTTGAAAGAATTAATAAGATTGATAAATACCTGGGCAGACTTATCAAAAAGAAAAGAGAAAGGACCCAAATAAATAAAATCCTGAATGATAGAGGAGAGATCACAACCAACACCAAAGAAATACAAATATAAGAACAAATTATGAGCAAGTATACACCAGCAAATTTGACAATCCAGAAGCAATGGATGCATTCCTAGGGACATATAAACTACCAAAACTGAACCAGGAAGAAATAGAAAACCTGAACAGACCCATAACCAGTAAGGACATTGAAGCCCTCATCAAAAATCTCCCAACTAACAAGAGCCCAGGGCAACATGGCTTCCCAGGGGAATTCTACCAAACATTTAAAGAAGAATTAATACCTATTCTCCTCAAACTGTTTCAAAAATTAGAAATGGAAGGAAAACTTTCAAACTCATTTTATGAGGCCAACATTCCCTTAATCCCAAAACCAGACAAAGACCCCATCTAAAAGGAGAATAACGGACCAATATCCTTGATGAACACGGATGTGAAAATTCTCACCAAAATACTAGCCAATAGGATCCAACAGTATATTAAAAGGATTATTCACCAGGACCAAGCGGGATTTATTCCTGGGCTGCAAGGATGGTTCAACATCCGCAAATCAATCAATGGGATACAATACATTAATGAAAGAAAGAACAAGAACCATATGATACTCTCAAAAGATGCTGAAAAAGCATTTGACAAAGTACAGCATCCTTTCTCAATCAAAACTCTTCAAAGTGTAGGGATAGCCTCAATATCATCAAAAGCCATCAATATCATCAAAGCCATCTGTGAAAAACCTCAATATCATCAAAGCCATCTATAAAAAACCCACAGTGAATATCATTCTCAATAGGAAAAAACTGAGAGCTTTTCCCCTAAGGGCAGGAACATGGCAGGGATGTCCACTACCACCACTGCTATTCAACATAGTACTAGAAGTCCTAGCCTCAGCAATCAGACAACAAAAATAAATTAAAGACACCCGAATCAGCAAAGAAGAAGTCAAACTCTCACTCTTTGCTCCCAGTATCATATGATACTTTATGTGGAAAACCCAAAAGACTCCACTCCAAAACTGCTAGAACTTGTATAGGAATTCAGAAAAGTGTCAGGATATAAAATCAATGCACAGAAATCAGTTGCATTTCTCTACCCCAACAACAAGACAGAAGAAAGAGAAATTAAGGAGCCAATCCCACTTACAATTGTACCCAAAACCATAAGATACCTAAAAACCATAAGATAACCAAAGAGGCAAAGAATCTGTACTCAGAAAACTATAAAGTACTCATGAAAGAAACTGAGGAAGACACAAAGAAATGGAAAAACATTCTGTGCTCATGGATTGGAAGAACAAATGTTGTGAAAATGTCTATGCTACCTATAGCAATCTACACACTTAATGCAATCCCTATCAAAATACCATCAATTTTTTTTCAAAGAAAGGGAACAAATAATCCTAAAATTTATATGGAACCAGAAAAGACCCCAAATAGCCAGAGGAATGTTGAAAAAGAAAGCCAAAGTTGGTGGTATCACAATTCTAGACTTCAAGATCTATTACAAAGCTGTCATCATCAAGACTGTATGGTACTGGCACAAAAACAGACACATAGATCAATGGAACGGAATAGAGAGCCCAGAAATAGACCCTCAACTCTATGGTCAACTAATCTCCGACAAAGCAGGAAAGAATGTCCAAAGGAAAAATGTCTCCTAAACCAATGGTGCTGGGAAAATTGGACAGCCACATGCAGAGGAATGGAACTGGACCATTTCCTTAAACCACACACGAAAATAGACTCAAAATGGATGAAAGACCTCAATGTGAGACAGGAATCCATCAAAATCCTTGAGGCGCACACAGGCAGCAACCTCTTCGACCTCAGCTGCAGCAACTTCTTCCTAGGAACATCGCCAAAGGCAAGGGAAGCCAGGGCAAAATGAACTGTTGGGACTCCATCAAGATCAAAAGCTTTTGCACAGCAAAGGAAACTTAACAAAACCAAAAGACAGCTGACAGAACGGGAGGAGATATTTGCAAATGACATAAAGGGCTAGTATTTAGGGGTTAGTATTCAGATAAAGGGTTAGTATTCAGAATCTATAAAGAACTTACCAAACTCAACACCCAAAGAACAACTAATCCGATCAAGGAATGGGCAGAGGACATGAACAGACATTTCTGCAAAGAACACATCCAGAGGGCCATCAGACACATGAAAAAGTGTTCCACATCACTTGGCATCAGGGAAATACACATCAAAACCACAAAGAGATACCACCTCACACCAGTCAGAATGGCTAAAATTAATAAGTCAGGAAACGACAGATGTTGGCGAGAATGTGGAGAAAGGGGAACCCTCCTACACTGTTGATGAGAATGCAAACTGGTGCAGGCACTCTGGAAAACAGCATGGAGGTTCCTTGAAAAGTTGAAAATAGAGCTACCTTATGACCCAGCAATCACACTACTTGGTACTTACCTTAAAGATACAAATGTAGTGATCCGAAGGGGCATGTGCACCTAAGTTTAGAGCAGCAATGTCCACAATAGCCAAACTATGGAAAGAACCTAGATGTCCATCAACAGATGAATGGATAAAGAAGATGTGGAGTACATATACAATGGAATACTAGGCAACCATCAAAAGAAATGAAATCTTGCCATTTGTGATGACGTGGATGGAACTAAAAGGTATTATGCAGAGCAAAATAAGTCAATCAGAGAAAGACAATTATCATATGATCTCCTTGATATGAGGAATTTCAGAGGCAGAGTGGGTGATTGTGAGGGATAGGGAAAGAAAAAATGAAACAAGATGGTATCAGGAGGGAGACAAACTATAAGAGACTCTTAATCTCACAAAACAAACTGAGGGTTGCTGGGGGTTGGGGGGTCGGAATAGGGTGGTTGGGTTATGGACATTGGGGAAGATATGTTTTATGGTGAGTGCTATGCAATGTGTAAGCCTGGTGAGTCACAGATCTGTACCCCAGGGCAAATAATACATTATATGTTAATAAAAATAATTTTTTAAAAATATCCCAATTTGTATTATGGTTACAAATTCTGTACTAGGTCCATCGGCTTGGAACTCATGGTACACTTCAGGCTCCTAGAATAAAAGCCTGGGATTTGTGATCTGATCAGGCTGGGCTACAGTATTTCTCCGGCTCTGTTTAAGTACACTGCTGACCTGCTATCTCTGACACCATTGAGAGTGTTCCTGCAGACCCAGATAGACAGTTAGGTTAGGCACAGCAGAAAATGGGCCACCTGATGACTCAGAAGCTACTCCTCAGCCTGAGGTTCAAAACACCTCCAGGTCTACTCAGCATTGAGCGGCTGGTTCCAGAGGGGAAGCCAGGATGCTGGGACCATGCAGGGAGCACAGCAGTCCTGAGGTGAATCCTAGACCCCTCTAACAGTCGAATGAATTTGGCCTTCTCAGAACTCATGTCATCATCCAATGAACCTTCACTTTCTCACTGAGAAACAGAAGTATATGTACAATTGTGCACATAAATTAGAAAACAGAGTAAACACGAATGAGAAGGCTACTATTGCTTACTTGGAAAAGAAAAGAAAACGGCAAACTTTTTTTTACATCTGATCACTTTCACCTACATTTACCATGGAAATAGACATGGAAAGCAATGCCTACGGAGTGGACTCCCAGACATGGTTTGCCAATGGTGATGGGTGTGGCATAGGTTGCCCACTGCTTAGACAATATCACTTCCCTATTTCATCCTCCTTAAGAGAATCCAGCAATATCAATGTGTGCAGTTAAGAAACTACAGTCACTGGACTCCCTTGCAGCTAACAGTGACCGTGGGACATGGTTCATAACAACAAGATACATGTTTCCTGGGATTTCTGGGAATGTCCCAAGTCCTGATACAGCCATTTATCCTTCCTTCTTTGTCTTTCTGGAATGTTGACCTCATTTTTAGATGCTCGGCAGTTCTGCTTGAAGGACAGCAAAGCAGAAGGGCAACATGAGACTGACCCTGGAGCAGCACCCTGGACCCCAAAATGACCACCTTCCCACTCTATGCAAGAAAAAGTAAACCCTTTATTTCTTTCGACAGTATCAGGGTTTCTCAGCTAAATCCATCCCAAGTGGAGAGTATTGATGAAGAAACAGCAAGATTTTCCAAAGTTCTTAGGGTTTTATCGATATCAATTTTTTCCCTTTGTTTTCAAATCAAGGAGATAGAGCTCAGAAGGACATGCGGTCACCTTCACTCATCATTACAACAGCCTTGCCACACTCAGAGTTGGGGGTCCTGTCATCTTGGTGATAAAGTTTGACTGTCTTTACAGTTTGTCTTTACAGTTAAATTTCATTGCACTTCTCTTCCAAGGTAAACTGCTGAACTGCATATCTTACTGGATACAATAAAAACAAAGAGACTCATCCATAAAAATGATGCTAATGATAGCTTCTATATTCCTGTCAATGGGAAACTACTCTAGAAATAGTACATAGAGTTAATTGCATTGTATATGGCCTTATTACAAGGTCATTCCATGCCATCCTCCAACTATTTAGAGCCAAAAAATACAAATTTTAATATAAATGCAAGGAAATGAAAAAAAAAATAACTTAAAGGAGAGCACCATCTCTTTCGGATGATAAACTCCAACCAACAATGGACCTATACTCACCGTGTTGTGAAGAGAAAACTTACAGTCCAGGCACCTTGGCCATTTGGAGCTTGGAAATAAAACTACTCACACCCAGTTCTTAGAATTCGAAGAGCTACCCATTCAACTGTCCATACTGATAATGTCCAATACTGATAATCATCAGTATTAATGACTGCCTGCCGCCTTCACAAGGCAGTTGTAAGAAACAGATCAAGACTCCTTCAGTCTTCTTCCCCCTCCATTCCTCTGCGTGCACAGGTCTTGGTGATTTACTGTGTAAACTTCAAAGCAATGTAAATAGACCTGTTCCATCCACTCGTGCACAGAAGCTGATTACCTTTCAGGAATAGTGCAACAGCATTTGGAGCCCATTCTTCCATCCTTGATGGGATGCATCAGCGGTCATGATGGTAACTTTGTTGGAGTTCATTCCCAAGACTGTGGTAGGCTGTTGGCAGGCAATGACTTCTGTGAGCAGAATAGAAGGGAAAGAAAGAAAAAGAACTTGTTAGTGTTGACAAACACTTTGGTCAGTCATTCCTTATCCCTTCTCCTTGCCCACCTCTGAATGTAGGTACTGAAAAAGCAAAATACTCCCTTTTCCTGCCACCCTTGCTGCTCAGAGAGGCTATGAGATCCCCTTCTGCCCAAAGAGATGTGAAGTAGAGGGACTCTGGGGACAGATTTTTGTTCTTGCATAAAAGAAGACAAGTAGGGCCCCTAGGTGGCTCAGTGGGTTAAGCCTCTGTCTTTGGCTCAGGTCATGATCACAGAGTCCTGGGATCAAGCCCCGCATCAGGCTCTCTGCTTAGCGGGGGGCCTGCTTCCCCCGCTCCCCCTACTTCTCTGCCTACTTGTGATCTTTGTCAAATAAATAAATAAAATCTTTAAAAAAAAACAAAAAAAAAAAGAAGAAGACAAGTATGTGAGAAGAGCCTTCTCTCTCTCTTTTTTTACGGTATTATACATTTTTTATTTTATTTTTTTTTACAGTGACTATTTCAACTTTTATTATTCTTTTTTTAAATTTTTTATTTTTTTAATTTCTTTTCAGTGTACCAGAATTCATTGTTTATGCACCATACCCAGTGCTCCATGCAATACATCTCCTCCATAATACCCACCAGGCTTCTCTTGCCATCTATCGACTCCCTACTTCCGTACTCATACAACACCTTGTTAAGACTCACTCTCTGTGGTATGGCAACCATTTGGTGACAGAAAAAAAAAGCATCAAACCTAAGGATAAAAACTAAACGTGCTAGAGGTTGGAGCAAAAGGAAAGAATGAGCATGGGACACACAAGATATTGTCCCTAGCCACTCTCAAAACACCTACCTCTAATCATCTTATTACATTTACAATAAATGTCCTTCCTTAAAAGGTAGATTGTTCCACTCTGCTCTAGTATTCTACATCTATAAGAACACTCAGATTAAGTGTGTATAAGACTCAGATTAAGCATCAGGACCTATAAAATTATAGGGGTTCTAAAACTATAACACAAAAGGAACTCAAGAACAATACAACAGTAACAGCCAAGCCCATGAATAACCAGTGTACCCCAGCTTGTTAGTTCATGGAAATATTTACCTGGCAGAGTTTGAACCAGCTGGAACCACTCCAGGGCTCCTCAGCCTCCAGGTCCATTTAGAATGAATGTCAGACTTCTGTGGAAGGAATTTCAAAACGGCCCCTTCATTGAGAAAGTGCTTACTTACCCTATGGGCACAGCCACGAAGGCCAAGGAAATCATGAGAATTGTTTTCTGTATTTATATGGCAAACACCTCTGGACAGATTGACAATTTCATTTTGGTTTTAGTAATAATGAAGGCTTTACTATTTCCTGGTGGGGAGGTGGAGGGATAAAGGATAATTATTGCCATTTTTGAAAGGAAAAGCTACAAAGAACATGAAATTAAGTGATTAGCTATAAACCCCAGTCAAAATGCAGCCCCATGTAGAGACAGCCAGTGAGCCAGCAGAGGTCAAAATCCAGAAACTGAGTCCCAGTCTATCTCTGTTCCTCAGGCTCCTTCTTTCCCGATGACACAGCGCACGGTATGGTGAGTCACTCTGTTCCTTGAGCCGCCCAGAAGCTGGGCTAGGATACAGAGAGAACACAGATTAAAAAGGCAAATCAAACCAACTCATTCAGAGCACTGTAATTAAAGTACCCTAGTGATTTTTTACTCTCAAACATTTAGAATCAAGGGACCTGAGAAAAAAATAAAAAGAAGGCACCAATACAAAAGAATATATGAGAACATTAAAAGTCAGAATGACTTTCAAATAGTGTCTACAAAGTAAGCCAAAATGGAGTAACTAGAAGTAGCAGAGAGAGAAGAAATATTTTCAAAATACATTTATTATTCAAGAATTAACTGGGATTGGGGTACCTGGGTGGCTCAGTTGTTAAGCATCTGCCTTTGGCTCAGGTCATGATCCCAGGGTCTTGGGATCGAGCCCTGTGTCAGGCTCTCTGCTCAGCACGGAGTCTACTTCTCCCTCTACCCCTTTTCCCCTGACAGTGTGCCCTCTCTCTCTCAAAAATAAATAAAATCTTAAAAAAAAAAAAAGCCTGGAAGAAATTAGAAAAAAAAATGTTACCTGTAGAGGAATAAAGATAAAAATTACATCCATCTTGCCCTCAGAAATCATGCAACCAAGAGAATGAAATGAAATATTTAAAGTGTTGAACAAAAAACCCACAGAAGCTAGAGTTCTGTATCTTGAGAAATTATCCTTCGAAAGTAAAGAACAACTAAAGACTTTCTCAGACAAACAAAAACTGAAGGAATTTGCTGCCAGCAGATCAGGCTTGCAAGAAATGTTAAAGGAAGCTCTTTAGAGAGAAGGAAAATGATGTAGGTCAGAAACTCAGATCTACTAAAGAAGGAGGAGCATCAAAGAAGGAATAAGTGAAGGTAAAATAAAAACTTTTCCTAATTGACCTAACAGATAAATTTTGTTCAAAATAATAGCAAGAATGTATTCAACTATGTGCGCTGATGTCTATACCTCGTGTACGTACATATGCCTATATATGCTGATAACTGAAATGAACAATAGCAATGATTCAAGGGGTAAGAAGGAGGATTAGGATTATTTTGTTGGGTAAGGCATTCACAATATCCAGGAAGCAATAAGCAATTCAGGGCTATTTAAAGGTGAACTTGGGTTAGTTGTAAGAGTACATGGCAAACTCTAGGGCAACCACTAAAAAAAAAAAAGTAAAAATAATAAAAATAAAAGCGCAACGATGTGCTAAGAATGAAGAGAAAATAGGATTATAGAAAATGCTCAATCAAAACCATGAAAGACAGAAAAAAGAATGGAAGACAAAAGTAGGTATTAAAAAAAGAGTAACAAATAGAACACAGTAACAAATATAGTAGATATTAGTCAAACTATATCAATAATCACTTTGAATATTGATGGTCTAAATACACCAGTTAAAAGACAGATTGTCAGAGTGGACCAAAAACAAGACCCAGCTATATGTTGTCTATAGGAAACCCACCTTAAATATAAAAGTACATACAGTTACAAGTAAATAGGTGGGGATGCCTGGATGGCTCAGTTGGTTAAGAGTCTGCCTTTGGCTTAAGTCATGGTCCAGGCATCCTGGAATCAAGCCAGGCATCAGGTTCCCTGATAAGCGGGGAGGCTGCTTCTCCCTTTCCCTCTTCCTGCAGTTCCCCCTGGTTGTGCGCTCTCTCTCTCTCTCTCTCACCCTCTGTCAAGTAAATGAATACGAATCTTAATAATAATAAAACAGCACATGTGTGAAGAGTTAATTTATCTGAAGTTTCTAAAGCAAAGCCTCACTTCGAGTAAATACTATATAATTATCTTTTATTATTGGAAGAATTAAATAATATAATCAATAGATTTTTTAAAAAATATATTCTATATATTTACTTAATATAAACATTTGGAAGAGTTAAAGAACTGATCATATTTTAAAACATTAAGAACACCTCAATAGATACTAAAAATCACACGATGTAAAACACATTCTCTGGCTAAAGTGCAATAAGTAACCAATAATTTTTTTTTTTAACTGGTAAAATTTAAACATCCTCTCCCTGCCACTTAATCCTAATTCTAACCCTGAATATCTTATTTTTTTAATTTCTTTTCAGCGTAACAGAATTCATTGTTTTTGCACCACACCCAGTGCTCTATGCAATACGTGCCCTCCTTAATACCCACCACCCGGCTCCCCCAACCTCCCACCCTCCGCCCCTTCAGAACCGTCAGGTTGTTTTTCAGAGTCCATAGTCTCTCATGGTTCACCTCCCCTTCCAATTTCCCTCAACTCCCTTCTCCTCTCCATCTCCCCATGTCCTCCATGCTATTTGTTATGCTCCACAAATAAGTGAAACCATATGATAATTGACTCTGTCTGCTTGACTTATTTCATTCAGCATAATCTCTTCCAGTCCCGTCCATGTTGATACAAAAGTTGGGTAATCATCCTTTCTGATGGAGGCATAACACTCCATAGTGTATATGGACCACATCTTCCTTATCCATTCATCCGTTGAAGGGCATCTTGGTTCTTTCCACAGTTTGGCGACCTTGGCCATTGCTCCTATAAACATTGGGATATAGATGGCCCTTCTTTTTGCTACATCTGTATCTTTGGGGTAAATACCCAGTAGTGCAATGGCAGGGTCATAGGGAAGTTCTATTTTTAATTTCTTGAGGAATCTCCACACTATTCTCCAAAGTGGCTGCACCAACTTGCATTCCCACCAACAGTGCAAGAGTGTTCCCCTTTCTCCACATCCTCTCCAACACATGTTGTTTCCTGTCTTGCTAATTTTGGCCATTCTAACTGGTGTAAGGTGATATCTCAAGGTGGTTTTAATTTGAATCTCCCTGATGACTAGTGATGATGAACATTTTTTCATGTGTCTGATAGCCATTTGTATGTCTTCACTGGAGAAGTGTCTGTTCATATCTTCTGCCTATTTTTTGATATGATTATCTGTTTTGTGTGTGTTGAGTTCGAGAAGTTCTTTATAGATCCTGGATATCAACCTTTTGTCTGTACCATCATTTGCAAATATCTTCTCCCATTCCATGGGTTGCCTCTTTGTTTTGTTGACTGTTTCCTTTGCTGTGCAGAAGCTTTTGATCCTGATGAAGTCCCAAAAGTTCATTTTTGCTTTTGTTTCCTTTGCCTTTGGAGACATATTTTGAAAGAAGTTGCTGTGGCTGATATCGAAGAGGTTACTGCCTATGTTCTCCTCTAGGATTCTGATGGATTCCTGTCTCACATTGAGGTCTTTTATCCATTTTGAGTTTATCTTTGTGTACAGTGTAAGAGAATGGTCGAATTTCATTCTTCTACACATAGCTGTCCAATTTTCCCAGCACCATTTATTGAAGAGACTATCTTTTTTCCACTGTATATTTTTTCCTGCCTTGTCAAAGATTATTTGACCATAGAGTTAGGGTCCATATCTGGGCTCTCTACTCTGTTCCACTGGTCTATGTGTCTGTTTTTATGCCAGTACCATGCTTGGACATCTTATTTTATGAAGGTGGAGAGCTGGTTGATTATTGGTGATGGTGTTTCTCATGGAAACATGAGAAATTTTCCCCAAGATAGTTGGTCTTAAAGTCCTTGAGTTCTGGGTTTTCTTACCTAAAAAAAAAGGCTAAATTTATTTTATGAGACACAGTCAGGGAAATGAGTTTTGCTTGGAGAGTAATAGAAGAAGGTGACCCAACTTGGAAAGACTGTTGGATTCCATAGATTAAGGATTGGGGGCTTCTGTAGGACTTGGTGGTGGGCTGGCTCCTCGGCCCCCAGTAAGGAACCAAGCACCATGGGTTTTGGAGTTTCAGCCAGGATCTGCAAAACCAAATATAATCTTGAGGGTGCAGAAGCTACCATTAGAAGTTGCCTTCTAATAAAATATTTTACAGTCATCTATTACTATATTACAAACTATCCCCAAACTTTAAATTGTTGTTGACTTACGACAAAAGAGTTATACTACAATTTCTGGTTAAATCATTATCCAGCTGTTTACATTATTATAAGCAAGTAAATTTTTTAAAAGATTTTATTTCTTTATTTGACAAAAATCATTTTATTATATTGCACAGTTTTGTGGGTCTGGAATGCGAGTATGGATCACCTGGGTGATTCTTCTGTTCCATGTGGGTTTGACAAAAATGACTCTGGTATTCAGTTGGCAGATGGGCTGGCCTAGAGGGTCCCAGGATGACTCCTGTACATGAAGACTCATGCACGCATGCCTGGACAAGGACGGTTGAAGAACCAGTAGAACCAGGTGTATTAAGTAGAGCACCTGCATGACCTCCCAGCATGTGATGTCAGTGTAACCAGACATTGTACCTGGTAGTTCTGGGCTCCAGGAGTGAAGAAGGCAAAAGTAGCATGGTCTTGTATAATCTAGGCCCACACGTCACCTCATGTCACTTCTACTGTTGACTGGTAAAAACCATCACAAGCCAGCCCAGATAAAAGCAAAGGGCACATAACCCCAACTCTGACTAGTACCAAAAACTTAACAGCCACTCTTTTAAACCACCATAACTATATAGACATGGGCTTAGACCATTTGGAACTTCCAAAATGGACTGGAAATCAGGGGCCCTTCTACAATTTTAGGAACTGCATAAACCACCAGAATTCATATATAACATGCTTAATGGAAACAGAACCAAAAGGAGGTTGACTATTGGCTTAGTTATGTTTTTAATTACATTAAGAAAATATCAACTCTTATTTACTAAAGCTTTAAAAATATTACATATTTAAAAGATTTATTCACGTAAAAAGTAAAATGTTCTACAAAGCTTAAATAAAATACCTCTTCCTTGCCATATTAGTTTTCTATTGGCTGCTACAACACATACCACAAATTCAGTAGCTTCAAACAACACATATTTATTATATTACAGTTCTGTAGGTCAGAGTCTGGCACAGGCCTTGCTAAGCTAAAATCTTAAAGTCCACAGGGCACTTCCTTTCTAGAGGCTCAGGGGAGAATCTGTTTTCCTTGTTCCTTCAGGTTCTTGGCAACATTTGGTCCTTGAGGTTGTAGAACTGAGGTCCCTGTTTCTTTGATGAGGGTTGATCCTGACTCTTAGAGGCTACCTGTGTTCCTAGGGTCATGACCACTCCTGTGGTCACATCTCTCTCTCTCTCTCTCTCTCTCTCTCTCTCCCTCCTCTCTGACCCCAAATGTTCATGTGATTGGATTCACTTAAATAACCCAGGATAATCTCCCAATCTCAAAATCCTTAATTAAATCACATCTGCAAAGTTCCTTTTACCATGCTACTTAACACAGTCATGTTTCCTGGGGATCAGGACAGAAGCATCTTTGGGAGGTTCTGCCTACCATACTCACTACTCCCCATCCCAATTCCAAAGTCTTTTTTGTTATACCAGTGTATAGCATGATTTCTGGATGTTCTTTTAATTTAACCCTTAACACTAAGATAATGATTTAACTCTTATGTGCCCACACATTCACACACACATACATATTCTGTCTTCCCCCATTCTCCCAAAAAGAGTTATACCACAAATTCTGGTTAAATCATTATCCAGCTGTTTACATTATTATAAGAAAGTAAAATTTTTTTTCAGATTTTATTTATTTATTTGAGAGAGAGAGAGAGAACACAAGTCTGGGGAGAGACAGAAGAAGGGAAGCAGACTCCCTACCAAGTAGGGAGCCCAAAGCAGGGCTTGATCCCAGGACCCCAAGACCATGACCTGAGCTGAAGGCAGATGCTTAACTGACTGAGCCACTCAGGCACTCTTAAGCAAAGTAAATATTTTTATAACTAAAAACATGTTATGCTATGATTATTTCTTTCCTGTATAATTGCAATCACTATTTGCCATCTTTCTTTCACTCACTTAATTTTCTGTATATTGATCATCTTGGAAGTTTTCATCAGAATTGGAAATCATTTCTCAATACATTTTAACACAGCAAGAAATCTATCAAATGTTTTCCTTGCTTGAAAACATCCCTCCTTCGCCTTATTCCCTTTCATTGGAACTTGGATTGATTGCTATCCAATCTATAATAGCTATTGAACTGGAAATATTCTTTTAGTATCACTTCCAGAATTGACTTTTTATTTCTCCTATGTTGAGGATCACCTGTCTCTTGGTCTACTCCCATTTTTTTTTGCTGGAGTACATGCACCAGTAACTCTCTGAGAAAAGGCGCATGATTTATTTTATTTTATTTTATTTTTTAGTTTGCATGTCTTAAAATCTTTTTTTTTTAATTCTACCTTCATATTTGCTTAATGTTTAGGTTTTGTATAGTATGCTGGGTTCGACTTCTTCCTCCCCCATCTCTAAAATGATGTCAAGAATTGAGTGAGGATGGTATGGGGAGCAGCCTGTATGGTATCTTATAGCAAAGGAATAACAGAGGTCAATTGTGATGAGGGAGTTAACCAGAATGACATCTCCACCACAAGTTTGTTCTTAGGCACATCATTTTTATAAAAGAGCAGATGGTATTTGAGTATCTGGGAAAGGATTCCTTTAAACTATCTATGCTTGCATATTTTAGAATAGTTATGTACTTAAATTCTTGACTTTCATGTACCTAACCAATTTGAACAGTTCATTTACTTAACCAGTTTGAATAATGCTATTCTAAAGCATCAACTCTTCCTGGAAGACGGGTACCTCCAGGAGTAGAGAGACAAAAAACACTGGCTCCCTCATTCTCTCCTTCTTTTTCACTTACCATCCCTGAGGACCAGAAACAAAAAGCTTTAGAAAACAAAAGTAATTTCTTTCTACTATATCACATCCTTCTTCCACCCTATAAATGTGGTTCAATGGCCTCTTTGTGAGTCTGTTGCTTAATAACCCAAATTTCTCTAGAGTTTAGAATACTTATAAATAAAATCACCAATAATGACAATTTTCATTTATTTTTCCTTTTAAAATTTATATCAGAAATTTATATGGTCCCCTTTGAAAGATGATAAGAATTTAAGAAATATATACATTATAAATTTTTTAAAAAGACTCATGATTTGTAAAGATTCAAGATAAAGAAAAAAAGAAAGACTTCAATGATTTTCTAATCACATATATCATGAACAATTTTGGCCTATGTTTCTACTAATGAAAACCATTATTAATTTTAGTCAAGTTGTAAAGAAAGTAATCAAGTCCTAGACACTGGATATTATGGTAATGTTATAACCTTATTTCCCAGGCTTTTATAATCTCCTTGTAGAAACCAGACAGTTTTATAGTGAACAGTTAAGCAGTCTATGATTAACTGCTAAAATGAGAGCTATAAGCATATAATATCTGACTCCATATCATGAAAGACCTAGGTTATTAGCAAATGTGTTACAGAACTTTATCCTATAACCTACTTAAATAAAAAATAAAAGTTACTAAGCTGTAAGTTGGTGAGAAATGCAACTGAAAAACTCATAGTAAAACTCAAACAGATTATCTTAATGTATATATTCAACCTCGTGGTCCAAGCATATTCATGTCTAACACAAGTTCTGAATAGAAACAAACATTATGATATTAAAATTGAATTTTTACCCTAAAGCTAACATGGAAATGAAAATTGAAAAAAAAAAAAAGTACATTTATTTCTTTTACCCAGATTTTTCCTAAGAGTTTTAAGTTATTTGTACATTTGGACCTTTTGCATTTTAACTTCCTCTGAGAACAATAGAAGTATATTCACACCCTGTTACAACCTTATCAGCCAGTTCTATAGAGAAATCCTTTCAACTAAAACAGTTAACAAGGTTAAAATCCAGATTCTAAAAATTAATGATGAAAGTCAGCAATTTAGTAGTTGATCAATGTTACATGTTTAATGAACTTAGATGAACAGTTTCATGCCTTTGAACTAACAACTCACAATAATTAATTCAGTTAAATGCAGAATTCATATTTGATCTCCCTATCACATAGCAAATGTAGACAGCTTGAAAAGCCATAAATGGTAAACAATGTAAATGTGCAGGAATTTCAGTATAGAAAAGCAGAAAGGAAAAAAAAATCTAGAGCTGGTCCAAATTGTTCTAAAAACTAAAGTTTAGATTTCCCTTTCTATTTGGCATTTGCTGAATTTCTGGATTCCACCAATTGTCTTTAAATTCGAAACAGTGAAAAACTGCTTCCTCAGAAGTACCGGGGAAAAAAAAAAGAGGAAAGAAAAAGGAAACTAATTGCTTTTTAAAGTATTCAAAACCAACCATCAAACATCATTGCTGGGGAAATAAGCGGCCAGTATTTGAGTGAGACCTCAAAGTATAAATACCAACTTCTGTAGTCCATGCCTTGGCTCTACTTCTCAACTGAAGACTCCTAAATTACATGGTTTCTAGAAAGTGAATTACATTTATATTTTTCCCATAATCAGAGGATCCAGATCAAAGTTTGATTTCATAATCTTGTTGCTTCCTGAAGAGGTGTTCTGTCATGAAAATGAGGTCATTGCCTGGGTAAATTGAGAGACCAGCTCAGAAAGTTATCAAAACTATGAAAAAACTGGTTTTGTAATTTAAAGATGTACAAGCACATTTTATTGAGAGCCCCAAGGTCCCAGGAAAGTACTGATGTATATTTTTGCCTCATGCTTTGGCATATTTTTTTTTTTTCATTACAATGGTTACATTTGGAGATCCATAAGGAAGAGCGGTGCTGTACCAAAGGAAGGAAAAGGGGTTGGGCATATTAACCTTTAATGGAATAATTTCAGCAATTTAAATTTCCTTTTAGCTTTAATCTATTCATATGCTAAGACTGGAGGAAATATTTTGGGATTAACTCTCTACCCCAAAAAATCAATTCTTGTTT
This sequence comes from Lontra canadensis, assembly GCF_010015895.1. Classification (NCBI taxonomy): domain Eukaryota; kingdom Metazoa; phylum Chordata; class Mammalia; order Carnivora; family Mustelidae; genus Lontra; species Lontra canadensis. The sequence continues at coordinate 7,487,393 of NW_022631038.1, forward strand.
TTGAAAAGGGAGTTTTTGTTAGATACTGGAGTAACATGCACAAGTGCAAACTGAATTAGTACAAATGCTATCTCTGGAATAAAAACAAAGGCTGGGTTAGGGTTAAAAGACTCCTGGGATGGAGGCCACAAGAACACAGTAAAAGCAAATTAACTACAGGATGTTTTCCATCCAGAGTGGATTCATCTACTGACAATGAAAGGGGAAAAAGTTCTCTTGGTTATGGATTGGGTTTGTCTAGAATTTTTAACAACCAAAATACCATTGTAGGTTCATATGCCTGTGAGAAATATCATTACAACTAAATATTTAACTAAAGAAGGAAAAAAATTGAAGTTTTGCCCATTAGCCAATACTAACTTCTTTAAATTGTTATCATAAAAGTTGCTCATTTAAATAATCCAGTAAGACAAATATTTTTCTTTATTTCCATAAATGGGTCAAAAGGTACAAGCAATACCTGGTAATGTTCTATAGAGTTCATTCTGGGCACAGCTGCAGAATCTTTATACCACCACAGGCAATTTTTTTAGGAAAACGATGAAAATTGGCAATGCAGATGCTATAGGAAATTTTATGCTTAGGCAATTTTGCATCTATTCTGTAATTCACGTATCTGAAAATTGCTAGCTATTGAAAGATTGTTAATCAGAGTTATTCTTAATTACAATGCTTTTGAATTTTTAGATATGTTTTAGTTTAGATAATATTTATTAAAATTTAAATATAGTAAAACCAGTAACAAAGTTAAGATAGTCTCCCCTCTCTGTGTTGCTCATCTTAATGCTCCTTAAAAATCATTGAATTTTTGGGGGTGTCTGGGTGGCTCAGCCGTTAAGCAGCTGCCTTTGGCTCAGGTCATGATCCCAGGGTCCTGGGATCAAGCCCTGCATCGGGCTCCCTGCTCAGTGGAAAGCCTGCTTCTCCCTCTCCCACTCCCCCTGCTTGTGTTCCCTGTCTCGCTGAGTCTCTCTCTGTCAAATAAATAAAATCTTTAAAAAAAAATCATTGAATTTTTAAATTAAGAATTCCAAATAGTGTGTTCCCTTTTCTTCTCACTCCTTTGGCCCAAACAACTAGAAAAGGCTTTATTTTGACACGGTTTTTACATTTTCTTTGATCTCTATTAAACTCATGTACACTGAGTGATATAGTCCTAGATTTACTAGGTTAATAAATGGTAGTTGGAGATATAACACAACAATTTCTGACTAGAGATGAGCTCCCTCAGAATGAGCACAGAAAGGAAATTTTTCAATCAGTAAAGCTTGTTCAGCCATTAATGAATCAATAAAAAATTTTTAAATCACATGACACCTAAAAGATTTCAAATGTTTTCACATAATTTTCCAAGAAATAGTCAACACTGGTATACTATACTGTCTCACATCTCTACATTCCAGGTACTTTATTCCTTGATAGGCCAGATAATTCCACTATTCCACCAAAAAAACAAACAAACAAAACACACACACACACACACACACACACACACACACAAACCCTAATTATGCCTGTAAGTATGTGACCTTACTCTATTATTCTTATACTATAGAAAGAATGTGAAATATACCACAATATTTAAATATGTTTCATATAAAGTATTCATTTTAATACAAAACCATTAGTGGTAAAGTACCTACATTTTTATACATATTTAAATGTTTTTATTTTATTAGCAGATGTTCTTTATTCATTAACATATCTCCCTAGACTGAAACATTCATATACCACCTTCCCCACTTCCCCAATAAGGAGGGAGCAACCCTCAGAACAGACTCCTGTTTCCTGACGACAGGAGTAGCCATGTGACCCATCATTCTGGTCACAGTGAAGCATGAACATGTGATCCAGTTAAAGCAATGTGGAGTCTTGCCTAGGACTCTCTGCTGAATCTTAGTGGAAAGAAATTCCAGTTCTCTGCTGATGACACAACTCTAACAATGTGACCACAGGCCTGCCAGCTGCTAGGTTCCCCACCTCATGGAAAAGTTTAAGAGAATAAAGTTGATGTGCTGACCATGGCTAGCCAGGCTCAGGACAGCACAAACTTCCAGGTTTGACTTCCCGAGACCCACCAACCAAACCACAAAATTAGAATCTCTGGTTTGGGAAAGTAGGGGCATTCCTTCTTTAACGATGGAGTAAATGACATTCTGCTTCCAGATAACACCTCCCCAAAACAAAACAAGTTAGGTCTTGCTGAATCCTATCTTTCCTTGACACTCATCTCCCTTACAATGACTTTTACAGTCCTGGCACATAATAGGAGCTCAATAAATACGTTCTGAGTGAACGAATGAATGAATCAATGAATTTGTTAGCACTGAACTATACCGTACAGTTAGTGAAGGTGAGTTAGTAAACAAAGGAACACAGTAATTTAGAGCTCACATTGAGAGGTGTCTTTAAATGGCTCTGTAAGCAGGGTATTTTCTGGGTACCATATTCAGCTTAAGCAAAGCACACCCAAAGAAAGTGAGGTTCCCATGGAGAGAGGAGTCTGGTGCTATACAAATGGGGCAAGAGACTTCGGGCTAAAAGCTGGAGAAATAGGTCTCCCAGCTACCAACTGGGATCTGAGCCACATCAACTGTTATGGATGGAATGCCTGTGTCTCCCTAAAAGTCATATGTTGCAACCTCCAACCTTACCTAATGTGACAGTATTTGTAGGTGAGAATTTTGGGAGTTAAATAGATTTAGATGACAGCATGAGGGTGGGGCTCCCATGATGGGATGGGTGTCCTTAAAAGACCCCAAAGAGCTTGCTTCATCTCTCTCTATCTGCACATATGGAGGAAAGGCCATATGAGGACACAGGAAGAAGGTGCTGTGAGCAGCCCAACAAGAGAGGCCTTACCAGACTTGGATCCTGCTGGCACCTTGATTTTGAACTAATAATCTCCAGAACTGTGAGAAATAGATGCCTGCTGTTTAAACCACCCAGTCTATGGTATTGGTTATAGCAGTCCAAGCTAAGACAAATTTTCTTATCAGGATCAGGCCCTATGTCTCAGAGTCCGCCTCACTACAGAATGTGATGGCTAGTCTCAGCTCCTCACAGAACACTTAATTTTATTTAAGATAAGTTTTACTGTGTTTACTGAGGCTATACAAAGCATAATAAAATTTACATTTTATAAAGTCATACCATTTATTCACTCTGAATTTTATTTGGCTACTATTTTTTTACTAGGTTGAGTTCCATGATTGACTATTGAATATAATAAACATTTATTATGTACCTTTTACATATTGAATTCATTCTAGATCAAGGGATATTGAACAAAATGCCTGTCCTTATAGAGTTTATATTCTAGTCGAAGGGGGATGGGGTGAAACGGGATAAGCCAACAAACATGTAAACAAATAAACATGTAGTATGTTAGATAGTGACCTCCGGTTCTGGCCATGACAAACCATTTCATATCTGATTAACTATCTCATCAAAAACAACTACAGGAAAACATGAAGAAGGCACTGGAGAGCAACCAAATTTGACAGATTATAATGCTCAAAGCAGGAGAACATAGGAGGTCCACATTTACCCTGTCATTTTCCCTAAGCACATTTTCCAAAAGGCAGAACATAGGAAAAGTGTCCAAGCTGAATGGCAGTCTTAGCAGAAAAAGAGACAACGGTCAGTATTTGGAGCTGTCAAAGCATTTGGATCTGGGAAAAACCAAAGAAAGAAGAGAATCCCAGAGAAAAAGCCTAAAGATCTTTACACAAAGTCCTCCCAAGTCATTGTCTGACCCTGAAAATTTTCATGGACAGTGTAAGCCTTCCTGATGAAGAAAATAAAGAACACTGGGGAGAAAAACAGAACAGGGTGGCGAAAGAGTCAAACAGGACCTTTAGCATCTAAGAATCACTGGGGAAACAGAGGTCAGAGTTCAAGGTAGAATGATCTTGGTTAACATTCAAGCTTGAATTTGAGATCCTAGAGTGGCCAGGAAGCATGGCTTTGTCATAAAACTAAGGGGATAACCTTAAACAGACCAGACTTAACAATGCGTGCAATCAAGTTTCAAAAGAATCAAGATGATCTGCCAATTTCCTAGTTGCCTTCCAGAAGAAAATTAGACCTCTTCAGAAGAACAGAGTAACGGTCCAGAGTTATTAAAATGTTTTAACCATAAGGTTAAAAATTACCAGGGGTGAGACGTAAGATGGCGGAGGAGTAGCAGACTGAAATGACATCAGATCCCAGGAGTTCGGCTAGATAGCTATCAAACCATTCCAAACATACAAACTCAACAGGAGAGAGAAGAGAAGAAGAGCAGCAATTCTAGGAAGAGAAAATCAACCACTTTTTGAAAGGTGGGACGAGCAGAGAAGTGAGTCCCAAGGGATGGGAAGATAGACTGCGGGGGGAGGGGCTGGCTCCTGCCAAGCAGCGGAGTGATGGAGCACAAAATCAGAACTTTTAGAAGCCGGGGGCTTGGTGTGTGTGTGGGGCGGGGGGGGGGGGGGGGGAGACCCTTGCAAGGACAGTGTGGTCTCAGGCCCTGTGGGGTCACAGAAAGATTGGGGGTGCCAGAGTGTGGCAAAGCTGCCAGGTATTGGAGTGGGGATGGCTGACTACAAAGACAGAGCCAGAGAGTGAGCTTTCAGCTCGGGGTTACATGAAACTGATCCATGGCACAGTCAGACCACAGTCAGACTGCTCTTTGAGCAGAGACCCCACAAGTGACAGACCCAGGGAGACTCACCTTTCTCCGCTGGGAGGAACAGTGAGGCAGGAATCTGCTGGTTTTGGAGACTCCAAATGGGGCTGTGCGCCAGAGATACAAACACTCAGTCACAGGCAGGTGAGCTCCGAGTGTAGCCAGAGACCAGGGAGACAGGAGTGATTGACTGTTTTTGACTGAGGGCGCACTGAGGAGTGGGGCCCCAAGCTCTCGGCTCCTCCAAGCCAGAGACTGGGAGGCCGCCATTTTCATTCCCATCCTCCAGAGCTGTTGGAAAAGCGTTGAGGGAACAAAAGCTACAAGAGCGGACCTGAGCAGATTATTTAGCCCAGGCCCTGGCAAGAGCGGTGCAATTCCACCTCAGGCAAAGACATTTGAGAATCATGGCAAGAGGCCCTTCCTGCAGAAGATCAACAAGAACATCCAGCCAGACCAAGCTCACCAATAAAGGAACTCCAGAGCTAGAGGAAAGCAATGCAGAGAATTCATGGCTTTTCCCCAAGATCCTTAAGTCTTGCAAAGTTAAATTTTTAAAATTTTACTTTTTTTTTGTTCTTTTTTTTAACTTTTCCTCTTTCCGCTTTTAATGTTTTTTAACTAGTTTAACAATATCTTTCTAAAAAATCTTTTTAAACCATATTATCATAATCATATTTTATCCCTTCATTGTATTTAACCTTATTTTTTGTATATCTATAGATTTTTTTTCTAAAAAATTTTGGGATTCAGTTTCTTATAACAGATCAAAATATACCCTAATCTAGCACATGGCTTTGTTCTAGTCTCCAGCCTAATCACATTCTTTTTATTTTTCCTCTTCCTTTTTCTAACCAACTTATCTTATCAATTTCTTTTTTTAGAACTTTTTTTAAATTTTCACCTTTACAATCATACTCTGTCCCTTCATCGTGTTTACCCTTATTTTCGTGTGTATATATATAAGTCCTTCTTTCATTAAAATTTTGGGAGGTAGTTTCTTCTAAGAAACCAAAATACACCCAAAATCAAGTGGGTGGCTCTGTTCTATTCACCAGTCATATATATATATATATATATATGTATATATATATGTATATATATATATATATTTTATACACATACACACACAAACACACACACACAATATTTTATTTTTTATTTTAATTGCTTTTTTCCTCCTTTCTTCTCCCCCAGTTTTGAATCTCTTCTGATTTGGTTAGTGTATATTTTTCTGGGGTCATTGCCACTTGTTTAATATTTTATTCTCTTCTTCGTATATTCTTATCTGGACAAAATGACAAGGCAGGAAAACTCACCACAAAGAAAAGAACAAGAGGTAGTACCAACAGCTAGAAACCCAATCAATACAGACATTGGTAATATGTCAGAACTAGAGTTAAGAAAGACGATTCTCAAGGTGCTAGCTGGGCTTGAAAAAGGCATGGAAGATATTAGAGAAACGTTTTCTGGAGAAATAAAATCCCTTTCTGGAGAAATAAAAGAACTAAAATCTAACCAAGTTGAAATCAAAAAAGCTACTAATGAGATGCAGTCAAAAATGGAGGCTCTTACTGCTAGGATAAATGACGCAGAAGAGAGAATTAGTGATATAGAAGACCAAATGACAGAGAATAAAGACACTGAGCAAAAGAGAGACAAACAACTACTGCACCAAAATTCAGAGATAAGTGATACCATAAGACGAAACAATATGAAAATAACTGGGATTCCAGAGGAAGAAAGAGAGAGGGGGCAGAAGGTATACTGGACCAAATTATAGTAGAGACTTTCCCTAATATGGGAAAGGGAACAAGCATCAGAATCCAGGAGGCAAAGAGAACTCCTCTTAAAATCAATAAAAATAGGTCCACCTTGTCATCTAATAGTAAAACTTACAAGTCTTATTGACAAAAAGAAAATCCTGAAAGCAGTTCAGGACTAGAAGTCTGTATCACTAAATGGTAGAAATATTAGATTAGCAGCAGTCTTATCCACAGAGACCTGGCAGGCCAGAAAGGACTGGCATGATAGATTCAGAGCCCTAAGTTAGAAAAATATGCAACCAAGAATACTACATCCAGTTAGGCTGTCATTGAAAATAAAAGGAGAGATAAAAAGCTTACAGGACAAACAAAAACTAAAAGAATTTGCAAATACCAAACCAGCCCTACAGGAAATATTGAAAGGGGTCCTCTAAGCAAAGAGAGAGCCTAAAAGTAGTAGACCAGAAAGGAACAAAGACAATACACAATAACAGTCACCTTACAGGCAATACAATGGCACTAGATTCATATCTCTCAATAGTTACCCTGAATGTAAATGGGCTAAATGCCCCAATCAAAAGACACAGGGTTTCAGAATGAATAAAAAAAATAAGACCCATTCATATGCTGTCTCTAAGAAACTCATTTAGACCCAAAGACACCTCCAGATTTAAAGTGAGGGGGTGGAAAACAATTTACCATGATAATGGACATCAAGAGAAAGATGGGGTGGCAAACCTTATACCAGATAAATTAGATTTTAAGTCAAAGACTATAAAAAGAGATGAGGAAGGACACTAAAAGGGTCAGGCCAACAAGAAGACCTAATAATTTTAAATATCTATGCCCCTAACACGGGAGCAGCCAATTATACAAACCAATTAATAACAAAATCAAAGAAACACATTGATAATACAATAGTAAGGGACTTAAACACCCCCCTCACTGAAGTGGACAGATCATCCAAGCAAAAGATCATCAGGGAAATAAAGGCCTTAAATGAGACGCTGGACCAGATGGACATCACAGATATATTCAGAACATTCCATCCCAAAGCAACATAATACACGTTCTTCCCTAGGGCACATGGAACATTCTCCAAAATAGATCACATTCTGGGTCACAAATTGGGTCTCAACCAGTAGCAAAAGATTGGGATCATTCCCTGTATATTTTCAAACCACAATGCTCTGAAGCAAGAACTCAATCACAAGAGAAAAGCTGGAAGGAACTCAAATAATGGAGGCTAAAGAGCATCCTACTAAAGAATGAATGGGTCAACCAGGAAATTAAAGAAGAAGTGAAAAAATTCATGGGAAAAAATGAAAATTAAAACACAACATTTCAAAATCTATGGACACAGCAAAGGCAGTCCTGAGAGGAACGTATATAGTGATACAAGCCTTTCTCAAGAAACAAGAAAGGTCTCAAGTACATAACCTAACTCTACACCTAAAGGAGCTAGAGAAAGAACATCAAAGAAAGCCTAAACCCAGCAGGGGAAGACAAATCACAAAGCTCAGAGCAGAAATCAAGAAATAGAAACCAAAAGAATGGTAGAACAGATCAACGAAACTAGGAGCTGGTTCTTTGAAAGAATTAGTAAGACTGATAAACCCGTGGGCAGACTTATCGACAATGTGGAGGAAATAGATGCATTCTTAGAGACACATTAACTACCAAAACTGAACAAGGAAGAAACAGAAAACCTGAACAGACCCAAAACCAGTAAGGAGATTGAAAGGGTCTTCAAAAATCTCCCAAAAACCAGAGCCCATGGCCAGACGGCATCCCAGGGGAATTCTATCAAACATTTGATGAAGAATTAATACCTATTCTCCTGAAACTGTTTCAAAAAATAGAAATAGAAGGAAAACTGCCAAACTCATTTTATGAGGCCACATTACCTTGATCCCAAAACCAGACAAAGACCCACCAAAATGGAGAATAACACACCAATATCCCTGATGAATACAGATGCAAAAATTCTCACCTAAATACTAGCCAATAGGATCCAACAGTATATTAAAAGGATTATACACCAGGACCAAGTGGGAAATTAAGGAGTCAATCCCACTTACAATTGTACCCAAAACCATAAGATACCTAGGAATAAACCTAAACAAAGAGGCAAAGAATCTGTACTCAGAAAACTATAAAGTACTCATGAAAGAAACTGAGGAAGACACAAAGAAATGGAAAAACATTCTGTGCTCATGGATTGGAAGAACAAATGTTGTGAAAATGTCTATGCTACCTATAGCAATCTACACACTTAATGCAATCCCTATCAAAATACCATCAATTTTTTTTTTTCAAAGAAAGGGAACAAATAATCCTAAAATTTATATGGAACCAGAAAAGACCCCAAATAGCCAGAGGAATGTTGAAAAAGAAAGCCAAAGTTGGTGGTATCACAATTCTAGACTTCAAGATCTATTACAAAGCTGTCATCATCAAGACTGTATGGTACTGGCACAAAAACAGACACATAGATCAATGGAACGGAATAGAGAGCCCAGAAATAGACCCTCAACTCTATGGTCAACTAATCTCCGACAAAGCAGGAAAGAATGTCCAAAGGAAAAATGTCTCCTAAACCAATGGTGCTGGGAAAATTGGACAGCCACATGCAGAGGAATGGAACTGGACCATTTCCTTAAACCACACACGAAAATAGACTCAAAATGGATGAAAGACCTCAATGTGAGACAGGAATCCATCAAAATCCTTGAGGCGCACACAGGCAGCAACCTCTTCGACCTCAGCTGCAGCAACTTCTTCCTAGGAACATCGCCAAAGGCAAGGGAAGCCAGGGCAAAATGAACTGTTGGGACTCCATCAAGATCAAAAGCTTTTGCACAGCAAAGGAAACAGTCAACAAAACCAAAAGACAACTGACAGAATGGGAGAAGGTATTTGCAAATGATATATCAGATAAAGGGCTAGTATTCAGAATCTATAAAGAACTTACCAAACTCAACAGCCAAAGAACAACTAATCTAATCAAAGAATGGGCACAGGACATGAACAGACATTTCTGCAAAGAACACATCCAGAGGGCCATCAGACACATGAAAAAGTGTTCCACATCACTCAGCATCAGGGAAATACACATCAAAACCTCAAAGAGATACCACCTCACACCAGTCAGAATGGCTAAAATTAGTAAGTCAGGAAATGACAGATGCTGGCGAGGATGTGGAGAAAGGGGAACCCTCCTACACTGTTGATGGGAATGCAAGATGGGGAAGCCACTCTGGAAAATAGCACGGAGGTTCCTCAGAAAGTTGAAAATAGAGCTACCTTATGACCCAGCAATAGCACTGGGTATTTACCGTAAAGATACAAATGTAAAGATACAAATGTAAAGGTACAAATGTAATCATCCAAAGAGGCATGTGCACCCGTATGTTTATAGCAGCAATGTCCACAATAGCCAAACTATGTAAAGAACCTAGATGTTCATCAACAGATGAATAGATAAAGATGTGGTGTATATATACAATGGAATACTATGCAGCCATCAAAAGATATGAAATCTTGCCATTTGCATCGATGTGGATGGAACTAGAGGGTAATGCTGAGTGAAATAAGTCAATCAGAGAAAGATAATTATCATATGATCTCCCTGATATGAGGAATTTGAGAGGCAGAGTGGGGGGTTGTAGGGGGTAGGGAAGGAAAATATGAAACAAGATGGGATTGGGAGGGAGAGTAAGAGACTCCTAATCTCACAGAACTGAGGGTTGCCGGGGGGAGGGGGTATGTGTGGAGAGGGTGGTTGGGTTATTGACATTGGGGAAGGTATGTCCTATGGTGAGTGCTGTGAAGTGTGTAAGGCTGATCATTCACAAACCTGTACCCCTGGGGCAAATAATACATTATATGTTAATAAAAATAATTAATTCAAAAATTACCAGGAATGCTTAAAAACAACAAACAACAAAAATAGGGCCAAAGGACTACAAGTCAGGCAATAAGGAAAAAACCCAATAGAAATGGATACAGATGAAGAAAATCTCAGCTGAAAAATGGAAACTATCAAATAGAACCAAATAGAAAGTGGAATCAAAGAATACCATTAAAAATTTACTAGCTAGGCATAACCAACAAACTGGAAATTGCAGATGGGAGGATTAGGTAACTCAAAGATAGATCAATGAAAATGATACAATATGAAGAGGTGAGAGAATGGTTGAAAAAATAAAGAGTTTCGATGATATTTAGGAAAGTATCACTCTAATACACATGAAATTGGAAGTCTACCAGGAAAGAACAAGAAAGGGATAGAAAAAGAAGTTAAAGAAATAATGATGAAAAATTTCCTGAGGTTAGCAAAAGAAAAAAAAAAAAAAAGATTTAGAGATCCAAGAAACACACAAAATCCAAGTAGGATAAATACAAAGAGAACCACACCTCAGCGAATCAATAATTGGACTACTGAAAAATAAAGACAAAGAAAAACTAAAATATAAAAAGAAGTAAGAAACAAAAGGAAAAATCTTAAAAGTGTGTGGTGGTCGGTAGTAAAAGAATTACACATAATTTACAGAGAAAGAACAGTGCAAATGGCAGCTAATTTATCATCAGCAAGAACAGGGTCCAGAAGAGAATGGTATGACATTTTAAAAGTAGTTACAGAGCAAAGGAAAAGGTCAACCTAGAATTCTATACCCAGTGAAAATATCTTTCAAAAACAAAGGGTAAAATGAAGATAGTTCTGTTAAACAAACATTGAGAGAATTCATTGCCTTCAGATTTACACCATTGGAAACATTGAAATGCAATTTTTTAAAAGATTTATTTATCTATTTTAGAGAGTCGTGGGAGGGGCAAAGGAAGAGAATCTTCAAGCCGACTCCCCCTGAGCACAGAACCCAATGCAGGACTTGATCTCAGGACCCTGAGATCACAACATGAGCCGAAACCAAGAGTCGACACTTAACCGTCTGAGTGACACAGGCACCCCTGAAATGCCTTTTAAATAGGATTTAGCTATTTTCAGTTTCAGTTAATTGTCCTAAACTTGCCAGGCTAGTCATATGTGCTGATAAGGTTTAGGACAACTATTCAAAGTTTATAACAAAGAGATTATTTCTGTTTTAATGATACTGGGCTAGGTATAATATAAATGGCTATTTTCCAGAAGTGGGGAAGGGAATTGACCTTGAATTCATCATAACGATTACCATAGGAACAGAGATGGTGACTTTTTTCCTATCCATTTAGGTGCAGGCCAAGAAGTTAGAATGTAGAGTGTAAGTATAGTTACAACTACTTCCAGAAGGAAGTTCCTGTTCAGGATGTGCTTACTACAAAATGACAGGAAGTTTAAGAGAAATGGCTGAGCATGGGTATATGAAATAAGAAAGAGAGGGTGGATGGTTTCTTTTGTCTGTTAGAAAGCATAAAACTGTGGCTCCTTGCACAACAGGGCATAACAAGTGTCTCAGGCAATCTGATCAAACACATAAGCAAAAAAGAAGTAACATTTTCCTTTATGCACCAAACATGTGGAGAAGTCCTCCCAAGAGTTACAATTCAACTTTACCTAATCGTGTTCCTATATTAGCATATCAGACAGTTTTCTCTTAAGTGAACCTTTCCAAGGCCATGCAAGGGAAAGCCATGTTCCCTTCCTCAGGATTAAAAGGCGAAGCCCATAAGATACACAAGTCAAGTCCCATAAATGGTTACCTGCCAGTGCCCGGACAGAACATCTTTGTTTAAGCTAAAGTAGTCCCCTGGAGAAGAAAGCAGTAAGCAATTCATTTGCTTCTGCTAAGGTTTCCCCCTGACAATCAGAAATAAATATTCTAAACAACAGAAAACACCAAGTAGAGGAAGTATATCATACTGCATGACAGCATGGATTTTGGAACCAAACGGCGATAAGTTTGTAAGCCGGTTCCATCACTTGGTATCTTTGTGACCTTCCAAGGTTCACCTTTGCATCAGTTTTCTTTTTTTATGATGCTAAGGTGCCTGCCTCACAGTGGGCTGTTTCAAGGATATAAAATATATGTTAAGTAAGAGTTAGTAGTACATACATTAGCACAGTTTAAGTTCACTATTATTTTACTAAGATAAACGATGTAAAATCCAGGTCTCCATTTTCACCTATTGATTCCAGGAGATTCCAAAACCCATATATTGCAGAGCAATGGATTCTTCTGTATTACAAGATATACATCCCTTTGTTTTCTAGGCAATTGTTACACCCCACAGCACTATGAGGATGGTGATTTTCTGGGGCAAATGGTGCTCACCACCTGGCAGCCACAAGAAAACAAGAATGCCAAGGTCTACAGTGAGGAGAGGGAAATGGTTTGTGGCAAATGCAGGAGGTAAACAAGTGGCTTGATAATGAGTTCTCAGTGGAAGAAGAGATGCCACCTCTTAAATTTGCTAGGGGTGTGCACCTGGATGGCTCAGTCAGTTAAGTGTCTGACTCTTGATCTCAGCTCAGTATTTCATCTGAGGGTTGTGAGTTCTAGCCATGCATTGGGCTCCAAGCTAGGCATGGAGCCTACTTAAAAAATTGTTAGGGGTAAGGTGGGGCCAGAGAGCAGATTATCTGCACAAAGGAAGAGACTTTCTCTAGTAAGAACCTTGGGTATATTTCCACACACATATATGGAAAATACGTACATACATACATACGTGTGTGTGTATATTTTTTTGAACGAGCGCACACACACGAGTGTGAGAGCAGGGGAGGGTCAGAGGGAGAGATCTTAAGCAGACTCCACACTCAGCACAGAGCCTATCATGGGGCTCGAAATCCCAACCCTGAGATCATGACCTGAGCTAAAGTCAAGAGTTGGATGCTTAACCCAGCGAGCCACCCAGGCACCCTTAATTCCATGTACTTAAGAAAACATTTTATAAATTCACTTGTGACCTAGGCCCAGGGCAGGATTTGATGGCCCAAAGTGACCTCTAGGCAAGACAGCTGGCCCTGTTGATAAACCATATAGAAATAACCCCTGCTCCGGCCAACCACTCTTTGGCTTTTCACTCTTAAGGAAGCCTTTCCCAAGAGGACGTCTAACTCCTTAGAGGAGGTGGCAAAGCTGCCTGGTACTAAGTAGGGAAAATGCAGTTGAAGACGAAAAGTGTAACCCCCGGAGTTTGGGTGCAAAGCCGGCTGTATTCAGAAACATACTTACTCAGATGCCACTACGACTGGGTTCTCTGCCGGCGTCAGGCCCAGGCGTTACTGCGCCATGGACTTTGGGGAGAAGGCTTCGGGGGGAGGGAGAGTGGGAACAGACGAACTGGTGTACATCACCCATTAGCAAGACAAGTCATGCAAAAGAAGAAAACAAGAGTCAAAATTTTTAAAAGATATTTCAGCACAACCTTCTTCCAGTGAAGTTTTATTACTGCACTCATTTTAAGTAGTCTTGGTCTCACAGATGTTCTGCCTGCTTACTCCCAGCTCTATGTTGAAGGCTTTCAGGACAGTAATTAACATTAGCTGATTACTAATTCATTTCACGTCTCCCACGAGCAAAGCTATTTCACTTTTTCCTAATTTTTTTTTTTTACTAATTTTGCTGGTCCCTACCCTCCAGTCTCTGCCCAGCTTATGGGGCATCCAGAAACTAACTAGTTAACCTGATTTAATTAAACTTCAGATTCTGTATCCAGGTTATTAAGTAGACTACAAGGCAGATCTTGTGAACGAAATTTTTATTTACACACTGTATCTAGAAGCAGATACATAAATTCTTATACAATTAATTTCCAAAAATGTGCAAGAAATTACTATAATTTGTTTACAAACCAAAACACATATTAAAATCAATGGACTTTGGATAATTCATTCTGTGGTGTTCTCAGTACAAATGGTACACACCTGATTTGAAACATACAGAAAAAGTGTAAACTACAGCAATCTGGATTGCAAGTATTAATTTCATGGCACTCCAACGACTATAAAATTTCTTTAATCCAACATGTATACTTATTACAAAATTCTATAAGAATTTTTCATCATCTCTGGATGTAGAGTTTGGATCACTTTTCAGAAACAGCAACTACACATTCACCATATTATGACTGATCAATAAAAAGAATGTTTATTTAAAAAACCCTTAATAGGATTTTTAAAAGTAGCAAAAGGAACCAAATTTGTGATTACTAACGTACCAATACTTTATTTTGGAACTTTAAAGTTATTTATGGAGCTGGTAACTGCTCCTTATTAGAGTTTTCAACAAAACTATCTATTGCTGGTAGTGTGATTTCATTTTCAAATTGACTTCACATTCGATGACAAGCCATTAGGATTTAATATATATTATTCTGAATCATTCATGAAACAAATTATCTCTCATATATAACGTGAAATGTACAATGATTAAAACTGGCATTTCTGAAAGCATTGTTAAGATATTTAGATTTGTAGCACTAGCAGGGGCACTGCGTATAACCTATTTAAGATTTTAGTAATTTTTATCCCGTTTCATTAATACTGGCTCAGAAATTATAATGTATACTTTGTGTTTATTTCCTATATGCCAATGACTTTTGTCTTTTGGCACACGATTTTCTTCAACAGCAAGATGGTTACCCTTGTAGCCGGTTTCCTTAAAAACTATTCTTAGTTCTATGATCATTTCCTGTGATATGTTTTTGACCTTCTAGATTTTCAGATTATTGCACCAAGTAGAAAGAGAACAGTTTTCCTTAGAAAGAGAAAGAGTGAGATATTTTTCAAGTACTTTCTATGTTTTCTTATTATTTATAAAAATGCCTAATAGTGTCCTAGTAAGCCTAGAATTAGCTTCTGGCCTCCATCGTGTTTTGTGACGAAATGTTCGATTAAAAAAAACGACTCTGATTCATTTACTATGGCAAAAGGATACAGCTTTCCTGTTTTCTCTTTCTTGCCTTGAGCTCAGATTTTTTAGAAGCACATATTTTAAAAATCACTTATAGGTTTTTTCCACGCCATCTAAACTGCTATTCAGTAGAATCCAGAAATTTACCCAAATGGTATCTAAGCCAAACTACAGGACAGAGATTTCTCTCTTTTCCCCTTTCCATTTTTAAAGACTATTTTATTTTAGGATCCTATAAAGCCAGTATCTCACATTATGTTGTGCTGCCTACGCCAAATGGTTCTCTCTACACAAAAGCAGAAAATATTCCAATACTCCTTTGTTGGTAAATAATTTCTTGGCAAATACTTTTATTTTTATCGGTACACTATCAGACCGTAGCAATTTCAAACTGGATTAGAATAGGGAATTTCACCTTGAAGTATTTTATATTACGACTACACAAAAGCACATAAAAAACTGGCTTTCTGAATTAGAACAGCATCAAGACTTGCCCTCCCTAAAACACAAAATACAATTTTAAAAACATTTAGATGAAAATCAAACTAATCTTAACTTGAAACTAAATAGCTAGATCTTGAACACGTGGTATCATGAGGAAAACATGGGGGGCAGGCTTTGCCCACATGACAAGATAGGGTTCAGGGCAGTCCAAAGACCTCTGTGCACCATGATCTCACAAAGAGTACATGTAAATGCTTCTAGAAACACGGAGAAGCCATTTCAACATTTATTATTAATACACAGTGACTCTGTGACAATACCTGCCATCTAATATAGATGCACAGGGACTTTTAACTCACCCTAGATATATTTTAAATTGTTTAAAAATAAATAGTTTTGCAAAAAAATAGTTTAAATGTCTTGCATTAATTTGATAAGTTTACAACTCTGTTATAGTTCTTAATCCAAATAGCTTATAGTGAACACTTAAATTATATTATTACAGTATACTCCATATTCCATCTTATTAGGTGAAAACGTATCAGAAAATGAAAGAGGAGTCTTTGCAACAAGGTACAATCAACATTCCACCAAAATTAAGTACCTTTTCCCCTTTAAGTCAAAATACCATAACACGGTATTATTGTGCCTTTTCTTGGTATTTCTCAGTTCTGACCCTAAAAAACAGAAACAACAATAAGAGCAACAAAAAACAGGGACACTGGCGTGTCTGAATGACAAAGCCATTAAGGGTGACCTAAGACCTTTACTCTTACTTTTAATTGAGGGGTAAGAGATAGGAAAACTGAGTGGCAAAGGAAGAAATGTCTTAAATTATATATTTCATCGGAGGTGGAAACATTTTCTAGATGGGGTGCTTCCAAAACACTCACTGAAGCGAATAAACACTGCATTTCAAAATAACCAAAGTACTGGGGATAACACACTCCTTTCTGTGCCCCAACCCAAGCAACTGAATCAGAGATAGAACAACTAATGCTGGCTGCCAATTTACTTAAGACTTAGCTAAATTTAAAACAAGACAAAACAAAAAACCGATTTTTAAATGGCAGTATATACGATGGGCAACAAGACTTCCATATACCTGATATGGTTTTAATATTCTTCTCACAGGAGGCTCCACAAGTTCCACAATTTTTCAACTAAAGTCATCAGGTTTTTTGGTTTTGTTTGGTGGAGAGAAGGAAGGGTCAAATCTAGCACATCTTAACAGTGACTACATAAAAGAAGAATATAAACCCAAATCTAAAACAAGGTTTTCTACTCAAATCAATTTAAAACTTTATATAAACTTAAATGTCGCAAGAGAATCTAGTCCTTTACGAAGGTCTGTTCTACATCAAGTTCACCCAAAGAAAATGTTGGCTAAACTAAAGAAATCACAGATAAAACACTTTACCAAAGGAAAGTATAATTAACACAACAAAATTACTATCACAGGAAACTATGATCATCTAGTATCTCTTCAATAATAGTTCTAGTCCCATAGGTCTTATGTTATTCCAATTTGTACCAGAGCTTAATGACAGAAAAGGCAACAATTTCTAAATTGGTGGTATACACTTATGATTTTTTTTTTCATGTAAGGCCATTTATTAAAATAGACAAACCACAAGATGAAAATGAAGGCAACAGAAAAATTCAACTTTTCACAACCAAAAAACAGCACAACCTCAAAAACAATTTGGAAATAAGTGTTGTAGAAGTTATGTTGCAGATCTGCATTCCAATACCCAAGATTATGTCAAATCATAGTTCTAAATAAATCCTTCTGAAGTACGAGATTAAAAATCATTTTCAGCGTATGTGAAAATTCTGCGTTTTTTCATATGGGTATGTTTATTCAACACGATCTTTGAAAACGGGCCATTTAAAGAGACATAACAATATTCATTCTGTAAGTTTCATTCAACTTTACTTAGGGTTGAATACACATGAAATGTGCTTTTAATGCATAAAAATCACAGTGGATAGCAGCAAAGGACTGGGGGGGGGTGGCTAAGGAGAATCTGATCATTCACATTGTGATTATTCTGCACATTTATGAAAGATAATTCACACTTCCAAAACCGCAAGACTTCCCTTTTTAAAGAACCAAAATAAACCCAAGACACCTTGCTGACACTTCCCCACCCCTGAACAAATTGATTACTTTTACACATAAAACTGAAATAGTATGGCAGCAAAAGATTTTGATAGCAATGTAAGTTTGTAAACTGTATTTCAATCTCTTTTTCTTATTCCCAAAGTGCAAGATGCAGGGTTCTTGTAATCTTTCAGTAGTGCTTCTCCTGTAAGTAATCCTTCATTTTGTTTGGCAAAGGCAGTTTCTGAATCAAGTCTATCCTAGTATACTGACGTATAACAAAACGACACAGGTACTGCAAAGAACGCACCTGCATGAACCGTGACACGGGATTGGTCAGTCTGACCGGGTAAGTTGCAGATCCAGGCAACCGAGACCTTGAATAACAAAAAGCTCCATTTTCAGAGTCCCTGATTGAATGCTCAATTAGATCAACGATGGACGTATGTCCTTCTACGTCCGGCTGTTCATAAAAGCTAAACCTACCATTGGAGTGTTCGATTCTCGTGTGAAGTGTTTTGCCATGCGAGCGGAAGCTCAAGCTCAAAAGGTAACGGTCGTCAGAACTGTCCCGAACAAGGAAAGAGCCATCTGGCACATTCGCCAGCTTCCCTTCTGCCTCCCAGCGCGTGATGGGCCCCCAGTACCATCCTTGTTTCGCCAGTTTTTTCAGCTCCTCTGTAAGGCTCGTCACAACCATGGGACCGCTACTCTGCACCGAGTCATACACTCTCGCCACCCCAGGGGCAGAGTTCGGGTCAAAATTCAAATGGCAGCGCATGCTTTCGGCCACGTGGGCGTCTGTGGCGGCCAGCGCACCGAAGTTCCTTTGGACTGGATTGGTCTGCATCGGAGGTAGCAACGGTGAGAGTGGGGGGGCGTCGTCGTGACCGGCTCGGGGGCTCTGCAGCATGACTCCGGTGGTGCCGATCAACAGGCCGTTCACCGCCTGGTCCACGAAGATCTCCGGGGCCACCACGAGGTCCCGGTCTACCTGATTCTCGTCTTCGGCGAAGGAGCCGCCTCCCACCTGCGGAGGGACCGCGGAGACCTCCATGGGCGAAGAGGTGTCCAGACAGTAGCCGCGCGGCCCCTCCAGCGGGTACATCCCCTCGTCTAAAGGCACGGTGTACTGAATGTAGTCCTGAGGCACAAGTCCGATAACGACAGGCACGTGGTCCTCGAGGTGCAGGTGCAGGTCCCCGTGCTGGGACTCGGAACCCTTGAGGGAGCTGCTCTGCTCCGGGCACACGGTCTCCGCCTGCAGGTCGTGAAAATCCTTCCGCACGCCGTTCAGGGCCGGGCTCGGGCTGGACGTGTGAACCAAGGCCTTGACCCTCACCTCCATCTTGATGCACGTCTCCTCCGAGGCGGTGGGCCGCAGGGGCCACGGCGTGGGGCTGTAGTGGTGGCTGCGGAGCGACGTGGAGCGGATGGGCCGCTGCGCGCGCACGTCCTTGAAAACCAGCGGCGCCGACGAGGAGGAGAAGGTGTCCTCGTCGGCCGAGCCGCCGGACGCCGCGCCGCCCTTGCCCTTCTGCTTCTGCTTCGCCGACAGCCGCCGTTTCAACGTACCCATGAGGCTCTCGCTCTTGGAGCGGCCCTTCCCGCCCTTCTCGTCGTCGCCGCTCAGGTCGCAGCCCGCCAGCTCCTTCCCGTAGCAGCCGCCGAACAAGGGCTCGTCCTTCCCGAAGTCGCCGGCGAGCGCCGGCTGCTGCACCACCATGAAATCCGTCTCCTCCTTACTCTTGCTCAGGCTGAACGACTTCCGGAAGGTCTTGAGGCTGATCTTCTTCATGGTGACTCGCTCCCGCTCGAGGCTCACCCGCTCTCCGCAAAGCTCTCCTCACACATCCGGAGACGCCGCGATGCCGCATCTACAGCCTCGTCCGGCCTCGCAGACCCTCCGGAGCCGTCCTCTAGAAGAATGAAACGTAAAATTGTTAACAAGTCTCATTACGGAGTATTTCCACACACGTTTTATTTTACTGTTTCAAGCCTTTAGCTTGTGGAGGAGGACGCGCGTGTGGCCCCCCCCCCCCCCCCCCCCCCCCCCCCCCCCCCCCCCCGCGGTCGCCCCCCCGCCCCCCGCCCCGCGGTCTCGGCCACGGCCCCGGAAGAGCCCGCGGTCCTCCGGCCGGTCCGCGTCTGACAAACACCTCGGGATGCCTCAAGAACAAACCCTACTCTTCCTCTCGCCTTTCCGCACCTCGCTTTTGAGAAGAGAGTCCAGGTTCCCGCCTTTCCTAACAACGCTCTGCCCGAGCGACGCTCGGCTGCTGTCCCCTGTGTCCCCGGCAGCACAGGCTCAGTGACGATGACACCAGGTCCAACTGGCAGAGTAACAAGCCTGGCTGATTCCTCAATGGTTTATACACACTTTCAAGTATTTAATCATCTGTAGGGACACATAAAAAGAATCCTATCATCCGCGAGAACCTGCAGAAAGTCTGGAGATGTCCCCGCATGCCTGCGAGTTCCCCAAGAAGGCTCCTGCACCCCAGCTTCCTGGCGCCCAGCACAGCCTGAGCCCCGCTCGCTCCGGGGCACACCCAGCCGAAGCCACGCAGGTCTAAGTGTCGGTCTATTTTGAAGAAGATTAGGAAGCATATTTCCAGAATTATTATTTCTTCCTCCTCTTCTCCTCCTCCTCCTCCCCACCCACCCCCGGCAAATTTTTACTTCTGTATCCAAAAATATGTTTTCTAAACTATCGTATAAAACATTCCATCATAGAAAAGACAGGATTTTAATTCTTTGTAAAGACCTTCTGAATATCATTTTATAGGGAAAATTTTGGGCCCCAGAAGTGATACTGGTAACAGTAGTACCTGCCTTGCAAAGACATTCTGTTTTAAGCTACACATGTTTTATTTCCTCTCTGTCCAAGCTCTGCAGTTTCTGCAACCATCAAAGTATAATATCCTAAAATAAGATGATTAGCTTGACTTGAGCAAAATGCTAATAAAACTAAGAGCAAGATTCTCCCCACCCATCAGTTTAGCACCACTCTGTTTCTTGGCAAAAGAAAAAAAGCTCTAAGCTTGATGACATTCACAAATTCACTACGCATTTGCTAAGTCCCTGCTACACACCCAGCACTGTATGGTCATACACAGATTAATAAATCGTTTATGGCCTCATAATCTAGTAGCACAGAGAGATGTATGAATGTATGTATGAATGGACAATTTTTAAGACAAACCTATTAGTAATATACTGATGATAACACAAAGGGAACTAAGAGGAGAGATATTACAAACGTTTACAGATAGACAGGATTTGGTTACTGTGTGCATAGAATCTGAATGAAATCATTTTTAATAAAAGCCACTCATATCAGACAATCTATCAGGGGATCAGCAATATCATCTCCATAAAGGAAAAAGCAATTTTAAAAAGCCTTACTGTCATGTACTATGTTTTCGAGCAATTTGTAAAATTAAAATGCATATATGTACTTAGAGGGCCAGTTACTTTTAAACATACTAAATTGTCTATTAGATGAACTCACTATCCAAGTACCATTATCTTCCACCTAAGCATAAACATGTAATATTTAAGTTATTAACAATTTTAATTTAACAAAAATATGACCACTCATAAAATGAAATGGAGAGTGTAACAATATACTTTAGTTGGCAAGTCACTCCTTCTGAGTAGACCACATAGGTTTTGTAGCCAAAGACAGATTCCAACATGTAATCTTTTCTGATAATAATAATAATCCAACTGTGGTTGTGATAGGTACATCTCTAAGTATAACACCGCCACGCAGCAGAATTTAGAGATTTTGTTGCTATATGATAAAGATGAATTACAACCACTAGAAAGAAGCGGATATGAAACACAAGTTAAGTAAAATAAGCTCTTCTCTTACACAATACGTGTAAATTATGTTGAAATTTTAAAAGGTCAACAAGAAAAAAGAACAACAGAAAGGAGCCGATATCCTATGTATCATAGAAATAATAAATAGTAAGTAAAAATGTACAAAGTGGCTTTCTGGTAAAAATCAGTATTGTGTGTTTGCATCAGATGAGCCCAATCTCATGGGCTTGTGGATGAGCAAGTCCTGGGCCAGGACCGTGACACCCTGCACCCCCAACTATGCAACCGCTCCGGGGGTCATCGACCAATGATGTCACAAAACCTACCACACTTAGAATTTCCATAGTAATTATCATATCAACTTGCCTTGCTACAGAAATATTTTAGGAAGGCAAGTGTATGTAGCTCCATGAAAATCTGTACGCTGCACGTACACATCCTTCATAACAGTATGAAGTTTTAAAAATGCCTGAAAGTCAGTCATACATTCTGCTGTAACTAAATACCACTCCAGAGTAACATAAAGTAATGTTGTAATACTACATATGAATGTGCCATGGAAATATCTGGAGAAATCTTTGCAAATAAAGAAACACTATCACATACAGAAGCAGGTCCATGCATACATGGAAACAGGGCACATGACAGAAGGCAAACCGATGGCAAAGGACACAATTCAGTCCTCAGCACGAAGACAACTGGTTATACATCTGGAAAAACGAGAAAACTGGATTCCATACCTCACACCAGCAGTGGAAATAAATTATGAGCAGATTAAAGATCTAACAGTGAAAATCTCATTTTAGTTGGAACAAAATATAAAATATCTTTAAGACTTTGAGATAGGAATAAAATGTCTAAGTGCTCGCTTTGGCAGCACATATACTAAAAATAGGAATAAAATGTCTTAAGGCACAAAAAAGGATAAAGAATAAAATCGGGCACCTGGCTGGCTCAGTGGGAAGAGCATGTGACTCTTGATCTTGGGGTCTCACATCAGTTTGAGCCCCATGTCAGAGATAGAGATTACTTTAAAAAATAAAAGCTTTAAAAAAATAATAAAACTTGTTCAAAAGATACCACAAAGGGACTGAGATGTCATCTGTCAAATTCTTTTGTGAAGCTAAGAAAAACAGGACAACGTAAGTATACCAAAGCATCCACTAACTTCTCTTAATCAGAGAGAACTTTTTTTTTTTTAAAGATTTTATCTATTTGATAGAGAGCGAGCATGAACAGGAGCGGCAAGCAGAGGCAGAGGGAGAGGCAAGTTCCCCACTGAGCAGGGAGCCCGATGTGGGGCTTGATCCCAGGACCCTGGGATCACAACCTGAGCTGGAGGCAGATGCCTAACGAATAAGCCACTCAGGCATCTTCAGAGACAACTTTTTTTTAAGATTTTTTTTTTTTTTTAATTTATTTGACACAGAGAGAGAGAGAGAGAGGTCACAAGCAGATAGAGAGGCAGGCAGAGAGAGAGGGGGGAAGCAGATTCCCTGCTGAGCAGGGAGCCCGATGTGGGGCTCGATCCCAGGACCCTGGGATCATGACCTGAGCCAAAGGCAGAGGATTAACCTGAGCCACCCAGGTGCCCCCCCACCCCCATAGAGAACTTTAAAGTACAATTCTTCATAGCAGTAGAAATTGCATTTATTTGTCTTAACGGACTGAAATGGTGACCTGAAGACTGATAAAACCTTCTGTGTTCGTGATCATTTTCTGGCTCACTAGCACAATGAATCCAATTTTGTTCATAAAAGAACTGGGCATCAATTCACACAGAGATTAAGAAAACTTAATTACCAATAGCTATAAAACATAAAACTAAAGGATGCAAACATGAGACAAAACAAACATGTTCAACCCCAGTAACAGGGATGTTGCAAAGAAAGTACTGTTTGCATTAATTCTTTAACCCTCTCAGCCACCCAGGCATCCCATGTTTGCATTAATTCTTGAAAATCAGCAAATTCTCCACGAACTAGGTAGGTCAACAGATCAACAACCAGAATGGCTTATATATGGTCTGTCTGGACTGTCCCTTCAACGTCTCTCAAAGCCAAACATGTACATCAACCTAAAATCTGACCCACAGGCTCAAGCCCAGTTCATTTTCTAGGAGTAGTATAAAGTGTCAGCTCAGTTTCGGTCTGAATAACAAAGGTTTTTGTTTTCCTGTTTTTGTGCCTGGTTATGCTATTCCCTCCTCCTGGCGAAAGTTCTCTTTATTTTTCCTAGTCCACCTTTCAGAGAATTCCTTAAGAAAATATTCCTCTTCCTGAAATCTGCTCTGATCACCCTCCAGAAGGGAGTTCTCTCTCCCTTCTCGGAACACAACCTGCATTTGCTTAATAGTATGTCACACGGTGACCTAGAACTGCTTGCATTCTATTCCTATCTTACTCCCCAGATGGTAGTGCTTGAAGAAAGAGACCATGTCTCATTCATTTTTCTATTCCTAACCGGGAACTACCACTACATATTTATTATAATCTGTTTAAAATCTTTGATACCAAATAAATATCCCTTCACTATTAAGTAAATGACAGGAATGATGGGATAGGGAAATCATAGTGTACAAAACTGGCTAAATCTCCTCTTATCAAAATGGAGCAACTGATCTACAAAATCAAAAGTCGTTATTACAAATGATGCAGGACTGGCAATTCCATCTAAAAAGGCCACACGGAAAATACCTGCCGACCGTGACAAGAGCCACCACACAGAATCCAGTCCCATACTTCCACATGGCATGTGTTCTGTGTCCCGTCATGTAAAGGCTACTGAAGAAATGCTACCAAATATACTAGTTAAGAGAAAGAAGTAAAAATACTAAATGCCACCCCCCCGTTACTTACTTCCACCCAGTTACAGAAGTACATCTGTAAAATAAAAAATTTGTTTTTGAAAACTGAGCATCCGCGGCAATATCAATACACTGAATTATGCTATCATCAGGAAATAAAAGTTGTACGAAGTAACCGAATCTTCCAGTAGGCACTTCGGACTTCCTTTTTGTCGTACGCTGTTATTCATGAAGCTCTCTATGGTCCTTCCCCCCACCTGCCATGTGTAAGATACTCTATCAGATCGAAGAGAAGTTCAACTGATACAAAACTAAGAGAGGACATCTGTGAGCTCCAAGAGAGGTCAAAGAAATGATAGGAAAAGGTTGGCTTGAGACAGTGTGATACAGTATCCTCAAGCAGTACACTTTGAACGTGACCAACAATTAAAAGCTGTCAGTCAGACTAGACTGTAAACAAAGAGACGGCGAGAGTATATGGTGACTCTTAACTTTGCTTCCCAGCTGCTCCCTGACTGCCCTATGTAGAGATGCGGGTGAAAGCCACCAAGCAGGTCTTAGTGGCTCTGAGATGCCCCTGAACTTGGACTAAACATTCTGTCCTTGTTCTTTTCATCACTATCATCAGATCCTCAGAGGAGTCTTGACCCACAAAAAGTCTGTCTTCAGCAGAAGGAACAGCCTCTGATAGCCACAGAGCCCAGTCCATCACGGTGGCCACTATATGGGGAGAGGCTGTCTGGGCAGCACAGACAGGAAACAAGTAAACCAAGGGAGACGTGACAATTAGAAACTGTGAGAGATACCCTGAAGGAAAGGAAGCAATCAGAGAATACCGGGGGTTCCTACTCTAGGTTCCAAAAACACTGAAGACCTCCAAGGCCTCTCTAACAAGCCAATATTTACGCCGATGCCAGTCACGCAAAGGAAGGTTGAGGCGGAGAGAACAACTTTCCAGACTGAGGGAGGGGCAAGCTCTGGGCTGAAGTAGGAACTGCAGATGCAAACACAGAATCTAGCTGCGCCTCAAGTGTACGGTGTGGAGTGGGGCATAAGATGGCACATCAAGGTATTTGGGTCTGACTCTAAGTGTGTTCAGAGGAATGAAAAGGTTTCCGGGGCGCCTGGGTAGCTCAGTCAGATAATGGCCTCACTCTCGATTTTGGCTCAAGTCATGATCTCAGGGTTGTTAAGACTGAGTGCCAGGTGGGGCTCCATGGTCAGCGGAAAGTCTGCTTGAGATTCTCTCTTTCCCTCTCTCTTTGCTCCTTCCTGCACCGTGTGCACGTGCAACCACGCTAAAAATAAATAAATCTTTAAAAAAAAAAGGTTTCAAGTATCAACATGTTCTAGTTTAAGTATGCATTTCCCAGTTGTGAGCCCACATATCATCCTCCTCAAAATACATGCATATACAAACCCACTAGGACTGTAACTCGGGATGGCAAAAACAAAATCAAAAACAAAACCCAGGGTCTCCCACTACCTTACCCAAAAAATGAATGAACACTTTCTTCATAAAATGCAGATGCTAAAACAATCAGTTGGGACTACTTGCGTAGTTCTAGGAGAACTACAGGGCCTCCCCTGGTAGACCACACGCTCCCATTTCTCATCAATAGTTGGGCTGAGAGAATTTCAGGTTCAACATATGAACACTGGAGAGAATCAAACATGAGTCAACTGCATACAAAGGTTTTATTAGTATCTAATTTCCATTTACAAGCCATTCTTGATAATGCCTCACTTTGTGATGTAATTTTAGTGACATTAACATTCAACTTCATTAAAAATTGCTAATCACTTGAAACATGATCTCTGACAGGAAACACTCAGAGCTGCAAACCCTTCTGGGTCCGCAGTTATGAATACACTAGTCATCGTGCGAGAAACATGCGTCCGTGTGTGCGTGAAGGTGTGCAGACACAGATGATACAGTAGAAATACATACAGACTCATCTCGGGGCTGGGTGGAAAATATCTGGAGGACATGCCACGTGCTATAAGCCTACACTTTAGAGATCCATAATTAGGTAAGTTTTGAAAAGTAGGTATAGAAGCCAAAGAAAGCTCCAGACCTGATTGGAAAAGTAGGCCTGAACAGGAAAGAGTACGGTGGAGGATCGGGGCAGCCAGTATGGAGGCGATATATACGCCAACCTGCCCACAGACACTCTGCTTTTTCTGGAATTCAATGGACAAACTACAAGAAGAGTAACACCCCAAATGCTTTCCATTTGCCTCACAAAAAAGCGCAAGTCTTGACAGCCGTAAGCCTGCCATAATGTGCCTCTCCCATTCTCACACTTGCCCTCTCCCCCACCTGCCACTCTGAGATCACCACCACCACGCAGCCGTTTGGGGAACTGGTGCTGCTGCGGCCACCACCCTGCGAACCCCTCACTTCCCCCAAGTCTTTGCTCTGCTGTCACCTTCTCCGTGAGACCTGGCCCGACCAGGCAGGTGAACGGCAGTACAGCCCCTCGCACTGCGTCGCGGTACTTTGCCCCAGCATACAGACACTCCTCGTTTATTGTGCTTTCTCCCCCCGCAGACGCTGGAGAATGAAAGCTTCACAGAAGCGGGGATTTCAACTCCGCGTTACCCGCTGCTGCCCCCCAAGAGTCTAGGACCATACCAAGGGCGCAGGAGACGCTCCGTCACTATGAGTAAGCCGATGTCAGACACGCAAACCTCATCCGGCATGGCGATCAGGTACCCTGCCCACCTTGACCTCAAGCCATAATTCGCCATTATTTACGAAAAAGTCACTTAACTCCTTAACACGGCGGGGCCGTTCTTTCCTTGATTTCTGCTCCAGTCACGCTGAAAGCATTCGTACTCACCGCATTCTCGCTCAACACAGAACTTGACATACCGCCTCTTTGATTGGAAATGTTTCCTTCCTCCTCCTCACCAACTAATTCCTTCACGCCTCAGCTGTTCCAGCAGTTCCTCAAGGAACCACATTCTGCTCTTCCTGAGGGTGAAACCCCCCCAGGTCCAGGACTGCAGAATACTGCATACCTCTCCGGCCTAGAATTTTCATCTGGGATGTGTACTCAGATTTGTCTGTATGAACAAGTGATTAATGACTCTCACCGCAGCAGACGATCTATACTCAATATGAAAGCAAAGAAGATGTTAATTTTTTTTTTTGACATTTTTATCCTCCACACCTAGCACACACCTGGCCCCAAAAAGGCACTCAAAAAAATGGGCTGAGTGAACACGGCAGTGAAATGAAGAACACTGGTCCACAGTGAGAGGCAACATGACGGACACAGCTGCCCCAGCAGCAGAACTGGTAACTGATTCTGAGGGGCTACGTAGTCCCGTTTAAATTAACCTCACTAAACTTAGGGTTCAAATGGCTCTGATTCCCATTACTGCATCCCTTTTGTACAAAAAAAGACTGACAACCAGAGTAAAAGTGCTTGGTAATTATCTACTTGATAATTATTCCTTTTCCAACTACCAATCCATATGCAACTCAACATTAACATTAAATAAACAAAAATCAATCCTGGACACTAAAATACTATAAAAAGTTCTGTTGGGCCATATGGCCTTTATCTCTTCCTTTCATTTTCTAGGCAAAGATCACTCTGGAAGTTTTAAGAGTATCTGTTTTTCTGTTTGCACCTCCAAAAATATATGCCATCTTTTTATAGGATTACCATCTGCCTCATCATGCCTAAGTAAATGTTCTGAATTAGTTTTATTGCTTTTTAATTATAAAATTTTAAGTTTACACATACACTTGAAAATGTGTCTAAAGGTTCAAAGGAAAAGGTTTTAGACATGAATACTTGATTCATATGGGCAAAAGCTAACCTCTTCAAATAATTTCCCAGCCTGTTTTCAAAGGAGATAGTCAAGCCTGACATTAAAACACCTAATGAAAACATTTAAAATAAAACATCAACTATTTAACATTCAACAAGTAATACAGCTTTATTATTGCCGGTTTACAAGGGAGGAAACCAGGTCTCAGAGAGATTAAAACTTGCCCAACCAAGTTAAGTAATGTGTCACGAGGAGAGATGTGGAATGTGATCGTGGCACATCGAAGCTCCCATTCTCCCCCCGTGACAGGCTGCCACGCAGCCAGCCCGCTGCTAACTCAGCAGTTCCCAACTTCCCAGTCTGGGGACCCCTTCATCCTCTTACAAATTACTTAAGACCACCAAAAGCTCGTCTATGTGGCTTTTATCTACTGAAACTTTCCCTGCTAGAAACTAAAACTGAGACTTTAAAATATTTATTCATTTTTCAATGACAATATACTCATTACATGTTAACATAAATAACATTTTCCTGAAAAATAAATATATTTACCCAAACAATAAAAATTCAGTGAGACAAGCGGCACTGTTTTACATTACTGTAAATTGTTTTTCTGTCTGACTTAAGACAGCTGGACTCTCATGTTTCCATCTGCATTCAATCTGCTACAATATGTTGTTCCAGTTAAAGCATAATTAGAAAATCCAACCTCCTACAGATACATAGCTGGGAAAGGGAGAAATATTTTCTTTAATAATCTTTTCATATAACCGTGGGTATTCTTTCCTGTGATATTATACCAAAAATCAACAAGTGATAGTTTCTTAAAAAGTCAGTTGCACTGGGAAATCTGGAACCCTTTAGATAACTTCTTTATTACATTCAAATCCAATGGTCTAAGCTTGCATTTTGAATCAATCATCCAGGTATGTATTATTTTGTAGTATCATAGTGATTTCATTATGCAATCTCCAAAAATCCCATTTATTAACATTACCATTGGCTGATCCCATCAGGAAAGTCTAAGCACTGGGAAGCAGTAAACTAACAGTGGGAGACACAAGCTCTCCACAATTCTGATTTTTGCTTAAAAGCTTGGATTTATCACTGACACCAAGACTGTCTGTAAATTTATGAAACTGTATTTACCGAAACCTGAAGCTGAAAAACCGTAGTTGGTCAATAGGTCTCTTGTTAATTTATTTAGTTTAGTTTTTTGGTTTTTTTTTAAGTTCAGTTCTTTGCCCAATGTGGGGCTTGAACTCACGACCCTGAGATCAAGAGTCACATGCACTACCGACTGAGCCAGCCAGGTGCCCCTGTCAACAGTTCTTTCAGGTAAAAGTGATATCTCCTGACAGATTTCATGAAAGAGGAGCTGTAGTGCAGCATCTCCAACAACAGCACAAATGCTTCCCCTGAGACCCCTTCTTCCATTAGTCTGTGGGAGAAACCATGCTCTATACACTTGCATTTCATCACAAGGATTTTGAAAAGGTGTGTACTCAGGGTCAAGATTTAATAAATGTAACAATTTTTACAGCTTCCTCAGGGACTTTTTTTTTTTTTTTTTTTTTAAGATTTACTTATTTACCAGAGACAGCACACAAGCAGGGGGAGCAGCAGGCAGAGCAGGCAGAGGGAGAAGCAGGCTCCCCACTGAGCAGGGAGCCTGATGGGGGACTCGATCCCAGGACCCAGGGATCTTGACCTGAGCTGAAGGCAGACACTCAACCCAGGAGTCCCTCCTCAATAACATTCTTAAACGTAACTGTGACTTGCTTTTTACTGCAAGTGCTTAGAGGTGAAGAACAGGAGACTGCTATGAATGCTCAAATCACAGCTGGGGCCACAGCCGTGGCCATGGGAGGGCACCACCAATTGTATCCACCATTGCTTCTGCACCCTCAGAGAATGGCAAATAATGTTTCAGCCTCATTATCAAAGGGGATCCACAGACCATACTTAGAACTACCAGCTTAAACTATCTGTGAAGACAGTTTAAAAGAACAAAGACAAAGAATTTAAGATAAGCAAGGCATCCACATAAGTTAGGAAGACAAGGAGTTTCACTATCCTCTCTGCCCTAAAGGTGGCCAATTTCTTAGCAAGCCATGGTTCGTGCCCTTCCATTTCAGCTCCTCAGTTTCTATTCCGTTGTTCCTGACTCTGCCAGTATATAACTTGCCATTAACTTTATAAAAAATGAAAAATAAAGAACAGATAATAAAATCCTTCCAGAAAGGGAGGAGAAAGGAGAGAAAGTAGACCATATGATAAAAAGGAAAATAAAGGCAATGGCCAATATTACATGAAATGCAACAGAATTAGGTCCCAATGTTTGTTATACCAATATATATAACTGGGATAAACTCAACTATTAGAAAAAGATTTTCAGTCTGGTCTTAAAAATCCCATCATATACGAAACACACTAAAATCAGTGGTCTCAGAAAGCTTCAAAACACCATAAAATCTCTGCTAGCCACTATCAGACTATCCTCTTCTTCAGCATACCTGCGATTATCCTATTCTATCAAGTGAATCAAGTTTACTTGTATTCTACTTGAGATCAGGAATGTTATCAGTCGCTGGTTCTATCCCCATTACATAAAATACCTCCTGGGTTTGACTGAGGTTCATCCAAACTTTTTTTTTGAATTTAAATTCCCCGCATGTTTTAAGCATGCAAACAAGTAATTTTTAAGTTCTTCCTACAAAAATAATAGATTCATAAACACCAAATAAATGCAGATGGCTAAAAATTTTCTGTGGAATTAAGTGTAAACAAAACCATTCTAAAAGCCAACAACACAGTACTTAAAAAAAAAGTAGGCTTTTGTACAAAGATTGCTTTGTAAATATGATTAACTTCTACTTAAAAGAAATGTCAAAATGGAAATCACATATAATATATCATTTAAGGACAGATTTTACATAATTCAGACTGATAGAATTTAGTCAATGGATATTTAAAGAAAGACACTGGTCCTACATATGGAAATTACGAAAGAGTGCATACTTACTTGTTTCAATTAAAAATGAAATGTTTAAAAATATGTGAGTCCATACTTAAGTGAAGTTTTTCAATTAACTGACAAACACCAATCTTAATCCTCTAACAGAAAAGAATGAAAAAAGGAATATGCGAACAAGAAAGCTAGGGTAACAGTAACAAGATAGTGAAAATGGTCATAACAAAGGGGCACATTACATAAGGTATAACCCACACAGAAAATAAAAATGCCAAAAATCTTTACACACAAGGAGGCCCGGATGGCACAGTCGGTTAACCATCCAACTCTTGGTTTCGGCTGAGGTCATAATCTCAGGTCGTGAGATTAAGCCCGAGACAGGCTCCACACTAAGCGCAGAGTCCACTCGAAATTCTTTCTCTCCCTCAGCCTCTCCCACATATGCTCTTTCCCTCTCTAAAATAAATAAATCAATCTTAAAAAAAAAAAAATCTTTGCACACAAAATGGAACATTAAAATATCTTTTTCAGCCCAAGAAAATAATGAAAATGAAGATTACAGATTTAAATTACATAATTACTTTATTTCATTAATATATGGATTCTGTACTCTAAAAAGTAAGAAAGCATCTGCTTTTTAAGAACTTATGGTATAGTTACCAAATGTGCCAATATATGAGGTCACAATGGAAATATCGGTAAACTGAAAAATCAGAAATATCTCATTGGGGCACCTGGATGGCTCAGTTAGGCATCGGACTCTTGGCTTCGGCTTAGGTCATAATCTCAGGAGGAGGGGATGGAGCCCCACACTGGGCTCCACTGGCAAGGAGTCTGCTTGGGATTCTCTCTCCCCGACTCCTCCTGTCCCTCTCCCATCTCTTTAAAAAAAAGGAAAAAAAGAAAACTCCTCAAATGACAAGACAATAAAAACGTAAAAAGGAAAACAGAAAAATAAAAATGACCAAACATCCTCTTGAATCAAAGAGGAAATCTCAAAGAGAAGAAAAATGGTATACTCTTTATAAACTAAAATCATGGAAATGCGACAGATCGAAAACTATGTGATTCTGCAAGACCCTATTAACTGCGCTCCCAGAAAACTTCTAAGCCTATAAAGGCTTACAAAACTAAACATTAAGGAATTTTAAAATAAATAAATAAAAATAAATAGTAAGGAATTAAAAGAAACAAAGTATACATTCAATTCCAGAAGTCAGCAATGAGAACCACCCCCCACCCCCGCAAAACATGAAAACACAAACTAATGAATCAGAAAACAAAAAATAGTAGTGGTAAACATTATAAGAGTTGATTCTTCGGTCAAACGACAAAAAACTTAGTTGATGAGCAACTGGCTGTTGTAAGAAAAAGGAAAACTGTATTTATATGAATTAGAAATGAAGTAATTACAAAATATGTAAGAGTAGTGTGTAAATTCAATAAAAATTTGAAATTTAGATGAAATGGGCAATTCTAAGGCAAAATATGTATTACCAAAATTTGCCTTACAAGAGGCAGGAATCCAAAAGAGACTAATAGTTGTCAAACAACTTGAGGAAGTCCTGAAAGAACTACCACAACCCCTCTTCCTTTGGGGAGAAAAAGGGACTAATTACTAAAAACACAAAATACAAAACTCACTAAACTACTTCAGGACATAGAAAAAGCAGCCTCCCAAAATTACTTCTGAAGCTAAAAAATATTGATACCACCACTGGACAAAGACAATACATTAAATACAAAACAAAACAAAAAACCCCACAGATCTCACCTATGAATACTGAAATACAAATTTTAAACACCAGAGTGGTGAGGGGAAACAATTCAGCTATGTAAGGTACATCTCAGGATTGCCTGCACAGCTGATTATTTATAAATTCATTATAATTTACCATAGAGCAAAGGAGCAAAATCATATAACAGCCATAAATCTCTCTCTCTCTCTCTCACACACACACACCAGAAAAAAATATCAATCCTAACCCTTCAAAATAGAAGCAGATGGACATTTAACACACAATTTATATAACAAAATTAAGAATCAGATGAATAAAGAAATGATAAAAAGTCAGCAACAAAGATGTGGATTATCAAGTATTAATTAACATTATTTTCAACATGCTAACTAATTAATCAGACAAGGGTAAGGAGTATAAATATTGGAAAGGAGAAGGCAAACTGTCATTATTTACAGATGGCATGAGTGAGTACCTAGAATACAACAGATGCAGCTGAACAACTATTAGGGAAAAAAAGAAAACAAAAAAAAATTCCCTCTAGTGACTACTTACAAAATTTACATGTAAAAATCACTAGTAATTACTTTTAAAAAGCTGGTGGGGGGGTGCCTGGGTGGCTCAGTAGTTAAGCCTCTGCCTTCGGCTCAGGTCATGATCTCAGGGTCCTGGGATGGAGCCCCGCATCAGGCTCCCTGCTCCGCGGGAAGCCTGCTTCTCCCTCTCCCACTCCCCCTGCTTGTGTTCTCTCTCTCTGTATCTCTCTCTCTGTCAAATAAATAAATAAAATCGTAAAAAAAAAAAAAAAGGCTGGTAGGCAAATATAGCAAAAGATTAGATTTGATTTATAATAGTTTCAAAAAAGATGAAATTATTTTTTTCAAGATTTTATTTATCTGACAAAGAGAGAGAGAGTGAGCAAGCACACAAGTAGGGGGAGCAGCAGGCAGAGGGAGGAGCAGACTCCCCACTAATCAAGGAGCCCAACCGGTTCTCAGTCCCAGGACCCTGGGATCAAAACCTGAGCCAAAGGCAGATGCTTAACTGACTGAGCCACCTAGGCACCCCAGATGAAATTAATTTTTCAAAAATGTCCAGAAATACATGAAAAACTTTAAAACTCCTCAAGAGGATCATAACCGATTTAGATATATAGAAAGACACATCTTATTCTTAGATAAAACAATTAAATCCTGTCAAAACATTCCTCAAGACCCCAAGAAAACATCAATGGTATTTGCAAGAAACCAGATAAAATTATATTGAAATTGGACCTATAAACAAGGAAAAGAGGAAAAAAACTAAAAGATAAAATGAGCTACACAAGATATTAAAACATACACCTTAGGGCACCTGGGAGGCTCAGTCAGTTAAGCGACTGCCTTCCGCTCAGGTCATGATCCCAGAGCCCCCGTATCGAGTCCCACATCAGGCTCCCTGATCAGGAGGGAGTCTGCTTCTCCCTCTGATGATCCCCTCTCTCATGCTCTCACTTTCTCTCTCTCTCTCAAATTAAAAAAAAAAAAAAAATTAAAAATTAAAACAAAACATACAGCTTAAAACTGGAGGGGGGAAAAAAGACTAGAAAGTCAAGAAACAGACCAAACACACATCGAAAGAGTATGTGCCCAACAGGACACGTGACACTACTGGGGGAAGGAGAGATTCTTCAAGAAATGATGATGAGCAGGCTGCATGACCATTTGGGAGTGGTGGAGAAAGCAAAGCTTTTACTTTCTTATGTAAAAGTACTGTGCAGAAGGATCAAATACACAAACATAGAAGAAAATACAAAAGTTGTAGAAAAATCTTTTAAAAAAATCTTAGCACTGCAGAAAGCTTTTCTATGCATAACATAAAACCATGAAACCATAGAGGAAAAGAATGACAACCCAACAATGCAAAAGTTATAAATCTCTGGATAGCTAAAAGAATGGCATAACTAAAGCCAAAAGATAAACCAGAGGAAAACTGTGAGCACATGACAAAGGACTAATTTCTGTAGCACAGACTGTGCTCTTAGAAATCAGTACGAGAAAGGCAAAAAATCCCATAAGCAAACGGGCACAACATACAAAAGAACAGTTCACAGAGAAATAACGGAAGGAAAGAAAAAAGAAAGGCAAGAAAACAAGAGAAACCAAGCAAGTGAGAGAGGGAGAAAACAAATTCAAGTAGCCAATCATCACCCTAGAAGATTTTCAATTCATTCATAACAATGAAATTAAAGGAATCTGAGGTGCTAGAAACTGTTCTATATCTTGATTGTGGTAGTGGTTACACAATCGAATATATTTGTTAAAAATCAACAGATGGTACGCTATAAAGGCTGACTTTTACTCTAAGTATATTCTAAAATTTTTACTTATTTGAGAGAGAAAGAGAGCGAGCACACATGCACATACACGCAGAGTGGGGGGTAGAGGGAGAGGGACAGACCACTCCACGCTGAGCGCAAGCCCAACAGAGAACTCAATCTCATGACCCTGAGATCATGACCTGAGCTGAAATCAAGGAGTCAGATGCTTAACTGACTGAACCCCCCCGGCGGCCCTCCCTGGAGGACATTCTATCTCAACTTTAAAAATGCACTGAAAGGAAAAGCAAAATGGTAGTGTCTCTCACCTATGAGTTTGAAAAAGTTAAATCAGTAACAATGTTGGCAAGGGTATGAAAAACGGATAAAAAACTTAATACAAATTGGTACAATTTATGGAGAATTATTTGAAAATATTTATCAAAATTTTAAATTCACATATGCTTTAAAGAAGTTAATTATGTGATCAGGAATTTGTGTTTTGGATATATACTCATGCCAAAAACAATGACATACGGAAAATGATGTTCCCTAAAGCATTAAAATTTTTAAAAGCTACTATTACTTGATCATTTACCTTAGTACTGGTAAATATAGGCCACACATTAGCTCAATGCATGCCAGGCTCTGGTTTAAGCCTTCCGAATACACAACATCTCACTT
The DNA here is from genome assembly GCF_010015895.1 of Lontra canadensis. Taxonomy (NCBI): domain Eukaryota; kingdom Metazoa; phylum Chordata; class Mammalia; order Carnivora; family Mustelidae; genus Lontra; species Lontra canadensis. Next base: position 7,523,356 of record NW_022631038.1, read on the forward strand.
AACCCTTAGAACCCTGTGTACTCAGTACTGCACACAAGGCAGTCTAACACAGTGGAAAGCCCTCTGGAACCACAAACCAGGAGTTCATGTATTTCCTGGGTCTACGATTTAACAGTTGTGTGATCTTCAAAATAACGGAACCTACCATTCAAGTCAGTTGTGAGGTTTAAACGTGTTAATATATGGCGCACCTGGGTGGCTCAGTGGGTTAAGCCTCTGCCTTCAGCTGAAGTCATGATCCCAGGGTCCTGAGATGGAGCCACGCATCAGGCTCCCTGCTCCGTGGGGAGCCTGCTTCCTCCTCTCTCTCTGCCTGCCTCTTTGCCTACTTGTGATCTCTGTCAAATAAATGAATAAAATCTTAAAAAAAAAAAAAAGCGTTAATATATGCGGTGTCCTCACAACATGGCCTAGTGTTTATTAGGCTGATATGTGTCTGCAGCTAATAGTAGTAGTCAAAACAGTAATATCCCCACTGTAGAAATGGGGAAGCCGAGGCAGAGATTAATGGTATGCTTAAGGTCAAAGAACTGATTCTACAGAATGAGCCCATTTATTCACTCTACAGACATATACTGAAAAATTTATTTTGGCAAAAATGCAGAGTTAACCTAAATATCTGAAACAATAATAGTGGACTACTTTAATAAACTATAATCCACCAATACGACAGGATATCATGCAGATAAACCAAGAGGTCCAAAATACATCGTTGGTAAAGGGCGAGCTACAAAACAAAACGCAAACATGATCCCATTTGTGTACGTATTTATATGCCTACACGTACAGAGTAAATGTCTCAAAGACTATCCGGCATCGATGACTGCAGCTCTAGCGACGAGGGCAAGGGGTCAGGAAGCCCGACAGACTGCTCTTTTCCTATACAGGTATCGTCCGCTTTTTGAATTGCGCCTTACACCATATTAACTTTTACAAAAAGAGCTCCATCTGTACCCGGTTTGGCTGACCAAAAGAAATCCACAGAGGGTTTTGGCTTTTGCAGAAACAGCATTCCCTGTGTTTGGCAGTGAGCAGGATGGGAGGCTGCGCTCCCTCAAGCCGCGAACGTGGCGCCCCCCAGCTCCTGCCCGGGGAACTGCACTCGAGTGTCCAGGCTTCCAGCCACGGGAGCTTGGAACTGGGCCCGTGAGCATGTGCGCTTTTCCTGATTCACTCTGTGCTTCCACTGGCAAGACGTGTTCTGAGGTACCAGAAAAACCTCAAAGAGATTATTTTGGGGGGTGTGGAAATGCTCAAAACATATCCCATGTAATTTATGATAACTGCTTCTTCACTTTACATACCATTTTGGCTCATAAAAGGTTTCACAGGAACGCCCTACTTTCAGATAGTGGGGGAATCCTGTATTAGATCTTTCGGAGGCCAGGAAGCACGTCTCACTTTACTACAAAACAAACACCCCCACCACACCCTGAGAAAAGAAAACAGGCAGGCTAGGTAAAATATGTATGTGTGTTTTCGGTCACCTCTTATCCAGAAAAGCAGGACACTGATGCCCTCAGGGTCAAAGGTCTCAATACTTTTCCTAAATCCATCTTTCCCTAAACCTTCCCACACCATTCCCAGTTCTCCCTCGCTGTTCAGCTCAAGGATGCAAACTCTTCCCCTCCATGCCCTGTGTCATTTCAGGTCCCTCACTCTCATCTTTCGCTCCCCTGTTCACAAGCGGGCCTCTTCCTGTGGCGCCCCTCCCTCTGCATACCAGGAATGAGCACCTTATCCAGCCCAAATCCCTGACGCCGGACAACCTTGGCACCCTGGGGTTCGCCCCATATGGCAAGTGCTTCTCACCACATTCACTATGATTTCTGTTTAACTTACACCCCTCACCTCTGTGAGTCCCTCTCCCACCTTGTTCATCATTTCAGGTGACATCCTGGTCTTGACACTGTAAGACACTGCACTTCCTTGAAAAGTTTAAGGAGATGCTGCCAGACCTACACAGGGAAGAAAGGCCTTACCCTCAAGGACCGTAGACTCAAGTACAGACTATAAACAAGCAGCATTTGCAGAAGACAGGGAGGGGCTGCACAGGCAGAGTTCGGGGGCTATCCCCATTCACAGGAGATACCCAGGAAGAAGAAGGAGGGGGTCCTGCCACCCGTTACTACCTCTACACCATACAACTTCCTTTACTAATACCAGCACTACCACTGCCCAGTCGGAGGGGACTACATCCTAAAAAACGTACATTCATCTTCTTGGATCCTCAAAAGAACTCTATCGAAGGTATTGTCTTTATATCTTTATCTCCATTTTATAGAAGAGGAAGCTAAAGCTTAGAAAGTTTGAGTCTGGGACACCTGGGTGGCTCAGTCGGTTAAGCATCTGACTCTTGGTTTGGGCCCAAATCATGATCTCAGGGTCCTGAGAGAGAGCCGGCATCAGGCTCTGTGCTCTGGGCAGAGTCTGCTTGAAATCCTTTCCCTCTCCCTCTCCTCTTCCCCAACTCGAGCGCATTTCTCGCTCTCTCTCACAAATAAATAAATAAATAAAATCTTTAAAAAGTTTAAAAAAAAAAAAAAAAAAAGGAGGGGCGCCTGGGTGGCTCAGTGGGTTAAAGCCTCTGCCTTCGGCTCAGGTCATGATCCCAGGTCCTGGAATCGAGTCCCACATCAGGCTCTCTCTTCTGCAGAGAGCCTGCTTCCTCCTCTCTCTCCCTACCTGCCTCTCTGCCGACTTGTGATCTGTCAAATAAATAAATAAAAATCTTTAAAAAAAAAAAAGGAAAGAAAGTTTAACAATCTGTCCAAAGTCACAAGGGAAGGGGCCAAGTAACCGACCCGAGTGCCAACCCGCGGTGCATGGTCTAGAAACTACCACCTTTTCAGACGGTTTAGAATGGGAGAGCAGAGCCTAGTGACTAAGAGCACAGACCCTGGAACCACGCCACTTGAACTCAGATCACAGGCAGCATTTCCTAATGAGCGTGCGCACCCAGGCCTCAGTTTCGTCATCTAGAACAGACATCAAGCAAGCGTCTACCCAGGGGAACTCGCTTCTGGCGTGATGGCAGGAGGAAGCTGACAAACCCTCTCTGCAAGAAGCAACCATACAGTTGGGTCAAACTGTAGAAAGCAACCACTGCAGCACTCTGGAGATGAACTAACAGCATGCGAGAACGGAGAACCTTATTCGTGAAAACCACTCAACTCTGGGACTGCATTAAAATTACAGACTTTTATGCTCCAAAACACATTGAGAGAGAGCAGGTCACAGACTAGGAAAAAATATTTGTACATCACATATCTGATATAGCATCTTTATGCAGAACAAATAAAAAACCTTTACAACTGAATTAAGATAACCCAAGTTTTTAAATTGGCAGAGGACATGGACAGATCTTTTAATAAAGAAGACAGAAGACGTGCAAATGGCTAATAAGCACACGTTATTATTAAGGTGCTTAATATTACTGGTCGTTAATATAAATTAAAAGCCACAATGATAGCAGCACACACACAGCCACCTGAAATGACCAGACCTAGTGTTAACAAGTACGTGGGGAAACTGCAACCTTCATGCATTGTTGGTGGAAATGCAGAACAGCTTGACTTTTGAACCTTTCTCTGTTTTCCTTAGTGTGAGAAAAATGTTAAAGTGCGTGGCTAAATATATGTAACAAAAAGATTTTAGATAGAGCAGGTATATTTTAGACCCCCAGAAATCAGTGCCTATCAGTTCATAGGGACCCTGTATTTCCTTTTTCCTACAGCTGTAGAGTGCTTGTGTATTGACTTCATTCTTTTTGTGGCACCTTGAGGAAGTTTCTCATTTTATTTTAGTTGATTTTGTCAGTTTTCTTTTATTGTTTGCTCCTTTTGTTGTCTTAAGAAATCCTCCTGATGCTGAAGTCCTATACTCTTCCGTATTTCCTATACAAGTACTGAAGTTTTGTTTTTCACCTGTAAGTCCTTGATTAATCTAGTATTGATTTATATAATGTAAGGATAAATTTACAGTTTCCCACATGGACAACCAAGTGGCTCAACACATAAAAAAAAATACTGACCCCTGGCACCTGGGTGGCTCAGTCGGTTAAGCCTCCAACTCTTGGTTTTGGTTTCAGATCTCAGGGACCATAAGATCAAGTCCTGAATGAGGCTCTCCGCTCAGTGGGGAGTCTGCTTCAAAGATTCTCACCCTGTGTTCCTCCCTCGACTCACAGGAACACTCTCCTCTCCTCTCCCCTTCTCCCTAAAACAAGTAAGTAAATCTAAATAAAATTAAAAAAAAAAAAACAAAAACTGACCCTGATAAGATCAAAGAAACAAAATTAAAATAGAAATTACTTTCCACAACCCAAATTAGTAAAGATTTTTTAAATGATAATATTCATTACTTGAAAATGTCTTAACATAGCTGTTTAAAAAAAACTTGGTTCTATGCAACTCTTAGAAAAATATTCATACTCTTTGATCCAATAATGCTGTTCTTATAACTCTTAAAGAAATATCACAAAACCAAAGCATGACAACATCCCCTACATTATTATATATGATAAAAAAAATAAATTTTAAGAATCAGAAACATTCTAATTTCCAACAGTCTGAGAACTGTAAACAAAATTCTAGCACATCTACACACTGGAGCTTTAGGGAAACACTAAAACTGATATTTATACAGGGTTATAAATAACATGAGGGAAAAGTTCATATTGTTCATTTGTTAAGTGCAAAAACACAGGAAACAAAATCGTATGTACAGTGTGGTCTCGATTATGTAGAAAGAATAGGGAGGCACACCAGACCAGAAAGAAATACAGCAGAACTGCCATCTGGACCACAGAATGCTCCGTAAATACTATTTTCAATACTTTATTTTCAAAATATCCTATAAATACAGAGTTTTTATAAGAAGAAGGTCTGTAAGTTTTCTAAAGGCAGTGGCTGAGTAAATCCATCAGGTTCAAGCAAAATGCAAGGCCTTTTCTTGGCTTTCAGTTCTACCACGAATGAACAAAAATATAAATCAACAGATAAGAATACTGTATTTTTTAAATGAGAGCCTAGGCAGCCTTCTCTTTCTCTTCACCCCACCCAAAACAAATTTTTGCCAATGTGACACTTGATTTTGATTTGTGTATAGTTAGGTCTGGCCTGAAATATTCAGTCTAATGAGTATCATATCAATATAGAGTTAATACAGACTTAATATATAAATACTAACTCAGAATAATAAACTCATCAGCTTTTCAGTGACCCTTTTAACTCCTTACTCAGTTTATATTCCACACTCAATCATAATCATTCCCTAGCATGTACCCTCAATTACCTTTCTCACTTTACTCTGACACACTCTCTTGGCAAAACATCACTGCTTCAATCCAACTCTGCCCATGCCATGTCTACACCCTTACAGGAAAATGTAGCTGGAGAAACACATGTGACTCTGCCTGATCTCACTTAACGTCATGACCATGAACCTCAGCTGGAAACTTAATGCTGCCTGGAAATCAAACTACACTTCCCTGATCCATTCACTCTCTCCTGTTTCTTGCCAACCAACCCACATCTTTCTTCGCACCTGTAACATGTACTCCCCCATCTTTAATCTCAGCTGATGGCCCAGCTTCCTATCTCACTGAGAAAATTAGGACATGAGAAGAAAACTTCGGACAAAACCATCCTGTTACTTTACCTATCCGTGCACCTCTCTCTCAAGGCCCTCCCCTCCATTTGTCTACTGGATCTCCTTCACGTCCCAACAAGCTCCCCTCTCTACTGGATTCCTCCTAAAAACATCATTTATCATGTATACTAACTTGTCTTTAGCCTACCTTCCCCACCAGCTATGGTTCTTCTCTTTAATTCCCTCTGCAACAAAACACCTTGGGAGAAACATACATACTAGAGATCTACTAATCCTTTTCTCCCGTTTTCCCTCTACGCACATCAGACACCTTCTCTACCACATCAAACAAACTGCTCTGGTCAAGGTCACCAATGACGTCCCACTGCCAATCCAGCATCAGTGCTCAGTTCTTACCCGCTCTGTCGACAGCACCTCCCACAGCTGATCAGTCCTTCTCAGACTACCGTGTCTCCAATCTGTCACGCTGGATACCCGAGCACTCATGCTGGGTCACTTTTCCTCACACCCCAGTGACTTCACTCGGTCTCATGCCTGAAATAGCACTGATGTCTCCTCCACTCCCAGATCCACATCCTTCACTAGCCTCGTTTTAGTCAACTCCCTTCTTGACACTGCCATGCACTGTCTTAGGAATATCTGAGACTAAATGTGTTCAAAACTAAACTCTGGATCTCTCCATCGCAGCCCCACACCTGCTCTACTTGCAGCCTTTCCCGCTTCGGTCTATGGTTACCCCATCCTTCCAACTGCTCAGATCGAAACCTCCACAATCATCCATGGTTCCTCTCTCTCTCCCTCACCACATTCGGGGTCATGGTTCAACTACTTTCAAAATACATGCAGAATCCAATCACCCGCTGCCACTTAACTGCCTGTGCTCTCAGCCGCAGTAGTTAACTGCCTCCCAGTTCATTTCCTTGCTTTCTCCTCGGGCCTCTACATTCTTTTCTCACATGCTGACAGTGCCCTGAGTAATGAAGTCCTTTATCTCTGACCCAGGAGTGTCATGTCTTCTGGCAGCAATCATGAAACGGCCAGGCTAAGGTGACAGCTTGAGCACAAGGTGCAATCTCCTACTCGTCACAGTTCTGGACGACTACATGCAAATAAAAATAAATGAAAAATAGTAAATGGAATAGAATTCCTTTGACTTCTTTCAGGGCCTCCAGATCTTACACGACAGGCTTTATTTTACAAAGTAATATGATTATTTGCATGATTACAAAGGTATATAAAGAAATTTAAAGATAACAAAGTTAAGAAAAATGGACTTAAAACTGCCAAGTAATTTCAAATTTAATTAAGAATAAATTTAAGGGCGCCTGGATGGCTCAGTCAGCTAAGCATCTGCCTTCAGCTCAGGCCATGATCCAGGGTCCTGGGATCAAGCCCCACACATCAGACTCCCTCTCCCCACTGCCCACGCTCTCTCTCTAATAAATAAAATCTTTTAAAAAAATAAATAAATTTATAATTACAACAAAAGCTCTAATAAATTTTCAAGTGATTCTCTCCCACACTGTAGGCTACTGACAGAAAAATATGGGGTAGCACTAGTTTGCTCTGTGACACTGAATCAATCTCTCCTTGTTGAGTCTGTTTTCCCATATAAAATAGGTTGATCTCTAAAGCATGCCCAGTTCTGTAAGTACCTGACTCAGGGCAAAGAAAAATATGCAGAGACTAAGGAATTTAACCTGCAGAACAAAATTTTACACGAGCATCTCTAAGCATCTTTTTAACTGTGTTCAATACATTTCTATTAAGTTAAATATAAAAATGTTCACAAATCCAATCATTTAAAATGTTAAGGGAGCTGGCTTAAATAAGAATTGATTAATGAGCTAAATTCACTCCTCTTTAACTTTTTAAGTCAGACTTTAACATTTAAAATTTAAAAAGCAGAACACTTGGGGTGACTAGCTGGCTTGGTCGGTGGAACACGCAACTGTTGATCTTGGGTCATGAGGTCAAGCCCCACGCTGGATGTGGACGTTATCTAAAATATAAAATCTTAAGGGTGCCTGGGTGGCTCAGTTGGTTAAGCAACTGCCTTCAGCTCAGGTCATGATCCTGGAGTCCCAGGATAGAGTCCCACATCAGGCTCCCTGCTAGGCAAATAAATAAATAAAATCTCTCTCTCTCAAATACATAAATAAAATCTTTAAGAAAAAATATCTTAAAAAAAGAAGGTAGCACACCTATATACCAGTTCATCACCATCTATGAAGTATACACATATTAAATGTTTAATGTATACGTTTTTATACCTGTGTAAACACTTACCAATGTACTAGCTAAAAACTCCACAAGTTCCCTAAACAACTGTACCGCTTTCATTGCCGATGACCAAGTACAACCTCACTGGTTAAGTACCCAGTAGATAAGGCCCTTTGAGAAGTTTTTTTTACAAACTGGTTAAAAGTAAGGTCCCAAGATCTATGTTTGCTGCTTTTGTTTTTATTCTGGCTTTAAAAGTTGAGGAAAAAACTAAAAAAATTAAGATACTGATCCACGAAGTCCAACATCTGGTGAAGAAGAACTTCTGTCAAGACAAGAAAATGAAAGGGAAGAAATTACAGAAGAAAGCGGAAATTTTCCTGTAAAGGAACGACACAAGCTCACAGACTGAAAGGATCCATGTACGCTCAGTACAAAGAAGAACAATAACCAGGCACACCGTGATGAAATTTATAGGAGATAACAAAATGAAACTAAAAGCTTCCCCCAAAATGAGGGGAACATGACGTGCAACTGATGGGAAACAGCAACTATGTCAGTAACGCTGCAAACTGCTGGTCCAACATCTTCAAAATTCCAAGAGCAAATTTCTTTTCAGTGCGGAATGCATTCCCAGTCAGTGACTTCTTGTGCGTGTGCACACTTCTCGGCACCCGTGCAGGGCCACGGCTTCTGATAAATGGACTGTGAGGAACATGACATGTGTCACTTCTGGGCCAAATAGTTCAGGGCCAGCGTGACCTGTGAGCTCTCCCCTGCACCTGCTGTGGTAACGCAGAGCCGTCGGGGGACGGTGACGAGGACCTGCGGGTGAAAGCAGACTGGGCCCAAAGAAGACGCAGGAAGAGCCCAGGCGCAGTGCAGACTTGGGGAAAGCAAGAAAGAACTTCCATTTACCCGCGAAAATTTCAGAGTTCATCTGTCACTGCATCATCACCTACTCCATCCTGACTACAGCAATAACCGAGGGGCGCCAGGGTGGCTCAGCTGGTTAAGCATCTGTCTACAGCTCAGGTCATGATCTCGGGGTCCTGGGATCAAGCCCCACACTGGGCTTCCTGCTCAGCGGGGAGCCTGCTTCTCCCTCCGCCTGTCGCTCCCCCTGCTTGTGTGCTACACATGTTCTCTCTGCCTCTGACACATAAATAAAATCTTTAAAAAAAAACAACAAATAAATAAAACAATAACCTAGAATTCTACACACAGCCAGACTGTAAATTAGATATTTGGAACATACATGCTTTTGACAAAGACTAAGCAAAACACAACAACCCCACCTTTCTCAGGAAGTTACCAGAACGAGCGCCATTAAATCAAGGAAGTAAAGTAAGAAACACAGCACAGGTAGCGTCAGTCCGGAAGGGGGAGGAGAGAAAGTCCAGGCTGCTACTATCCTGCTGCTCAGCCTCTTTAAGGTAATGTCCCTGCCGCTTACGGCTCTTCCCAAACACAGCTCACCCTCCAAGAGCCAGCTCAACTGTTACCTCCTCCACCAGGACACAGGTTCAAGTTCCCCACCTCCCAGGAGTGAATGAAAAACATCGCGCATCCACAGGACGCGCCCTCCAGTTGAGACTCCGCTAGCGCTGTGGTCTATGACTTGGGGCTGACTGCTTCACCTTAGTCTCCCTTTCCCCAGGATCTATGCAAGGATGAAGCTGGCCAACAATCAGAAGCTTCCTTTTAATCCTCAAATGCAGTAATTCTCCAAATGCACAAAACTAGTAAAATCTTAAAATAATTCTACGCGTGTTAAGTGCTTACCTACTTCCACAGTCTGTGACACTTGGTAATAATATTACTCCCTAAGTATAATTTTTTCACTTTCAAAAGCAACTGTCAACAGATAAATATGATTATTGTCATAGGGATGATATTTCCTTTAAAACCAAAATTAAGCTTTAATAAGAAACATCTCATTACTATAAACACCAAAACAAAATTCGCAAAGGGAAAATCATACTAAGTAACCATACAGCAGTGAGAATTCACCTTGCTTTACCGGGGAATTAACCCTGTTGCTTCAACGATCCAGTGTTGCTGGGGCGCCCAAAGTAACACCTATTCCCTACAAGGACAGCCATTAGCAGTTCCAAATAATAGGCTATCTAGAGCACGTGATGAATTCACCTTTCCTAAATCATTCTAAAGAATAACATCAAATTCTTAAAATTGTTCTTGATGGACATTTTTCCCACTGGGAGCCACAGAGTCCTCTGTTCTCCTCAAAGGGAAACCTTAAACACAAGCACGCACACCAAATATAATCTCGTGCAGTCACTGAAGTGCTGTACATAGACAGGTGCCTCTTCGGATGACCACATTTACCTGCTGCAAAACTTCAGGATGGCATAGTGACATCTTCAGGTTCACTGATGCTGAGATAACGGTTTGTCTCCCAGGCCTTCAGTGATCTCCGTCTTTTCTTCTTTCTTTCTTCTCTATTTCTCAACAGTCTGCTCCCAAGGACAATGGGACAGCCACTGCTCCCCAAACATAGTCTCCAAGTGTGATGCCCTTTTAATAATTTTAAAAAAAATTTCAGTGTGATGGCTGTTAACAGTGATAAAAATATACGTATATATATTGCACCAGTATGAACAAGAGCCTGGAGCCCTGCAGAAGGCCAAGTGCCGTACCTTTGTTGGTCTACATCTCCCACCAGCTGCTTGCAGTGACCCAGTGCCTAGCAACTCGGTAGCTGCCCACATCTGTAACCCTCACGATCCTAGTAGCTGGCACCATCAATACTTCCATGGGCTCCCACTGTCTTTCCTTTTATTTTCATTTTTCTTGTTCCTTTGGTCTTACATCCTGTCCCACACAGGGCTTCCTTAAGAAAAACCAAGTCTTGGGGTGCCCGGGTGGCTTAGTTGGTTAAGTGTCTGGCTTTGGCCCCGGTCACGATCTCACAGTCCTGGGATGGAGCCCCACATCTGGCTCCCTGCTCAGCGGGAAGCCTGCTTCTCCCTCTGCTGCTCCCCCTGCTTGTGCTCACACACACTCTCTCAAATAAACTAAATGCAAAAAAAAGAAAGAAAGAAAGAAAGAAAGACAAAGTCTTGCATACACGTTACTACTGATCACCCAGAATGCTCCTTTTAGTAATCACAGTATATTTTAAACTGGTTATTTTTTTTAAAGATTTTATTTATTTGACGGAGAGAAAGCACGCAAGCAGGGGGAGCAGGAGAGGGAGAAGCAGGCTCCCCAGTGAGCAGGGAGCCTAATGCAGGGCTCAATCCCTAGGATCATGACCTAAGCTGAGGGCAGATGCTTAACTGACTGAGCCACCCAGGTACCCCTAAAGCGATTATTAATATTAGCATGTTATATTCTGCACTGAATCCATACATTTCTGTGCATTTTCTCATTTAATCTCCACAATCTCAACAATGCTGAGAAAGGCACTATTACTATTTTACAGATAAAACAAGTAAGACCGAATTTATTTTAAAAACCTACCCTAGGGCGCCTGGGTGGCTCAGTGGGTTAAAGCCTCTGCCTTCGGCTCAGGTCATGATCCCAGGGTCCTGGGATCGAGCCCCACATTGGGCTCTCTGCTCAGCGGGGAGCCTGCTTCCCCTCCCACCCCCCTGTCTGCCTGCCTCTCTGCCTACTTGTGATCTCTGTCAAATAAATAAATCTTTTTAAAAATAAATAAATAGAAATAAAAACCTACCCTATAAAGTCACAGAGCTGAAATTCAAACCTAGATCCGGATCCCTATGAAAGACCGCCTTCCCCAACCAGTTAGTCATCTAGGCCTTATGCTGGTCTGATTCCAAATGAGGTTTTTTCCCTCCCGCTGAATTCTGCATCACAAAACTGAAAATGCCAGAGGTGCCGGATAACCATGGGTTTACCTTATCAAGGTACGTGAGCCAACATTAAGAGAAATGTGCCCTGGAGTTGTTACTCTCCATACACTCTAGAGAACTACACTTCCAGAAGTGATGAAAGCCTGTGCATCTTCATGAGTGGCCGGCTGGACACCTGAATAAGCTCTGCACTGAATCCACACATTTCTGTGCATTTTATTTTCATTTTTCTGTTCCTTTGGTCTTACATCCTGTCTCTCTCAAGAGAGAGAGACCCCACATTATGGGTCTACAGCTAAAGACAGTTCCTGGGGTATCTGCCTGGCTCAGTCAGCAGAGCATGTAACTCTTGATCTTGGGGTCATGAGTTTGGGACCCATGTTAGGAGTAGAGCTGACTTAAAAAAACATAAACAGACCAAAAAAAACCCAAAAAACAAAACGGTTCTCTCTGTGTAGGGTGAGTTGGGCCCTAAAGTTACGTTGGTCTTATTAGTGTTATGATTTATTCAGCTAAGCAGATCAGATGGGGATAATAAGCAACACAAAAGCCAACAGATTTCTACAATCTACACCGTACACCCTTGCCTTTAATGTGTACACAACAGAAAAACTACAAGCACTTTCTGAAAGCCATGTTCCTACGGGATGTGTCAGGGAGACACACAAACACAGAGCACATTCTGCCCACGTGGACTTTGAGGAGGAGAAAGACCAAAAGAAATAAAATAGTTATACGCTGCAGTAAATGTTATGATGAAAACATACAAACTGGTAAGACAGGACTCCTGAAGGGCCTAGAAGGAAGAGTAGTCGGGAAAGACTTCCCTGATGCCATGAACCAGGGATTGAGAGAGAATGAACTGACCATAACAACAACACTCTAGGCAAAAGAACGACCACGTCACAGATGAGGAGGCCAGAAGCAGCCTGGAACGCAAGAGAACAGAAAGGCTAGAGGGTTAACTTCATGGTGAGGAAGACAGGGTTGTTTGAGATTAATGGAAGAACTGGGCAGAAATCTTGTAGCCCATTGTAGAGAGTTTGGAGTTTACTTTAAATAAAAGATATATTCACAATAACTCTGTCAGGTGGATTTATTAACCTCACTTGAGCCCCACAGGAGGAGGACATGGAGGGGATATAAAAGGTGTTCGAGGTCACAAAGCTAGTAATGTATATTAAAGATCAAACACCACCAAAAGGTACTCATGACCCTTTGCAACATGAGAATTCAAATCTTAAATGACTTTATCTAAGTACATCCTTTCTCGAAACATCAGTAAGTCCACGGGCACCTAAAAATAATTGTCCCATTAAGTAAAATTTAATGTTTGTATGCATTAAAGTCAGTTTAAAATGTGCCCTTAGTTCTAACACCTTCACTACTTACCTGCTAAACCAACATACTATACAGAATAACAAATTAACCACAAAAATATTAATGACAATTTCACCGTAGATGCAATTTAAAACATGTCCCAATGCTCTTTCGTTTTTACTCCCCGAACTACTCTCTCAATCTAGTCATAGAACAAAGATCCCCCTCTTTATGGCATACACTAGTATTATAAATTTCTCCCTTGTAAAAGGAGTAAATTTTACAGAAACACTCAGGCATCACAGATGTGCCATTTCTAAAACTGGAAAAAGATTAGGGATGGGGACCAAGAACTGAAATAATCTTCACTTCCCATAAAAGAGCCAACAAACAAAATAGCAAACAGTGATCCTAGCTTAGGTAATTTACTTACCTACCTGACACTATTGAGTATTAAAATCTATGTGCACACATCCATTAGTTATACTATATATAAATAACACGGGGTATCTGACCTCACATTCAACGTATTTGTGTAACAACCCATTCCACATGGCTGTGTATTTTTGAGAGAACAGTAATTGCCATAAATTGAAAAATGGACATAACATTTCCATTTTTCAGACTCTATTGTGACTTTTAAATAAGATCACACAATTACTTCTATGAGCAAAGTAAAGGACACTTGCTATTTTTTTTTTAAAGATTTTATTTGACACACAGAGAGAGAGTGAGAGAGAGAGAGAGCACAAGCAGGGGAAGCTGAAGGCAGAGGGCAAGGGAAAAGCAGGCTCCCAGCTGAGCAGGGTGACCGATGTGGGGCTTGATCCCAGGACCCTGGGCGGAAGGCAGACCCCCAAAGACTGGCGCCACCCAGGCGCCCCAAAGATACTTGCTATTAATAACACAAGTTTCCTGAAAACCAACCACAGTGGAGAAAAACTACCAGAGTTTTCTCTGAGGAGTGAAGTTACATAACAAGACAGTCTTAAGCAGTCACTTGCTTCTGTTCCCCCCAAAAGAGGGGCGTTAAAAGGAATACTCCGGATGGCAAAATGGGTAGGAATCCAGTCAGCACAGCTTTTCCTCCCAGGTCATGGCACTGCCCAGGTAGGCTACAGCCCAGGTCAAGGTCACCCAAACCCCTTCCCTGCCACTCCCTATAAGGTGCTGCCTTGGGACGATTCCACATGACACCCGAGGGTGTGCCCCTCAGGTTCTGAGGAGGCCATGTTTAAGGCCTGCCCTATCTTCCCACTAAAAGAAGGCAAAGGGGCAGTGCCAGGTACCTCCGATCAATTTAGAAGGCATTTAAAGATCATAATAAAGGAAAAAATATTTCCAAAGAGATGCTGAATGGAGACCCAAAAAGGGTAAAGGCTCATCCTTAACCAGATCAAAGAGTGGAAAGCACTTGACCCACCCCAGATATTAAGTTCTTCTGAGATTCGTTATCACGTGGACAGTCTGTGAGCCAGCTTCCCCAAAGGCAAGGAGAAAACATTTCAGAAGGTACTGGAACCAAAGGGTTGAGGCGACAGACTATGTTTCCAACACAGACAGATTCTGAAAGTTACGGCACCCGCATAGAAGATGCAGCAGTGAGGAAAAATTAGAAAGCCCACAGGAAAAGAGAAATATCATGGGCTACATTTTCCCGCTTTATCTGTGAAACTCGGTAAACAATACCATTGATGTTTTTAAATAACGAGGATTCTCCACAGCACTGAGTATTCCACTTAACATTCATTCGTTCAAATAAGCTAAGTGGATTTCACGCTATCTGTTGGGTTTTTTAAAGCCAAGATAAATGTGCGCCCGCCATGGCTGAGAACACCTCCGACATCTCGTCCTGAAGTCGATGGCAGTTTACTTTTGTTTGATTACAAATATCTGTATTCCAAGAAACCCCGGCAATTAAAAACGTATTGGGGAAACGTGTGATGTCTCGTTCACATTTTTATTGTGATTACTACATTCTCCGTCCTCGCACCCAGGAGCATGTTGCCTCACCCAGGACAGACATTCAAGAAACATCTGCTAACTGAATCCAACATGGTCCATTTCGTTACCGGCAGCCTGAGCTTTGTCACCCATTCCCACCTGGCCCTTAATTCCAAAAAGTGGGGACGGGAACCCCAAATTCCACTTTCCGACTAACTGTGAAGTTGGCATCCAGCCTGCTGCGCACATTCCAAGTTTTGTGCCAGGACCTGCCACCGAGAAATGTCAATAGTTGTGCTACATAATGAGCCACAATGGTGTCCCTGAAGTTGCCAACTCCTGAAGCAAATTGAAAATTAAGGCCTGTCTCGCTTCCAGGGGCCGTTGAAAAGCCCACAGCCCCCACACCCGTGAGAGTAAATCCCATCCAGCAGCACCGTCACGCGCGGCACACGCTGGGGGGGGACGGGTGGCCGGCGCGACCTCCCGGCGGGCGGGGGGCGGCGGCGGCACAGACGCGGCCTGGGCCTTCCCGAGCCCGCGCGCCCTCCGGCCCCTGGACCGCAGCCCGAGCCCGAGGACCGGCCGAACCGGCCGGGCGGCGGGCTGCGAGCCGCGCAGGCCCCGCGCCGCCGCCCCAGGCCTTCGCCAAGCCCCGGCCTCTCGCCGGCGGGGCTGCGGGCAACAAAGGCGGAGGCCCGGCCCGGCGCGCCGCGGACGGGGAGGCCGAGGGGTCGCACCGGCGCTCGGCGGAAGCAGGCCTCGGCCCTCCCCCGCCCGGCTCCCCGCCCGGCCCGGCTTCCCGGACGCCGCTTCCCCGCCGGCCGCCCCCCCTCCCTCCCCGCCCGCGGACCCGCCGAGGCGGCCCGGGCCTCGCGCCGCCCGGACCCTCGGCTGCAGGCGCGCCGGGCGGCCTCCCCAGCCCCGCGCGCGCCGGATCCGCCCCCGCCGCCCCGAGGGGAGCAGCAGCCCCCGCGGCCAGTTTCCCGGGTTACGGAGAAAAGGGCGCAGACAGCAAAGCCCGGACCCAGCCCGCGACTCGGCTCCGCAGACGCTCACCCGGCGGCGGCCCGCTCCGCTTCCTCGCCCAGCGCCGGCGCGACTGCCGCGCTCGTCCCTCCTCTCCCGCAACTCCTCCCTCCTCCTCCTTCCTCCTCCTCCTCCTCCAGGAGGGGCGCGCGGCGGCGCCTGGGCCCGAGCGCCGAGCCGGAGCGGAGGAGCCGAGCGGGCCGCCCCGCGCCCTCTCCTCGGCCCGCAGCGCAGGCGGGCGTCCCGGCGCGGGGGGCGGGCCGGGCGGGGGGGGGCGTCCGGGGCGGGGGGCGGGGACGCGCGGGGTCGCCGGCGTCCCTGAAGGGGGAGCCGGGGCGCGCGGAGGGAGCCGGGGGCACGGGCGCGTCGGGGGACGCCAGGGGCAGAAAGGCGCGCGAGGGGCGTCTGAGGGCCGGGGGCGCGCGGGGTCTGGGCGCGTGCGGGAGCCGTGCGGGCGGGGTGGGGTGCCGCGGGTCGAGGAGGGGTGTTCGGCGGCCGGAGTGGGGCGGGGGGTGGTCCGAGCCGCGTCCCGACCGGCGTCCCCCCAGCCCTGGGGGCTGCTCTGGCCGCTCGTCCCGCGCTAGTTCTTCGGCCCTGCCTCCCCTCTTGGGGTGGCCGGCGCAGAGAAGAAAATCGCGGCCCTTTGGCGCCGGCCCTCCCTTTGCCTCTGCGGTGGGGGTGGCGGCCGAGGGGCGCCCACCTGGCGCGGCGACCCGGGCCCGGTGTCCGCCGGGAGCGAGGGACCGAGGACGGCCGAGCACGCCTTCCGGAGCAGGGCCCCTGTGGGGCCCTTTCCCCACCCCTTCTCCGGCTTCCTCGTCAGATGTGTTTGCTGACCGAAAACTTACTGCTTGCTTTAAGCCATCTACTGCTCCATGTAGTACTTTTTAATGTTTTATACCATAGTTCGCTATTGTTTGTGCCGCTGAATTTCACGGTAGTGTGATGTAAAAAGTTTCCTGTTTGTAACTTGATTTCTTTGGAAATCGGCTGAATGTGCCACCGACGTGTAGCAATACCAGCGGATTTTATTTTTGTCAATGAGCAGCCACAGGAAAAAAAAATTCATTTCTCTTTTGATGAAAAGCTATTAAAGCTAAGTGTCGCTAAAAGAAGTATTTTTTACTTTAAACGTTGTATTTCTTTAATAGGACCTTTTAAAAGAGAAACATAAGTTCATGTTCAAGTGTGAATTTATGTCTGAATTACATCTCAAAGCTGTTAGTTTAAAAAAAGCTCAAGTAATTGATCTTAATTACTATAAATGTCTAATTACAATATTCATCTAAACAAAATCTAGATTAGTAATTTAAAAATTGAATTATCAGGTAATTCGATTGGTTTTTATGACTGAAGAGTATGTATGAGGCTGATGTCCTCTAGTGTGTGTGATTCACTAGACCCAGTGTTCTTTTCAGTTCTTACCTGTATTTACGAATAAACCTGCACTGTTATTGTTATCCCGATGTAAATGCTACTCAATTCTCAAATGTCTACTTGGAGTGAATGTAAACTAAATAGAATGGCCAGAGAGGTTAACAGTAATAACAAGGAATAAGAAGCAAACTTTTCAACCCCCCCCCACCTCTTGTTTTAAGCCCCCTCAGAAGGAGAGTGTGTGGTATGGATTAGTGGGGTCTATCATCTGATCCAAAGAACCCAGTAGCCCCCAGGGGCCATGGGCCTGATGAGCACTTAGCCAAGCAATGCACACTGACTCCTCCAGCAGATAGGATCAAACCCTGGGCTTCTGAGTCTGTCCGAGCTAGTCAGCATCTTGGCTTTGATAGTTCATACAGTTGTGACCTTAACCAAGGTTCTCAGCTGTAATTTCAGATTCTAGTTGTAAAGAAGCAGGGTGGGGATGGGGGAGTGGCTTTAGAGGTGAACTATGTCAGATAGCTGTGAAGATTACATGAAATAATGCACAAAAACCACTTAATTTGGTGCCTGGTCCGGAAGGATTATCATTACTAGGTAATGTATATTTTATGAGCCAGGCATTGCATTAAGTGCTTTTGAATATATAATCTGCTTTAATTTTAACAAGTATCTTTAAGTTGAGTATTATCATCTCCACATTACAGATAATGAAAATGAGCCTTCTTGTGTATAAGTAGGAAATAACTTTGACACAGTTATTATGGGGCAGAGCTGAAATTCAGACTTCGGTCTCTCTGACTCCAGAATATGAGCTTTTAACCACTAGATTAAAATAGTATTAGTAATGCAGCAACAACTTTAGTGTAGAGTTGCTAGTGGCTGAATACACTATTAAAATCTTCCTGTTTGCCTGAATTCCAAACACTTCTTGGCAGTAGACACGTGCTCTCATCCAAGCCTTCCTCTATCAGCAGCTCAATCACCCTTTAGGGGAAATCTTATCTTTGCTTATACTCAGCACTGCTGAGAGGCAGGCCCAGGACTAAGACTGCTGTTTACACTCTTGCCCAGGATTCTCACCCTGCAGCAAGGGATGCAAACTAGGAGAGTGGAGGGGAGAAAGGGATTGACCCACCCTAGTAGGGTCCCTGGACCAGATGGTTCCTTGTGCCCGCCCCCTAAAGCCTTCTAATAAACTCCCGTTTTGCTCCTGCTAACCAATTTCCATTTTCTGCAACCAAAAAGGCTGTATGATAGATACATGTACTTGCTAAAAGATAATAATAGCAAAGGGTCTTATTGAAACTCTCCTATTGAGGGAGCATGGTTCCACCTTTTCCTCCTAAAATCATAGCTTCTACAGCCAGAAAGACCTTTCTTGGTCAACAACATCAATATCACCATTTTACGGAGGAAGAAAGAGACTCAGAGATGGTATGATGGGTCCAAGATGACAAAGTTAAAAGCAGCTGAGTCATGACTTGGCTGCCATCCCCGGACTTCCAGTCTGGTTTGATTTCTAGTATTAAATAAATGTCTTACCTTCCCCTAGAAGGGGAAAAAAAGGAGCCCAGACTTGAGAAAATTGGGTGGAAGCAGGATGGGATACAGTGGCAGCCTTCCACCCTCTGGGCCCCTGGGGAAAGCTGCCCAAGTGAGAATTCCACACCCTTAATTTTCCTTTCTCCTTCCCATGGCCCTTCTGCTGCCTCCCACCTTCCCGTCTTTGAGAATCCTGAGCTATCCCCCACTCATTCAAGTTCCTCATTTGGTACTTACACTGTATCGAAGAGGGCCCCTCAAGATCCATGTCCTTCCCAGAGGCTCGGAATGTGACTTGGTTTGGAAGTGGCATCTTTGCAGATGTAGTTGATTTTAGTATGAGGTCATTTTGGAGAAGGCTGAGACCCTGGTCTAACATAATTGGTGTCTTTATGAGAGACACAGAGGCAGATGCATGGGGAAGACAAGGTAAAGACACAGGGAGAATGCTAGGAAGGTAGAGATGGCAGTGAAGACAATCAAGGAAGCTGAGGAACTCCAAGGATAAGCGACAGCCAGCAGAAGCTAGGAAAAGGCAAGAAAGGATTCTCCTGTGCCTTCATAGCCAGCAAGGCCCTACCAACACCTTGGTTTTATACTTCAAGCTCTCAGAACCATGAAAGAATATATGTCTGCTGTGTTAAGCATCCAGTTTGTGGGGGCGCTTGGGTGGCTCAGTGGGTTAAGCCTCTGCCTCCAGCTCAGGTCATGATCTCAGGGTCTTGGGATCGAGCCCCGCCTCAGGCTCTCTGCTCAGCAGGGAGCCTGCTTCCCCCACTCCCCCTGCCTGCCTCTCTGTCTACTTGGGATCTCTCTCTCTGTCCAATAAATAAATAAAATCTTAAAAAAAAGAAAAAAAAGCCCCCAGTTTGTCGTACTTTGGGGTGGTACATGGGGAATGCATCCAGGACTCCTAGGTCCACCCACCCCAGGTGGCTGTTTGCTGGAAGTCTCCTCCCAATTCAAGCTTCTCTTTGCAGAATCTCCCGGTTACCAGTGTTGACCATAGGTCCCAGTGTGCCCAGACCAGTACCACATTATAACTGTTTTGTCATCTCAAAATTGTTCCAGCTCAGATAATAAATTCTGTGTTCACCTGGCCTCCATCCTAATGTGTAAAATAGTGACTCAGTTACACAGCATCAAAGCTCCTTGAGAACTGGACCCAAACTGCTTCTCCAGCCTCACGGTCCACTTCTTTATATCATACTTTGCTAGGCCACACTGGGCGACTTCACTTCCAGAAAGTTCCAGCTCTGTGCCTTAACTCATGCTCTTCTCTCTGCCAAGAATGTTCTTCCATTTCACCCACCCCTACCTTCTGATTATTTCTGTTTATTGAAAATCTTATCATCAGTCAAGTTCAGATCTGCCCAGTCAGAAGTGACATCATTCTATTCAGAACCCCCACCTTGGGTTCAACCTCTTTTAGAGCATTTTGCCCTAAATTGCAACAATTCTCTCTCCTCCTTTGAATGCAGATTTTTTTTTAAGGTTTTATGTATTCACTTGACACAGAGAGAGAGCACAAGCAGGGGGAGCAACAAGCAGAGGGAGATGGGAGAAGTAGGCTCCCCGCTGAGCAGGGAGTCCCATGTGGGGCTCAATCCTAGGACTCCAGGATCATGACCTGAGCCAAAGGCAGACGCTTAACCAACTGAGCCCCCCCAGGCGCCCCTGCAGATGCTTTGTCTTACTCATCACTGCATTATACTACTAGTGCCTTGAGTAAAGACTTTTCACACAGTAAAGACTCAAATGTTTGGTAAATAAATATGAATATTCCATTCCTCTCTCCATCTCTTTGGGGATGGCTCAGTGACAAATGGGCTTTCAAAATCCCTTTTAAAGATCCACTTCCAGATGTAGGGTGGCTCGTTAGACCTTTGGGAAGGGACCAACACCTGCTTTCTGGGGGAATGTCTGTGCTATTTTGATCAGCAGCTAGACTCTGCTCGCTGGCTGAAGTCAAAGGAGTGATGCCCACCTCCCAGATCAATGAGCTCTGAGGATTTTTTAAGACCAGCGGAAGGTCTGTGGACACCTGTTGAGTCAGAAAGGCGGCACTGCGACAGAACACTGTTCCTGTGTAACGAGTCCGCGGTGCTGCAGGCCTAGCTTCACGTGATTCTATTTCAGATCAAAGATTCCTATTTGTAGACAATTTAAAGAAATACCTCACTCTTTCCTGTCCTCTCCACTTCCACGATCCAGGGCCCTTCTGACTGCTTAGGAATGTTTCACTGTGTAAGGTAATCCTGTTGATTTAGTGCAAAAAAAATTTAGCAAATACCCATTTCCGATGAGAAGCTGATGGCATGAATTTGTCTTCCCAGAAATGTAGGAGGTATGTTCTGTTACAGAAAATCACCCTGTATTACCCTCGCCCCCACTAAGCCAACAATGCAAGAATGTGCTAGAATTCTTCCCTACAGTAGGCAGAGAGCCAGAGCTCCTATGGCCTGCTCAGGATAGTCTGAAACTGCCATCACAGCTCGGGGTGACGTGCTAGCTGTGCAGAATCCCATCTCTTTGGGTCGCCTGGATGGCTCAGTTGTTAAACATCTGCCTTGGGCTCAAGTCATGATCTCAGGGTCCTGGGATCAAGCCCTGCATCGGACTGTCTGCTTGGTGGGAGTCTGCTTCTCCCTCTCTGCACGCTCTCTCTCTCAAATAAATAAATAAAATCTTAAAAAAAAAAAATCCCATCTCTTAGAGAACCCCTATCTATGGCAAGGCAGAGTGAGTGGTTGGCTCGCTCACTGGATTCAAAAGCTAGAGCCAACACTTACAGAAAAATAAACTTCTACCTATGTTCGTGATTCTAAAGCATTAGAAAGTCCTGGCAAACCATAAGAAAGGAAAAAAAAAAACTGTGCCTCCTATGGCATTGACTAATATTCTGTATTAGAATTTTGTTCCTTTAGATTTGAAGGTCTTAAAGTACAAATACCTTCCCAGAAGCAATAGCACTTTCAGGTATCATTACCCTGTGATCCATGTATTACTATCATATTGTTATTTGATTCTCGCGTCATTTTCAACATTTTACGTCTAGGTGTTCCCCAATTTACCTATACAATTCCATTCTATGAGCTTCTTCGTAATTTATAAATTCATTTTACAATTCAGTGTTTCTAAGGAAAAAATGCAATGTCATAAATTGTCATTAGATTCCCAAATTATCTCCTCTACCCAACAAAAAAGCTTGTAATACAATTCAACTATATGACTAGAATGAATATTAAATCTTCCTGGTTATCCAATATGCTATACGTTATTCGAAAGCTACCCTCGTCTATCAGCAGCAGGCTCTTGAGGAATGAGTAGCAACTGGGAACCACATGGTTCAGTGAACACATCAGGACTCAGCCCCCAGGAGGAAGGGCTTTGCAGGACCCACATGCTGGCTTCCAGTCTACGCAGGAAAACTAAAGTAGGGGTCAGAGAAAAGTCAAAATTGCAAGGAAAATGTCCCCAGTGTAAGTATGGTGTTAGGTACTGGTGTGGTAGTGGGTACTGGGAGTGTGTTAGGTACTGGGAGCCCCTCGTATAAGTATGGTGTTAGGTACTGATGTGGGTTGAATTGTATCCCCCAAGAGATATGACTGATGCCCTAACCCCCATACCTGTGAATGTAACTTTATTTGAATATAGAGTCTTTGTAGACATAATCGATTTAGAACGAAATCATACTGGATTCGGGTGGGCCCTATGCCACTGACAGATTCTTGCATGAGGGAAATCTGAGGATGTGCACATGCTCTCATTCAGGAAGGCAGAGACCCAATCACGGAGACCTGTGAGCTGTAAGGAGCCAGAAGGCAGCTTCCACTCATTCCATATCCAATAAGTAGTTCCTGAGCATCTAAGTCCTAGGACATAACTACGTTCCAGGGGTAGCTCTCAGCTCAGGGGGTGTTTCTGCAGAGGTTAGCTGAGCACCCACTGTATTCTAGGCATAGTTCTTCTTGTGGTCGATAAGGAATAAGGACGTGAAAGTGCTCTTAAAGGGTTTAATTTAGTGGGAATGGGGGAGGAGAGGGGAGGGAAGAGTTGACACTAAATAATTAAGCAAATAAACAGAAAAGTCTAGATTATAAATGTGCTACAAAGGCAATAAAATGGGTGATGAGAAAGACAGTAACTGGGGGAGGGTTGGCGGCACTTGTGTAAGAGTCAATCCAGGAGGGCTGCTCCGAGGAAGTCATCCTCACTCTGAAACTTGAAGGATGAGGATGAGAAAAAAATGTGAAGGTCTCAGCAGGGAAGCCTTCTGGGAAAACCTCCAAGGTCTGACAGAATTTGGCATATTTGAGGAAGAAAGAAGACTGGTGTGGCTAGAACATGGTAACGGGTAGGTGGGAGATAAAGGCGGAATGGGGGGGGGGGGGCGTTGAAAATCATTTCAGTCTTATAGGTAGGGAGCTTTAGTTTTATTCTAAGAGTGATGAGAAGTAACGAGGGGATTTAATCAGGGGTTGGTGCAAACTGTCTCCTTGCTGCACGGAGAACGGATTTTTCTCCGGACAAGGTTAGAAGTAGGAAGAGTAGGAGCCCAGGTGAAGGGTGATGGCAGTTGGGACGGGGTTGGAGGTCACGGAAGTCAACTGCATTGATGTGGTTGGCCTTAGGAATTTAACAGGAGAGTACAACTAAGCGAAGAGCTAGATGAAGGGGTTTTGGTGATTATAAAACATATCCAGAAATTCTTTGACACTCTCCTCCCCTTGAATTCGGGCTAGTATGACTCCCTTTAAACCAGCAAGGCAAATTTATTTAATATAAAGTTTAGGCAACATGGCATCTTCACAAAATGACGATGGGAAGAATTGGTGAAACCTACGTGTTTCCATACTAGGTATGAGGGACAGTGAAAAGTCGTGGCAAGACACCAGAAGACGAAGAGTTTGAGCGTAGCAAACTGGAGGAGACTTAGCAAGGTGTTCAGACTCCTCGAAGTGTCCCTTTATCTTTGGAGATAACGATGCTCCTTTCCTCTGGGATACGGAGGACACCTCTGACCTGCTTCACATGTAGGTCAGAAAGTCTTTCCTGTGTTTTATGACCTGCTTTGGGCAAAGAAAATTCTTCCTGCTTATGCCATTTCTCAAATTCCTTCAGCTTCAAATCTTCAGTATGTCAAGGTGCCATATTTTGGGGTAGGATGTCCTGAACCCATCAAGAAAAGCCTAATTCCATCGGGCACCTGGGTGGCTCAATCACTGGGCGTCTGCCTTTGGCTCGGGTTGTGATCACGGGGTCCTGGGATTGAGCCCCGCATGGGGCTTCCTTCTCCGAGGGAAGCCTGCTTCTCCCCCTCCTGCTCCCCCTGCTTCTGCTCCCTCTCTCGCTGTGTCTCTCTCTGTCAAATAAACAAATTAAATCTTAAAAGAAAAGAAAAGCCTAATTCTTTACCAGAACTTTTGTGTCTCTGCTGCTATCTCTTCAAAGGATATAAGCCCAAAGGGTAAAACAAGAAAAACTTCTCTACTGACCTCTTAAGTTATAATCCTGTAAATTAAACTGACAAAAGACAGAATAACAGGCAAAAAGGCATGTACATTTTTTAAATTAATGTTAATATTTTTATGGGCATAAGAGCTTCATGGAAAAGAAGTAGAAACCCAGGGGCACCTGGGTGGCTCTGTTGGTTAAGCAACCGACTGTTGATTTCATCTCAGGTCATGATGTCAGGGTCTTGAGATGGAGCCCCCAGTAGGGCTCTGCACTGGGCGTGGTGCCTGCTTGGGATTCTATCTCTCCCTCTCCTTCTTCCCCTCCTCCTTCCTCCCCACTCATGTGACCCCCTACATGCTCTCTCTCTCTAAAAAAAAAAAAAAAAAAAAGAGTAAAAACCCAAAGAAGCATTTAGAGTTGGGCTTACATATAATTTTTTTTTTAAGATTTTATTTATTTATTTGACAGACAGAGATCACAAGTAGGCAGAAAGGCAGGCAGAGAGAGAGGAAGGGAAAGCAGGCTCCCTGCTGAGCAGAGAGCCCGATGCGGGAATCGATCCCAGGACCCTGAGATCATGACCTGAGCCGAAGGCAGCGGCTTAACCCACTGAGCCACCCAGGTGCCCTACATATAATTTTTTAAAAGGGCAATAAATTGTAGAGAAATAACCAGGCAGAGGAAGAGGGACTGGGCTCAAGGGCAATAAATTGTGGGAAGGGGACCAAGAAAGGCATAGTTATTAAGATTATTAAGGATTTTTACCCAGACTCCTCTCCTGCCCTCCACTCCCTTCCCATACTCTCCCAGCTCCCCTCTCCTCTCAGTGCCTCTTTGATCCTTCTGGGAAGAACATCCTACAAATGGAAATGTATATCACCTTCACAGAGGGAACACGCACCCTGCTTTTAGGCAGAAAAAAACGAAGGCAAAGAGCTCCTCCTGTGTCTGCCATTTCGGACTACCTTCAGCTCAGAAGCATCTATCGATACGCCTAAGTGGCATATCGTGGGGTGCCATATACTGACCACCTCCCAAAGTTAAAGCTGCTGCACTGGCAACAATTTTCCTGTCTTAGAATTTACTATGCAGCTAGATTCTTGAGAATGAGACTAGTCACAGATTACAGAATACCTTAAATGTGCTGAAAGTCAGATTTGTCTCAGAGAAAATACTGCAAGGGGCAGACATTGGAACTGTAAAAAAAAAAAAAAGGAGTCTTATATCCCTTAGCAGGCAACCAAAGACAAACACATAGAATGTCAGTAGTAATACATAAGGCCACCAGTCAATGACTAGTAAAGCATTCATGCCAATTATAACTTACATGGAAGTAATTTTACTCTTTTCAGCTAACGGCAGACCTGTTTGAAAGGGAGGAGATGTGTGCTCAGGCAGGGGAAAATATTGGTCATGCAAACATCTTGTTGCGTAACAATAAGGAACATACCTTTGGTATTGGTATGTGTAAAATTTCCTATCCCGAGTCACATCTCAGCAGTGGCGGGACTTGAGATCAAAAGGCACTCTCTTTGAAGGAAGTGTAGAAATGTTTTCAGTGAATGGTTTCCCCACCAGGATCCATTTTCATGGCCCTTTGGTCCTGAGTTTTGGCAGAGGTTGGGAACAATGGGTGCTAAGTACCCTCACACCGAGTGCTAATCTATGCCAGGCTTGCAAGAGGAGTGGCTCTGAACCTGTTTTGCCTGAATTAACCAACCTACCCAGCTTCAGGGTACAAAAGAAAAGAGGCTGTGTGTCTGTCCTTCCACAAGAGAAAAAGGAGTTGTTTCCTCCCCCATTTAAAGCCAAATGGTGACAAGCTTCAAGAAAACCAGAGAGTCTGATCTGGGGCCTTGGTAGGGGTTGTTGGGGTCCTGATGTTACGTTCACACATGAAAATGCTGAAGGATATGGACACACTAGGGTTGCCAGACCCAGTAGCAAAACAGAACAAAAGACTCACAACACCTCTGCAGTGTGGCAGGCCAAGGCTATGGGAACCACCTGTGGGCTTTGCGGGCCTGTAGACAGAGCTGGAATCAGGTGACTTACAAAGGACTCTGCCCCAGAGGGTGTTAAAGAGAAAAATTATTGTGATGCTTGTTAAGACAGTAAGGGAGACTTTCTTGTGATCTATGTAAAGACAGCTGGAACAGCGGAGAGAGACTGGCTTCACTCTGAACACAGCAAAGACCGCTGAGGCTTTACAGCCCACAAGCAGAGCGAAGGCGGCCAGTGGATGGAAAATTACTCAGTGGAAATAGGACTAAGTGGAGGGAGTCTTAGAGAGTCTTGCTAAATCATCACCATCTTGTGAGGAGACCCAAGCTACCCACAAAGAAGCCTAAGTAGGCAAGAACTGAGGCCTCCAGCCGACAGCAAGCACCACATGAGTGCACCATCTTGGAAACCCTCGCCCCACATCAGCCTTCAAAGGGCCCGCAGCCCAGCCCATGTCTTGCCTTCAAAATCAGAAGAGACTCCACACCAGACCCACCCAACCAAACTACTTCTGAGTTCTTGGCTCAAAGAAACTGAAATAAAATGTGTTTATTGTTTTAAATCACTAAGTTTTGGGGTGATTTGTTATGTAGGAGAGAAGTAATATACCCCATTTTACAAATAAGGAAAATAAGGCACAGAGAGGTTAAATAACTTGTTGGTGTCATTCAGCTCTAAGTGACAAAATCAGGATTTGAACTCACATCATCTGGTTTAGTGTGCCTCCTTGACATACCTATGCCTTTGCCATGGAAAGAAAGTGAGTTGTGACGCTCAGCATGGAGATGGATGGGACCTCCAGGTGGCCAACAGGTATGTGAGTGTGCCCATGGATATTTGACCATGTTCGTAGTCTTTTAGTTTTCAGAATTTTGAATGGATTTTTATTTTTAGAGGAGTTTTGGGTTCACAGCAACATCAAGCAGAAAATACTGATCATTATTTTTTAACCATCAAACCTTTGCACGTATGTGAACTTATTCGGTAGCCAATAATAATTGAGCATTTTATAATAAAGATTAGTCTGTGCTGTTTACACTAAAACTATTTTTGTGAAGGAAATGTTTTCTTTTACCTGATTTACCTCTCCATTCATTTTCACCTGGCTTTTATGATTTAATTTGTAATAGGCAGGATGTTTGATTGATTTTTTTTTTTTTTAGATTTTATATATTTATTTGACAGACAGAGATCACAAGTAGGCAGACAGGCAGGCAGAGAGAGAGGAGGAAGCAGGCTCCCTGCTGAGCAGAAAGCCCTATTCCAGGACCCTGGGATCATGACCTGAGCCGAAGGCAGAGGCTTTAACCCACTGAGCCAGCCAGGTGCCCCAGGATGTTTGATTTAAATAACTGAATGAAGTACTAACATTTTAAGAAAATAATATTCAACATCCACTTGTGAGGGTTCAAAATATATAAACTGCTTAATCTTTCAACCTTACTTATGTCCTCATAAAAGGTGCTGCACACCCTGGTCATGTTCTTGGTCTCATCTATCTTCCACATTCTCTCTTTCCGGTTGACTTCAGGGTAATCACCTTGCCATGTCCGTGGTAACCGTACTTTGCAAAGAAGAAAGTATGTATAATTACATGGGAAAGGGAGTGAGGGGAGCAAACCAGTTTCCAGCACTATCTCATTCCTAAACTTTTGATCAAGAGGAGCTGGGAAGGTAGAGTTAACTTCTAACTATCTATTAATAAGTATCACAAGACAAATGCTAAGTCAGCCAACTGCATACATCTTTCCCCTTTCCCTTCATTACCCCTAGGTTGTCAACTTGAAAAAGTATGACTTCAAATGAGACCCAGAAATAGAAGAGGCTGTGCACCAGCTTAGGAAAAGCACTCGGCAAAAGACAAGTCTTTGTTACATAAGGAAATAAATGAGCACTGATCAAGAAACACCGATTTAAATAATATCTTTCCATCGGGACATAGTGTATACTTCATTACAAGAGCAAACCAACATCTATTAAAAATAAGTAACTTGGGGGTACCTGGGTGGCTCAGTCGCTAAGCGTCTGCCTTCCGCTCAGGTCATGATCCCAGGGTCCCTGCTTGGCAGAAAGCCTGCTTCTCCCACTCCCCCCACTTGGGTTCCCTCTCTCGCTGTGTCTTTCTCTGTCAAATAAATAAATAAATAAAATCTTTTAAAAAAGTAATTTTGACTGAGCTTTTGAAATGGTTTTCTAACAGATCCTCCCTCTACAATGTTGCGTAAACTCAGGAAAAATCTGGCAACTCCGGGGTTTAATTTGGAAAGAAAAGCCACCGAAGACCTGGGGAGCTATTAAGGAAACATCAGTGTGATTCAGATTTCCTTCTGTCATTGACTGTTTACAGGTTCGGCTGTGTTTGAAAACAGTTCTGTAGGGATGGGGGTTGGGCGGGACAATAGCAGCCCAAGCTCTCAGCTCTCCTTCGGCGGGTCTCAGTGAGCTCCCGACAGGTGTCCCCTGCATACAGATGCCCCCGCACACAGAGCATCTCTGGGCTGAGTCGAGGCTGAATGTTGAGTGGCAGCGGGATGAACATGTTATTCCCAACAAATGGCTGGTGGGGGGGGCGGTGGGTTTTACTTAAGTCTTTATTTCTCGGTGGTACAGAGAAATAGGCTTCACTTTTAGATAGGCTGAGGACAGACCAGCCACACACACACATAAAAAATGTTGAGGAAGCAGAAAAGGATAGATCCAGATAGAAGGTCTTCCTACGTGGGCCCATGGGTTGTCCCAGGGCGTTCCCGAGGAAAAGGCCAAAATGCCCCTCAACAACTGACTTTCGCTCTGTCAAACCTTCCTGGTTTCAGGTTCCAGGTTCCTTGGGAGTCCCTCAGTGAAGTTGTGACATCCTTGGGTAGGGGCGTTGGGGCCCCTGGGCAGGAGAGATGCTGCCTCGACTTCTCTGCAAAGCATGTGAGGCTTGCTGGCTTGATGTGGGCGGAGAGATCCGGGGGAGGAAGAGGGCAGCGGACAGCTGCTGAGATGGACACGCTCAAGGGAAATGGGGGGCACCTGCCGCGGTCTGCACGTGCTCTCCAAGTGTCCTGGTGCCTTAGGGAGCGTGACATTAAACAAGCAAATAAAATGCATCACAACAGGTAGAAAGACCCCGAGGGACATCTACCTATTGAGTCATTTGGCATTTCCCCCAAATGTGTCACCCTGAGCAATAATCACAGGATTCTATGACTGACTGCTAACTTCTTCGGTATGGTCTGCAAGAGTCGTTTAAAAACACATCCTTAAAAAATTAAAATAAATAAATAAATAAAAATTAAAAAATTGAAAATTAAAAAATAAAAAAATAAAAACACATCCTGCAGGACACCTGGGTGGCTCAGTTGGTTAAGCCGCTGCCTTGGGCTCAGGTCATGATCCCAGAGCCCTGGGATGGAGTCCAGTCCCACATTGGGCTCCTTGCGTGGCAGGGAGCCTGCTTCTCTCGCTGCCTCTGCCTGCCTCTCTAGAGGCCTGCTTGTGTGTACTCTCTCTCTCTTTCTGGCAAATAAATAAAATCTTAAAAAAAAAAAAAATAACACATCCTGCTTATGAAGAGCCTCATTTACAACGACAACTTGCGCCGCCGAGCCGTCCTCCTGGAGATGCAGCCTCCAGCCTTCTGTGTCCTGCGCTGTGCGCAGAGAGGCTGCGGTCTGCGATGGCATCGCTCGCGCTTCCTCGCCCGCTGCTGTCCTGGCAGATTTGGAAACCTGCTGCGCTTGGAGACCCAGAGCGGAGGGCAGCCGGGGTGCGTGCTCCCTGCCCCCTCCTCGCGGCTCTGCGGTTTCAGCCGGGACCACCTTCCTTGGCTCTAGGTTTTGGGAGATACTTCTAGGCCCCTTCATCTCACACCCGGGCTGTTCCCTCCTCTTGCCTCGCCTGAGCAGCTGTGGGTGGTAATGGCTCTGTGTGGCCACTGGGTCCTGGGTGTCATCGTCCCCTGTGAGTCCTGATCTCTGCTCACCACACCACTCCATGCACTGTCTCTTTCTTAAGCTTTTTTTTTTTTTTGGTTAAAGCCTTTAGGTCCGCCTTCTGTTCTGCCAGAGCTCTGCTATAGCACCTCTTTTTTGCACAGCATGCAAATGGATGCAATTCAGGTCTGGAGCTTGGAGGAGTCGTATTGGAGCACACATTCCAGAACCAGGCTGTCGTTCCATTTTCAGGATAAGCCCTAAGCATACTCTGCTGGCCTGGCAATATGCTCACTTGGCGAGGCTGGACATTTCTCAGAATTCTGGGCCCTATATATTTCTGGTTGGTGGGAGGAGGTTGGGGGAGCCACAGAGACATCTGCAAACGGGAAGTGAAGTGGCGGTTAGATTATTCTGATGCTCAGGAGATCAGTGGAGAGGCCCAGGCTTCGGGGCAGCTCACCCATTTGGTTGCATTTTCCTGCCGGGCTCGCCTTGTTGGTCCAGGGGTTCTTCCACATCCTCCCCGTGCTGCTCTGATGCCTGGGTCAGGTGTGGGTTTAGCTTGGAGGCAGAAAGTGCCAGCTTCCCCTGAAGGACACGGCATCACCAGCATAAAGCGATGGGCACTTAGCAGGTTCCAGTCCGTCTCTGTGGGCTCCAGCTCCTGCCCCCCGACTTCCAGATTCCCTGACACTTTTCCGGGTCTGGTCTTCCCTTCCTGCCTATGGCCCTGAGACTGAAGACCACATAGCAGATAGAAAGACCTGACAGAGACCCCATGACTGTGCTAGGTCAAGCCATACAATACAACCATGCTTCTTTCTTTCTTTTTTTTTTTTTTAAAGATTTTATTTATCTATTTGACAGAGAGAGAGAGATCACAAGTAGGCAGAGCAGAAGGCAGAGAGAGAGGGGGAAGCAGGCTCCCTGCTGAGCAGAGAGCCTGATGTGGGGCTCGATCCCAAGACCCTGAGATCATGACCTGAGCCGAAGGCAGAGGCTTAACCCACCGAGCCACCTAGGTGCCCCTACACCCATGTTTCTATAACAAAGAATATATATAGTGGTTTTGCGTCTCTAGTAAAACCCCCACATAGTTATACCACCATTCTTTTATCTGCCCTATTTAGCTTCCCTTTTATCTCCACTACATGTTAAAATACTTCCTGTTACTTTCTTCTTTATTAATGCCATTTCAACTACAATTTCAGAGCCTCATTACCTTCTAAAATATCTTAGAAATAACACTGTGCAATGGTATTCTCTCTGAGAACATAATTAACTAATTAATGTCAATCCGAATGCCTGTTTTGAGGCCATTAGCATCCTCACAGAGGCTAAGATTTGGAAATTGAAATAAAATTCAAATTAGCTATTTTTGTTATTTCTCAAGCCATTTTATGGTCGTTATCAGGTTTTATGAAAATACTTAAAAAATCATTAACTTATAAATTTTAAATGACCTGTGTATTTTGCTTATCCATATTAATGCCATCCTCTCTCTCTCTCTCTCTCTCTTTCTCTTTAGTTTATGAATGTCTAAATTGGTCAGAAAATTGGTGTTATCTATCCATCTATTAAACTACTTCTAGTAAGCAACCTGCTGTGATTCCAGTATTTTATCAGTGGAAGGTAAAGACCTTTTATTGGGCCAGTGAAAATCTCTCCGCAGGAGCTCATTTCTGATTGTGACATTCATTGCAAACACAGACAAATTTCCTTCTCCCCGTATAGAATCTCTTCCACATATTTGAAACTCATTATTATGTCACACATGTCCTTCATGTGTGTGCATGTGAAACAAAGGGTCTTAATTAGTTTTTTTTTTTTTTTTTGACATTTTAGAAGTGGCTACATTCTTATTTTCTTTCTCTTTTTGGAATTTATTCTTCGAAGTTCCAACTCTAATGGATAGAGTATGTTCATTGTCTGATATCCATCTCAGACAGAAAACGTGACAATGCATCAGGTAATAACATTCAGAACAAATTATGTCAGAATTTTCTTTCCTATGAATACCTTTGCTTTTTTTAATTATTATTTTTATTAGTATATAATGTATTACTTGCCCCAGGGGTACAGGTCTGTGAATCGTCAGGCTTACACATTTCACAGCACTCACCACAGCACAGACACTCCCCAACGTCCAGAACCCAACCACTCTCTCCACACCCCAATACCTTTGCTTTTATGGACCACGTGCTATTGAGGTCCATAAAATATTTTGTGTTTATTTGTGTAAAATATTTGAATATTTTTATATCAGAAAAGAAAAAAATATTTTTGGAAAGATAAGTACGATAAACATGACCAACATAGATCTAAGAATCACAAGACATTTCATTCATGTCAGAAAGGAGTAAAAGAGAAAAAAAGGTTGAATTTTAATCCATCAGTGTGTGAAATGAACTGCGTGTAACACAGTATTTGGAAGCCAGTTATACCTCAAAAGCTTTTTATATTTCCCAACCTGAAAGACATTATTTAATGTTAACAATTAAAATGTGACTTTCTTTACTATGCGAACTCCCTCTTAAGAGATAAATAAGAACATTCATATTAATAAGATATGCATTCTCTTATTTAATTAAATGTCATCCACAATGGAACTCATCAATTTGAAGAGGATAATGGACTTGGGTAATGTTAGAATGTTAGACCACCGCAGAAACGAAGCCCCCAGAAACCAAGAAGAAAGCCAACACTTTCTTCTAATTTTAAAAATCATTTTCTAAATCATATACATAAATTGTCACAATGCTCATTTTAGTTCAAAGATGTTTATTTTAAAAGTAATTGGCACAGAAACAGGGCAATGTTCTATCCCACTAATTTTATAGTCCTGGAGAGCTCACTACAAACAGATGAAAAGCATGGTCAGTAACTTCCTGAGCCAGAGCTAAATTTGTAATTAACAGAATTTGTTTAGATGGGGTGAGAGAAAGGGAGAGAAATAAGTGCATAAGAAAGTGACCTTGAACCTTCCATAGTAAGATGTACTTTTAACAAATTGACTTCATTTTATTATGATTTTTATGATTAATTTTAACAAATTGACTTCATTAGTATGAGACATATTCCATAATTCCATAAAATATGGGCTAGCTTAATAAACACTAACGTTAATAATCATAGTGATTACCAAGATTTTTAAAAATCACTGGAATTTCTGTTTTCAATGTGGATAGAAATGAAGGAATCATTCATCTTATGAATTTTATTCCTTGCCTAATGCGACAATTATTGGATATTTCAAGGAAAAGAAATCAGTATTTCAAGAGAAGATGAAAATTAAAAATTACGAAGTAATACTTAGATCTGGAATTCCCAGTGAAATTCAAATTAATTAAAGGCAAAATGCTAATTATCTCTTCAGGAAAAGAAAGTAATTAAATTATCCTTTTAAAAACTAGGATTATTTTTCTATTCCATTTGAAATGGACTTCAGTATTTTCTATTTTTAAAAAAGATTTATTTATTTATTTTAGGGGGGTGATGGAGGCAGAGGGAGAGGGAGGGGGAGTCTTTAGCAGACTCTGTGACCAGCCCAGAGCCTGTCCCAGGGCTCGAACTCACGACCCTGAGATCGCGACTTGAGCCCAAATCAAGAGTCCGTTGCTTAACCAACTGAGTCACCCAGGAGCTCCAGTATTTTGTTTTTTGTTTTTTTTTTTTTTAACACTGAAATGAGTCTTTCACATATTGTGATAATATTAAACATATTCGTTTTCTTGGATTAGATGCCTAGCATTAGAATCCAATTTTAATATAAAGTTAAAATTATTTGTATATCCACTTTTAATCCCCAATAGCTAAAGCATGCATGTTAGCTCTTTAACTGTCTTAATATCTTAAAATAAACAGAACAGACACTTAAGTGCATCAGTTCGAGTATATTTGTATGTCTCTACAATTTCAACCTTATACCTCACTCTTGGTTTTCAGCAGTGCTAACACGAGAGAAATTGTGTGTGTTGCACTAAGTGATTTTCCTACTTGAATTCAAAGACAATGATGGTGTTGTTCTAGGTTTAGGAAAATTTACGGCCAGTTTAGTGTTCTCAGTTTGTACAAAAATAGTCATTGGACTTCTCACTGGTGTTTAACTTTATGAAGTAATATTATGTCAATTTTACCACATGAATTTTCACTCCAGAATACAATAGCAATGCTAAACTTTTAACACACACCAATCTATTTTCAGGATTGTCTGCCACGAAATTACTGATTGATCCCTTTGGTTGGACCCTGTTCACTGATTCCTTCTCTCTCTGCATAGATTTATAGACCTACCAAACATCACAGAAAGCTGTTAACGTGGGAATGCTATTTAATGCAGCTGCATGGCCAGTGTTACAAGGTAATGATGTTAAAATTTTAAAAGCAGGTTTCAAGAACAGGACTAACTTTAACATTTTTTCCTTTAGAATATTGGAAAGCCTTGAAAATAATGACTTATTAAAATATATAAAAATTAAACTTATAACAGTGCATCAAAATACGCACTGTATTATGCACTAAATGTGCACTAAATATGAAAGGCTTCCTTTTAAAATTAATCACGTATTACCATGTATTACATTTTCATGCTTCTACAATACTAATTCATGGTCAGAAAGCACACTAGAAAGTTTAAGAATTTTAAAGAAACAAGCATTACAACTTTGTACTTTATCTGAATTTCAAGATAATTCTCCCTAAATGTACTCCATGTTTACTTTTTAAAAACAGCTTCTTTTGTTACTTTGATGAATGATTTGCTTGATATTCAGTAGTTTATGAACCTCTTGGAAAGGGAACCAGCATCTTGAGGCTAAGGCATGGTTTCAATAATGACAAGTGATGTCACACTAACCTTATTTCTTTCTTAAAAAGTGTGACTAAACGGGTCATTAAGGGCCCCACTGCAGGCCCAGAGTATCTGGACTTCAGCAAAGCATTTGACAAGGTCCTCATGTGATATCTTTGAAGATTTGGTAGAGAAATGTTAGCTTGAGGCAAGGGTGGTTTGATAGATTGAACTCTGGATGGATGATTATGATCAAGAAATGTCAGATGATAGTAATCAAGGGCAAGCTTTGTCCTCAGTCCTTTGCTGATCAAATTTGTTAATGACTTGGATAAAAATATAAAGCCCCTTAGATTGGTAGCTAGTACATAAAACTGAACAGAACATTTGGGCAATTGGATTGAATTTACTAAAATGGCATCGAACATAGTAAGTTCTTGATCCTAAGTTTAAAAAATAAAATCGGACAAGTGCAGTTGGAGAATATTTAGCTCAGCAATTTTAGTGAAAATATGAGCCAACAGCAAGATGTGACCGTGGCAAAGCTATGCTGACCTTCAGCTGCATTACTAGCACCATAACATCTAGATTGAAGAAGGCAATTGTCTCAGTCCACTCAGTAAGACCCCACTTGGAAAACTGTATTTTCTGGATGCAAATTGGAGCTTATTCAAGAGATAGTGACTGGAATGGTACAGGAATTTCAAAGCATGTGACACGAGAAATAAAGAAACGGGGGGTGTTTAACTGGGACACAGGAAGACTGAGGAAATCTAAAATCATGGTTTTAAAACACTGGAAGGATAGATAGGAAAAGAAGGACTAGACTCATGTGTAGTGCAAAGAGGTAACACAGATCACCCCCTGTAGAGATGCGGAAAAGCTCTTTGCATAGATCGTGAGCTTATCAATGTAGAGGACTGATGGAGTTTGAAAATCACTGCGTTGCAACTGCTTTTGAAATCACGGAGTCAGGCGGGAATGACTCCTGGATGCTGCAGCCAGGAGAGCAGGACTGGTGGGAATCAGGAGATTCACATGCAAAGTGTCGACGCACAGGCTGCCTCCTGCTATAATGCTTGTTTTGAAGCCACAGTTTAGTTCCAACGTGACTGATGTATTAGGGAACAGTTTGAGCATAACTCAAATTGGGCGTAACACTTGCTTATGCATGACCTCATTTACCAGACCCATCCTCCTGACACCCACAGGCAAACTGCAGGCTTTTGGGGAGAAAATGCCATATTCCCATGGTGTTTATGTATTTCTTATCCATTTAGCATGGGTAAAACTGATTTCCTGCCATTTTCACTGGGTTTCTTTTTTTTTATTATTTGCGATTTGTGCCTCTAACCCCAGGTCCTTATAAACCCTGTGGTTTTTTATTTTGTAATTTTGCATAGCTGATGATTTTTAGGAGAACATTTTCTAAGTTATAAATGACTCACTGTACTTCCTAATCACAAAGTTTAAAAGGACCCACAGTGGAATGATCTGGCTATCTCTGCCTTATGTGAAATGTCTTAGAAGGATCTAACATTATGTACTTCTTGGTGGGATGCGATACGAAGTGCATCCATCACCTACAAAATAGCCAGAAATATGTAAATGGAATCTCACCAAGCCTTTCCACTTAAATAAAATGGAATCTATGTTTCCATATTCACATTCAAGATCGGCACATCACTGTCAAGTAACACAAATAATACATTTCATTTGAAAACACAAACTA
Source organism: Lontra canadensis (assembly GCF_010015895.1). NCBI lineage: Eukaryota > Metazoa > Chordata > Mammalia > Carnivora > Mustelidae > Lontra > Lontra canadensis. The sequence continues at coordinate 7,560,160 of NW_022631038.1, forward strand.
AAATAAAACCAGCTATAAAAAACGCTTGCAGAATATTGGGGAAAGTTGAAAATAGACTGCATATTAAGTTATTGTTAATTTTCCTGGGTATGATAACGGTATCCTGATTGTACAGGAGCATATCTTTTTTGCAGCTGCACGCTGAAATTGAACTAAAATGTCACAATGTGTGCAGTGTGGTTGTTCATCATATTGTTCTTTCAAATTTATGTTTTAAAACATTAACAGTAGTTGAAAAATTAATAAAAATCATGGGAAGCGAATGAGAGGGCTGGAAAGGGGTTGTTATTGAACTCAGGATTCCAGGTTAAATACCGTTTTTATGGTCTACTCCCATTTGAAAGTTCCACGTAAATTCTGTATGTTAGATACATCCAATTTTGTTCACTAGGAGAAAAAAAAAAGACTAATTACTTCAAGTCAATATTAAAGTGCCCAGTGTTAAAAAATGGAGCCCCCTTCATTGAATAATGAGCTTCAGGGAATTGTATTGGAAGGCAATGGAGAGAAGAAATGATTTATGTGCAATGGGCAATGGTAAAACAATGTGTAAAGGTGAGAGAGAGATTCTGAGGAATACAGTGTTGGTGTGAAAAAACGAGCAAATGGTTTTAGAAATGATTTTTTTAAGCAAAACGAAGAGAAAATCTATGCATACAAAATACAAAATCTGAGCTCTCAGAGGAGAACTGGGAAGTGTCAGTGCCTGTTCTCGATCTTCTGTTGGGCAACAATGAATCAGTCATGCCCCTACTGATCAGCTCCGGTTGCCTCTCCTTCCAGTGGGATTATGTTAGAGAAACTACGGTCATGGAAGTTAATCTTAAGTAGAAAGAATTTCAGTAAGACAATTTTAATAAGACAGATTCTTCTTGTGCTGACAAAAAAGGACAATGTCATGGGGGGGGAGCATATCAGGTACGTGGCATGTATTACATAAATCCGACTTTATTCTCGCTTGAGTTTTAGAACCAAGTGTGATAAACTGTAATCATAGCCCAGTCATAGCCCAGGATTTCATTACAGTTCCTCACCACTCAGAGAGTTTTGCTTTTTCTGTATTTTGGCTTGTCTTCAAATTTTAATCCTTTTTCTCTGTTGATGGGAAGAAAATTGATTTTATTTACACAAACCCACGAACTTCATATTATTTTTTTAAAAGATCTTATTGATTTGAGAGAGAGAGAACAAGTGAGCGAGCACAAGTCGGAGGAGGGGCAGAGGAAGAGGGAGAGACAGTCTCAAGCAGACTCCACGCTGAGCTCAGAGCGAGACGCAGAGATGCAGGGTTCTATCCCACGTCCCTGAGATCATGACCTGAGCCGAAACCAGGAGGCTTAATCAACTTAACTGACTGAGCCACTTAGGTGCCCCATAAACACATGACTTTTAAATGTAAGATTATCTCCCCAACTTGGAAAATGATGACCAATATGTCAAAATCAGGAGACAAACTGTTACGTTCTAATTTTTACTTAGAACAAAACTTTCATCTAATTATCTGAGTCTCACAGAGCTACAGGCCAGAGCAGAGTGAAAAACCAGGAATGAGGGCCAGCCCTTGGTTCTCAACAGTGTTGGTGGTCAATTAGAAGGAAGGTGTGGCAGTCAGAATGGCTAAAATTAACAAGTCAGGAAACAACAGATACTGGCGAGGATGTGGAGAAAGGGGAACCCTCCTACACTGTTGGCAGGAATGCAAGCTGGTGCAGCCACTCTGGAAAACAGCATGGAGGATCCTCAAAAAGTTGAAAATAGAGCTACCCTATGACCCAGCAATCGTACTACTGGATATTACCTTAAAGATACAAATGCAGTGATCTGAAGGGACATGTGCACCCGAATGTTTACAGCAGCGATGTCCACAATAGCCAAACTATGGAAAGAACCTAGATGTCCACCAACAGATGAATGAATAAAGAAGATGTGGTATATGCATACAATGGAATACTATGCAGCCATCAAAAGAAATGAAATATTGCCATTTGCAATGACATGGATGGAAGTATAGGGTATTATGCTGAGCGAAATAAGTCAATCAGAGAAAGACTGATTTTTTTATGATTCAATTATCATATGATCTCTCTGATATGAAGAATTTAAGAGGCAAAGTGGGGGATTTGGGGGTTAGGGAAGGAGAAAATGAAATAAGATGGGATCGGGAGGGAGAAAAACCATAAGAGACTCTTAATCTCACAAAAGAAACTGAGGGTTGCTGGGGGAAGGGGGGTGGGGAGAGGGGGGGTGGGGTTATGGACATTGGGGAGGGCGTGTGCTATGGTGAGTGCTGTGAAGTGTGTAAGCCTGACGATTCACAGACCTGTACCCCTGGGACTAATAATACATTATATGTTAATTTAAAAAAAAAAGGAGGAAGGAAGGTGTGAAAAGTGTGCTTGGGACAGGACAGGCCCTGTGCCGGCCACATCTGAGGCCAGGATGTCAGAGTGAAGGGGGAGGTGATTAGGAGACAATATTGAAAAGACACAAGAACAGGTGCATTTCACAAATGGATGCATGGAAACATCTTGGGATGATTCTTGCACACATTGTCTGTAGTCAAGATACATCCGTAATTTTTTTAAGTACCAAATGACTTCCCCCTTGCTCCCTAAAAGCTGTACCTCCCTCAACTCTGACATCTGTTTTAAGTGATAGCTGTCTGTATTTTAGAATTTCTTGGTTTTATGCTTGAAGCCATCCTTAGGCCATAGACAGCATCAGTCCTTTGTCTCGAGGGGTCCATTGTGGGAGAAGTACAGGGGAAAATAAAGAGGTTTATTCCATCCCCCCACCCCTGCCTCCTTCTCTCCCCATTGGTTATTCCTGAATTGACAGGCACACACACATACTCCATACTCTTTCTCCAAATTTCTAAAGCAAAAGCGGAAACTAGTCCCCCTCTCCCTTTTTTGTGGCTTTTCTTTTTCCTCAAGGGAGACTTTGAAATGTATTTAACTAGATTCCAGCTGGACAAAATTGCTGGTTAGGTAGAGAAGGAAGCATGTAATGTGATTATGCGTGCCCCACTACTTCCTCAAAATAGTCCTGTGTACCGAATTCCCTTAAGGAGATGTCTTGCTGTTGTATAATCCGCAGAGCATCTTATAATTACACAGCCATTTGTTCCTTTTCCTGTTTCCAATTTCACTGATTAACTTATCTAACAGTGCCATTAAAACCCATATATCATTTTTCACCATTAATCAGTTATTCATGAGTTTTATTCATCTCTGAAGTATGTTCATCAAGGAAAAATAGCCTCAATTTGCATTTTAATTGACCAGCGTACAGTGCTATCTGACAATACAAATGGTGATCTCTGTTTAAGGAGAAGCTTACGTTTAGTAAGATTTAAATGATCTTTATTTTACAGTTCTCTGATGTGATTTTCCTAAATACATTAAAGTGGAAAGTAGGCATTGCTTGGGTGTTCACTGATTTTACCAGCAGGCTTGCAACCAGGTTGCAAGATAAAATATAGTAGGCACCGGTGCATGTGAATTCCAGGAAAACACAATATATTAATTGAATACGTAAGAACATATACAATATTTCAGACACATTTATATTATAAATATTCATTTGTTTATCTGAAATTCAAATTTAAGCATGTGCTCTGCCTTCTTGTTTGCTACGTCTGGCAACCCTGAATACATACACTTAAACAACTACGTACGAAGTGAAAACAACTACACAATTCTCTGTTGTTAACAAAGCTTTCCTTTATTACTGCAAGCTTGTTTTTAAATATGTTTTTGCTAACTGTGAAAGTGATTATTCAAATTAGTTGAGCTTTACCAGATATCTTCATCTATAAAATATAAACAGCCTTGTCTCTATATAACCTCGAATAGGGGCGTCTGGGTGGGTCAGTTGGTTAAGCAACTGCCTTCGGCTCAGGTCATGATCCTAGAGTCTCAGGATGGAGCCCCACATCAGGCTCCCTGCTCAGCAGGGAGTCTGCTTCTCCCTCTGACCTCTCCTCTCTCATCCTCTCTCATTCTCTCTCTCTCTCTCAAACAAATAAATAAAACCTTTTAAAAAAAAACAACAACCTCGAATAACCGTATTAGTAGACCAAGGAAACTCCTGACTTTTATTCTTGCTGTTGAGATCATCAGTTACATCTTTCTGACTTTTCATTGTGTAAAAACCATGTTGTATTTACCAGCCAGTATCAAAAAGACAAGAAATAACAAGCGTTGGCGAGGATGTGAAGGAAAGGGAGTCTCAGGCATTGCTGGTGGGAATGTCTACTGGTGCAACTGGAAAAAATAGGGAGTTTCCTCAAAAAAATTAAAAAATAGAAATACGATGTTGTCCCGCAAATCTACTGCTGGGTAGTCACCCAGCAAAAGACTCTCACTTACCCTCCTCTTTCCTGTGCAAAGAAGAGGGTGCCATCTGACTCTGCCTGACATGCTTTGGCTCTGTTAGAAATCTGTGGTCTGGAACCCCTCAGTGTCTTTACTGAATAAACCTCTAGTCTCTGCCTCAGATCAAGTGAGGGAATAAATGTTTAAAAAAAGAGTTGCAGAACAGTGATCTGAATAATAACATTAGAGTTATCTAAAAATGAGAGTGGAAACATTCTATTTCCACATACCTCCTACGTGCTTCTATAGGCGCACACGATGTCTGGAAAGATGTGCATTGGGCTGTTGACAGCGCCTATCTCTAGGAAATGGTTTGGAGGGGGGAGGCAAGAGATGGGGATTTATTTTTAATTCTTACAATTCTATACTTTTCTTGGCTTTATAATGATTTTCAAAAATAGCTCTCAAGGTAGTTTTCATGTCCAGCCAGCCTCAGAACCACTCACCATTATCTGATTTCTGTGTTCCACTCTCATCGGACTATTGGACCGTTGGCTGTGACACCAATTACAGCAAAGGTTGCATGGCCTGATGAGAAGAATTCTGTTAGCAGTCTTCCGGTGAGACATAATGGTAAGGCGGGTGCTGCAAAAAGGAAATGGCAAACTAGGAATTCATGTGGGTGTTTTTATTTTCATTGAATGCACTTTTGACACAAAAATGTCTTAGTGTTTTTTTTATAAAGTGCCATGGATATTTGATAGACACTGATCATCATATCAGCAATCTATCTGTGACCCTAAGCAATGCACTACAGAATATGACGCCTTACTGCTTTCAGCTGAGTAACTGATTCTGTTTTCAATGTTTTCCCATACTGAAAAGACATACATGGAAAACCACTGATATAAATCGGGGTTTTTGGGTCTCTATAATTCCCTATTTATATCAGAATATTTGTAAAAACAAAGAAAAACCCTAACTGTCTGACCTCAACACTTCAACACAAGGATTATTTTTTTTAATTTTTTTACATTAGAGCTTTAAATAAATTCTCCATGTAAATAAAATTGCTTAAGTTTTTGTCTGAATTTTATGATTCTGAAACCTAGAGAATAACTTCACTTTTCTACAAACTGATTTTTTTCCTATAGATAAACTGCAATAAATTTGAAAAGTATTTTTCCATTAAATAAAAAAAATAAAGTATTATGTTTCAGAGTGTCTGCTGTTACTTTTTCCACCCACTAAAAAAACATTCCATTGCTACTCAAAAAATGTCCCACTTTTTTCCCAAAACATTCTCAGAAATTCCTGTGATAGCTTTTTTTTTTTTTTTTTAATTCTTTGCTAGGGTAAAAGGGTGTGATATTATGCTGTGGACTTTGCCTTATGCACCATTGTAATGACATTTTGAGAAAAATATTTTTGAATAAACAAACAAAAAAAAAGCACTAAGTATTTTATTTGTAACCACGGTTAAAATCAAGGATAGGCCTTTTGTTTCTGAATATGGGAGAGGTAAATTTCTTACAACTCTGGGCCAGCGTACATTAAGTTTTCCTGTGTGTCCAACCAAGCAAACAATGTCATTTGTTGATATTCACTGTTAATTATTGGTCTTCACACAAGTCCAGCAATTGTATTACTTGGAATTCCATATTCCTTCAAGCCTAGCCAATGTTTTGCTTTGCAATGCTCTACAAATTTTTATAAAGAAATAAACCATTGTTAAACAGAAAAAAATAAAGCCTTTTAAAAAAGAATTCCTTCAAAATTCTCAGTAAGACTATTTTTTGTTTGTTTCTGGCTCATATCTGAACATCGGAGTAAGTAATGCATGAATTTGTGGGTTTTCCATTGTTTGTGAATGAAGCGTACTCTAATGCGTTTGTTTTTATAAGCCTGTAACTTCACACGGACTGAGAGCTCTACCACACCCTAGCTAGTTTTTACTAACAAAGACACACCTTTGGAAAGTATGCAGTACCACTGTCACTCTTCCCTTGTAATAAAATCTTACCATTGACTAGTGATGCGTCTGTTGTTGACGTAATTAATAAAGCTGTAATGAATAAAAAATAATTTCTTGCTTATTCTAATGAAAGCTCAGTCGCTGAAAATGGCTCTAGGCGTTCAAGTAGGAATGGTGCTATGCCTTCATTCATTTATTGAACACACCCTTCAAAGAGATTTTTATCCCAATTCCATTTTGTTTCCTAATGAGTTGGAGTTCTTTAAGATGGCCAAAGGGACTGGTTTACAAATTGAATCTACAGAGTTTTACTCTCACTTTTCAGACTTTGCTAACTGCCCTACCTAACTGTTCCTTGAACCCAGAGAGAGGAAGTGGGACGGACGCCGTGCCTTTGGGAAGATGAGCCCAGAATTCAGGTGGTTCCCAAGCCAACACTACACCCTTAAACCTCTGCTTCTGGCAAGAAGCCAGGCTCCATCCTCCCCTCTACCATTTCATTACATTACATCCTCCCAGCAGTCACCACCCCCGCGCCTCCTCCCCCCACATGCAGCCGCAGAAGAAAGATAAAGATATCCCTAAAATGTATTTCTCCGTATCTGAGATATATCCCCGAGACCTCTACTGACTCTTGAGGAGTTTGGTGGGAGTTTCACCAGTATTTGCTTATTAACTGCACTGCCACATTTTGTCATGAGGTCGCGCTCTTTTTGATCATTGCAGATAGGTTTTACCTTTCTCTTTCAACTTTTTCTCCTACTAGCTTTTTATGGGCCCCGGAATGGAAGAGTCTGTGGTTTGGTTTCCTCTGCCTATACTTCCTTTCCATTGCCACCTGACTCAAATGGGATTGTGGCTGAAAGACATTAAGTGGTTTTGCCCCTTACTTGCCGCTGGCCTGCTACGGAGCTTGTATTTGACTCAGGGTTGACTTCCCAGCTCTGCTTCTTCTGATCCGGAGTCACAAACCCCAAGGCCCAGAGGGACTGCGCAGGTAAGTGATTGCAAGCAGCCAGGTGGGGAATCAGCTACTACTCAGGGTCAGGTTCCCTGTTTAAAATCAGACAGTGGCTTTTCATCCCATTTACATGAAATTCAAATTCCTTCACCTACCTGGTCAGTCTGGTTATCAGGTCTGAGCAGAAATCCAATCCAGATAAAGGAGGCAAACGGACAGTTCCAGACTACAGCCAACATGATCAGCATGTCAGAGGGACACCAGGTCCGCTCAGGACTTGAGTCTGAAACAAGGCAAAAACGAATAGTTGTAAATGACAAATCTACAATTTAGCAGGGACTCTGATGTCCTTCATCCAAGGTAAAATAACGCATGGCTTGGGGGGATGCAGGGCCTGGCCTAGCAGTGGAATGACCTTCTGCAGCCATCTGGGGCAAGAGTCAGTTTTGTAGAGCATCGGGAGAGGCAATGCAGAAATGGGGCAGGATATGCGAGGAGACCAGGATGTCCTTGGAAGGCAGGCAGGTGCTGTGTTCTAGGGTGAGGTAAGCTAGCTACAGCTAAGTGCTGGACTGTGACTGGCCTGCGCTGGAGTTCCTCGACAGGCATTTCCGTAGGTGCGGGCTGCCTTAGGTTCACACGTGAGCCTGTGGATCCCAATATACACGTGAACTTTATCCCTGGGAACGGGAAGGCAGCAGCGGCGTGGGGAACGGAAGCTGGCGTAGAGAGGGAGGTAGCTTCTGCTCAGCACACGGACATGTGCGGCGCCGTTTCCCTCCTTCCGCAGTGGCGCTGTCACCACTCCAGGTACCCACGCGCTCCATAAAGGACTGAAGAGTTTGGAGGGGGCAGGGGACTGGCAGATAGGAGAAGGCAAACTCCATTTCTACTTCTCTGTATCTTTTTGGTGAAGGCTCTGGGTATGTGTCTGTCTACACTGGATTGACGGGGTAGGGGTGGGGGGGAATCACCCCCGCTGATACTAGTTTGGGGTCTGCTAGAGCTAAGACCAGGGCAGGGTAATGATTTATTAAGTCAAGCTCTGAGCATTCTGGCATTCAACTCCAGAAATCAATCAGTTAAGGAATCGATCGCTGGGGGTACCTCAGTGGCCCAGTCTGTTAAGTACCAAACTCTTGGTTTTGGCTCAGGTTGTCATCTCGGGGTCATGATCTCAGGGTCATGAGACCCAGCCCAGCGTCAGGCTCCGTGTGAAGAGTCTACTTGAGATTCTCTCTCTCCCTCTGCCCCTCCTCCCCACCCTCTGAGATCTCTCTCTCTCTCTCTCTCTCTCTCTCAGATAAATAAATGTTTCGGAATCTGATCTGGGTCCTGACAGAAGAACTAGCGGCACTCTGGACGATCGGTTTATTTGACCCCAGCGGGCTCAGAGTAGGATGATCTCCAAAGGTCTGAGCCCCGAGCACAGACGAAGCGAGTAATTTATACCCTTCTGTTTCTGCATACTTGGTACTTTTGGTGCTCGTGGAAAGCAGGGCAGGGAGAAGAACCTGGAAGGGCCCCGGTGCAGTGGCTGGGACTCCTTTGCCAACTCCGCCGGCCGTCTTAGAACACAGATTTTCCCTTATCAAATAAATCTCGAAAAAAACCCGATCGATTGTTGGGTATATAAAATGTTAGCGGTGATAGTGTTGTCTAACAGTAACAGAACACTCGGCTCAAAAGTTAAGGGGAAATTTCCATAGCAAGCTGTCTGGAGGGAGGGTGGTTCCCTGGGTCCTTAAGTCAGAGGCTTAAGACATGTTGGAGGGAAATGATTTCGTCTTTCTGCTCTGCCTTCCTCCCAGCACTGGGCCACCTCCTGCCACTCCCCATGGTCACGAGGGGGCTGCAGCAGCTGCAAACACCACGCGCTCCCACAAACGTATCCAGAGGTTGGATGAGCAGTGAGAAACACAGTCCTTCTGGCATCCGGCTTTAGAATGAGTGCCCCGCAGACCCCCCCCGTCACTGACCGGTGTTGTATCCACCAACATCCACCAACACGACCAAGTCCCGGTGGAATGAGGAGTGCCCGTTCAGCCTCTGTCCTCACCCCAACCCAGGACTGAGGGGGCTCATCTCCCCGACAGCTGAATGCAACCCAAGGAACGGCAGCATGACACGGATGGGGGAAGGCGCCTCCCACAGCATTTGTCTCCATGGTTTATGCAATTCTTCCATTTGGTAAAAAGAAAAAATATATATATATTTTAAACAGAGACTAGTCTGCATTGATATTCATTAAAATATACATGGGGTACTTCTCAGCTAAGCACTTTGGCATGTCGGTCCCAGAGTCGAAAAATAAGGACAGGTGATTAAAATCTACCATGATTCAAGTCTTATTAGACAGCATCCGTACACCTGAAGCTCCACATAATGAACTTAATTTATTTTTACCCCGTGTTACCGAATTTAGCTCGCTTCAAGTAAAAGGTGAACACTTTCCAAGTGAAAGATGTCTTTTTCTGCAGTAAAATAAACACCCTCACACGACGGGATCCTTGCCAGAACGGAGACATACTTCCAAGTGGAAAATCTAGTTTCATGGAACGAGTGCGTTCTTGAAACTTCGAGATGACCGTCCTTCTTCAAATACTCAGTGCCACCGAATTCAATACTGTCAAAAGCCAACTCTTCAATTAAAAATAATACTCGTTCACTACCTTATTACCCTGTGTGAAGAGATGTGAGTAAGGCACGGAAAGCTGATCTGCAAACACCACACAATTTTAGTGGCTGCGATGGGGAAATCAGCTCTTTGACCTGAGTGACACGGAGTACAGGGGAGAGGGGAACACAGAGGAACCCAAGCCGTAGTCAACACACATTTACACAGAAGTTTGCAAGCTTTATGTATATTTTGTCTTCCCTGTTTTCTCTTTTTTAAAACCCAAAAACATAATAGTTGTGGAAAAATAAATTAACCACATCATTACAAATAATGCAATTTCTCATAAACCTATTTTTGTAGGAGCTTTGTGAAATTTTAAAACATCCGAGGCAGTTACTATTGGCGTGAATTTGGCAAATGGAGAGTGACCTGACCTGAAGGTGAGTTTCAGTTCAGACGGATACGCGGTATCTTGCTTTTCTTCTCTGTGATCAATTCTCAAAATTGGAAAGTTGTATTCTTCACAAGCCAATTATCAACAAAACTATTTTGACTGATTCTCTAAAGGCTGGTCTATTTTAAACACATCACTTTCCCTCTCGGGAGGACATATTGGTAAATAACAAAGCAGTGTATTTACCACATCTTTTCTTGTGCGTCACCACTTTTGATTTCCTTAATCCCGAAAACTAAGGAATGTATGTATCATTTCCACTCGACGGACAGATAGTGAGGTCCAGAGATGTCAAGCGTCTCAGCCCAGAGAAGGCGGAGCTAGATCTCGTCAGATCTCTTGACTTCAGTAATCTGTTCTTTTTGAGTAAGTGGATGGGCTTCTGACCAGAAGGAGTGTTGACAGAGACGGCAAAAGGGAACACCCAGCTTGCTTTCCTAAGTCTGCAGATGACTGCCAGGGAAGAGAACTTTTGGAACTCTCCTACTTACTTTGATAGGTACATTCTGACCCTTTCTTTCTCTCATAAAGGCAAAAGAACTGCCTCCGAGGCTCAAAACATATCACAGTGGGGGGCTTATCCTCAAATTCCTTAAAGTCAAGGAAAGAGAGTGCGAGCAGATGCTGAATATTTTGATTCCTTCTCCATCTTGGCAATCGATTTTCATCTCGGACCTGGTATTTACTTTTTTTAAAAAAAGTGTATTATTTATTTATTTGACAGAGATCACAAGTAGGCAGAGAGGCAGGCAGAGAGAGAGGGGGAGAAGCAGGCTCCCCGTTGAGCAGAGAGCCCATGCAGGACTCGATCCCAGGACCCCGAGATCATGACCCGAGCCGAAGGCAGAGGCTTAACCCACTGAGCCACTCAGGCGCCCCAGAGCTGGTATTTACTTTAACTGGAAGAATAATGGTAAGCATGCTCTCTGATGAGATGGAATTAGAATATTCCCCAAAGTGAAGAGAATGCGTCATCTCAATATTCTGTTCTTCATGAGGGAGAGAAGTGCTAAATAAGTGAAAATAACAAGTGAACACGCTTGTTTTCTTGTTTCGATGTGCTGTGGAGAGATGACTCCTATGGCAGTATCTGTGGACAAAGGGTGAGGAGTGTGTGATCTGGTTTATGGTCCACTAACTCTGTATAGCTAAGGAGATGCTTCTGGCTGGATTTCAGGTTCTCCTCGTAAAATGGAGAAAGCATTCGATTGAGAAGCTGGAAAGATATTTGAGTTCTACAATTTTAGGCTCTTAAACTGTCCTGGGTGTCTACAGCAGTCTGTACTGGGCCTTATTATGCTTCCATTCACCTATTAGTTCCGTTATTTATCCATTCGATACATTCCACTATGTGTCTGGTACAGTGGTTGACATTGGAGATGCATTAAAAGCTTATCTAGGGGCGCCTGGGTGGCTCAGTGGGTTAAACCTCTGCCTTTGGCTCAGGTCATGGTCCCAGGGTCCTGGGATCGAGCCCCGCATCGAGCTCTCTGCTCGGCAGGGAGCCTGCTTCACCTCTCTTTCTGCCTGCTTCTCTGCCTACTTGTGATCTCTATCTGTCAAATAAATAAATAAATACATTAAAAAAAAAAAAAAGCTTATCTAGTTTCTAGACCTTCCAGATGCATGGATGAGCTTGTGACCTAATAGTAACCAGGACCTCACAGGATCAGCTGAAACCTTCGCAGAGATTAAATTGACAGCTCAAGAGGGAATTGGGCATAGGAGGGTTAGCTTTGGAATCTGAGCAGCACAGAGGGAACATCTATGGAAAGATCTCCAGCATGTGGCTGGATTGTGTGCTCTCAGGGCGTTACTGGTACAAGTGAATGGGGCTCCTGCCACTGGAGATGCCAGATCTAAGGCCGTGAGTTATTTTGGTCTCAGGTTCTCAGCATTGGGCTCGACATCAGGCTGTGAACCAAGAGACTCTCTAGCTCCTGGGATTTCCAGATTTTTACAGTTTTAACTTTGTGTAATGGCCCTGGAAACTGTGGGGGAAAATAATTGTTCTAAGAAAAGCTCGCTCTTAGGTGTTCCTATGGGGAGAACAGCACTGTGTCATTTATTGGTTGTGTGGTCCTAGACAAGTGTCATTAGCTTTTTAACTCACTCTCATGTCGAACAACCTCCTCATAAAACCATGGAGATTAATTAAAGATTAAATCATGGACCTGGCACATATAGTCACTTTAAGTCATAGCTATTACTAAAAACAAGCATTTTCAAAATGGAGGGTCTTTCTGTGAATTTAATAATCGTTCCATAAGCTTCTTGAATCTTAGTGCCTCTCTACTGAACTGAATGTGTTTTATCTACTTGCTGGGCTGTTATGGTTTAGCAACCTGCATATTAATCCGTCATCTAAAAATTGCAAGAAATCTCTGATTGTATATGAAGTACAGTGTTTAAGGTACGCAAAATAAACCTTTTCCACCTGTTGGCACAATCACTATGTATGTTTGTCTTTAAACTAAAACTTAATTAGCAATAATAAGTTCCTAAAACTTCCTACAGCAAGCCAATAACCAAAAACTAATTACAATGAGTAGATACAAACAGAAGAAATGTCTTTTCTTTCTTTCTGTGGCTCAGTTATATCATCAAGTTGATTATCTGTTGACTATGCTGTGTTGTACTTGATCAAGGATACAATCTGACCAAGAAATTCTTGTTTGGCTTTTCTTATCTGGAAAAGTGCTTTAACCTTTCCTATAACCCTGTGTCTGTTCTATAAATAGTAGTTGAACATGTCATTTAAATAGAGGACATATCATAGGCATGGCTCATTAAGGTGAGATGGCAGAGACTAACCCAGATGTTACCATTGTGACAAAACTTGTAAATATTACATCTCACCCCCAAATCAGTACTTTCTCAGGCCAGGAACTGTTCCAAGATTGCATGAAAAAAGATGAATGCACATGATGGATAGAGCTAAAATTCTATAATTACTAAATCCAAATTCCACTGGGGCAGGGGCAATAACTAGTTTCTGTATTTCTTGAAGCAGAATGTTTTGAATGAATGGAGAAATATATAATACAAAATGGTTAAAATCTGGACATATTATCTCTCAAGAAATGTTTCGATAAAAGAAACTACTTGTGTCATTGTTAAAAGTTATCTTTTGCTATGGTAAACAATTCTTGCATATTCTATTACTGCAGGAGTTTTAAATTCCATTTATTTATTTATTTATTTATTTATTTATTTATAAAGGTTTTATTTATTTATTTGACAGAGAGAGAGAGAGAGAGAGAGAGCGCACAAGCAGGGGTAGTTGCAGGCAGAGGGAGACGGAAAAGACAACTCCCTACTGAGCCCGGAGCCAGATGCGGGACTCCATCCCAGGACCCTGGGATCTGACCTGAGCCAAAAACAGACCTTAAGATGGCTTAAGGACTGAGCCATCCAGGCACCCCTAAAATTATTATTTTAGATAATATTACTTTGTAAACATTTTCTAGTAAGTAGAGTATGCAGTTAACACTTCTTTGTGAACAATCCTAATGTTTAGTTTTACTTTGCTTTCAATAATATGATGCAAACCTGCTTAAAATTAAAACAGGGAAGGTGCTACCTCAATGAGTACTGGGTTTTTTCCCCTACTCTATGGTCTCATTTACATTGTGTGATGTGCGCTTTTCTATGCCCCTGCTGTGTATAACAAGTCATACAGAATATATCGGGATTCATTAACATTGCATTTTTCTGATTAATTATTAAAACTTCAATATAGTCTTGAATTTCTAGTGATATTCAAAAATGTACTCAAAATGTACTCAAAATGTACATCTGTGGTTAATGATATTGGTATAATTCCCTTGATAGTTAAACTGAGTTTTGCTCTTCAGAAATAACTACACATAACCAGTATAATAGTATACCTTGAATGGAGTTAATTTTTGCCTTTTTCTTTTCTTTCTCTTTTTTTTTTTTTTAAAGGTTTTATTTATTTATTTGACAGACAGAGATCACAAGTAAGCAGAGAGGCAGGCAGAGAGAGAGGGGGGAAGCAGGTTCCCTGCTGAGCAGAGAGCCCAATGCGGGGCTCGATCCCAGGACCCTGAGATCATGACCTGAGCCGAAGGCAGAGGCTTAACCCACTGAGCCACCCAGGTGCCCCTGCCTTTTTCTTTTTAATTCTTCCAATTTTTTTGGTTGAAGGATAGTTGACTTACAATATTATATTCGTTTCCAGTTATAACACAGTGACTCGACATTTATGTACATTACAGAATGGTCACCACAATAGATCTAGTTACCATCTCTTTTAGGGTTCCTCGACTCAATTCTAACTTTGTGGAGATGTTCCCCCCATATGTATAACACAAACGATTCTTGGACACCAGCTGTATGTCCAAGAATTCAACTGAATTCAACTCAACTCTGACACTTCTAGCTGGAGATAGCATCAGATTCAATCCTACAAGACTGTTTCCCCCACCCCCACCCCCATTTTCGATGCCAGTTTCAAACCTCAGGCTGTTACCTATGCTTCTGACCAATCAGCTTCAGATTCAAGGTTCCAACAGCCTTCTCCTTAGGTTCTCGTCATTTGCTAGAGAAGCTCACAGAACACAAGGAAACACTTAAGTTTACCAGTTTTTCTTTTTTTTTTAATACTTAAAAAATTTTTTTTATTAACGTATAATGTATTATTTGCCCCAGGCGTACAGGTCTGTGAATCGCCAGGTTTACACACTTCACAGCACTCACCATAGCACATACCCTCCCCAATGTCCATAACCCCACCCTCCTCTCCTGACCCCCCTCCCCAGCAACCTTCAGTTTGTTTTGTGAGATTAAGAGTCTCTTATGGTTTGTCTCCCTCCCGATCCCATCTTGTTTCATTTATTCTTTTCCTACCCCCAAACCCCCCACGTTGCATCTCCACTTCCTCATATCAGGGAGATCATATGATAGTTGTCTTTCTCCGATTGACTCATTTCACTAAGCATAATGCCCTCTAGTTCCATCCACGTGGTTTACCAGTTTCTTACAGGATATGATGAAAGTTACACATCAGGGGCGCCTGGGTGGCTCAGTGGGTTAAGCCACTGCCTTTGGCTCAGGTCATGATCTCAGGGTCCTGGGATCGAGTCCCGCATCGGAGTCTCTGCTCAGCAGGGAGCCCGCTTCCCTCTCTCTCTCTGCCTGCCTCTCTGTCTACTTGTGATCTCTCTCTGTCAAATAAATAAATAAAATCTTAAAAAAAAAAAAGTTACAAATCAGTATCAGATGAAGAGATACACAGGACAAGGTACAGGGAACCGGTGCAGATCTTCCCTGCCCTCTCCAGGTATCACCACTCTCCCCTACAGTTTCACCAGCCTGGAAGCTCTCCACGGCCAGTGCTCTTGGGTCTTTATGGAGGCTTCATTGCAGAACCGTGATTGTTATTAGCTGTTGGCTGATTCCGTCTCCAGCCCCCTCCCCACCCTGGAGGTCAGGAGAGAGGCTGGAAGTTCCAACCCTCTAATCTCAGGGTTGGTCCTCCTGGCAACTAACCTCCACACTTGGGTAGGGTCCAAAAGTTGTCTTCATTAATAATAAGACACCCATTTGACTTTTATGCTCTAGGCCATTTTCAGTAACTATCAATGAAGATCAAATATATCTGAGAAATATATTTTGGTCATCTGACTAAATATATATTTATTTTAAGATTCTACTTATTCTTTTAGAGAAAGAGAGAGTGCAAGCAGGGGGAAGAACAGAGGGAGATGGACAAACAGGGGCCGTGGTGAGTGTGGAACCTGTCGTGTGGCCAGGCTCAATCTCACAACCCCGAGATCATGACCTGAGCCAAAATCAAGAGTCGGAACCTTAACTGACTGAGCTACCTGGGCACCCCAATATAACACCACCTGTTACCATAAGAAGTTATTACAATATTATTGACTATATTCCCTATGTTGCACTTTTCACCCCCATGACTTATTTTATAACTGGAAGATTGTACTTCTTAATTCTTTTCAACTATCTCACCCACCACCCCACCCTCTCCCCTCTGGCAAGCACCACTCTGCTCTCCGTATCTTTGAGTCTGTTTCTGTTTTGCTTTCTTTGTTCATTTGTCTTGCTTTTTAGATTCCAGACATAAGTGAAATCATATGGCATTTGTCTTTTTCTGACCTATTTCACTTAGCATAATAGCTCTAGGTGACTGGGGCTTATTTTGAATCGCTGTTTAAGTATTTCAGTTGAAATAATTTTTTGGCCACATTTATACCCAATGGGACAGAGATAAAAATTCACATGGCAATTGAGAGTGACCCTTTATAGCACTGTAGAAAATGGGGACAGTTACTAGAGTTTTAACACTTTGAAAGATCTTATTATATCCTAGCAGGAACCAGTGAATAGACATCTCGGAAAGTCTGAAAGAAACATGGGTTATAAATTAAAGACTCAGGAGGATAAAGTATTGACCATTAACTGATAATTCAGAATAGGTTCCCGATTTAAAGGGGAAATGTATGTTACTCCTCCTGGGATAGAATCTTAGGCTTCAGCTAGAAGAGAATACCAGGTGGTCACATGTAGAAATAAAAATTGGCCCTTGTGTCTTCAGTTCATATGTAGCTCTGATGTCAGTGAGGAAATAGCACCTGTTTTTCAGTAATAATGACACATAACACATTAACTGCATTGGGCAGGGTTGTTGGACCTGTTATGAAGTCACTGGCCCTTAGCTCCCAAGCACCCTCTCGGCTAGGCTTTGTGACAGGGGGACTGGGTCTCAGATATATCTGTTCTGCCAACTGGTGCCCTGTGGGTTTTGCCCATAGGGAGGGCCATAGGAAGGTATGCAGGGTTAGGGAGGAGGGCTTCTCCTTCCTGAGGACTTCCTAGACGGGAAGCTGTGACCAACTCCCAAACAGTATTTTTTCACTCCAGCAACAGCAGCTGATTGCTGGGGCAGAAGGTGATCCACTTTGCAGGCTTTCTAACCCTTGAAGAACTAAATTCAAAGTGCTACCCTGGGGCACATGGCTGGCTCAGTCAGTAGAGCACATGACTCTTGATCTCAGGGTCCTGAGCTCAAGCCGCATGTTGGGTATAGAGTTCACTTAAAAAAAAAAAAAAAAAAGTGCCACTTTAAGAGACACCAGCATCAGCTGGCTCACAAAAGTTGGGGTTCCAGTGTCTTGGGCACCCCCTTTTTCAGAGGTCTGGAGTTCAATTCTATGGGACCCTTTCTCAAAGCTTCTCTTCAGTCCCCTGAAAGCGAAGGAACCATCTGCTTCCCAAAGTCTTATGACCTCCACTGTGCTTTAATATTCCCTGTTTTACCTTTTTAGAGCTTCAAAACATAGTTAACAATTCTTTACATCTAGTTATTGATCGTTTATGTTAAGTTGTCTATGTTAAAATAACTTGTCATTCCTGTCTCTTGATTGATACAGTTGTGTTAGGAGACAAGGGATGAAAACGATGCAACTCTATGAGTCAACGAATAGGGTTGGTGCTTTACAAAGGTTCACATTTGCTTAGAAGGTCAAGTGGCTAAAATTTATAATATTTTATGAAGGGAGAGGAATATGGAAGTACCCTAAAAATCGACTAAACTGAGTAATTTTTCTCAATTCTTATAATGAGAGTTTGCTATATTATTTGTGAAATATTTAATTCTATAACAGAAGACAAGAGAGACAAATGAGTTATTAGTCAGGGTTTTCCAGAGAGCCAACAGGGATTGGCTCATAGAGTTATGGAGGCCAAGAAATCCTAGGAATTGTGATCTGCAAGGTGGAGAACCCAGAAAGTCACCCACGCAATTCAGTCTGAACCCAAAGATCTGAGAATGGAGGGTGGAAGTCCCAGTCTGAGTCTCAAAGACCAAGAATCAGGAGTCGATGTCTGGAGGCAGGAGAAGATGGATGTCCCAGCTAAGCAAAGAAAGCAAACCCACTCTTCCTCCACCTTTCCTATGCCATTCCCTTTCTATCTGGCCGTCAAGGAATAGGATGATGCCACCTCATTGGTGATGGTGGATCTTCTTTTACTGAGTCTACTGATTCAAATGCTAATCTTTTCCAGAGACAGCCTTCCAGACACACCCAAGTATGATGGTTTACCAGCTATCAGGGCATCTTTAGCCCAGGTAAGTTAGTTGACACATAAAATTAACCATCACAGTTGGGATGGATGAACCTCATTTAAGTGTTAAGCGTAGCGAATACATAAGCTAATAGTTTATGAGTTGTAGGTAAAACTCACAAGAGGTGTTAAAAATAGGAAATGAGGGCACCTGGGTGGCTCAGTGGGTTAAGCCGCTGCCTTCGGCTCAGGTCATGATCTCAGGGTCCTGGGATCGAGTCCCGAATCGGGCTCTCTGCTCAGCAGGGAGCCTGCTTCCCTCTCTCTCTCTCTGCCTGCCTCTCTGCCTACTTGTGATCTCTGTCTGTCAAATAAATAAATAAAATCTTAAAAAAAATTAGGAAACGAGTAAAGATGTAGCTTGAAAACTACGAGCAGAATTCACACGATATGTTAAATATAGAGAATACGTCAGGGACATTCAAGACATATTACATATGTGATAAATAGGACGAAACAAGCAAAAGTGTTTATTTAGGGAAAGGAAAATATGAGACAGCCAAGTCAGAAGGTACAGATCCTGTCACTTCTAGGTTGATAGCTCATCATCCTTAGGTTGGTTACTCATTCGGACCCATCCTGGCCCATGGTGCTTGGGTTAAGAAATGCAAACAATACCATGGTTGTTTCGCAGGACCAGCTGGCGAGCTAGAGTTGACATGAGAAGTACTTGCCCCTGGTTCCAAAGGAGGCAAGGCATATTCCTGATCCCGGGCACTTCCAGCATAACCTTTCAATGTCAACTCTGGTACTTGTGACAGAATGAGGGTGGTGGTGGGAAGAAGAACTGAGGAAGAGAGGGAGGGGAGGAGAAGGTGGAGGAGGGAGCAAAGAGTGAGTGAGAAAGGGAATCCCAAGCTTTAAGATTCTGGTGCTCTATGCTATGTTAATTATTCTAGCTGCCCCCCCCACAGCGTCTCACTGACAGTTTTGAATTAGTAAACCATCTGATTTAGCATCTTAATTGAGACTCTCTGTTCACTGAACTTTAGGATCATCCTAGTCCATTCCTGTGGAAAGGGCAGTTGGGATTTTGTGAGGGACTGCACTGCATCTGTAGATCAGTTTGGGATGACTGCCATCTTAATGATACCGAGTCCTCCAACACATGACACAGGATGTCTTCCCATTTACTTAGGTCTTAAAAAATATTTTTTCAGTTGCGTTTCATAATTTTCATTGTGCAAGTCTTTTTTTTTTTTTTTTTAAGATGTTATTTATCTATTTATTTGACAGAGAGATCACAAGTAGGCAGAGAGGCAGGCAGAGAAAGGGGAAGCATGCTCCTTGCCCAGCAGAGGGCCCAATTCGGGACTCGATCCCAGGACCCTGGGACCATGACCTGACCTGAAGGCAGAGGCTTTAACCCACTTAGCCACCGAGGTGCCCCTAATTGTGCAAGTCTTACAATTATTTTGTTAAATTGATTCCTAAGTATTTTTGATGCTATTATAAACAATAAACAATAAATGGAATGTTGTGCAATATTAAAATGCAATTAAGAAAAGGTGATACATATAATAACAGAAGCTATTGTTGGAAGTAGGGTATAATAGCATTGGAAGATGATTTTTATTTAAGGAAAAGAACAAGAACATCAAATCATTTGCATAATAAAACTGTGACTATGTGCCCCAAACAAGCAAAGAAACCTGTATACAGAAGTCCTAAAGTAAAAGGAAAATGTAATTTTTCTCTTTTTTCATCTTTCTGTAATTTCAAACGTCTTTAATGACAATGATTACTTTTATCGTGAAAACTCTGAATATGTATTAAAAATAATCCAATGACCTTGAACTATTTGGGTGGTTAAAATAGACTGGACTATTTATGATACATCCTTTTTGAGAGCTAATTACATGTTTATTCTTACAGGGCTAAAAATAAAATTGCTGCATTTGATTTCAAATTGACACCAGTTAATCATGTAAGATTTTTTTTTTTTTTTGCAATTTCTCATGCTAAGCAGCTCCTGTAACATTAATGTATATTTTGTTTAAATGCTAATCATATCTACATTCTGCTTATCAGTTTTCTGGTTTTTTTTTAATGATTTTTTTCAAAGATTTTATTCATTTATTTGGGAGGTAAAGTGAGCAAAGGAGAGAGAGAGAGACAGAGAGAGAGACAGTACGAGTTGGTGGGGGAAGGGCAGAGGGAACCAGACATGGGACTCCACCCCAGAACCCTGGGATCAGGACCTGAGCTGAAGGCAGAAGCTCAACCACTGAGCCCCCCCACTACTTATCAGCTTTTTTGCAATATAGATTTTAATTTCTTTTTAATTCCCCATTAAAATTTATTCATGCTGTAGGATAGCTCAACAGTCAGTATATGATTAAACAATTATAATCACAGAAAACTGTACATTTGACATCACAGGAAACAATTTTCTTTCTCACTGAGTAAATAATTCAAATTCTGGCTGCAGAATACAGGTGATTGTCAGGATAGTCTAATTTTTGTGCTTCAGACTTTCTGAATGTTTGTTTCATGGATATAAGGAAAAACAAACCAGTATCTCTTATATCTCTTACATTTGCTGTCCACATTGCCTGAAAGAGGCAGATTTATAGTTGTGTACAGGAAAATGAGCTATTGCTGGAATCTTCCCCACTTGCGACACGTCTCTCCCCATCACTACGCGCATCCTCTGAGCTGAAGTGGCGGAGAGTCCGAGCATATGGGCGGCTGTTGGAGCTGCTACCCTCCTTCTTCCATGAGAGCCGTTTCCCTAGATAATTGGAAGGGGCTCTGCTGCTGACTACCGCTTCATGCTAGAAAGACTGTGCCCCACAATTTAATTAGTTGGTAATTCTAATCTACTAATTTAACTAACACTTGTTTTGAGCATTGTGTCACCTGGCACAACATTTTTGAGACTTAATAGAAGAGCACGCAGTTTCCGGGCAGCGTGCCTTCATTTAGGCACCGTTAACGGCTCCTTCATTATTTGATTTAACTATTCTCTTCTCTGGAATTGTGAGGTTTTCAGCCAAACCTACTGATGCGTGCTCATTAAGACCAGTTGTCTACAAAGCATCTGCTTTCCTGAGAAAGGATCTTATTACTAACACACAGCTAGTTCTCGCCAAGAAGAGGGCTTACATTTCTTTGGCTGGCTGGAAGCTTTATCAGACTGCCTTTTCAGTCTTTGTAGTCATTGTGCTAAGTCCAAATTCCTTCCTTCTCCTTTTGTTCTGGGAAGGTCCTGCTGCAAATCACTCTCCATCCTCCCTGGGGAAGCCGGACTGTGCCCTGCCCAGCCCTGCGGCTAGATTCTCCTGTGATAGGAGCACAATGGTTCTAGTTCCTGTCACCTTCTCAGGGGAGTCATTTAAACCCAAGGACATCCAAAAAAAAAGTCAGCACCTGCCTTCCACCCCGCATGGCTGTTAGCCTATACTCTACCCTTCCACTGCTTCTGTTCTATTCTGGTCTCCCTCGTCCCTCCCTCGGTAAAGGACTCCCATTGGAATCAGTAAAGGCAGGACCAGCAGAGGCAGCTGTGCTACAAGCCATTCCTTTGTTCTGAGGACAGTGAGTTCCAAGCAGTGCTCTTTTAAAAATGGAAACACTCTCAAGGAGGAAGTCACCTGAAACTCAAAATACCTCCTGTGAAAAGAAGCAGCAGGACCTACTGTAACTACCCCTGCGACCTTGGGCTTGAAGCCATGTTTCTTCTAGTGTCAGTTTCCTCATCTGTGAAAGGTGAGCACGGGCTCAATCCATTTCTTTAGTTTCGGAGGGTTAAGAGAATACTTTGGGATCTAATGAAAGCCACAGACTTTCTCCTTAGAATAGCACACCTGCGCAAATTAAGAAAAAATTATAAAAAAAGCTAGGGATGGACCGGTACTCTGGAGACCCATGGCCACTGGGTTAAAATAAAACATACACATGCAAACTAAACCATGAACACAATCTCTAAATTCATTTTGAAGTCTTACATTCTGCAATTCCAACCCCCCCATCCGGGTTCCTGATGTGGCTTGGATGTCCTCTGCACTGATCTGTCCTTCATTCCTTATCTCTGTAATGTTGTCACCTGTTTATTTTCTTATTACATAACTGTAAAGGGTCACCTTTGGAAAAAAATCATGAAACTGTGGTGAGACATTACAGGACCCTATCGTTGGCCATATCTTCTCACTTTTCAAACTTACCTCCCTTTTAAAAAAATTATGTTTTAAATTATGGTAAAATATACATTAAATAAAATTTACCAAGTTATTTTTTTAAAAAGATTTTATTTATTTATTTGAGAGAGAGAGAGCATGAGAGTAGGGAGAGTCAGAGGGAGAGGCAGACTCCCTGCTGAGCAGGGAGCCCCATGTGGGACTCCATCCCAGGACTCCAGGATCATGACCTGAGCTGAAGGCAGTCGCTTAACCAACTGAGACACCCAGGTGCCCCCAAGCTAATGATTTTTAACTGCACAGCTCAGTGGCATAAACACATTCATAATGTTGTCCAATCCTCACACCACCCAGCTCCAGAAGTTTTCATCTTCCCAAATTGCAGCTCTGTACCCATTCAACAGTATTCCCCCACCCCCCGCTCCTGGTAACCTGTTTCATAGGATCAATTAAATTTTAACTGACATTTGGATCACTGATTATTAAATTAGTTTATCCCCCCAAATTACACCATGACACAACATTGAAAACCAAAGGCAAAAATTTCATAGAAGATGATTCTAGGACAGGCAATGCGGGGAAAACCAGGACAAACTGCTAATCTGCCAAGTGTTAACAGAAATCTCCAAGCAAGTCATAAGATTCTCAGGAATATATGATGGTGGAGGCACTTAAAGCCAAAACACTGGGAGACGAATCTTTAGATGGTCTTACACTCTTCTGCTTCAGCAGAACATAATATTAAGTTTCTGTCTTTGGATACATTTATCAGAAAGCAAGTGAGAAGGAAAACATTCCTTGTCTTTTGAGATAAAACCTGTA
Source organism: Lontra canadensis (assembly GCF_010015895.1). Classification (NCBI taxonomy): domain Eukaryota; kingdom Metazoa; phylum Chordata; class Mammalia; order Carnivora; family Mustelidae; genus Lontra; species Lontra canadensis. Next base: position 7,583,559 of record NW_022631038.1, read on the forward strand.
CTAGAACAGCTGCTTGGACTCTGGAATAGAAGGCACCGTGTCGGGGTCCCACACATCTGGATTGCCTGCTGGTATCTTGACCTCCAGTGAGAGAGAAATTTCTATCTTTCTTAGGCCACAGATGGTTTGGACACCATTAAAGTAGTTGGGCCAGTATCCTAACCAACAGAGATCTACTTTATACCACATGAAAGAAAAAGTTCTCTGTGAACTAGAAGCCCAGATTAACTCTGGGTTAAGCCATAACTCCAACAAAAGAAGGAAAGGAAAATGTCTCTGGAACTTGAGGGAGAGAAAGGGCTTTAAGATTTTTATTTATTTATTTGGGGGGGCAAAGGGAGAGGGAGAGAGAGACTCTCAAGCAGACTCCCTGCTAAGTATGGAGCCCGACGCAGGGCTGGATCTTACATCCCTGAGATCATGAACTGAACTGAAATCCAGAGTTGGATGCTTAACTGACTGAACCACCTCGGCACCCCAAGAGAAAGGGTTTTAAATAAAATACCGAAAAGTACAATCCATGAGAGAAAAAAATGAGATATTTGACTTAACAAAAATTAAGGATTTTTGCTGAATGAAGGACACCATAGAAAAAGTGACAGATTGGAAGGTAAGGAGATGGGGCACCTGGGTGGCTCAGTTGTTGGGTGTCTGCCGTTGGCTCCGGTCATGATCCCAGGGTCCTGGGATCGAGCCCCGCATCGGGCTCCCTGCTCTGCAGGAAGCCTGTTTTTCCATCTCCCACTCCCACTGCTTGTGTTCCCTCTCTCACTGTCTCTCTCTCAGATAAATAAAAAAAATCCTAAAAAAAGAAAGGTAAGTAGATACTTTTAATATGGAAAAGTAGAACGTGGGTCAGCATCTAGAATATACAAGGAACTCTAGTGAGTCAACAAGAAAAAAGGGAACCGTATGCATTTTCTGTGTGCCGCTGTAATGACCACAAACTTACTGGCTTAAAACAACAAAAATTCATTATTTTACAGTTTTGCAGGTCAAAAGTCTGACCAGGAGCTCCCTGGGCTAAAATCAAGGTGTCTGCAGGGTTATGTCTTCTCTGCAGATTGTGGAACAAAACCCATTTCTTGCCTTTTCCGGCTTCTGGAGCTTGGCCCCTTCCTCAGTCTTCAAAGCCAGTGACAGCAAGTGAATCTCACATGCCTCACTGTGTGACCTCCTTTTTTCTCTCTCTCTCTTTTTTTTTTTTTACCTTTACCTTTTTTTGTTGTTTATCTGTGATTATACTGAGCCCACTCAGAAAATCTGGGATACTCTTGCAATTTTATTATTTTAAAGAGTTTAAGAGAGAGAGAGAGCAAGAGTGAGCAAGAGAGAGAGCGGGCACAAGCAGAGGGGGCAGGACAGAGAGAGAGAGGGGGGGGGCAGATTCCCTGCTGAGCAGAAAGCCGGGCACGGGGCTCGATCCCAGGACCCTGGGATCATGACCTGAGCCTAAGGCAGATGCTTAACCGACTGAGCAACCCAAGTATCCCGATCTAGCTTTTTTTTTTTTTTTTTAAAAGATTTTATATATTTATTTGACACAGAGAGAGAGACAGCAAGAGAGAGAACACAAGCAAGGGCAGAGGGAGAGGGAGAAGCAGGCCCCCCAACGGAGTGGGGAGCCCAATGCAAGGCTCAATTCCAGGACCCTGGGATCATGACCAAGGCAGACGCTTAATGACTAAGCCACCCAGGCACCCAGTCTCACTATTTTAAACTCTCCTGATTAGCGATCTTAATTCCATCAGCAACCTTAATCAGTAAGGGAGTCCATAGGTTCCACGAATCAGGCTGTGGACATCTTTGGGGGAGCTCTTTGTCACATCAGTTAGTACACATCAGAACAAAGATGAGGGATATGAATTCCCAGAGAGGGGAAACACTTACGATGAACAAATTATGTTCAGAAACTACCAGGACAATGATCTTAAGCATCATCTGGAAGTACCTTCATTTTTCTATTAGAATGTTTATTAAGCACATAACATGGGCCAAATTCCCATTGAGAAGCAAAGGTGGAGAGGTCTTCAGTGGTCAGCCAAAGGTCCCTTAGAAACCCAGTCCGTCCTAGACCATCTCAGGTGTCCTAAAATACTACCAGTAAAGAATGTATTGATTGTAGAGACCTGATGTATGAGAAGATGTTCTTTAGAATTCCAAGGCTTTTGTCTTCATTTCAGAGTCAACATGACACAGTGTTTAATCTATCTGATCGCTGTGTAAGGTTACCTTCACAAATTAGGAGAGGGCTCAAAGCACTTTTTAAAGAAATGACCAGTGTTAGCTGTGGACTGCCTTTTTGCCTTAACTGATAACCTACTTTCCCTTAGAGATACCTAACTTAATTGAGCCAACACTGAAAAAAATCTGCAGTATCAAAATGCATTCTGTAGAAGGGACTAGAATCAGTATTTTATTTACAGATCCAAGAAATATTCAGCACAGCTGCACCACCTGCCGAGGCAGGGCTGAAAGTCAGGGTCATTTTTGTAACTTCAATTAAATAGATTACAGGCAGCAGGGACACAAATGGAGGCCATTATCATTAGAGTTGAATTGAGAGAGGTTGCAAACATGGGCACCACCTTAAGATCACAGGAAAATATGCCTTTGTGCTAGATGTCCAAAAAGCTGGCTCTTATTTTTTCTCCCTGGAAGTAATGCTTGCCCAGAATCACATATCGGACTGTAACAGCAAGGTTATGTGACGTTACATATTGAGAATATAGCTAAACATAATAACAATATTACTTTGAACTTCCATTGCACTCTTCATCCAAGGACTTTTCCATCATTAGCTAATTAAATCTCACAGTGTGAAGATGGAAATATATACTTACCTCATTTTACCAAAGGGAAAGTTCTTCAGTGGTTAGATGACCGAGTGAACAGTTACCTCAGTGGGAAGGCAGTAGGGGGACGGGGGCGGAAACGTCTTGCTGAATAATGCAGACGCCTGGGAATGAAGCTCAAAGGTTCACATAAGGGCCATTCATCTTATCTATCACTTTAGAAGGCTGAGTCTAAATGTCACCAGATACATGGAAAATACTGCTCTCACGAATTCTCTGGAAAGGACACTGATTCTCCTCACAGAACTATCTTGGTGTCTTTACAAATTAAGGTCTTTATAAAATGAATTCTTTTTTTTAGAATAGAGGTTTGACTTATAGCCTCTTTTTTTTTTTTTTTTAGATTTTATTTATTTATTTGACAGAGAGAGACCACAAGTAGGCAGAGAGGCAGGCAGAGAGAGAGAGAGAGAGAGAGAGAGAGAAGCAGGCTCCCCGCCGAGCAGACAGCCTAATGTGGGGCTCGATCCCTGGACCCTGAGATCATGACCTGAGCCGAAGGCAGAGGCTTAGCCCACTGAGCCACCCAGGCGCCCCTTAAAATGAATTCTTTTTTTTTATGTATAAGGATATTTATTGCAGCATTGTTTGTAAAAGCAAAACACTAGAAACAATACAAACACCGATAAAGAGGATGGCAAATAGTGGTACCTTCAAGCATGCAATATTGAATATTGTGCAAGTATTAAAAAGAGCAGAATTGGGGTGCCTGGGTGCCTCAGTCAGTTAAGCATCTGCCTGGCTCAGGTCTCAATCCCGGAGTCCCCCAAGGATGGAGCCCACATCTGATTCCCTGCTCAGTGGGGAGTCTGCTTCTCCCCCTGCTCTTCCGCTGCCCCTCCCCCGACTCATGCTTCCTCTCTTTCTAGTGCGCATGTTCTCTCTCTCAAATAAATAATTTTTAAAAATCTTTAAAAAAATAAGGCAGAATCAACAGAGGTCTATCTATTGGCCCAATGACAATGATGCAATGTTGAACAAAGAAGGTAAGTTACTTAGTAATTTTATAAAAACATATGAAAATAGAAACTACTGAGTAATTTTACTAAATATAAAAGAAATTCTTGTTTTCAACTTAATGTCTTACTGCTTTTCTTTTCATAACACCTTATTGAAATAGAATTCATGTGCCAAATAATTCACAAATTTAAAGTGTACATTTCAATGGTTTTTAAATACGTTTACAGATACGTGCAACTGTCACCACAGGTAATTTTAGAACATTTTCATCATCTCAGAGAGAAACCCCTCACCTCTTAGCTATTACTGCTCAGTTGCCCCAACGACCACCAAATCTAAGTAAACTCTGAAATCATTTTGCTTCCGTAGATGTGCTTGCTCTGGACAGCTCATCTAAATGAGATCATATACTATGTGTTTTTTTGTGTCTGGTTTCTTTCACTTGGCATAATGTTTTCAAGGTTCATCCATGTTAGAGGGTGCATCAGTATTTACCTTTTTTTTTTTTTTAGCTACATAATGTTTCATTGTATAGATACGATTTATCCATTCCACACACCCATGTCTATCCACTCATTGATTATGGACATTTGGCTTGCTTCTACCTTTCAGCTCTTACGAAGGAGGCCGCTATCAACATTCATATACAAGTTTGTGTGGGTACGTGTTTTCATTCAGGGGGCACGTACCTAGAAGTAGAATTGCCGGTCACCTAGTAATTCTATCTTTACCTTTTTGAGGAACCGTTGACTATTTCAGTTCTCTTGGGCATACATCCAGGAGAGAATTGCTAGGTCATATGTTAATCCTATTATTCAGTTTTGGAGGAACTGCCAGACTGTTTTCCACAGTGGCTGCACCACTCTCAACCCCCAGCAGCAGGTGTGAGGGTTCCAGTTTCTGCACATCCTGGTCAACAATGCTATTTCCCCTATTTTTGATTACAGCCAGCCTGGAGAGGGTGAAGAAGTATCTCATTTTGATTTTTTTTGATGTGCATTTCCTTGATAACTAAAGATGTTCCATATCTTTTCATATGTTTTTGTTTTTGTTCTGGGGGGGATATATGGAAAGAGTACGTTGCAGTTAGGAACAAAATATACAACTTTCTTGGCAAAAGAAAGAAAAGAAAGTTCTTTTGATCTCTTGAATGCAGCACACACCAAAAGTGACAGTTGCCCTCAGCACCCTCACAAATGGAGGAATAAGCACAGGGCTGGAGTGCAGAGATCTTTTTCCGGGCCCAGACCTGTGAAAAGCGATGCCCAGGTGTTCGTGCTGAGCGAGGCCCACGGTTGGAAGGTGTTCCTGGTTAGCCCCCTGGAGTCCAGAAGCATCAGCACCTCCAGTAGTGTATTTGTGTGGGCATACCTCAGAGGTTTTGTGGGTTCGGTTCCTGGGAGAAGGCACAGGGGTGTACTGGGAGACGTGCGCTCCTTGTGTAGCGACAGCCAAGGCATGTACATGCCTGTGCTGCTGAGGGAAAGGTGCCCCCCTGCTGGGCACGCAGTCCCACTGTGAAGGCAGGCTGGAGAGAAATGGGGTGATCCATCCCTCGGGGCAGAACTGAAGCTGAAAGCTGCAGGAGGTATGATGGGTGGTGCATCCAAGATGGCTTAGGTGATGGCAGAGGAGATGTGTGAGTCAGTCAGTCACACATGTGTGGCTCACATGTGGTCGGAAGACACAGGAGATGGAAAACACGGGGAGGGTGTGGACTGAGCAAGCATCCTGCTGCGGGAGATGTTATAATGGGAAAACTGATTCTGAAGAGCTGGGCTGGGGTCCTAGGTCAAGGCTATACCACCCACAGCTGCATTCCTTAGCCAGGCCTGTCCATTTTGCACAGACTTCCCTTGGTTCTGCCATTTCTGCGGACTGTCAGCAATCCTGCAAAGCAAGGGGTCAGATGGGGCTGGAACTCCAGCGGGTGTCTTAATACATTTTCCATTAAAGTGGGTGATGATGGCTTCACACTTCTCTGTGGACTCCCTTCTTGCAAAGCCGCCCCCTCTGCTGGTCCCACTGGTGTCTCGGAGGATTCGAGTGAGGATAACCTGGCCAGAGGGCTTCCTCTTCTAGTTCCTGCTTATCCATTGCTAGTGGAAGGATTGACAGGTATAACTTCGTGGGGTCCTGCCCCTGTTGCTTTGTGGCTCTGTGCCTGTATGCCACCGGCTTTCAGTGCTGTTACAGTTTTCTGTGCTGCCGAAGGACGGTCAAAGTCCACAAAGCCACAGCTGTTGCTCTTGCTGGTGCTTTTCTCCCGTATGACCTCAGGGGAAACAATCCTGCCATATGACCAGTAGGATTTGATAGGGTCCTGGTCAGTAATGCCTGGTTGCAATCCCCGGATATAGATGTTGGTTTTGTTCAGCTGGTCCTTTCCATTGCTCCCCATGCTGCTGCTAGGGGTACTGTTGCTTGGATGAGGTGACGCCATCTGCTGAGGCAGTGACACATACAGCTTCTTCTTGTTTTTCTTATACCCAAAAGTCGAAATCCTGGGCCTGGAAACCACTGAGAGAAGCATCTTCTCTTTAACGTTAGGTGGCTGAGCTTTCCCACGTGTTCCTTGGCCATTTAGATACCTTCTTTGAAGAACTGTCTATTCAGATTTTTTGCCCATTTTTAAATTGGGTAGTTTTTCTAATGTTGAGTTATAAGGATTTTTGTTGTTTTAACATATTTTGCATAAAAGATTTTTATTAGATACATGGTTTGCAAATGTTTTCTCCTACTCTTTGCTTGACTTTTCACTTTCTTGATAGTGTCTTTAGAAGAGCAAAATTTTACATTGTGATGATGTCCAATTTACCTTTTTAAATTTTTGCTTGTGTTTTTGTTGCCATGTCTAAGAAACCACTGCATAATTCATAGTCATGAACACTTATGCCTATTTTTTCCCCGAGAATTTTATAATCTCAAGTGCTTGTATTTAGGACCTCGATCCATTTTGAGTTCATTTTGTAGACGGTGTGAGGTATGAATCCAAATTCATTCTTTTGCATGTGGATATCGGGTTGTCCCATTTTTTGAAAAAAAAAATTCTTTCCTTGTTGAATTGTTGTGGCATATTTATTGATAAGCAATTGACCACAAATGTAAATGATTATTTCTGGACTTTCAGTTTTATTCCATTAGTATATATATCTGTCCTTATGGCAGTAATGCACACTCTGAGATGCTGTAGCTTTGTAATAAGTTTTGACACTGGGAAGCAGAAGTCCTTCAATTTTGTTCTTTTTTTGGGTTAGTTTTGTCCAGTCTGGTTCCCTTAATTTCTGCATGAATATAAGCCAATAGTATCCATATTGTTTCCATATGGATAAACTTATTAATTTTATGAGAAAGGTAGCTGGGTATTTGATAGAGACTGCTTTAAATCTGTAGTTCAGTTTGGGGAGTCTCGCTATTTTAACAGTACAAAATCTTCCAATCAATTGCACAAGATGTCTTTCTACTTAGTCTGGTCTTTAAAAAATGTCTTTCTTTCTTTCTTTCCTTTTTCTTTTTTAAGATTTTATTTGTTTATTTGACAGAGAGAGATACACACACAGCAAGAGAGGGAACACAAGGGAGTGGGAGAGGGAGAAGCAGGCTTCCCGCAGAGCAGGAAGCCTGATTCGGGGTTTGATCCCAGGACTCTGGGATGATGACCCGAGCCAGAGGCAGACACTTAATGACTGAGCTGCCCAGGCACCCCTAAAAATGTTTTTCAACGGGGATGCCTGGGTGGTTCCATTGGTTAAGTGTCTGCCTTTGGCCCAGGTCATTATCCCAGGTTCCTGGGATTGAGCCCTGTATAGGGCTTCTTGCTCAGCAGGGAGCCTGCTTTTCCCTCTGCCTGCTGCTCCCCCTGATTGTGTTCTCTTTCTCTCTCTTTGACAAATAAGTAAAATCTTTTAAAAAATGTCTTTCAATGATATTTTGTAGTTTTCCACATAGATGTCCTATATTTGTGTTACATTTATTCCCAAGTATTTTATTCTTTTTAATGTTATTGTAAATGTAGTATTTTCTTTATTTAATTTTTGGATTGTTTATTGCTTGTGTGGAGAAATAGAATTTGATTTTGTGTATTGATTTTGTATTTTGTAACCTTGCTAAAGTCTTTCCTTTGGTCTAGTAGTTTCTTTGTGGATTCCTTCGAGTCTTCTACATGTAAGGTCATGTCAACTGTAAATAGAAATAGATTTACTTTTCCTTACTAATCTGGAATATCTTTTATTTCTTTTTCTTGGCAATTACTCTGAATAATACTTCCACTACAATATTGAACAGCAATGGTGATAGCAGACGTCCTTGTCCGCTTCTCCACATCTATAATTAAGAACCCTATTTATTAAATTGTGCAAAGAAAGCAAAGTTCAAATCTACGTTGCTTTGCTATTTGAAGTGGAACATGAATATACCTTGTTTCAATTCTTCCACTTCAAAATGGCATAAAATATTTATTACTTTTCTATTTTTGTATTGGGAAGATGAATTAGAATGTGATGGTCCCCTTAAAAATTAAATATTGTGTAAATTCATAGAACAAAATTATGGAGCATGATTAGGACAGTTCTTAACTAGCGGATGAAACCTTTCACCACAACCATTTTTCCTTCTTAAAGGTCAGAATTATTGGGGTGCTGGGTGGCTCAGTTTGTTAAGCAACTGACTCTTGATCTCAGCTCAGGTCTTGATCTCAGGGTTGTGAGTTCAAGCCCCACATTTGGCTCCATCATGGGCATGGAGCCTACTTAAAAAAAAAAATTAAAAAACCCCCTAAAGATCCAAATTATTAATTAATCATGCTCTTTTTAAAAAACATTATTTTAAGATTTATTCATTTTGAGAGAAAGATGGAGAGTGTGTATATGGGGCAGGGGGAGGGGCACAGGGAGAGAGAGAATCTTAAGCAGACTCCCTGCTCAGGGCAGAGCTCAACATGGGGCTCAACCCACTATCCTGAGATCACAACCCCAGCTGAAATCAAGAGTTGGTCACCCAACCGACCAAGCCACCCAGGCACTCTGAATCATGATCTTTATTCTTGACTAAGGCAGGCTGGGGTCTGGGTGACTTTCTGGAAGACACACAATGTTTGCCTGTCCTGGGGACCATGAATAACTTGAATAACCACAAATAACCCACATCTGTTGGTTAGTCTTTTTGTTTATGAATCCTGCTTATTTGCTCTTTTTTATATATTGTCTTGATAAATAATATCCCAATTAATGTGAAAGTGGCTTATAAAAGAATTTCTCCTTTGGGCCAATAATTCCTTCCCTCTGAAAAATGAGGAAAAGAAGGTCGGAGAACTCCCTTTCCCCTGGCAGTTGTGCCTGGGTATGGCTGCATCAATAGCTGGACAGTCCTGAGTCCTCTGCCTGCGAGACCTCCCGCAGGGAGTGGAAAGACTGTGTCTTGGGCCAGGTCCCTCTGAGTCCCTCTGCTGAACAGAGCTACCTCGTGGTTTTACTTGCAGGTAGCACTGACATGAAATAAAACACTGCATTCTCTTCCTAGAAAGACAAATATTTCAGTCCACTCAGCTACTATAATAAAATACCACAGACTGGATAGGGATGGCTTATAAACAATAGTTCTAGATATAAACACGGTTCTAGAGGATGGAAAGCCCAAGATCAAAGTACTAAGAAGCTCAGTGTCAGGTGGGGACCAGGTTCCTGGTTCATAGATAGCTCTTTTTTCCCTGTCTTCACATGGCTAAAAGGGGAGGGACCGATCTGGAACATCTTTAAGAAAAGCATGAGTTCTGGGGTGCCTGGGTGGCTCAGTGGGTTAAGCCTCTGCCTTCAGCTCAGGTCATGATCTCAGGGTCCTGGGATCAAGCCCTGCATCCGGCTCTCTGCTCAGCGGGGAGCCTGCTTCCTCCTCTCTCTGCCTGCCTCTCTGCCTACTTGTGATCTCTTTCTGTCAAATAAATAAAATCTTAAAAAAAAAAAAAAAGAAAGAAAGAAAAGCATGAGTCCTGGGACACCTGGGTGGCTCAGTCTGTTAGGCATTTGTCTCTGGCTCAGATCATGATCCCAGGGTCCTGGGATTGAGTCCTGTAGTGGGCTTCTTGCTCAGCAGGGAGACTGCATCTCTCTACCTGCCACTCCCCCTGCTTGTGCTACTCTCTCTTTAATAAATAAAATCTTAAAAAAAAAAAAAAGCACGAGTCCCATTCATGAGGATTCACCCTCATGACCTAGTAACTTCTCAAAAGTCCCACCTCTAATACCAGCACAATGGGGATCATATTTTAACATACAAGTTTTGGGGAGGGGGGAAGAAGGGAGACACCAAACATTCAATATGGCAAAGAGGCATCCTCAAGTTTGACAGTCACTAAAATCTCTATTATTTGTAGCAACTACCTATTAAAAAGGTCCTGGGGTAAGTGCTTTCCCTGGTTTATCTCCTTTAGTCCTCACACAGTCCTATCAGTGGGTGTTATCTTTAACCCCAATTTCAACCTGTACAAGCTGAGGTTTAGGTATTATAGAGGCATCAGGGTTCCCCCGTACCCAAGATTCCCCCCCCCCACCCCATTTTCTGTTCGTCCCACCCCTTTCCTTGGTGGAAGTCTTTTGCCCAACTCCTTGTAACTCTGGTACGATTATAATGCCCTGCCCCACAGTTCAGGGGGTGAATGAATAATCCAGGATCGGGCAATCTCATAATGACTATGGGATGGGTTTCCCATCACAGGTTTTATATCTGGATGTTGGGAGAAAGGTTCTTTCTTTCTTCTTGTGTCACTATATGGGAAGATGGAAGTCAGGACCACACACCTCTTTTGCCCTATATATTTTGGGAGGATCCTGCCTGTTAAAAAAGAATGGGACAAACATACTGAGGGAAGCAAGACTAAGATGTTGAGAAAAAGAATATTAATATTTTTGAGTCTCTGGGGCGCCTGGGTGGCTCAGTGGGTTAATCCTCTGCTTTCAGCTCAGGTCATGATCCCAAGGTCCTGGGATCGAGTCCCGCATCGGGCTCTCTGCTCAGTGGGAAGCCTGCTTCCCGTCCCCTCTCTCTGCCTGCCTCTCTGCCTACTTGTGATCTCTGTCTGTCAAATAATAAAAAATAAATAAATAAAAAAATTTTTTTTGAGTCTCTGAGGCTAGATCCTTTTCTAGAGCGAGGTAATAATCTCATTTTTGCTTACTCCTCTGAGTAAAATTTTTGTCATTTGCAACCAAGAAAGTTAATGAGCTTCCCCATAATTATGCAATTAGGAAGGTTGCAAAGCTGGTTTTAAACCCATGTCTGGCTCCAAGGTTTGTGCTCTATGTAATAGTTTGTTTAGCTTATATGACTATGAGCCAGGGATTTTAAGTTAGTCAAGATATAGAAATAAAAGGTAGGAAGTGCACATGATCCCAACTGACAGACCTACTGGGTATAACCCCAAGTATTAGAATCCAAGTTCAAATTGTGAGGAAGAGCAAAACTGCACAACCGTTCCAGGGAAAAAAAAAATAAAGCATTCCTTTTTCTTTTAGACTAAATCACCACAGACAGTATGAGTTCTTAGGAGAGTAACTGAATATTTCCTGTGACTTTCGGTATAAATATCTCTTCATCTAAGCCAAAGGATCCAGTATAGCAGACTGAGGCAATGCCAGTGATTTGTGGGTATGACCAAGAGGTCGAAGGATGGTTGATAATTAAGCGGAGCTCAATAATTAGAATTTGACCTGTGCTCCTGGATCCACATGTTTTTCTCTTTAATCTTGTACGGTTTGTGACAAGCAGATCCCAACATACAAGATCTCTACTTTTCATTCAGTCCCGAGCCATACAGACCCTGCCAGCTGAACGACTGTCATTTACCACCAGGTAAAATTCAACATGATTTCCCTGTAAGTTGGTATTTAAAGAAATATAACAAAAACTACTGTAAGTACAAGCAGAAAATTACAAATATACATCCATACAGTTCTCCATACATGCACACAAATATCAACTGTCCATTTTTCAAGCACTCGGACATCATTTAAAAAAACCACATCGAAGTTCAAAATGACAAAAACCCCAGTTGCTGACTTGGATACAGTAACAGTAAAAATGAATAATTAAAGGATATGCAGGACAGACTTGATGATTAAAAACCTCCTACATAGATCTTGGGTGAAATTGAAAGTATCAAAATAGCAGATTCAGCATGGTTGAGAGTTCTAACCGTATAGAGAACATTTTAAATCTGAACTCATGATATACGCTTAAACCTTTCCTTAGATGTGGATTCATGGAATTCTCTCTAACTAAATAAGAAAGAATACAGATAAACAGCAAAACCTTTAGTTCAAGAAGTGAGAAAAGGAACTGCAAAACAAACCTAGGGAAGGAGAAAGTTACTGATAATAAGTAAAAGTACAGTAAATACATTAGAGTATGAGTATTCTTTTTAGAGAATTGTTAAGTTGAAGATTGATTCTTTGAGGAAAAATTGGCAAATCAATACTTAGTCTAATAGAAAAATGACACATAATTGCTTTGAATGTGATAAGCAGGACTTCATGACTTTTTTTGTAATTATAAAAACAATATACGCTCAACAATAACAATAAAAATTAGAAAATAAAAACAACATACACAAAACCATTTTGGATGGATGGCTACCAGACATAGTGTGGTTGGTCATTTCGCAGTGTCTATCGATATCAAGTATCAATATCAAATATCAATACTGATAAAATGTTGTGTGTCCATCAAATCTCATTTCATTTTTGACCCCCCCCTTTTTGCTTGCAACATGCTTGTTTTAAATTATAGCTGACCCCTGAACAACAGGGTTTGGGGACAGTGAGCCCTGCGCTGTCAAAAATCCACATCTAACTTTTGATTCCCACAAAACTTAACTACCACTTGTCTACTGTTGACACGAACCCTAGCGGTAACAAATAACTGATTAACACAGATTTTGTATGTTACATGTAGTACACACTATATTCTTACAATAGAGCAAGCTACAGAAAAGAGAATGTTAAGAAAACTATAGGAAGAGAAAATACATCTGTAGTACAGACATACTCTTATTTATTGATAAAAAAATTGTGCATCCGTGGGCCCGGGCGGTTCAAACCCATGTTGCTCAAGAGTCACCTGTAACTTATTTTTCTCCACAGCATCGTCATCCCTTCCCCACTGATACCCTCAGTGTCTCATCTTCTAAGACTTTCATCTTAGAAATATCTTTGAAAAGTTATTTCCATTTTGTACTGTCACGTGTACTTTGACCCTGACACTTGGGATCCACAATTGCAGCCTTCATGCCTGGGTCACTATGGAAACTTCTCAGCTGGTGTAACTGTTCCCACTTTTTGGTCCATTGGGCACCGTAACCGGCAAGAGCTCTTCTCTCACCTGAGGGCTGAGCAATGCGTTCCCCGTTACCTGCTCGGCCGGTGGGGCTCGGCTGTGGACGACTGGGACTTGGGTTAAATGTCCCCACCTCTGTCGTCGCACTCTCTGATCCCCAGCTGCTGTCTCCTGCTCAGCGGAGGGACAAGCGAAGAGCAACCAGCGGGCCAGCAGCCCCGGCACCTCCCTGTCTCCCCCCGGGGGTAATCGGGCCGCCCGGAGCGGCTCTTCCGCGGCCCTCGACGGACGCACTCTGAGTCCTTGCTTTGCACGAACGCTTTTCTCGGGCAGGAATTCCCTGACCCCATTTCCCTGCCTGGCGAACAAACCCGTACGTACCCTTCAAGGTCCAGCGCAAACCTCGCCACCATCCGGCCCGCGACCTCGTGGAGCGGCGAGGCCCCGCGGACGCTGCAGAGAACGAAGGTCAGGCCCCGGCGGCCACCGACCGGTCGGTGTGACCCGGGCGAGGAACCTCGCTGATGCCCGCAGCACAGGAACGGGTATTATGCCGCCGTGACAGCCTTTCCGAGGCACTGAAAACATCCGTGAGAAAATGTTCTCTAGGATGAAAACCACTTGACACATTTAACTTTGTCGTTGCTCTCAGCCCTGCTTGGATTTTCTGTTTGTTCAGTGCGAAACTCAACCACCCTTACCCCGCCGCCCCGATTTGTTCGTTTGTTTCTACAGTCCCCTCTTCTCTTCCCTTCTCGTATTTCCCTCCCGCCCCCCTGGTCTTTGGCGACTTGCCTGTCTACACGGAACTTCGGGATCCGAGGACGCCGCCTGCGGTTGCAGGTACATTTTACCGTTAAAGTAAGTGATTTTAGTAACAGACGGCGGTGGGGCGGTTGTGGGCGTGCGGGAATCCAAAGCCCACCAAACCCTGCATTATCAATGGCAAAGTTCTGGGAGCCGAGACTTGAGACGGGCAGGGCGGGAGCCAGTTTGCGGGGCCCGGATGGCACCCGTCGGGACCTCTGCAGCCCGCGCCCGAGCCCGCGCTGAGATGCCGGAACCCCAGGAAGGGTGGTGCCGTGGCGAGCCCGGAAGTCCGGGAACGGAGCACAAATGGGCGAAGACCACAACTCCCGATGTGCACCGCGGCCGGGACGCGTTCTATTCCCGGCTTGTCTCCTCATTCTTTCCGGTTCTTACGATAAAGACAGCTGTCTAGGAACTGCTTAGTGGTAATTACAGAGAGACTGTAGGCTTCTGTGGCGTCGCGGGGGCTCACAGTAGCTCACGGGGTGCCTCCTGGTCGTCTGGTGGTTCCCTGCGGCATCGCGGAACTCACCGTCCGACCGCCCGGGTTTCCATGGGGACACTAAGTGTTGACGGACGCTGTGGCGCGGCAGTTTAATTCTCCGGCGGCGGCTGATTGAGCGGGACGAAATGGTCTTGACGGGGCTCATCAGGAAACTTGGTAACAGGCTGAGCTGCCCCTCGCTCCCGTCACCCTCCTGTCGTGGCCACTTGCTAGGAATAGCCGTGTAGCATTCTCGAGGCCGGCCCACCCCGAGACGGCTTCCTCTCGTCCCGGCCTCGCCGGGGCAGCCCCCGGGGACCCGTCTGGGCTTTCGTGTCGCCTCAGCCGTTCGCGTCCTGAACGCACCGGAGGCCGCCTGTGAAAAAATCCGGTTTATTTCCCTCTTCGCCCTGCCCTCGTCCCCAGCGTAACGAAGCGAGCGGTCGGGTCAGTCCGGGTGGGCGTCTCTTCGGAGGTGGGCGACGCGCCGCGTGCGGTGTTTTGACAGGGCACCCGCTGGCCGAGATCAGGGAGCGCGCGCTCAGGAACATCCTGCGCAAGCTCGAGCGCGGCCTGGTGCGCGGCGACGACCTGGCTCGCGAGAGGCCGCTGCTCCTCCAGCTGCTGGGCTGGTTCAGCTTCCCGTCCGTCCCGCTGGAGGAGGAGGCTCTCGGCCTGCTCCGCACGCTGGCTAAGGTAGGACCGTTTTGAAGTAAGAGCAGAAGAGCGAGGGTTTCCTCGTCCTTTAGTTGTAGCACTTTTGGGGGAAGTCGAGTAATGACGACTTTTTTTTTTTTTTCCCCTTACACTAACGAGAGGTGTTGCGTTTTAATTCCTCAGGGTCTGTGAGGCTCAACTGCCTTTTGTCTTACTCGTCACGTTGACTCCCGTGTTGCCTCTGCGGCGCTCTCTGGAGTAGCAGAGCTTCGGGGTTCTGGTGTGGCCTAGTTCTTCGGGATCCTCTTTGGACGCCGACAGATTGGTCCTCCTGGGTTTCCTTTCGTTCTGTGGTTTGGTTATTAATAATTCGATGTGTCTGTACGACGGGGAGCACGTTCAAAGGTCACGGTGCAGACCACGAAAAAAAATCCCTCACGGACGTGACACTGCGCTTTCTGGATGTGTTTTTCAGATTGGGGGTCCTCAGCCTGTGTTGACAGTAGTTGTCGGGGTTCAGAGGTCAGGCGGGCAGGCGTGACCTGTCCGCACCGTGGCAGTGCCGTCAGAGCGGATTGTTACTTAGGCGTTCTGCGGCTGGAGGCAGGACAGCGTAGGGCGGCAGTCCGCGGCGGGAGGCGAGGCACGCAGTGAGTAAACGGGGGAGTTTGTAGTGAGCATTTCTAGTGCTCCGTGTCTGGGCTTTGCCTGAGTTACCACGTGGGTTACACACGTCTCTATAAATCGATTTCCTACACATGGAAGTTCTTTACTTTTCCCTATGTCACTACAAGATTTATTTTTTAAAGAAAGGAACATCTAGAATACTAGAGAATAATTTCAGGTTTTTGTTGCTGTCAGACAGAAAGTAGACACCTTGGTACATACGGTTGTTCTCCAGCCTCTCCTCTTCTTATTTCAGTATCCCCCAGCCGTCCAGCATTTGGTCGAGCTTGGCGCAGTCCAGTTCTTATCGAAACTTCGTTCTGACGTGGAGCCCAATCTGCAGGCTGAAATCGATGGCATTCTGGATGGACTTTTTATTCTTCCTTCAGAAGATGCTGCACTATATCCTGCATCTTACCAAACCAAACAAACTGGTAACTCTTTGGAATCAATCTGATGCATTCTGTTAAAATAGAAATGTATTGGTTCTAGTGGTTAATTCTAAGGAGAGGGACCTGAGGTTTTAAAAAAAAAAAAAAAGAGAGATCATTTTCTCACATTAACATACATGAGCTTGACCTTCTCCCCTCCCCCACAGTTATTCAGAGGAGGATTCATTTGTATTTGTTGCTTTTTTGGTCAAGGGGCCTAAAAGATGCCAGAGATTTTCTTTTTTGAGATTAGTTTGCTATATTACTTCTGCAGTAATAACAAATGATCAACAATAACAATAATAATGTGTTCCCATTCTAATTGCAACTGAACTGCAGAATATGTAATCACATGTGACAGAATTGTCAAAGGTACTGAAAGAGTGCTTGATTCCTTTGTTTTTGACAACT
This sequence comes from Lontra canadensis, assembly GCF_010015895.1. NCBI lineage: Eukaryota > Metazoa > Chordata > Mammalia > Carnivora > Mustelidae > Lontra > Lontra canadensis. Next base: position 7,600,157 of record NW_022631038.1, read on the forward strand.
TTTTCTCTAAAGATATTAATGAAGGTTAATATCTTTATTTATGAAGATATTAATGAGGATATTAATGAAGGTTGAAGTGTCAGGAACTACATAATCGGAGTAAGAGGGAGGAAGGAGATGGACTAGGAAGCAGAGATGAGTCCTTGAATAAATACTTTGTAACAGATTCTTTACATATGTTGTGGATATTTTCATTCTAACAAATAGTTGTATTTGCTGAACCATAAAAGGGAGGAGAATCCCCCCCCAAAAAACTATCTCAGCATTTGCACTTTTTTCCACTATAGGAAGACTCTTCAGATGAACAAATTACTATAATTTTTCTAGTTTTTGAAATGTCTGTAAGACTTAAAAGATTAGTATTTGAAAAAAGTAAATTTTACTTTTAGCAAATAAGGAACCAATAATACAGTAATATATATTTTCTTATCAGAATTGCCACAACAACCTGAAATCTTGATAGGATATTTTCCTCAAGACAAAAGTAATTTCCAGCAGATGGAAGTGTCTCCACGACCAATGGGTGTGTATATGTATAGAGAAGTAGATCCTGTTAACCTGGTAAATCAGAAATTAATGTGCTTTTCTTTGTTGTTGTAAAGACTTAAATGTTTCAGCACTGAACCGAATGTTGCAGTTTCCTAAAATTAGGATGTAGGGTCTAAATAGTAACATTTTATGTTATTGTAACTGAATTTGAGCAACTCTGGTGGTGGGTGGTGATGGTGGCAGTAGTTCTCCTGAGCCCGCTGAGCACAGATTTGTCCCGAACGGTGCCATGCACTAGATACTTGTCTTGGTATTTATTCTCCAGCTCACTAAGTTACTCAAGCCAAAGACTCAGGACCATTTGGGTTTCGTCATTTGTCTTTATCCCAGCATCCACTTGATGGAAGAGTTCTGATTTAGGGCCTCTTTCTCTCCCTGGGGTCTCCTCCAGGTCTTTTCATGTCTGACTATGTCTCTGCTCACATGTTACCTCTTTGGAGAGACCTTCCTGAGGACGCCTGCCAGTGATCACTTTATGTCTAATTTTCTTCCTAACATACATCATAATCTGAAATTACATATTTATTACCTCTTTTTGTCTTCCTTGTTGTAAGTTTAATGATAGTGGTGAACACTGCTTTATCCCCAGTGAGCAGAATGATGCCAAAAGCTTCCTAGGCACTCAGTATGTATTCTCCGGATGAATGAATGAATCTTTTCTGGAGTCCCAGTGAAATTGATACTGTTATATCTCCATTTTACCGATGAAGGCCCTGAGGCTTAGAAAGGATAAAACCTTTGTTCTGGGTGATGTAGTTAGGGAATAATTAAGTAAGCGTGTATCTGACAGTTTATTATCTGCACCGTTGAAATGAAAAGGTTGTGTCCAAGGGTATATCTGCTCATGTTAAGTGTTCAGTTTATCTCCATTAATAAAATGCTTCTGTAGAAACTCTCTGGTTGAATAACAACACGAGAAAGACCTGCAGACTTGTTTAGTTGTTAAAATATTTTACCTTTTCTTTCTGTAAAAGTTCTGTTAGACTTGTTAGGGAGCCTCAGTTTTTGAGATGGTAGTTTCTTGTATTCATGATTAAGAGGCTTCACTGAGTGACTGTGAGAGACATCTGAAGGGAGAGAGTACGTCCAGGTCTGGGAAGGTGCGCACTTGAGTGCAACTGCGGAAAACATTAGGGACCGTTGAGATGGTGATATTTTGTTCTGTGAGTTGCAGTTTGTGGATTGACGATATGACTTATTTTGGTCACATCTTTTTGTGTGCGGTATAAGTCTGTCCTTCGCTCCACCCCCCTTTAACTTTTCTGTTAGAAAATAAATCCTGCTTGGATCTTAGCACTTTTGAAAGAAACAACTGTGCTATATTTGGGAATTTAATAATGCTGTTTTCTAAATTCAGTGATTTCATGCTCTTTTCAAAGCATTTGGCAGAGGGAATATTTGCCACTTGGAAGGGTATATGTAGATACTAGATACTGCTTCTCAGCATTGCCACTTTAACTTGTACAACACGAGATTCGTTAAAAAATAATTTGAACAGGGTAGTTCAACACTGTTGGTTTCTCAGATTTCTTTTCATCTCGAGTGGTGATATTTGATCTTCAACCTTATGGTCTTCAAGTCATCTTCAAAGAGGTTTAAACATCTAACACCATTGAGGATATTTGAACATGACTAATTATAGTGTCTGATTATGTTTATATCATTTTTAATTTCTACAATTAAAGATCTCCAAACGCCAGTTCCTTTTATGTTAAATTTAAGCTCTGTGTTTTGGTTAGCCACAGGGTAAAATAGAAAATGTAATTGAAGCTCTAAATGTCATTCAATATTGGTTTGTATTTATGCCATTCTAATAATATATGGTTCTGTGTAAATTATGAAAACAGAGCTCTGTTATTTATCTTGTTAGGGAACAGATTTGCAGCTGACCTTGTTTGGTATGTTTTAGGTCACTGTAACATGTAACTGGAAGATGTAATGTAAGATGTAACTTTATTTGAGGACTTGTTTTAAGGGTGAAGCTGTATTCTTAGCGTGGTGAGTCTCTCCACATTGCCTTTGATCCCTTAAATTTTGCTGTTCCATTAACAGTAAATCAGACCGTGAAGTGTTTGAAGTTTTCTACGTTTCCTTGGCTACCCCTGACTACAACAGATAGACATGTTCTCTCCTCTAATGAAAGGTACGGTACCTGATGTATGTCATGTATTTTGGTTCATTTATAGCCATTAAATCTGGTTGCCATTACTGTACATTTTCACCAGGAAAAAACATACTAAATGGCTGTGAAAGGTAGTAATGGGAATATGTGAGTGATTTTCACTGTTTCAAAAAGCAAGTCAGAAACTTCCTATTTACCATTATCTGGCTACACATCAAGATTTTGCTTTTGTTTTGTTTTTGTGGTTGGGTTCTTAATATGCTTCTTGGTGGTAAGAATCATCTCTAATTGACCGGATTCTCCGATTGGCCATTGCTTATGTCCTTAGTTAATAAAAATAGGAAAAGATTAAACATAAGTATAGTATTTTTTAGTGCACAGTATATTCAGTTGACAGTAAAAAGACCAGCTTGCTAGAGTTAGGACTAGATAAACAGTTGGATGCTATTAAATGCTTTTTGATGCTGGCACTTCCACGGCATCAGTAGATTCTCTTGGAATAACGTATTGAAGAGGTAGAGTCCATGTGGGAAAGCGGCAGGGGTGGTTTTGATGTCAGCTCTGAGGCAGGCCTCAAGGAGGAGCTGGGATTTCTAGTACACACATCTGGATGGCGGGTGGTGGACTGGAGCTGGGCTGAGAGAGGGGGTATAAATTCTTGTGGTGGGAGGTAAACAATTGCCGAATCCCTGGGGGGCACATACTGTCTGAGATGGTGAGGGGTGTCCTATCGGATAAGAGGAGAATCCCAGCTTGATTCACTAGGCCAAGGAAGAGCAGTAAGGAATTTAATTTCTAGAATTAACTTTATACTTGCTCTTACATTTTCTGTCATTTAGCAGATTTCGTTGCGTTCTGGGCCCTTTGACTTCACTGATTTCATTTTGAGCACTGTGATAGTCTTGGCATACAGTGGTGGATAGTGTGTAGTGCCGGCTCTTGAGGAGGGTCAGTGGGGGATAGAAGGTCATCATGCCATAGAGTTGCCATAGTACCAAATGTAGGCGTATGGAGGAAGGACCTACCCCAGAGTTCTTGATTAGGGAAAAGATCTAGGAAGGCTAGGTAGAGTCATTATGCCACTAGGTTACTTAGAGTCTGGTATACGTAAACTTTTTAAAAATAAATAATGCTATTTACTTATTTATTTATTTTGGGTAGCTCTTTAAGAAGTAGTAACCACACTTTAATTTGGAACACCTGTGAACTATTGAAGGATGTAATCATGCAAGATTTTCCTGCTGAAATTTTCCTTCAAAGGCCAAAAATTGTTCAGGTATGTATCCTCTGTAATTGTTTTAGATTTTGAAATAAAGAGAACTTTTTTTTAGAGATTTTATTTATTTGACAGAGAGAGACACAGCAAGAGAGAGACACAAGCAGGGGGAGTTGGAGAGGGTGAAGCAGGCTTCCCATCACTCAGAGAGCGCAGCGTGGGGCCCAAACCCAGGACCCCGGGATCATGACCTGAGCCGAAGGCAGATGCTTAATGACTGATCTGAGCCCCCGGAAATAGAGAAGTTTTTATAGTGAAACAAATTTTGGAAAGTAGGAGTCCTTGGGAAGGAATATACTATATTTAAAAAACGAGGTATTTGGTTCCTGAAATCACTTCTGTTCCAACTTCCTTGGATAGTGGTAGTTCTTCGAATAGGAGGTAGTCTTGTTTGACATATACAGGTCCAGTTTGGCCACCTTGAATTTACCTTTTATGGGTCACTTAAAGAGGAGAATAGACTTTGGAAATTGAGATTTGACAGCAGTAACCCTTCTTCTTCTTCTTCTTTTTTTTTTTTTTTAATAAAGATTTTATTTATTTATTTGACAGAGACATGGCGAGAGAGGGAACACGGCGAGTGAGTGGGAGAGGGAGAAGTAGGCTTCCTGCTGAGTGGGAGCCTGATGTAGGGCTCGATCCCAGGACCCTGGGCTCATGACCTGGAGTTGAGGGCAGACGTCTAATGACAGAGGCACTCAGGCGCCCCACCAGTGACCCTCCTTAGCAGTGAGAATAGCATTGCTTTTTGAGTATCTAGGATGTGTAAGGCGCAGTGTTAGATGCTGTGGAAATAGAGAGTAGTGAGCAGTTCAGATGGATTCTTTACAGTCTAGTTTGTTGTTTAATAGTAGAACTTGGGATATGGGGTCTGGGATCGTGGCGTAGCCACAGCTGCTGATAATGCCCCAGCACCCTCACTCCGCAATCCCAGGACTGGAGTGGGTACCTCTGAATGGGAACTGTTAATACATACTGTTGCAGTTGTCGAAAGATAGCAGAGGAAAAGCTGTTAGTTGCCAAAAGGTGGCAAAATGATTTAGCTGTTTGAGATGCTGAAGGCTTGCTGTGATTTTTAAAAAGTATGGTATAACTTAATGTTCCGAATGGGGAATAATTCATGTGTTCTCTCAGAATAGGTACTCATCCAACAGATTTTAGATATAACAAACACTATTTAAATTTTATTTTGTTTTGTCCCATCTTCTGGCATTATGCTGTCATTTTTGCCTATTATTTCTTGGCTTATAAATATTTTTCACATTATTTTATTTCCTTCGGTTATTCATTTGACCTTACTTGAACTCCACACCCACCTTCCTTTGATCATTTTCCTTGCTGCTCTTTATTTCAGAGCCTTTTATCTCTGTTGAAACTGGCCTTCGGAGGAGATGGAAAACATCGCCTGGCATTACAGTCAGTGTCTTGCTTGCAGCAGCTGTGCACATACTTAAGAAACAGACTTAACTTTCACCGAGATCCAGGTTTTTTCTCTAGTAAACAAGGTATTTGTTTATTTATTCATTAGTCACTGGTGGTATTTATAGATGCTTCTGAGTACTCCCTTTTGTACTTACTGTATAAATTTTCATAAACCCCTCATTCCTGAATGTAATTAAATGATCATCTTTGAAAACCAGTTGTGTGTATGACAGAACCTCTCCTGCTCCCACCCTCTTTTTTTGATGACAGCCACTGGCAAGATGTTTTCCTTTGCTCTTGTGCGCACAGGGTTGTCAGCAGCGAGGGCTAGAGTTCTGAGTTCAGTGATTCATGTGGGTCCGTGGGCATTTTATAAAGTTACTTGTATTAGTAGATTGTTTGGTTTGAAAAAGAACAATTTGTAATTTTTAAATATTTGTTTAACATTTGGTATATTTAATTAAATTGATTAATTTATTTTAAAATAACCTCTGCACCCAACATGGGGCTTGAACTCACAACCCCCAGGATCAAGAGTTGCATGTACTACCGACTGAGCCAGCCAGGTGCCCTCAATTTGCATTTTATGAAAACTGGTTTTATGCAACTTGTGATGTAGAGAGTAGTTTTAATGTGTTAATGGTGCCAGACTTTTAAGGGAGAAAGCACCACCTAATGGCCAAATAGAGCACTAGACTGGCTCTGTCAAAACACTTTATAACTTAGGAATTCTGTGCACTTTTGCTTTGAAAGTTGAATGTTAAATTACAGTGATTTGCCATCATGCTTCACAGTCAATCCCTATTCTGTTCAGAGCTTCACTGGCCCTGTACTACTTGCATACTTATGCTATATATTAATTTTATTATATATCTCAGGGTGTAGGGTTCCTCATTAACATTCTTGAGCTAGAGCATTTTGCAGATGACTGATAACAGATCTACAGGCTCCCCATATTTCATCAGAATAAGAGTTATAATGTTGATAAAAATAGTATCGTTGAAGATTTATTCATGTATTGAATGTTTATTTATCACCAACTATATGCCAGCTGATGTTCTAGGCTCTGTGGGATATAACCCTGAACAAAGCAGATAAGGTCCCACCCTTCTGAGCTTATCCATGAGAAGGTTGGAGACAGCTAGTAAACGAGTAAACAAGTTTGTTTCAGGTCAGAAGTGCTCGAAGGAAATAGGAAGGGTCATGTGACTGAAGGTGACCAGGGAACCCCCGGCTTACCTGGATAGGATTGGCAGGGAGAGCCTCTCAGAGGAGGTGATCTGAAGGGTGAGAAGGAACCATCCACCTGAGAGGCAGGAACAGTGTTCCTGGCTGGTTGGGGGCCTTGGAAATGTGGTGACCTGCCTGAGGAAAGGAAGCCAGGCCGGCGTGTGAGTGGATGCAGTAAGCGGGAGATGGGGAGTAAGGAGGGACTGGGGTGAGATCAGAGAGGTAGCCAGGGGCCGAAGTGCTTTGGGATTTGTAGATCTTGGGAAGCGTTTCATATTTTCTTTGCAGTGCAGTGGGAAAGCTGGGGAACTTTCTTGTTTCCTCTGCAGATGCCTTTATTTTACTTAATTCCATAAAAAATATGGTAAAATATGTATAGCATAAAATCTGCCATCATAACCATTTAGAAGTGTGCGATTTTGTTGACATTAATTGCTTTCACACTCTTATGCAACCATCACCATTATTTGTTCTCAAACGTTTATCACCCTAAATAGAAGAACTGTGACTGTACCCCTGCTCTTCATGTCCCCTTCTCTCTGCAGCACCTCAGCTATGTTCTGTCTCTAAATTTGTTCTTGGTACCTCATACAAGCGGAGTCATACAGTGTTTGTCCTTTTGTGTCTGGCTCGTTTCACTGAGCGCCATGTTCTCAGGGTTCGCCCATGTTTCAGCTGTGTCACAACTTCATTCCTTTTTATGGATGAATAATGTTCTGCTGTGTGGATATGCCACATTTGGCTTATTCATTTATCTGTTGAGGGACACTTGAGTCGTTCTTACCCTTTGGCTCTTGTGAATAATGTTTTGGTAGATTTTGGCATATCTGAGCCTGTTTTCAGTTCTGTTGGGTATATACCTAAGAGTGGAATGGCTAGGGTCATGTTAATTCTACAGTTAGCTGTCTGAGGAACAAGAAGACTGTTTGCCACAGTGGCTGTCTTGATTTTACATACCCCCTGGCAACCTGTGAGACTTCCAGTTTCTCCACATGCTGTCAACACTTGTTATTTTCCCATTTTATCTTATTTCATTTATTTGTCTTTAAAAGATTTTATATATTTGAGAGAGATCACACAAGAGAGACCACAAGCAGGGAGGAGGGGTAGAGAGAGCAGGGAGTCGACTCAGGGCTCTATCCCAGTACCCTGAAATAAAGGCAGCTCAGTACCCTGAGCTAAAGACAGATGCTTAACTGACTGAGCCAACCAGGCGCCCCGTTTTCCCTTTTTAAAATCCTAGTCATTCTAGTAGGTGTGAGGTGGTAGGTATTTCATTGTGGATCTCATTTATTTCCTTGAAGACTCAGTAGTCTTAATGATTAGTGATTTGAATAACTTTAATGACTAGTGATTTCCTAGTGACTTTTTACATGCAGACCAGCCATTTGTGTGTCTTCTTTGGAAAACTATCTTTTTAAGTCTTTGCCCATTTTCTAAATTGGATGTTTTTTGTTTTTCTTTTTTAAGATTTTATTTACTTATTTTATTTTATCATTTTTTTAAAGATTTATTTATTTGAGAGAGATAGAGAGAGAGCACAGGTAGGCAGAAGGGAGAGGGAGAAGCAGACTCCCTGCTAAGCAGGGAGCCTGATGTAGGGCTCAATCCCAGGACCCCGAGATCACGACCCGAACTGAAGACAGCCGCTTAACCAACTGAGCCGCCCCTTATTTACTTATTTTAGAGGGAGGGAGAGAGTTGTGGGAGGTTTGGGGGGAGAGTGGGGCAGAAAGAAAGAGAAAATCTCAAGCAGATTCCTTGCTGAGCATGGAGCCCGAGGTGGGACTTTATCTTATGACCTTGAGATCGTGACCTGAGCCAAGATCAAGAGCTGGCAGCTCCACCGACTGAGCCAGCCAGGTGTCCGAGGTTCTTTGAGTTTTTGTGTGTTCGTTTGTTTGTTTTCTTGTTGAGTTTTAGGAGTTCTTTATATACCCTGATTTTAAGCCTATTTTAGGTACATGATCCTCAAATATTTTTTTTTTAGTCTGTAGGTTTTCAGTTTCTTGATAATGTCCTTTGATGCACAAGTTTTTGATTTTGGTGAAGTCCAGTTTATTACATTTGGTCCTGCTTTTGGTTTCATGTCAAATGATGTATTGCCAATCCAAGATCATGAAGATTTACCTCTATATTTTCTGCTAAGAGCTTTATGGTTTTAACTCTCATATTTAGGCTTATTTTTTGAGTTCCTTTTTACATTTGGTTTCAGTTCATTTTTGAGTTCTTTTTTTTTTTTTTTTAAGATTTTATTTATTTATTTGACAGACAGAGACCACAAGTGGGCAGAGAGGCAGGCCAGGGTCGGGGGAAGCAGGCTTTCTGCTGAGCAGAGAGCCCGATGTGGGGCTCCATTCCAGGACCCTGGGATCATGACCTGAGCAGAAGGCAGAGACTTAACTTACTGAGCCATCAGGTGCCCCTTGATTTCCTTTTTTTTTTTTTTTTAAGATTTATTTATTTATTTGACAGAGATCACAAGTAGGCAGAGAGGCAGAGAGAGAGGGGGAAGCAGGCTCCCTGCTGAGCAGAGAGCCTAATGCGGGGCTCGATCCCAGAGCCCTGGGATCAGGACCCGAGCCGAAGGCAGAGGCTTTAACCCACTGAGCCACCCAGGCGCCCCTTTGATTTCATTTTTATATGTGCTTTGAGGTGGGGTTTCTCGTAGAATTTTGAGCAGGGGAGTGCATGACCTTTTATTCTGCTTTGGCAGTCCTGGATGTTTTAAGTCAATTATGCTGGCTAGAAGACTACATGTAATCAGGTCGGTTAGTTATAAATCTAAATGTGCTAAGTGAATACTTGCAGAAAAGGTTGACCTTTACTTTTACCCCAGTAGAAGTGTTTCTACTATCTTAACTTTGTTAATGTTTTTTGTAAGAATGATATATAAAAGCTGTATGATCATCATTTGTTGCTATCGAGGGATAATTTCATTCTTTTTTCCCCCTCAGATGTAGTTTCCCAAAATTCTTCTTTGTCTTACTGTCATGAAGTTAGAGTTACTCATCATTCCCAGAATCCTTCTCCAGGAAGCAGTAGTCCCCGGCCTTCCGTGGTTGGACGCACAGGCCAGCGACCCAGAGGAGATGGCCAGGATTGGGATGCCGTGTCTTCCAGGTGACCACTGAAAAACCCAGTTAACGTGTGTGTGTTTTAATCTCAGAGGGAGATTAATAATTTTTCTCTGTCTTGTCTTTCGGCGCACTACCACAAGTATTGGCCTTGTGTTGAATCAGTGGTTTTCATACTTTTTTGACCATGACCCACAGTAAGAAATCATATTACATTCAACTCAATATGCCATACACAGTCACATGCTTTTACATATGTGTGTATGTATGTTTGCGTGTGTGTACGCCTGTGTGTGTGTGTCCCTTTCAAAAAAAGATGTTCACAAAGTAGTACTTTGATTCCATATGCTACGTAGTCAATTATATTTTCTGTTCTTTTTTATTTCATTAAAAAAATAGTGAAGATTCTGGCCTCTTAAGTTGTTTTTATCAGCCACAGATGAAATGTGATCTAGTTTAAAAGCATAGCTTTAAATGATAGATACATTTTGATGGTATTTTAAACCCTCATATGTAAGTTTAATCTTAATTTAAATCAATCAGTATTACTATTAAAGGGAATGATGAGAGACTATAAAAGATTCCTTTCCAATGCACAATTTATGGAATTTTACTTATTTATATAAATACAGATTTTTATACATCAATTTTGCTTAAGGGGATTGGTGTGGTATTTGTGTGTTACCTCATCCTTAGGCTACAAGCATCTTATCAACATACTAGTTTCTTCCTTGTTGCTGTTTTAATAAATGCTCAGTGAGATGAGCACTCATTGTTGGAGTGATTATTTACTCGTGACACTGCTGCTGCTACGAGCTGACACTGATTCACGCTGTCTGCATGCTTGGTGTTACGCCAAGTGCTGTACATGCTTTATCTCCTTTAGTTGTCCTCCTGACAGTCCTGTGATAGCATTGGTATTATCTTCATCATCTTTTCAGACAAACCTGGTTTGGAAAGGCAATGAGCCTTATCCCAGTTTATACAGTTGGTAAAGAGGAGGGCAGGGGTTTGAACAGTATGATCTGAGAGCCTGTGCCTAATCCTTCTGTAGGAGCTGGTGTTGGTCAGACATGGGTTTTCTCTTTACCCTTATAAAGCCTTTCTACGTCATTCTCTGAGATGTATCTAGTGTGCTGCATGGTTATATCTTTTCACTTCTCGCTGAATATCTTCCTCATGGAGCCTTTTAGAGTTTGAGGGAAGCCCACCTCCTTTTCATATTTTGGGTTGAAATTGAAGAAATGACAGAACATGTATTAAATTTTGGGAGTTTTACATGTTCAGTAGCATTAGTGTATCTGTGGTTCAGCTTCAGTTATGGATAACGTTAAAAGTAAAAAATTTGAGGTCTTTTGTTAATGTGAGGTTCAGGCCTTTCTATAGCATTTTATCCCCGTCCTATCATTTGACACCTAAGGTAAGAATTTTTTATGAAGAGGGTCAAGAAAGATGAGATGTTCCACTTTTTGGTATAATTTCAAAATCATGATGTGATGTTGAATATACTAAATGAAGTAATCCATTTCTCCTCATGTTTTTCTGGCATTTTTTAGCATTCTTCAGTTGCTAACATTGGCTTACTTGGAACATTTGGTGAAAATCACAGAAAATTTAGGAAAGTAAATGATTTAGTTTTGCCTCTCTAAGTTGATTACAGAAGAACTTTGCTATGAATTGGCTTGATCTTCTCTAGAAACGAATGGGTTATTAGTGCTAATGTTGATTGCTCATATAGGCATTTTAAGAACATCATTTTGAAAAGCAATATATAGATGCATTTTTGGTTTCATTTACAATTTCAAGTCATCTTTATGGAATTTAATCTTATAAATTTGTCAGGGTTTCTCAAATCTGAGCAGGCTTGTTGCTTGTCGGGACCAATGTGAAGCTTCTTACATGCCAGACGGCCGAGAGGCAGTAAACCTATTTGTGGGCTGTCTCCACATTCGAGGGTTATCCTTTGTTTATTTTGCAGTGGAAGTAGTGGTCGTGTTCCGGTGAACTCTCGGGTGACCGTGCATTCGCCTTTGGATGTGGTACACATAGATCTGCCAGAGCTAGAGATGGAAGACACGCTCGAGCTGCAGTTCCAGCAGCTCAGTCTTCCCCAGTTCTGTGTCTCTATCCTGGAATCAGCAGTTCCTCTCTTAAGAACAGGTTAGTTTTTGAAGTTACAGTTCTTTTTCTACAATTTGTCTTTGTTTTGTCTGTTTTCAGGGATTTTTTTTTTTCACCTAAGTTACGACATTTAGAATCTGTATTTACTTATCTTTTGGGATACAAATTTTTCTTTTCCCTTTTTTCTTTAAATTTTATTAATTTTTTTTGAGAGCGAGAGAGCGAGCACATATGCGAGCCTGAGTGGAAGGGAGGGGCGGAGGGTGGAGCACACTCCTCTGCTGAGCAGGGAGCCTGGCGCAGGGGACTGGATCCCAGGAGCCCAGGATCATGACCTGAGCCAAAAGCAGATGCTTAACCGACTGAGCCACCCAGGCGCCCCTGGAATACAAATTCTTAAGCACTTAATAAAGTTTTATTAAACGTGGATGCCGTGACCAGTGTTTGGATGGAATATTCCCTTCCATTTATGACTTTTATTGCACAGGATTCCACTTCTGTTTGGCTGCTCGAAACGTAAGCACTGAACAAACACTGCAGCCAGAGTAAGTTAGAGAAGGTGGGCCGGCATGAACAGAGCAGGATAAACAACTCTTTGGCTTTTGCCCTTTCGAAACTTTTTGAGTTGCTCTCAGTTGCTCAGTCTTCCCACTCAGTTCGTAGTTAAGCCATGAAAATGTGAAAAACAAACCCCAAACTGGATTCTTACCTTTGCAATTATTTCTTTTTCTAAGGAAAAAAAAAACAGACCCCAAACTCAAAAAACCTAGCATTCTGGGGTTGCTTTTTCTCTCAAGTGTGCTAGTTAATCTGCAAAGATATACTCAAGTACTTAAGTATACATTGTAATATAGTTGTAATTTCAGTGAAGTGTGATAGGAACAGTAATAATATGGCCAGTCTAGAGACTGGCTCTAGACTCTAAAGTCTAGAGACTTTAGAACTAGAACAGCAGTTCCTGCTGGCTTTGTGTGCATGATTTCATGCATTCCTCTCACCGTCCCATCATACCTTTCCAAAAGCTGTAGTTGCTACTTTCATCCCCATTTCACAAATGAGAAAACTGAGGTTTAGAGTGGTTGAGAAGCTTATCCAAAGTCAAACAGCTAAAACAGAGGCTTGAACCAAGGTTCTTCTGAAGCCAATGTCCATGTTCCTAAGCACTTTGCATTTTGTGAGGTACAGAAAGGTTTGGAAGCAGTAATGATTTTTTTGTTCTCTAACTATTCATTTTCAGTAGCTGATAAACTGTCAAGACATAAATACAAGATAAACAAGATATGTATTTTATGATCTGTACAGGCTCAATTAAAAAAATCTATCCTATTTCAATGATTTCTCAAGCACTGTGTCTAATTTTTGCCTGTTTGGAGGTGTAGTGGGGTGGGAAGCAGGACGGAGGTCTATAATGGGGAAGCATTAAAAATGTTTCTATCCTGAGGAAACCTGAATAACCCTAACTTAGCACTGACTGAGTAACTCTGCTTCCAGGAGTTAGAAGCACATATTAATTCATGTACTAGTAGTGTGAAATAAAGAAAGGCTGAACTTTGGCATCATGAAGTATATATGTTTGTCTGCATGCTCTACTGAGAACAGTTTTAGATTTAATGATTTCTTATTTAACCTTTTCTTAATTTGCTGTAAAAAGTCAGATTGATAATTATAAAGCTATAGCTTGGTACATAAAATTTTCTAAGTGTTCTCTTGACCTTTTGTGATAAATTATTGCATAATTTGTAATTGTTCAATATCATAAGAGGTTTCTAAGAGGACTTGCTCCAGCTGTTCTAATGGGACAATTACTCTAGACCCTTACGATCTTGTAGTTTGCTTTACTTTTAGTCATAGGAAACTGACCTTTGGTATGTGGGAAGTCTTGATTGAATGTTCACCTTATGGATAGTAGAGTTGCTTTGTTATTCTGTCTCTGTGGAAAAAAGAGATTGCTTTGGTGGGTGTGACAGAACAGTTTCTTTGGAATTTTTTTTTTTTTTTTTAAGACTTACTTATTTTAGAGAGAGAGAGAGAGTGTGCGAGCATATGAGCAAGGGGGCAGGGCGAGGCGGGGTGGGGTGGTTGGGTAGAGAGAATACTTAAGCATAGTCCCTGCTGAGCAGGGAGCCTGACTTGGGGCTCTATCCCAGGACCCAGAGGTCATGACCTGAGCTGAAATCAAGAGTCAGATCCTCAACTAACTGAGCCACCCACGTGCCCCTCTTTTGGAATTTTTATAGAGTTTTAAGTCCGTAGAGGCTTGATAACCTGCTTGAGGTGGATTTTCTTGACATTTCTTCAGGAAATGCCATCATGCACATTTATTCCTTTAGTTGGTCCAGTGCAAGCTCAGCTTCCCAGACCACTCAGCTGTGGTGTGATACTTACTTCTGATAAGGGCCTTCTAGTGCTAAGATTCAGAGAATGTATTTTCTAAACCTAACCTGGTGCTTTGTTACATATTACGTGTAACTTGGAAAGTCTCTGGATTAGCAAAATATAATCTACCTCACAGTATTTTTAGTTAGATTTTGCTACTTTCTTTTTGAATATCTTTCTCATTTATGAGCACGTTGAATTTGTTGTAAATAGTATTGTGATTGCAACAGAGGTGTTAATGGTTGTTGTAGATTGTGACTTCCCTATTCATCTCTTTCAGTGATTCTAAAGACATCAAAAAATAAAAAGAAATAGGAGTTTGGGGGCATGACTAGAGGATTGAGCAGTATGCTATGTAGCTGTTCATTTGAAAGTTAACTTTTTAAATTCTCTCCTGTTTATATATCTAGGTAGTAGACAAGTGATAATAAGAGTTCTGGAATTGCTTGCAGAGGATCTGATACTTATTGGTGAAGCAATTTCAGAAGACATCTGGGATGACAACAGCCTTTTTGCTATAGACATGGTGAGAATCAGTATTTTCCTTGGGATATGGTAAATAGTGTTTTATTTTATTTTGGTCCTTTTAAGCCGGTTTCATTGTCTCATTAGTCTTTGAAAGCTTTCTTTCTAACCACTATGTCCCAGGCTTTTTTTGTGCATTCTGGAACAAACCATTTCACTAGAAATTCTGGTTACTTTAACTAATTATTCTGGTTACTTGTCATGGGGGGATATATACTGAGACTAAAAACAGGCCAATGGGGTCCTTATAGCTACTGTTTTACAATTTTTTTTTTTTTTTTTAGTACTTGAACTAGGAAATATATATTTTAAAAAATGAGCTCAGATTGCTATTTTTCTGATTTTAACCTTATATTTCCTTGCTCATATTTTGTACTGTTGCTTATAGAAAGTCTTAGTTTTTGGCAATAAAGCTTATTAGCTTTAACCTTCAGCACATACTAAGTAATTTCAGAATAGCAGTGTTAGTATCACTGTGGTCAGTGACTGATAATGGTCAAGATTTCTTGGCAGTTCTTTTTGACTCAGACTAAATCTCACTAAGAATATGCAGTCAAGAGGCACTTGGGTGGCTCAGGTGGTTGAGCACCAAACTCTTGATTCAGCTCAGGTGATGATCTCAGAGTCATGAGGTTGAGCCCCGTGTTGGGCTCTGTGCTGAGCGTACAGTCTGCTTGAGATTCTCTCTCTCCCTCTGCCCCTCCCCCCACTCAAGCTCTCTCTTATGTACTTTCTCTCCTTCTCTAAAATAAATGAATAAAATCTTTAAAAGAAAAAGGAATATACAGTAAAAAAATGTGCATCAAAGTCACTTGAGAGAATTCTTTTCTCTGTTAACAATTTCTTATACGGTTATATTTGTTTTAATTTATTTTTACTTTTGGGAATTATTTTCTCATAAACATGTAATTCAGAGATGTTCCCCTGTCATCCTGTTCTCTGTTTATTTTTTCCATTTTTATTTTAGTTTTTGGAAATATAAGCAAGTAAGCATGTAGATTGTCATCGCTCTTCTCACACCTTACATAAGAGGTAGTATGTCACATGTGGTTTTCCACCTTGTTCTTATACCTTAAAAATAGAGCCCGTGTGCATGGAATAATATATTGTATGGAGAGTTTTTCATGTTCACACATGGAGGTGTTCGTCGTTCTGTTTTATAGGCTACAAGTGTCTCCGTGTGTGTTTATTCTCCAGTCTCCTATTGTTGGACACAGTTGCTAATACAGATTGTGTGCTGTGAATAACGTGCATATGTCATTTCATACATGTACAAGTGTGTCTCTAGGGTAGATTTCTTTAAGTTACAGGATTGTTGCACATCCAAACAGTTGTCAGAGGAAGGATGGTTGTGGGGATCAGCAAAATGGATGAAGGGGAGTGAGAGGTACAGGCTTCTCGTTAGGGAATGTCTAATTTGTGGGGGTGAGAGGTACAGCAGTACAGCATAGGGAATATGATGAGTGACACTTTAATAGCATTATATGGTGACAGGTTGCTCTACTGGTGAGCATAGCACAGAGTATACAGTTGTGGAATCACTGTGTTGTATACCTGAATCTAAATGTAACTCTGTGTATCAACTATACTTAAATTGAAAAAGTATGTGTATTTTAAATCTTAGATACTGTTGCATTCTCCTGTATAACCATTTCATTCACTGACCAGCAGTTTATTAGAAGGTGTTTTCTCCTACACACTCAGCAGTAGGGATTATAGTCAAACCTCAGATTTTTGCCATTCTGGTAAGTGAGATACTTACCAGATATAGTATTATACCAGTGTATATGTTAATATACACTGGTATATATAATACCAGTGTAGTATTAATTTGCTCTTCTCTATGAGTAGAGCTGAGCATCTTTTTGTAACTTTAAGGGTCATTTTCTTTTCTTTTTCTTTTTTATCTCTTGGGTCATTGGTCTTTTGTTCTTTTAACTGATTTCTATGAGCTTTTATGTATTAAAAGGACATTGACTTTCCAAGACAAATTGCAATTTTATTTCCTCAGGTCTACCTGCCTGCCTTCTTTCCTTTCCTCCTACCATCCTCCTTCCCTCCCTCCCTTCCTCCCTTCCTTCTTGACTTTCCTAATGATGATTTGGTGAGTGCAACATCTTTTATTCATTTGTTTGATTTTTTGAAAAGACTTATTTATTTGAGAGAGAGAGTGTGAGCCCAGATGGGAGGGGTAGAGGGAGAGGCACCGAGAGAATCTTCAGCAGACTCCCCACTGAGCGAGGACTCCATCCCACAGCCCTGAGATCATGACCTGCGCCAAAATCAAGAGTTGGATGCTTAACCGACTGAGTCACAGGAACCCCTTCATTTGTTAATTTTTATGTAGCTGACTTTGTCAGTTTTTTTTTTTTTTTAATCTGTTCTAGATTTTGGATCATAGAAAGATTTTCTTCACACCTTGGGAAAAACATGCTCTACCTTTCCATTTCTTGAAGTCTACTTTTTTGTCTTTCAAGAATATTTTTCTCATATAGATTTTGCACATTATTCATTGTTTGTTCATATGTATGTGTGTGAATATATATTTGTGTGGGTGTTTAACAACTTCATTGAAGTATAATTGATATAAGTTGCAGGTGTTTTAAAAAGTTTCTTGATACATTGACATATGGATATACATATATAGATTAGTTTGCATTTTCTAGAATTTTCTTTGTAGAATTCATATGCTTTTTTGTCTGCTGTCTTTCGATAGGATTACTCTGAGATACTGCCATGTTGATGTGTGTATCAGTAGTTCATTTTATTACTCGATGCCATGTTCTTTGCTATTTGTATTTCAGTAGAGAAGATAGTTTTGGAGAATATGGTTTTATTTATGTATTTTTTTGAAAAATGTTTTGATAAGTAATATTTCACATGAGTGATCAACATGTGTACAGGGAACTCAGGAATGTTAGGTTACAACCTATTATTTTCTTAATATTTTCTTAAATGTGTAAACTAGCAGTACGTCTTTGTGTAAATGGAAATCATATTCTTTCTTACATTTCAATATGTCATAAATCATTTGTCGTTTTACACCTTCTGTCTTAAAATTATCAAGTGATTTCTTTGAAGAACTGACATTCTATCTCTTCTATTAATGTAAATTGGTAACTTATGTCTCTCTTTTTTTTTTAATGCTTGCCTTGTCAGAGAAGCAGAAGCAAAAGTTATTAGTTACAAGAATATATATTCCCTGAGTTGCTGGTTTTTTTCTCTTTATGTTATTTTGACCTAGGTCTGTCTTTGTTGTATTAAACTGTGTTAGGACTGCCTGATCCTTGTAAATAGAGGTTAGAACCTAAAAAACAAAGAAAATACTGATGTTTACTTAATACCAATACCTGTGTGTGGAAAACCCAAACCTTAAGACACACACACACACACACACACACCCCTCTTGAAAAGAGAAACACATATTTTACAATAGGTATAATATATTGTTTCAAGTCCTTCAATTTCTTTACCCATAATATAGGAATAATAGTTCTTAATCTTAGTTTTTTTTTAGTCCTTAAGGTTATCATACTATTTGGTAGTACTTTTTGAAGATTTTCACATATTGAAGGTTTTCAACAAGTGATTTTTTTCTTAGAAGTGTGAAGAATGTTTTATCGGTTGCTTCTTAAATTAACTTGAATTTTCTTGGCCAGAACATTTATCTCTAAAAGTTAGTCATTCACTTTTAACTTTTGGCTGCTGATCTTTTATGATTCAATGAATTATTTTTACTTTAAAGGTTAAATCTGTTGTAGAAGTGCCAATTGGTATGATAGAAATGTTAAATAAAACAGTACTGCTTAAAATTATATTTGATTTACTTTTACTTGTTTAAAAGAATGAATGCCTCCTAAGGAAAAAAATCTCATGCCTTTGGGTATATATTAGTAGAAGCAACAATAGAATTCTTAATGTCCCTACTTTTATCGAGTTTAAAAAGGAAGATGGAAGCAGTATTTTTGTTGTCGTTAAAGGAACAAAATAGTGTGTTACTACCAATTCAGAAAGTAGACACCTGAGGATATGTAATCAAATCTCTAGACTTTTCCCAATGGTGTTAGTAATAGTCATGTCTGGAGCTCCATGGCTCAGTTTGTGTAAGCATAGTCAAAAGCACCCCCCACAATCTGCTGCATTGAATATTTTTATTTCCCGTGAAGTAAATAAAAGAAAAAAAAATTAATGAACTGTTTTGTTAAGATAAATTTGCTAAGCACTTATAAAAGTTAGGTTGACCTAAAGTATGACATACCTTCTTTGCTTCCCATTGAAATCAGTCTGTTTTAACTTCATTCACATGATAAGTTAGATTCAAGAAGTGAGGATCTTTAGCTCATGCCAGATAACACCAGACCCCTGGGGGCTGTCTGCCATTCGTTCATGCTTTGCCCTTCTCCTCTCTCGCTCCTGTCATTGCAGTGTCATGAAAAACAGTCTTTTCTCCTCCTTTATGACTCGTTGCTTCCCCATTCCCATCTGACCTGCTGTGAGTGGGTAACTTAGCTATTCAGGCATGTTGAAGAATTGCTGGTTGGAGTTCAAGTGGGGCTGAGAGCATTGGGATCGCATCTAGAGAGAAGGGCTTTGTACCCAGTGAGGGCTCAGTAAGGGTAAGTGAAGCC
Source organism: Lontra canadensis (assembly GCF_010015895.1). NCBI lineage: Eukaryota > Metazoa > Chordata > Mammalia > Carnivora > Mustelidae > Lontra > Lontra canadensis. The sequence continues at coordinate 7,619,483 of NW_022631038.1, forward strand.
GACTGTGAATTTCTAATTGGGTGAGTGGAATCTCTAATTAGCATAGGCCTCCCCTGCTGCTGCCATCAGTTCAGAGACGGTTATTTTAGTTCACCAAACATTTCTGGATTGCCCATTATACGCTAGGCACTGCGGGTGCAGGATGAATAAGAGGCAGCTCTTTTCACTCTTGTGGAAGATAGACACTTCTGCTGTGACACCAGTAAAACCAAGGTAAGTATACAGGAATAACACTTAAAGGGGCCGTTTAAGGATAGCAGTTACTCTGTTGTAGTCCCCGTTTAAGCACTCTGTGTTTATGAAGTCACTGAATCATCACGGCCCTGTAAGGCAGATAACACATGTTACAGATGAAGAAATGGAGTCTCAGTTTTCTTTTTTAGGGTCATTTTAGAGTCTAGGTTTTCAATCATGTTTTATTGCCAGGGATGCCTTGACAACACTGCCATCTTAGAATCTCGGGGCGGGGGGCACTTTTTGTAAATCATTACCGAGCTGAGTCTTAAATTATAAGTATGATTTGGCTAAGCAGTGAAGGTAGGGTTTTATCTGGCAGAGGGGAAGGGAATGACAGGATAGTGGTGGTGACAGGGAGGTGTGGTGGGGCCATGCCAGCCATACCGCATAGAACTCAAGGTGGGAGACGTCGAGAGACACTGGGCTGCAGGGTGTGCTGCCTGGTGCCGAAGTTCGGCCTCCGTTCTGAAGGCCGGATGGGCTTGCTCTTCCCCAGAAGAATGCCTGGGGAGGTTTGCACAGGAAAGGGAGGGAAGGAGGTACGGAGTGTGGGGCTGGAAGCATGGGGCTGGGTGGGGGTGGGGGGGGCTGGGCAGAGCCCGATCCAGTTACCTATTTCAGAGCCTTCACAGGATCTACTACCTATTTTGTAATGTGCAGATAGTGGAGAAATTGTGTTTACACTGTAAATTCTGTTTTATTGAGAACATTTGGAATATTTTGCTACTCTGTTTAATTCTGTACTTCTTTTGTAAAAGCCATAAATATCCTCTGAAAACTGGCCTCCCTCACCCTCTCCATCAACTACTTCACAGCATTTTGAACATTTCTAGCCCAACGAATTAAAACTGTGGACCAGTTTCTGTTGTTTTCAGTCCTTTCTTTTCTTAAAACATTAAAACAAACTTTTTTTTTTGCTTAGAAGAAATGTTGGAAATGGTGAAAATTGCAAGCTGATTCTTCATAGTACTTTCTTTTTATACTATCTTGAGAAGCATTCAACGTTATCATTGGAATTATTAAGGTTACTTGAAATTGTTTCACAAATAAATAGATTTTTTTTTTAAGATTTTATTTATTTATTTGACAGAGATCACAAGTAGACGGAGAGGCAGGCAGAGAGAGAGAGAGGGAAGCAGGCTCCCCGCTGAGCAGAGAGCCCGATGCGGGGCTCGATCCCAGGCTCCTGAGATCATGACCTGAGCCGAAGGCAGCGGCTTAACCCACTGAGCCACCCAAGTGCCCACAAATAAATAGATTTTTAGAAAAAGCTCTACAATACTGAGATTTTAAATTAAGTTAATGTTGAATAGCAGATAGGTTGCTTGTAAGTGTATGAAAGTATTAATTTAATGGAGAGGTGCTGTGTGGAAGTATTGCACGTCAGAATTGTAAGATGGTTTCTGTGTTTTTAGTTTGTTTTCGTCAGACTGGTAATTATTAATATAATGGCTTCTGGTTTAAATTTCATTAATTTTTAGTTTTATTTTCTTTGGGTTAGAGAAGATACCTTTAATTTTTAATTATTAACTTTTAATTATTTTGAAGTTTTCTTTTTGGTTAAGTAAATGGTTTTTGTCAGTGTTTCTTGGACACATGAGGAGTTGTATTCTTTGAAATGTTCAAAGTTTATATCTTCTTATTTATGAATTAAGTTAAAAATGACTGGATTAAATCCTGTAAGACCATCTTTGTTTCAGTGACAGGTTTTGCTTGATACTGTATGTTATTCAGATCCCACAGAGTCAACTCATTTTCGGTGTTTACTCTTAATTATGCATTTCATCAAGAGAACATGACCCCCTTTATCTAATTTTTTCCCCTGAATTATTTGTTATTCTTATTTCATAGATTTTTTTATTCATATTTCACTACATATTTAATTTTTAGCCTTTTATGCACAAAGATGAAGGTATCTTTTTATGTGTCAATTATTTTGTTTTTTACTTTAACATGAAATCATATTTGACTTAGAGGAAAAATTAAACTTTTTATAGCACAGTTATGCATGGTCTTCTCTTGAAAATTTTTGCTATTTCTTTTGTTTCCTCTTAAAATTTTTTTACTGTAGAGAATATTTTTTCTTCTCTTTTACTTCTGCAATGATTTGGAAAGTATCATAATTTTAATTTTGTGTTTGTTTTAAAAATCAACACTATCAAATGATCCATGTAAATAATGTTTTTTCATCTACGTAATTTGTGTTTTGTGTATGTGTTAGAATATATATAACATAAAATTTACCATTTTAACCCTTTTTGAGTTAATAATTCAGTGTCATTAAGTACATTCACATTGTTATACAATCACACTGTTTATCTCCAAAACTTTTCCATTATCTCGAACCAAAAATTTGTACCCCAGATGGTAACTCTTTTCCCCAACCCCTGGCAGCTACAATTGTATGTTTTTCTTTATGAGTTTGACTGTTGTAGGTACTTCATGTAAGTGCAGTGAATCACAAAATATCATTCTTTCTGTATCTGGCTTATTTTACTTAGCATAATATTTTCAAGGCTCATCCATGTTATGTCATGTGTCAGAATTTTGGTACTTTTTTTTTTTTTTAAGAATTTCATTCCTTTTTAAGGCTGAATAATATTTCACCATATATATATGCGGCATACCACATTTCATTTATCTGTTCATCTGTTGATAGACACATTTCCACCTTTTGGCCATTGTGAATACTGTTACTATGAACAGTGGTGTACATGTATGCATTCGAGTCCCTGCTTTCAATTCTCATAGATATATTATGCAAAAGTGAATTTGCTGGATCATATAGTATTTTTATGTTTAATTTTTTGAGGAGCTGCCATACTGTTTTCGTAGTGACTTGACCATTTTACATATTCACCAGCAATGCACAGAGGTTCCGGTTTCTCTGCATCTTTGCCAACACTTGCTGGTTTCCATTATTTTTGATAATAGCCATCCTAATGGATGTGAAGCTGTATGTTATTGTGGCTTTGATCCTTTACATAATTTTTTTTTAGGCCTTATACCTTTTAGTTTTGCTTTTAATATATTTATCCTTGAATAAAAAAATTCTGGCATACATTTTTATCCTTAGTTTATAGGTTATTTCCTATTTTTATTTTCCTATATTCTCAGTGGAAAGGTGAGTGTGAGATCTCCAATGCTCGTTTTACAGATGCTGTCCTTTTACCAGCTTGTTTACAGGGGCATGTCGACATATGTAAGATGTATTTTGGTCTGTATTGTTATGATTTGCAAGTTAGCTATGTTTTAGTTTTCTCTTGGTATTTTATGTATGCCTTTCAACTTAAAGGATATAGCTTCTAGTTAAGTACTAAGTTACCTATAAATATATGATGGCAGAACATTTGCCTTGAGACAATCTTTTTACATGGAGAGTTCATACAATTTTATATGTAATTGTTTTATAATGATCTGACTTTCCCTGTTTCATTTCTTTTGTAATTGTAGGATCAGTTTGAGTTCAGGGATGTCTCTTGTACTAATGCATTTTCCCATTATGTCTGCCACTGTTGACCATATAGTAAGCCTAATAAGTACTTCATGAGAGTTTTGCATGCCGATTTTTTTTAAAGATTTTATTCATTCATTTGACAGAAAACACAAGCAGGGAGAGTGAGAGGGGGAGAAGCAGGCTTCCCGCTAGCAGAGAGCCCAATATGGGGCTTGATCCCAGGACCCTGGGATCATGACCTGAGCCGAAGGCAGACGCTTAATGACTGAGGCACCCAGGCGCCTCTGCATGCTCATTTTTGAAGTTAGAATAATTAAGCACTAGAAACTAGGAGTTTATGTTTCATTTAGCTTTGGCATTTTGTTTATTTTTATTCATTATTTTTTAGATATATTGTTTGAAAAAACTTTAGGTATGCTTAGTTTTCATTTGTACTGCTTTAAATTATTTCAGCAGGTATGGGTTATTTATTTATTTTTTTTTAGAGATTTTATTTATTTATTCATTTGTCAGAGAAAGAGGGCGAGAGAGCAAGTACAAGTAGGGGGAGCGGCAGGCAGAGGGAGAAGCAGACTCCCCACTGAGCAAGGAGCCTCATGCGGAACTCGATCCCAGGACCCTGGGATCATGACCTGAGCCGAAGGCAGTTGCTTAACTGACTGAGCCACCCTGGCATCCTGGTATAGATTATTCTTATAGGGAGGAATAAATTTTTGTTTTAGTTTTTGTTCTTTAGTCATAATATTTTAAATTATTCTCTGTGAAATTTTCCATACTGGATCCCTGAAATTTTTTTTCCTATTTCATGTTTAAATGTCTGCAGAAAGAAAAACTGCTCATGGTGTTGGGGTCCCTGGGAGATACCATGTGCTACCACAAAAGCGGAGTGAGCTTGGACCAACCAGAGGTCGTGCTGGTGCACCACCGAATGGCCTTTGTCAGCGTTTCACTGTTCGCAGTCCGGGTGCTGCAGATGCTTCTCCCTGTTGAAAAGGTAAGGCAGGTAACGTTGCTTTGTGTGTTTTTGAACTGAACTGTGTGTTCAGTTGCTTAATGTTGCTTAGTTTTGGAGTATTACAAGAAGTGCTCTGTCATGTATTTCTTCTGATCATGTCATGCTGTACGAAGATTACATTGAGAAAGACTAACATTTCTGAATAGTTTTGACAAATCATTTGATAGAAAAAACATTAATTCTAAAAAATTTTTTTCTTTAGATAACTTAAAATTATAGTGTAACATGTTTAGAAAAGTACATAGTTTCATACATTTTTACAAAGTGAATATATCTGTGTTTAAAAAGTGACCATTACCCCAGAACATAAAATAGAATATTACCAGCATTTTAGAGGTCCCTTCTCATCCATTACCTCTCCTTCCTCCCTTCATGCTGAACTCCTCCTTTCTGATTTCTGTCAATATAGATCAATTTGTCTGTTTTTCATCATTACATAAATGGAATTCTAAGGTATGAACTTGCTCAAGGTCTTTTTTGAGGTTCATCACTGTTGTTGCTAATAGCAGTTCATTAAGTTTTTATTGCAAAATATGATTCCATTTTATAACTATGTTAAAGATTATTTTAGTAGGTGTCCATCTTTGTTTTAAATCATCTCTCAATTTCAATGTTAGTGGTAAAATATCTCGAGTGATTCACGCACAAGTGTTTTGTAGTGTACTTAGAGCAAAAAGAAAGGTGTGGCATGTTTTAATAAAGGTATAGGAGAAATTACTGCAACTAAAGAACTATTTCCTGTTCTTTTATTGTCCTTTGTTATAGACATTTGCCCTTTTGTTTTGTGAGATTCTGAAGAGCATACAGGCTAAACTCTGTTTTTTCATAACACTTTTAAATGCACTATATTATCAGATCACCTGGGAAAGCAAGAACAAAACATCAAATTTTAGTAAAGATTTATTTATTTATTTGAAAGAGAGAGAGAGAGTGCATGCACAAGCAGGAAGGGCAGAGGGAGGAGGAGAGAGAGACTCTTAAGCAGACTCTGTGCTGAGCACAGAGCCTGACGTAGGGCTCAATCTCACCACCCCGAGATCACAACCTGAGCTGAAACCAAGAGTCAGATTCTTAACTGTGCCACCCAGGCATACCCCAAACATTATATATTAAATTTAGTATTTTGCTTTAGGGAAAAGAGCATCACTTTTGTTAATTTTAATTTTTAACTTTCATTCATTAGTTACTATGAAGAAGTGACTAATCTGAAGGCATTTTATGCTTTGAGGAAATTTTCCAATGTTTAAAGTATTATTAATTGAAGAATTTCAGTCATATAAGATTGTAATTGCATTTAAAATATGGAAGTCTCACTTTACATAATACATAACTGAAAAATTAGTGGTGCTACAGTAACTTGTTATTAAGTATTACAGATGATCAATCTATAGGTTGAAATATTGATAGAAAACTTAGCAATTATATCATACAGTTTTATTTATTTCTTTTTGATTATAGATTTTTTTTCATTTTTGTGCTTTCTGGGCAAGAACCAATTCAAGTAGCAATCAATGATTTGTTTTGAGTTACTTGAGTGATAGAATAATATAAAGCTTCATGCCTTTTTTACTTTTTGAAGTTATTTTTTATTTATTTGTTTTTGTTTTTGAAGGCAAATAAGTATTTGTGAATTTTGATAGCTCTCTTAAATACATAACTTGGCACTTCATTAGAGTGGTAAATAAGGCCACGGAGGAGATGGTTATTAGGGTATTGGTTTTTAGATCATTGTAATTGCTTTGATTGATTAAGAACTTTAAAATGAGATCTGAACAAAAATCCTTTGCCATTGCTGTCAAATATCTTCTTTTAGTTTATATGAATACAAGATTATGCTGCCCTCTGCCTGTTGCTCGCCCACCAAAAGTTGAAGTGTAGTTTGGATTCTGAAACTTTCAGCCTGGAAAGTGGTTTTTAAATATTTGAGTTGCCACTTCCCAAATATGTAATTCGGAAGTTAGAAAATGATAACATGAATCTGTGTAGAGATTTCCTGGATTTGAAAGTTTTGACAAAATGTTCTTGAAGGCCTTTTTGAAGTTGATAATTATTGGTTTGAAAAGATTTTGGATGATACCTATGTACAGGCTAATGTGATACATTAGTAATCCTATGAAAAATAATTTATTTGGATAAACCAAATTGGTAGAAACTAAGAGCTAAAAATACTGGCCCTGTGCTGGAAGCAGGATCCAGAGCATCCTAGGAGCTTCTGTGACTGTTTCCTAGCTCGCTGACTGAGAGGGGAAGGGTTTGTACCACAAGACTTTGGCTCTTTCAGAGCATCACTTCTCAAAGTGTAATGTGCAGATGGGTCACCTAGGATCTTGCGTATTCCCATCCTTTAGTTCTGGACTAGGACTTGAAAGTCTGTGTTCTAACAAGTCCTTTGGATGATACCGTGCATGATCAGAGTGGGAAGGCATAGAGAGAGCAGTGTTTTGCCCCTTCCCCACTTGGCACACGAAATGATGTTGTTGATTGTTTGTATCTAATAGTGGTGATGGACTGGCACTGGTGTATCTTCACTTTTAGTTCTGACTGACATGTGACTAATGCTTGTGTACATAGGACAGCGGTCTTTAGTCTGTTGACTGATCAGTCCATTGCCCCATGCAGCACTAAACTTGAGTCTGTAGCATGGTGCTCTGAGTTGCTGAGATGATGAAGTTTCAGATGTAGGGACAAAGAGTGAAGATGTCAGAATTCCTTAGTGTTGGGGTGAAAAGAAGAAAGAAAGGACATTAATATTTAATAAGTGAGATATGCTAGAAGTCTGCTCAGTGCTTAATTCTCACATCAGCTACTCTTACTTTTCTGATTAGAGTTGGAGAAAGGTCTTTTAAAATGAAAAAACAGTGCCTTTGGCATTAGATCCCTGAGGATTTGATATCTTAGCATAGTGCCCAACTCACAAACTCTCCTTCGCTAATTCCTCCTTCTCTTCTTAACCTTTGAAAGGAGTAGAACCCCAGGACTGACCAAGGTCCTCAGGAGACATCATTCCATTTGTGGTCTTAAATACCATCAATTTGCTGACACCTCCTGGATTTGTAGTTCCAGTACATATGTGTCACCCGAACTGCAAACTCGCAATTTATTCACCATCCTTTTTGACATTTTCACTTGGGTGACAGTTGATGTTTCCAGCAAAGTGTGTCTCAACCCCAGTTCTTCACTTCTGCTCTGTTCTTTCTACAGTCTTCCCTCTCTGGGTAGGTAGCACCTTCATTCTTCTAGTTTTTTGTTGATCACAACTAAGCAAGAATGCTTAGATTCATCCTTGATTTCTGTCTTTCACACACACCTAGATCTAGTCCCTCTGCAGAATTTGTCATTTCTTCCTTGACATCTGTCTGGAATCTGAACACCTCTCGCCATTCCCACTGCTGTTTCCAAAGTTCAAGCACCTTTCTTGCCTGGATTGTTGTGGTAACTTCATCATTGATGTTCCACCTTCCCCCCTTGCACTGTTTAATCTTTTCCCTACAGACTGTTCTTAATGCTTGCTTGAAATTTTCCAGGGCTTTTTCCAAAGACAGGTTTTAAGATGAGCCAAAGCCTTACCTGATGTGGTCAGTTTGCCCCTGCGCTGGCTTCCTTGGATCCAGATATACTGTGTCTCTGGGTCTTTGTACTTGTAGTTCCCTCTTCTACCAATGCTCTTCCTCCAGATAATCCACATGACTCCTCACTCCTCCAGGTCTTCATTTCAATGTTGCCTTATCAGGGAGGCCTTACCCTTCTGCTCTGGAGTAGTAACACTTCCATTCCCCTGTTCTACTCCCCATTGTGTCTCTTCCTCTCCATCGTTCCCGTCCCTTGTTTCCCTTCTTAGCATTACTGATCACACCTGATGTCTTATGAAATACATTGATTTACTCTGCCTTCTTCACTGGAATGTTTACTTCCTGAGGGCAGAGGCTCTGTTTGCTTCCTCCTGTGCCCTCAGGATCTGGCATACAGTAGGGGAATACAGTAGGGGCCCAATAATTTTTTCCTGAGTGAGCAAATAATAGGTGATCAGGTAACTCAGTTTGCCTCTCTTTTTTTTTCCCCACTAAGAGAGTTCTTCATAGAATCATGAAATTTCTCTTGACTTTCTAAAAGCTGCTATCTTAATAGCTGGGTGTTTTTTTCCCCCATGGTTAAGAACCTAAAAATTTGATTCCTTTAGTTTCTGATATTTATTTGGCAACTTTATTTCATTGAGAAGCATTATTTAGCTGATTCAGTCCTTAATCTTAGATTTTCAGGTAGTAACTAATTATCCTTAAAATAGGTTATTCATGAAATGAATGGTGACCAAACCTACTTTAATAAAGACATCATTTCAGCCAAAGTAGTGAGCTCTGCCAAATGATTTTCTCCAAACATTGAATTTTTAATCCTTTGTGTTTTTTAATTGATTCATAGAATCCTGTCACTAAGCTCTAATTGTTAAAAAACCAGAACCTAAACAGTTCTTTCAATTTTAAGTTAGTTGATTAAGGTTAAAAAATGTATAATATAAAATTTGAGCCTGTGGTTTTATACTAATTAAGGGTCAGTTTTCTTTGGGTGTTCTAGAACTATTTAAATATTGTTGAATTTCCCCTTTTCCCTCTAAAATACAAACTAAACAAAAATTCAATATCTGTTCAAATCAATCTGCTGTTATGGTTGATTTAGTGTTACTCAGTTCAACGTGTAGTTAAATAAGCCCTGGGTTATGTGTTCAGCTTTGGTAGGGACGTGCTTGTCTTCAAGAATTTATTGCATTATTCTGGGGATTTATGTGCATAGCATGAAATACTCAAATCAAAAAGCCTCCTGCTTTCGGTTCAGTAGCAGAGTTATAAACAAGGTGGAGAGTCCAGTTCTGGCTGTTGGTAGTTCTGGTTGTTGGTTTAGGGAAGAAGTAAGTATCCTGTATCCCAGGCTTTGGGAATGTGTTGAAGATTGCACTTGAGTTATTCTGGGCAGAGAAAAATTACAGTGAACAAGACACGGAAGTGAGTAGTGCGTTAGGGAATAGAATTTTCTTTGGAGAAGCATAGACTTTGTGATATAGAGAATGATAAAAATAGGAAGTTGAGCTAGCTACATTAAGATCGTATAGTCTACCATGTTTTTCATAAAAAATTTTTAACTTTTTAATTTTTTTTATTCATTAAGGCAGGCCAACTTTTACCGGAACCTATGTCAGCAGCATTATTTCTAGTTTCTTTGGACATGCCTATTTCTTTGGAATATCCAAATATTCATGAAGCTGTTGGGGCATATTTGGAACAGCTGAATTCTGAAAACTACAGTATTTATAAACGAACTGCAGAGGCTGTTTATTCAATTGAATGTACCTGTAACTTCCTGTCTGATGTTGGGAAGGAGGTAAACATTTTCTTAATATCTTCTAAATATTCCTTTGCTAAAATATTTGGAAAATATAACCTATACTTTCAAATCAATGGGCATGTAATAACTGTATTGTAGATGGTACATTATTATTGAATGGTCACTTGTCAGGTTAAAGTAAGGATATGGTATGTGTGAAGGTAAACAGAATTTATGGGACTGACGTGCTGCCTACTGCGCTAAGGAAGCAGGTAAATGAAGACTTCAGATAGATGAATGGTGTATATTCATAGGATCAGTTGTTTTTAAAAAGACAGTAATTATTATCAATGTCGTAATATTTAATAATTCCTTTTTTTTTTTAAGATTTTATTTATTCACTTGACAGGAAGAAAAATCACAAGTAGGCAGAGAGGCAGGCAGAGAGAGGGGGGGGAAGCAGGCTCCCTGCCGAGCAGAGAGCCCGATGAGAGGCTCTATCCCAGGACCCTGAGATCATGACCCGAGTTGAAAGCAGAGGCTTTACCCACTGAGCCACTCAGGTGTCCCTAATAGTTCCTTTTTGAAGTGATTTACTGTTTATGAACACCGTGACAATTGACATAAACACAATTATAAAGGCCATTTTAGTGCTTATCTATAGACACATGTTTCCTTTAATATTTTATAAACCCTTAGTACATAATCACACAGAGAGCCTGATTTTTTATTAAATAAAACCATGAACTAGATTGTTTTTAAGGTAAGATGAATTTAGGTGCAATGTTATAGCAATAATTATATATTGTTTATCCCTTTTAGAGAGACTATTAATTATAATTTTTAGTATTTTTATCAGTGAAGGGATTAGTGAGTCTTAAAATAGACACTGACTACAATAGGTGTTTACTGTTTGAAAGTACTGTTTGAAAGTTCTGAAAAATTGGGAACTAAATTCTTAATTCTTTTTGTTCCCTACAGGGGAAGCTATCTCAGCCTCTAATTTTCCTTCATTTACCCTTACTTTTTTTCTTTTTTCTGTAGCCATATCTCCGTGCCAGTGGCATCTTGTTTCCTCTGTGATAGAAGTGCAAATTGTCTTTAAATTGAATTAATTCTGTGGTATTCTGCATGGTCAGTTAATCATGCATGTACTGGTTGTCCTTTATGTTTGCAGAAGCGGTCAGGATGTAGAAGGGGGACATGGATCATCAAGATATATGAGTCCTGCCTTGAGTCTACAGTTAGTAGGGAGATAGGGCTACAAACAAATAGCCACTCGATTGTAACCTTATACCTACTTAGAGGTGAAAAATGGAAACTTTCTTGGGCATTTAGCAAGGAATTTTTCCCACATTTTTCCACCTAAGCTGACATTTTTTGTTTGCTGGTTGAGAAGGTGGACTAAAGCAAATGTGAACGGATTCAAGGTCTCTGAATAATCTAATTTCTCTTTAAATTTTACTTAGTTAACATACTGTGCAGTATTGGATTTTGGAATAGAACTCAGTGATTCATCACTTACATACAACAGCCAGTGCTCATCACAAAATGTGCCCTCCTTAATATCCTTCACCCATCTGTCCTATTCTGCAGCCACCTCCATCCATCAACCCTCAGTTCTCTATCGTTAAGAGGCTCTTATGGTTTATTTTCCTGTATCCTTCCTCCATCCCTTCCCATATGTTCATTTGTTTTCTTTCTTAATGAATGATCTAATTTCTTGAAGTTGCTTAGTTAGCTGTTGAGAATTCTGTTGTACCTGAATTTGACATTTACTGTTTTCATTCTGCTCTTTTTTAGGGAGAGAGGAATCTCTTAGAATTAGTGGAGCTGGCAGACCAAGCCTTGGGAAGCTTTTCCTATCATCAGCATTTACCCCTAATAAAGGAAATCATCTGCCTGTGTTCAAAGATGTAATATTCTCTTTCTTGATATGATTATATTATTATAGGATGTATTGTCTGTGTATGCACTTAGAAGCAATGAAAACAGAACTGGCCTTAAATCTTGTTACTGTTTTTTAGTTAAAATTGTTTTTATATATGTCTGACCTCTAAATCTGTATGTATAGCTGCATTAAGGCAGTCAGCTTATTCAAGGGTAAACTTTAAATTCCATGCCTGTAATCAACATTAACTATCCCTGGATTTTCATACATTTGTTTTGGTGTCCATCCAAACTAAGTTTTCAAACATATTTGTTTATTTATCTTTAAAGATATCTTTAATTAATAACTTAAATTGAGGGTCTTTTAATGTTTCGTTACTTTCTACCTTTTTCTATGTGGATTTTTAGAATGCATCATGCATTGGTTAAATTATTTTGAAGACACTGGGGGGCCCCTGGGGGGCTCAGTCCCTTAAGTGTCTATCTGCTTTGGGCTCAGGTCATGATCCCAGGATTCTGGGATTGAGCTCCACATCAGGCTCCCTGCTCAGGAGGGGAGTCTGCTTTCTCCTTCTTCCTCCCTCTGCTCATCCTCTGTCTTCCTCTCTTTCTCTGTCACTCTCCTCTCTCTCAAATAAATAAATCTTAAAAAAATATTTTGAAGACATTGGAGCAGATTCCTATTTAGAATTTAGTATCTTCATTGCTTTTGAAGAGTAAATTCCATGATGATAAGTATTAAGTGTGGGTTTTTAAAATTTATTTATTTATTACGTCACATAGTTAATGTTTGTGTATGTGTGTATATGTGTTTATGTATAGTAAGAAAATTTATGATCTGTTCTCTTAACAAGTATCAAGAATATAATACAATATTAGCTGTAGTCATCATAGAGAACTTTAGATTTCCAGAATTTGTACGTTCTGAAAAACTAAAACCTTGTATGCTTTGACCAACATCTCCACATTTCCTGTGTTCCTCAGTCCCTGGCCACCACCATTTTGCTCTCTGTTTCTATGAGTTTGACTTTTTTAGATTACACATATAAATGAGATTATGCAGTGTATTTGTCTTTCTGTACCTGGCTTATTTATGTTACTTAGCATAATGTCTCCATGCTCATCTGTGTTGTTAAAAAGATTTCTTTTCTTTTTTAAGGCTGAGTAATATGCCACTGTGTGTGTGTGTGTGTATATATATATATATATATATTACATTTCTTTTGTATTTGTTCATCCTTCAAGGGACACTTCATTGTTTCCACATATAGTTACTCTTGAAAAACACAGATTTGAACTGTGAGGGTCCGCTTATATGAGGGTTTATTTCAATAAATATATGTACAGTGCTGTAAATGTATTTCTCTTACCATTCTTTAGATTTTTTTTTTCTCTAGCTCTATTGTGAGAATAGTGTATATGTAACACATATAACATACAAAATATGTGTTAATCATCTATTTATGTTACTGGGAGGGCTTCTGGTCAACAGTAGGCTATTACTAGTTAAGTGTTTGGGGATTCAAAAGTTATACACGGATTTTTAACTGCAGGGAGGTCAGTGCTCCTAACCCCTGTGTTATTTAAAGGTCAGCTGGAGAAGGGAGTTGAGGGAAATTGGAAGGGGAGGTGAACCATGAGAGACTATGGACTCTGAAAAACAACCTGAGGGTCTTGAAGGGGCGGGGGGTGGGAGGTTGGGGGAACAAGGGTGGTGGGTATTAGGGAGGGCATGGATTGCATGGAGCACTGGGTGTGGCACAAAAACAGTGAATACTGTTACGCTGAAAATAAATAAAAAAAAATAAAGGTCAGCTGTATTGAACAGTGTGAATAATACTGGGATGTACATGGGAGTACAGATAATTTTCTTCGAGATACTGATTTCATCTCCTTTGGATTTATAACCAGTAGTGGGATTGCTGGATCATTTGGTAGTTCTATTTTTAATTTTGAGGAAACACCATACTGTTTTCCATAATGGCTGTATATCAATTTACATCTCAAATATGGGTTTTTAAAGACTTCTTTTGTACTTTTCAAGAGAATATTTTTTCCATTGAGACAGGTAAGGTCTTGGGTAAATATTAATACTGGGTTAGTTAAATAGATTCCAGTTGGAGAAATTGGAGTAGGAAGAAACCCCTTCCACTGTGCTTTTCAATCTCTTGAGTAACTCACTTACCTTAGGTATCTTGGATGTTTTACCTTTTTACCAGTTGGAAATCTGCACAGGCCAGTCCATTACTTCAAGGAGAAAGTCAGAAGGTGTTTCTACGCATGTTATCTCACCCATTACTGCAAGTGAAAGTGGAAACTTACAATTGCTGTCTGGAAATTATTAAGGTGGGTTTTTTTGGTTTTTGTTTTTTGTTGTTGGAAAGAGTGAATAGTGGATTCTCTTATTTTATTTTATGTATTTATTTTTTATGTAGTATTTTACTTTATTTTTAAAATAGGCTCCATGCCCAGCATAGGGCTTGAACTCATGAGCCTGAGATCAAGAGTTGCATGCTCTACTGACTGAGCCAGCCAATGCCTCTGGATTCTCTTATTCAAACTCTAAAATTAATTGACATTTTGTGTGAGATACAAGAATTATTACCATAAAAATAAATGACAGTTATTAGTCAACTTTAAGACATTTTCGCTATTAATTCTCTAAATACCAAGTCTAGCAATTGAAGTGCTTTTGAAGAAAATTTGTCAAGAATTACATTTGTGTTTTGTTATTTAATGATGGAAGCATTGTAAGAAAATCTTGATTTCTACCATGTATTCAAAAGTCATTTCTGGGTGCTTTCGTGGCTCAGTTGGTTAAGCATGGGCATAAAAATACCGTCTGAATCGCTGCTTTTATTTATTTTGGGTGTATATATCCAGAAGTAGGATTACTGGATTGCATGGTAGTTCTATTATTAATGTTTTGAGGAACTGCCATGCTGTTTTCCATAGTGGCTGCATCATTTCATGTCCCCACCAGTAGTACATGAGGTTTCCAGTTTCTCTACATGCTCCCCAACAGTTGTTATTTTCTGTTTTAATAACAGCCACCCCAGTCTCATCATATTTGCTTTTAATTTACTCATTAAGTTTAAGTTTCACTTACTCCATTTTTATTACTATGCTTTTTCTTTGCTTCTTTTTTAACTTCTTTTTTTCTATAATAATCTTTCATTTCCTTCTTTTGCTTCTTTGGAAATTGTGAACATACTGATTTTATAATTTATTTAGATTATTCTATTATTTAGAATGCTTTCATTTATTTATTTATTTTTTTAATTTTTATTTTTTAAAGATTTTATCCATTTACTTGACAGACAGAAATCACAAGTAGGCAGAGAGGCAGGCAGAGAGAGAGAGGAAAGCAGGCTTCCCGCTGAGCAGAGAGCCCCATGTGGGGCTCGATCCCAGGACCCTGAGATCATGACCTGAGCTGAGGCAGAGCCTTAACCCACTGAGCCACCCAGGCACCCCAAGAATGCTTTCATTTATTATGGCTATTGAATCTCATATGTTCATTTCAGCAGGTGATATGATTTTTAATTGTAAGGTTTTCTTTGGGAGGTGGTTTGTACTTTGGGAATCTCATATTCTGTAGACAGTGGTTTTATATCTACTTCTGCCTTGTTTATAGGGATTTGACAGAATTGATAGGTGCTGTAGGCTGGGAGGAGTTTATTAGGGAGATATATTTTCATTTAAATATGTCTAAATGCTCATCAAAAGAACCAGCTGAGAGGGAAAGAGGGTGGCAAGTGCCTAATTAAGAGAAGCTAGTGCCTTTGAAAGTTGAAGGCATTGGGATCTAGAATATTGATGGCTGATTGAGCATAAGTGGGCTTAGGTATAGCAGCAAGTGGAAGGTACTTCCTTCTATTGATTTTTTATTTTCTTTGAGATTGAAAGTAAGTGCCATGTTCAGTGTGTTTGAAATAACTGGTGTGAGTAGAAGTTTGATAAGATCAAATAGCAGGATTTGGGGGTCGTATTGAGGGTTCGGTTGATTGTTTTTATAATCTTAATAGTGAAACTAATCTACTTTGCATGATTGGCTAGCAGTTTGTGGTTTTGGAGAATGTGAGCATTTGGATCCATCAAGGGTTGTGGTTTTTCCTTAATGATGGGAGAGAAGGCCTTTGGTGAAAGTGAGCTGAGTGGGTGAGGTGAGAGCCCGCAGAATCAAAGGAGGTAAAAGCTAGAGGGGAGGAAGTAGTTCAGACTGGAGCTCAGAGAAATATATTGTGAGGTGTTAAGCAGGTAGAAACCTGTATTTATGATTTTAGAGGAGATCTAAGTGGAAGCTAAGTTGAAGTGTTCCTGAGTTACAGGACAGATAATGGTTATTGAGATGAGGAGGTCAAGAAGCTGAGATCTGCATGTGTGGGATAGTCCTTGCCCTCAGAAATTTAGAATAGTGGAATTGGTTTTGATATTCAGATCCTTGAAGTGGACTTTAAAGAATTCCTTGGAATGGCTTGCCAGCCATTATGAAGCTTTGGATTTTATTCTAAGTACAATGAGAAGCTATGAATGATTTTAGGCAGGGAAATGATTTGATCTATTTACCTTTTTAAAAAGATCATTCTTCCTTTCGTGTGAGGAATCAATTGCCAGGGGTCAAGAGTGGAAGCCAAAAGACCAGTTCCACTGTAGTAGCCCCACTTAGATGGGATCATGTGGTGGAGATGAAGGGAAAAAAGGAATTCAGGATATATTAAGGACATAGAGCTGGTTGGTCTGCTGATAACGGGAGTAAGATATAGAAAGTGGTCAAAGAAGAGTTCTGGGGTTTGGGATTTAGCAGTTGGATTGATGGTGCTGTCCTAAGTATCAGATTGTGGATTGGATAGAACTCTTGAACCTGTTACGTTTGAGATGCCTTTTTACATCTAAGTGGAGATTCTAAGTAGAGGGTGGAATATAATAATAGTAACAACAACAACCAACAATAATGCCAGTTATAATGATGGTGATGATGGTGGTAATAATAGTGATAACGACTAATATTTATTCTATGCACCAAGTACTTTTCTAAATATGTTACATCATCTAATCATTATTAGATGAAAAGACCAATGTAGGTAAGCTGATACATTTAGTGATGAGAAAAGAAAAGTGTTTTCAGGGTTAGGTATTATTCCCATTATATGGATTAGTAAACTGAAGGTCAGAGAGTTCAAGTTGTTGTTGTTGTTGTTGTTTTTTAAGATTTTATTTATTTGTTTGAGAGGAGAGAGAAAGTGTGCACACAAGCTGTGGGAGGGGCACACAGGAGAGAGGGGAGAATCTCAAGCAGACTCCACATGAGCACAGAGTCCGCTGCTGGGCTCAGTCTCATGACCCCGAGAGCATAACCTCTGCAGAAATTAAGAATTGGTCCCCCCAAGTGGGGGGAGAGGCAGAGGGAAAGGAGAGAGAATCCCAAGCAGACTCTCCACTGAGCGGGGAGCTGGATGCTGGCCTCAGTCTCATGACCCCGAGATCATGACCTGAGCGGAAGTTAGGTGTGGATGGATGCTCAGCCGACTACACCACCCAGGCATCCCAAGTGCCAGAGCTCTTATTAAACCATAGGCCAAGGCTATGCTCTTTCAAAAGGTTAGACTATACACTTATTGTCTAGCATGATTAAAATCTAAAGAGAAAAAAATGTAGTAACGTGTGTGTGTGTGTGTGTGTGTGTGTGTGTGTAACTTTTTGACCTCTGATTTACTATTTGTGGTTAGGAAGTAGTATTTTGCAGAGTGAAAAAAAATCCATTTCTGAGAGTCATTGTTGATTTTGTATTGTGTTTTAAGTTCTGTTAATATTTCAGGTAGCTTTTATCCCCTTCTTAAGTGGTCTCTAAGAGAATACTGTCCTCTAGCTCAAATTGAGAAAAGACTTTGTGATGAGTTGGAGAGATGGCACGGAGTTAGTACTTGTATTCAGGTGCATGGCTGCATTGATGATCAGTGTCCTACAGATATGTTGTCCTTCTCTTCCTGCAAAACTTCAGGTCAATTTTTATTTGAATTTAGTTTTTCTTTCTCAAACTTCAGTAAGCAAAATGCAAAAACCCTAAGATAAATTTATTGTGTTTTTCTAAATGTTTATCATTACGAACAACCTCAAGAGATTATGATTGTTTCAGAAGTTTGGCTATTTAATTTATCAAAACTCTGCTTGTTGGCAGAAAGTAACATAACACATATCTCATGTAGACTCAAAAGGCGAGAGAAATTTTTTTCATCCTCTATCAGTTAAAAGTTTTAGTAAAGTGAAAAGTTAAATTAGAATTAAATTGTAAACAGAAGAAAGAGGAATTCTTTGGAACAATTAGCGTCACTAATTTTTAAAAACTATTTTACAGGAATGTTTAGGTGTCCATAATGTCACTAAACCTGTGTCTTCACTTTGTAATGGAATTCATTTTCTACTTCACCCAAAAGTTTTGTATGAAATCTCTGCATTTGGCATTCAAGAGCCCAAAAATGAGGTATGGCTTAAGAGTAAATGCAAAAGACCAGTGTATTTATTAGATACTCAGTTAAATCAAGATGCTATTCTAACAAAATTAGATCGTATGATGGGAGGTTGAAAAGAGACTTGCTTTTGATTCATGGGTTCGGTTGAAATTTTATTTACATAAGGAGAAATGTGAAGGAAAATGCGAGAGTCAAGATATGAGCACGTACTTGTTCTAAAGAATTCGGATGCGCTCTTACGTTTTCCATGTGAGATACGAGCTGTACAGTATTATAGCCAGCAGGTTATTTCAGGGGAATTTTTATTTAATGCAAAAATATGCCTTTAAGGTTAAAAACAAAGGAAATCCTTAGGGAGGGAGACTAGCTGAGAAGAGAAGGTGAGACGAAGCTACAGACACGAGCACTTGAGGGAAGAGACAGTCGTCCGGTGCGTGTCCTGCGCTGACGCAGTGTTACAGGCACGCAGGGGGCTTGAGCAGGGCCTCACTGTCGGATTCCGCCATCCGTGTTGTTGAACAGGTGAACGCTGCCGCCAGGGCCATCCTGCTTTATCTGCTGCAGGGACGACTGATGATGACAGCGGTGACCTGGAACAAGTTCATTGAGTCTCTCTGTCCTGTCATTCCAGTGCTGCAGGTACTCTTGGCGAGGCCCCGTTTCCCATCCCATTTATCTTGGGCGAGTGTGACGGGTTGAAACACGTGCAGACGGCAGAGCTGTCACGCGAGAGAAATGAGAAGCTGTGCAGGCTCTGTGGAGCGGGGGGCGGGGAGTGGGTGGCTGTCTTGCTGCTGGCAGAAGGTTCAATCAGGAGAGCTAATTTGTCTGTGTGCACTTTATGGATCTGGGTGGGAGGTTAAGGAGTGGGGTGCAGGGATTTGGCACTGACTGTGAAAAATAAACTCAGCCTTCTGTAAAGGCTTTTAGGCAAAGCTAGCGGTGCTTTTAAAGCAGATGTTATGTAACTAAACTTGCCTGTGAATTGCATCCATGTATGTAGGCGATCGGAGTGCTACTTTGATTCACAGGTTCTGGGAAGCAGGCTTCTCCAGCAGTGATTCTGGGCGCTGAGGAGGAGTGAGGGGCGTTCAGGCCAGTCCCCTGCCTCCACCTCTTTCCTGTGGGCACAGGTCTAAAGATCTAGGAAGCACCTCATCTAGGGGAGGTGCCACTGCCAGAATCTCGGAAAATAGAAAAATCAGCAAGCATCAAGAGAGCTGGCATATTTTCCTGAAGTTGTTCAATATTATTATTATTATTATTATTTGTTAAAGATTTTATTTATTTGACAGAGAGACAGCGAGAGTGGGAACACAAGCAGGGGGAGTGGGAGAGGGAGATGCAGGCTTTTCGCAGAGCCGGGAGCCCGACTCGGGGCTCGATCCCAGGACCCTGGGATCATGACCTGAGCCAAAGGCAGCCGCTTAAGGACTGAGCTACCCAGGCGCCCCCCCAGTGTTATTTTTTAAATAAAACTTTATATAGGCTTCTTACCTGACATAGGTTATTTTGACAAATGACTATTCACCCGAATTGAAAGAAATTTAAGAGTTGCTCGACAGGCGAAAAGAATTCTTACTTTGATGTTAAAAAGTTCAGCAATATGTATAAAACAATGAGTAATTTCTCTTTTTCTTGAATCTGTTACAGGGCTATGCTGACACAGAAGATCCTTTGGGTAACTCCATTCTCCTCCTGAGCAAAGGGAGTCCTGAGGCGGGCGAAGGGGCTCTCCCCTGTACCACCCGACTGAAGTCCCTGCTGCGGCTCCTGCTCGTCAGAAAGCCGTCGTAAGTAGAGCGGGATCTGCTGCGTGTGCAGGATTCGTAGGCACATTCTCAGAAAGCGGAGTAATTCCATCATTTCCAAGTACAGTAGAACCGAAGGAGGTAAAGGAAAGTGAGTCTCCATTGGAAGGCAGAGAGAGGAAACCCGTGTGTGAAATGGAACAGGCACGGGGATGGAAGTTTGGGTGCCTTCCTGACACCTTCCTTGGTGGCCAGCCTCGGGGCCAGGTCAGCGTGCCTTCTCCTGGTGCTGGCGCTCGGAGTGCTGCTCGCTGGCGCTGCGGGCGGGTCACAAAGCCACAGGGATGGGTAGATTGTGTCTTCTCTCTTTAGAAATCGGTAGTCTTCTCTTCTGAACATTTGTTCTGAAAGTAAGTGTTTGTAAAACTGTAATGGCCCGGTTGACCATATACCGGAGTGAGCAGCATTTTCTCTTGCTTAGTTTGTCCTCCTACTTGGGAAACTAGAAGAGCGTTCTTTTTGCCACCATTAGTGTAAGTGTCATTTAAACTAAAAGAAAAGAAGAAAAATGTATTGCCTCTCTCCCTCTCTGCCAGGGCGACGTGGATCTTCTCTGTTGCTCTCTTTAGGGAACAGTGGTCATTTTTTCCCTCACCAAGAAGAGAGCAAGCTTAGTCGCAATGGATGAGCAGTGATGACGGGCAAGAGGCGGTTGCAGAGGCTGGGAGGAGCAGGCATCCTTTCGACAGTGGATAACTTTGCTTTAATCAAACCTTACCTCAGGATAATACAGCGGCTTATTTTTAAACACATGACCAGGCTGAACAATAAGGAAGTAGATGGACATAATCTAAAACACTGAGCGAATGGAGGGAGGAAGGTCAAGAGAAGAGACTACGATAGCAGCGTGGAGAGTGAGGTTTCCTAGCAGGCGCAGTGATGCAGGATGCAGGGGCAGGTGGAGTTACAGTGTCTGCCGCTCGGGAGTGGCCTCCACATGACGGGCAGTGTCTGTACTAACGAGCCAGGCTAGTATTCTTTACCCCCATATTTGGTGATGTAACACGATAGAAGCTTATTTTCTGTTCACCTTTGGGGTCACAGTCTCCAGGTGAACAAAGACATACTCATCAGGTAGGCCCTTTCAAGACTTAGAGATCCCCTCCCAGGAGCCCAGGGCGAGGCCAGAGCACCCTTCCAGTAAGGTCATTTTCTCACAACGAACTCGGAACAGTTTGAATCACATACTTGTTCTCGTCTGAGTCATTGTGCCCTATCCCACCAGACCGTAAACTCTGTGTAGGCAAGAACCCTGTCCATTGCCGATCTTTATGTCATTAGAACTTCGTAGATACCTTGGACGCAAATGTGCTCAAAACATAACATGTTGAAGGAAATAAGTGGTGAGAATGAGTGGACTCTGTTGCCCCATACTAAACCTAAAACGTGCTGAATTTCTCTCCTAGACAAGACGCATGAGTACACGCTTTATATACTCCACTCTGGCCTTTTTGCTGGGGGCTCACAGCCCCAGAGTTGAATATAGACGGCCCTGGCTTGAAATGAAAGGAGCAAAGTAAAGCTTTCTTTAGGTGTCTAGCTATTCCCACAGCAAGTGGTAGAGGGAGAACGTTTGTCTGACTTTTCACACCATCTTGGAGTAAATACCAGTACTCTGAAGAGGACATCTGTTAATAAAACCACTGTAAATTTCTCTTAGATTTGGGAAGTATTTATTGGATGTCACCTGTGTGCCTTACGAGCCATGGGAGGCTGTGGGAAATTAACAGCACTTGTGTGGACACAGCACTGGCTGTATGGAATTGGGCTTGGAATTGGGAGGAAAAATGTTACTGGTTATACTTTATTATTGATTGTAATAAAGCAAGATTGGCATTATGCCACCCGGACTTCAGGGTGACAGGACCACACACAGCAAGGTGACCCAGCCTTGGCTGAGGTAGGGAGGACTCTAGAGAGTAAAGTTTCCTAGAGAGTTGAGTAGGAGGTGGGAGATAGCAGGTTTTAACTGTCGTCTTATAAATGATACTTAAAACCTGGAACTTGGGTTATCAGTTAGAATTTTCCCAGTTTTTATGTCATTCAAGAACCTGTCAGAGTAGCAGTAGATATCTGGTTGTCTCCGTCTCCCAACTCCATGCCCTTTGTCCACTGAATGGTTTTCATTTTTCCATTTCATCGTCTAATGGCATGCAACATTTAATCTTTTTGTTTTTTTAAGGTTTTATTTATTTATTTGACAGAGAGAGACACAGTAAGAGAGGGAACACAAGAAGGGGGAGTGGGAGAGGGAGAAGCAGGCTTCCCGTGGAGCAGGGAGCCTGATGCGGTGCTCGATCCCAGGATCCTGGGATCATGACCTGAGCCGAAGGCAGAGGCTTTAACCCACTGAACCCCCTAGGAGCCCCAACATTTAATCTTTTCTTGAAATTTCTCATCTCCTATTCAACTGACTTTAATCCTAATCCATTCCAGATAAAATGGGATTTTGATGGGAGTCACAAGAATTTGCATTTTTTTATTTGAGAAGAATCTGTTTGACCCCTACTATAAGAACATTTTCGCACATTGTTGTGACATTACATTTTAGTTATTAATATGATTATTCTCCTGGAGGTTTGACCTAATGTTTGTACTCTGTTCATGAGTCTGGTAATTTTTGATTTTTAGCTAGATTGCTAGGCTTCGAGTCAGGAATTATGGATGTAATTTGCAGGTTTTATTAGTTTATTGCCGTTGCCTGTGATATTGACCACGGACTATGAAGTTGCTCGTCTCAGCGAGTCTGTCTCTTCATTTGTAACCTGATTATTCTTTATTTCTGGAAAGTAATTGTCGTTATACACTATTTTAGTAGAAAAACAAAGTACCTTTGTTAGTAATGTCAGTATAAACATGGTAAATTATCGTGTTGATATACAGTAATGCTTCGTGATTATAGACTTTTAAAATAGAGACATTGTGTATTACAAAATGTTGACTGAAACACTTTGTTTCTTTAGGGTCCGCTCACTAGCACTAAAGCTTTTAGCGTGTCATCTCGCGAGGGAAGAAGGTGCTGACGCAAAGCGGCCTTCGTTAGATGCCAGAGTTCTCTCCAGAGTTACTCATTTATTTATCGTGAAAAAGCCTATTGAACTCAAATTGGATGACAGAAGAGAACTGGTTATTAAGGTGACTATAACTGTCGGGCTTATTATTTCCTGCTTACTTGATGCATTTGTGTATCCCATGTTTTACGTTACATTCTTCAGTTTGTGTACGCATCTGAGAGGAAGAGAAGTGGTTATTCATGGCTCGTTTGAAATTGTGTTCTGGCTTTGTCTGGCTTCTGGATAGATTTATTTATTGAATAAATATTTCTTGGGTGCCTGCTGCATGCCAGGCATTATGTCCCTTTCATTTAATATATACACTGGAAATGCAGATTAATTTGAATAGCATCTTAAATATAAGATAAGGTTAACGTAGTGGAAAGAAATTCTGTGGTGACTCTTAAAACAAATATACTGACATAAAAACTCTTGGAAATTCTTCTTGTTCTTATTTGGAAATAGCCTATAGGGAAGAAGGAAAAAGTTCCTATGATTAAAGTTATCAGCTTCTTCATTATGAGAGGCAAAAAATAATACAGGTGGAAAGGCGATTTCTCTTAAATGTTACAGTGGTTCTGGGATTTTGTCAGTCATCTCTTTTCTAAATCTTTGTCTCCTTATATACCTCCAGAGGCATATCATCCATTTCCCTATCTTTAGTCAGGATTGTACCCAAATCATCCTGGACCAACGGAGGATCCGATAAAGAAAGCTATCCGTTATCTTCATTGATTCACTTCTACGCTTTATAGCTTCTCTCATGACTTCCAGGGTATAGTCTATCAGTTTTAATTGAAGTTTAGACCAACCCCCAAAGCCTGTGGTGGTATTGTATAGCCCCAGATAATACGATGGATTATCTAAATGTTTTTCTAACCTAAGTGTTCAGGGCCACATGACAGCCCCAGCAGGAGGATGGGAGAACCTTCCCCTGAATATATGTCGGGTCCTGCTGGGGACTTCCTGAGTACTGCCCGCTGGTAGTTGCTCCTATGGCTTGGGTGTGATGTGGAGGAAGGTTGGGAGTTGGGGTTCCGGCACTGTCTTTGTGAGTCCATGTTAGGGCCAAAAGACAGGTGGGGGAAAGGAGTGTTGTCTTTGTCCTTTTCCTGTTTCCCTTCACTGTTGGGTTTGCCACCTCAGACCTGTCCTGGTATGAAGTGACAGGGACTGGTATTGGGAGTCTGTTGGAGTGCCAGGCAGCAAGTTCTAGCATGTGCTGCCTGGCCTCTGAAGAGGGAAGAATGGCAGAGGGCCCGGGGATTCTAGCTGGTGGCTTCTGGGAGCCGTGGAGAAATCCGGAGTCACATGTCTGGGGTTGCTATTCTTAGGTAACTACCTATAGAGATGTTATGTAGCTTGGATGTTTTCTGTGACGTTCTTAAGGTGCTGATGGGTTATGAATGACTTCCTGGCAAAAAATACCTTAAAAAGAAAGGCATATTTGACATGATGGCTCTTTGTTTTAGATCTAAGTTTTCCCTGACCTAGCACATCATTGCTGTGAATTTACATGTAAATATATGTATGTAAGTGGACTTTGGAGCTTTTGTTCTTATGGTATGAATTATAAAATTTTATTGAACATTTGGAAGTAGATGAAAGCAATTTCTTTTTTTTTCTTTCTGGTTTTCAGTTGGAAACTGTTGAAAAGGTATATGAAATCTTTACCTCAGATGATATCGATCTTGTTTTGAGAAAGTCAGCTGCAGAACAGTTAGCTGTGATTATGCAAGGTAATGTCTTTTAAGAAAAATGATTGCTGTACTGCTGGTAATTGGATTTTAGATAGCTGTGTGCAGTAGTATCAGGAGTTGCAAACTGCAGTTTTGGGGGCCACATACAGGCTACAGCCTGTTTTGTTTTGTTTTTTAATAGTCCTTAAGAATGGTTTTTAACATTTTTATTTATTTAAATTTTTAAAAAAGATTTTATTTATTTGAGAGACAGTGAGAGCACAAGCAGGGGGAGGGGCAGAGGGAGAGGGAGAAGCAGGCTCCCTGCTGAGCGGGGATCTTGACATGGGCTGGATCCCAGGAGCCCTGGATCATGACCCGAGCCAAAGGCAGACACTTAACTGACTGAACCACTCAGGTGCCCTGGTTTTAACATTTTTAAAGAGTTATTAAAAAAAAGAAACAGAGAGAATATGTAACAAAGATGATTTGTGACCAGCAAAATCTATCATATTTTCTATCTAGTTCTTTTCAGAAAATGTATGCTGACCCCAGTCGAGATTACCATAATTTAACCTGTAGAATGTCATTTGATAGAATTATCTTCCTTCTAAAGTAGTGATATAATTCTAATAGTGAACTGGGGTTCCCTTCTCAATTTACGTAGGACACACGATATTTTCAGTTCGTTCCAGCTTGGGTAAAGAAATCAATCAGACAGTACTTTGTGGGTAGATAAAATAAAAACAGTGCACTGTAACTTTGTATTTTCTTTAAAGGTTTATTAAAAAAAAACAACTAGTAAAATATATTGGTAACTTTATTTGCAGTGTTGTTATTCTACAGGCTTCCATTCTTTGGGTTTTCTATTTTTCCCTATATGTGATGTATGTTATTTATTTTTAATTTTTGAGAGAAATGATAATTTTGCACTTACATAAGAAGATTCTAACCTGGAACATGGAATGTACTTAATGTCCCTGCCCTGACATTAGTGGAAACTGGGGTGAGAAGAGTGATTTGAAAAAGCATATCTAACGTATTTGTGGCTTTAATAATGGTACAGACTGTAGAAAATAAGGCTCTAGAAAATGTAGAAAGTCTTGGCTAAGAAAAATCTTAAAACTCTTGTAATGAGGATTCTTCCAGTATTGTTAATTACAAAAATAAAGCTTATAATTTTGGTGTACAATGTATTGGCAGGTAGTGGAAACTTTTTTTTATTGGCAGCCAAAGGTATTTCTAGTCATAGCTACAAATTCAATATCAGTATGTGTATTTTTTTTATTAACATATAATGTATTATTTGTCTCAGGGGTACAGGTCTGTGAATTATCAGTCTTACACAATTCTCATTGTATATACGTATATTCTCAGTGAGAGTTATAGGAGAATAAATTAAGAAAATTTGTCTGCGAGAATTTGAATACTTACAACTAATCTATAAGCAACCAGACATTTTGTTGCTAGTAATATCTCCAGTATGTGTGTGTGCACACGTGTGTGTGTGTGTGCACACGTGTGTGTGTGTGTGTGTGTGCGCGCATGTATGTCTTACTATATTCGGGCTACACTAATAGAATACCACAGACTGGGTACCTTATGAAAAATGGAAATTTATTTCTCACAGTTCTGGGGGTTGGGAGTCCAAGATCAAGGTGACCGCAGATCCTGTGTCTGGGGAGAGCCAGCTGCTTGGTTCATAGACAGCCAACTTTTCCCTGTGTCCTCATAGGGAGAAGAGGCTTCTTTTACAAGGACAGTAATCCCATGCTTCAGGGCTCCACTGTCCTGACCTAATCACTTCCGAAAGGCCCCACCTCCTTGTATCATCTCACTGGAGATTAGGTTTCAGCAAATGAATTTTGGGGGAACATAAACAGTCCATAGCAGTGAATACACACACACACACACTCCCTCTCTCTCTCTCTCACACATACACATAAACACACAGTCATGTATATGCTTACTTAAAAAGGTCATATTTTTCAGAAATACATGGAGTATGTTATAGTTCCTTACCCTTTATATTTGCCATTGAGGGTTTTGAGGTTAGAAATCTAAATTTTATTTACTTTATTTACTTATTTAGTAAGCTCAGTGCCCAGTGTGGGGCTCAAACTCATGACCCTGAGATCAAGAGTCACATGCTCTACTGGCTGAACCAGCCAGACAACCCCGAAATCTGAGTTTTTATTAATAGAAAATGACCATGTTGCAAGTTATTAACATTGCTTTTAGATAATTCTAAACATCTTGAGGTGATGGATTTGGAAAAGAGAAGGATTGTCAATGAAACAATATAAAGAAATTAACTTGTCATGTACCAATAAAAGAATTCATTTGTATACTTAAAATTCTAATAGTTTTCAGGGTCTGAACTATTTGATTTAACTGTTCTTTTTTAATAGCTTTTGAATTTTACATTGTAGAAATGAGTAAGATGTGCTTGTTACTTAAAAGTTTTCAAATAGTTCAGCCGTGTATAAAGTAAAAATTTAAATTTTCCAAGTTTCCTCCTCTAATTTCAACACAGGGTATAACTGTTTTTAACAGTTTGAGTTGTGGATACCTGCGCTGTATTTTAAAACTACAAAAAATATTCTTTAACTCTTAGTGACTTTTTTTTTTTTTTTTTTGTCTACAGATATTAAAATGCATGCTGTGGTGAAAAAGTTACACTTAGTTGACAAGATAATTGAGTATTTAAATGAATGTGTAGGTCAGGATGGTGAGGTAAGACTAACAGTGTATCTAGACATTATTTTTACGGGTTGGTATTTTTATTAATCAGATCTGAAATTAAATCCAGCTGAGTTTGGGTAAGTACTTGGAGATTAAGTCCCGATTAACACTAAGTAGCTTGTTTATTTTTTTATTTCTAAGAGTGAGGTCTTTCTAAAGGAAAACTAATGTTAAATTTTTCAGGATGTGTAAGCAGAAGTATAAACAAAGCTTATTTCAGTGGAGAATAATTCTTAATATTTATTTGCATTTTGTTTTATACAGTCTTGATGAAAAAGCATAAAATTTAGAATAAGTTAATATTATATATATTTTATCTCGCTTTAGAATTGGTGATAGTAGCATAACTGTGTTTTCCCTCCTGGCCAGGTCATAGAATGTTTAATTCAGCCGTGCCTCACGCTCTTGAGGAAGGTTCTTTGTGCTGACCCAGTTATGCGCATGGCCCTCTCCCAGCAGTCTTCTCTTTTGACCCTGTTATTCAGAGGTGAATAAAATAAATTCTGGTAATAATGAGATCAGTCTTAAGCTTTAAGTGTTATGCTTTAACTGTAGGTCACATTTACTTTCTGTTTTACTAATAGAATAACAAAGTTTTTTAGTGGATATGCTGCTAAGAATATCCGTTGCAATGGAAAATGTTTCTTCTGTGGAAATTTCCTTGCAATCCTGTTACTGAGGAGGCCTCAGAGCTGAGAAAGGCTGAAGCCTCTGGTTGTTCTTTGCACATTGAGGAGGTTTTCATTTGCTGCTCAATTACTGTTATCTATAAAGAGCGCAAGCTGCCGCTGCTGTCATTACTGCCTTCTGTCCATTATCCATGGCCACAGTCTTAGTCTGCTTGTGCCTTTACATCCTGGCCTGTGGCGTGGTATCTGGTTGTGATATTAAATTGACAGTGGGAATGTATACCCAGTGTGTGTGGGCGGGGAGGTAGGTCATCCTGAAGGACTCTGAGCGCTAGTTTATTTCAAAGAGTGATTCTTTTTTTCTTAACCCATTTCAGTTTGGTTGTATTTAGGTAGAAAAATTCCATGTAGTTTTGTTCTCTTTTTCTTCCTTCTGACTGTTCCCGGTAGAAAACTTGGTAACATTTTGTGCTATTTTTTTCTTAGAAGTTTAGGCCACTGCCTTTAAATAATTCTGCAAGATGCATCTCGATCAAATGTCTCAATATGCTTAACCTTGTTAATTATCATAAGTGAGATTTATGTTCCAAATATTATTAGGATATACATTAGAGTATAGTCATTTTATTTTAGCATTTTTGTTTCTTCTAATGCCGTCTGCTTGCCAAGTGAAGAGGACACAGTTTATTTAATGTAAGCATCGAATATAAGCATTGGTAAAGGTCTGAACCAGGTGAAGTTCTAAACAGACTCTGTGTCTAGGCTCCTGCTTTGAGTAGTACATGAAATTTTACAATTTTTAACAGATCTGGAAGAATAGTGGTTGTGGATCTTGAGTTTTCTTTAATCCTATTAATTATCTTGCTGATAATCTCACTCAGTAGAATTTCATCCCTAGTTTACCTTTTCTTTGTTTTCTTTTTAAATTTTTACAATTCTTTTTATAATTATGATTTAAATTATTTATAATTTTGATTCAAATTATTCAGGCATTCATGAGCACTCACTAGATTCAAAGGCACTTTCTAAGTCAGCCTCATCTATACCCTTTCAGCATTAACAATTTTTCTATTTCATTGATGTTTGTGAGAACTATTTCAGTGAATCTGAAAATGAATTATAGCACCTCTTATTATGGATTTAGTTTCAGGACAAAGTTTTTTTTAAAGATTTGTTTATTTATTTTAGAGAGCACACATGTGTGAGCAGGGGTGGGGGAGGGGCAGAGGAAGAGGGAGAGAGAGAGCATTTCAAGCAATTTCCCTACTGAGCACAGAGCCCCACTCAGGGCTCCATCCCACAACCCTGAGATCATGGTCTGAGCTGAAATCAAGAGTTGGATGTTTAAGTGACTGAGCCACCCAGGTGCCATGGCAAAATAAGTTTTTTAATCAAGTTCTCTACCAGGAAATTCATTCCTCAGCAGATATTTATTGAGTACATGCTGTGTGCTAGGTATAGCATTAGGCCCTGGGATATATTGATGAGCTTGGTATATGACCTCCTTGAGGCTTACAGTATAGTTGGGGACTTTGACAAATACACAATGAGGCATAAAAATACCTATAATAGTGGATTTCCTGGTGCCAGAGGGAAATGTTCCTGTGCAGATTGGGTGGTTGGAAAACATCAGAGAATGCTTCCAGGACATGTGGACCCAAGCTGGAATTTCAGAAATGAATAGTTCAGTTAGAGAGGGTCGATTTCCAGATAGAGGGAGCCATAGTTAAGTGTGAGAGAGAACATGTGTTTGAAATGGTGGTTGGTCAGGGATGACTGGATTTTGGGGGCTTCTGGGGTAAGAGAAAGACGATGAGATGAGGCATGGAGGGCAGTTCATATAGGGCCTGGTAGGTCATGGGAAACAGCACTGAGAAGCCATTTAAGATTATTAAACTGAGAGGTATGTGTTTCAGAAAGATTACTCTATCCACAGCATGGCGGATAGGTTGAAGGGGAATAACAAATAATCTATCAGACACACTGCTTTTAATTATAAATTTTATGTAATGACAGAATCCTACCCCTGACAAATTGCATGGTGAGAACTTAATCATTTATTACACTATCTTGCAGTGAGGAAATTGAGATCTAGAGAGATTTATCGACTTGGCCAAGGTCATAACCAGATAATGGTGGAGGCAAAAAAACCTAAACTTCCTTACTTTTGTCAGTTCGTTTTTGTTTTAAATAATTGCAGAACTTCTATATCCTTACTGTAAAGATTTGAACAGTATGGAATGATAAAATGATAAAATGCTAGAAGTTTTTAAACTTTTCTTTCCTTTCTCAGTTTCCCCAAAGAAGAATGTGGTGGGTATTGTTTGGCATATGTCATTTGGAATGATCTTTTCTTTATAGCCATGTTATATATTTTTATGCTATATACTTAAGTATTGTGTTGCTTTTTTTCAACTGAAAATGTATTTTGAATATCTTCCCATGTTATTGCATGTGAGTCTGCCTTATTAAAAAACAAATCAAAAAGTCACTGCATAGTGTTTCAGAATTTCTGTTTGCCATATTTATATTTCTCTCAGATTTTTTCTTAAAAGATTTTATTTATTTACTTATTTGGCAGAGAGAGAGATCACAAGCAGACAGAGAGGCAGGCAGAGAGAGAGGGGGAAGCAGGTTCCCTGATGAGCAGTAAGCCTGATGTGGGGCTCGATCCCAGGACCCTGAGATTATGACCTGAGCCGAAGGCAGAGGCTTAACCCACTGAGCCACCTAAGCGTCCCTTCTCTCAGATTTTTAACTATGATAGTAATCATGATTTATGATCATTTGTGCGTACGCTGTAATCAGAATTGTGGGGTCAAAGAGATTTTACAGGATAAAGTTTGGTTCTCCTCCACATCATTCCCACCGGTGGTATTTAAAAGTGCTTATTTTCTTCATAACCTTGCTAAAACCGATTATGTCTCTTTTAAAACAGTTCTTTAATGTTATTGGTGAAAATAATATCTTATTATTGTTTTATTTTCTATTTTTAAAACATTTTTAGTGCAGGTGATTATCTTTTCATGTATTTATCATACTCAGATTCTTATTCTATGAATTGCCTATTTTTCTGTTGCATTTAATTTCTTTTTAGTGACTTACAGAATTTTTTAATATAACATAAATATAAGCCTTATGCCTGATTTTATGTTAAGATTTTCTTCCAACCTTTGTATCCTTTTTAATGTATTTATTATTACATCTTTAGCCTTAACTATTTTATGGAAGTTTATAAAGCTTTTCTGTTACGGCAGCTGAGCTTTTCATCAGGCCCTAAAAGGAGGGCCTTTCTAATTCCGAATTCAGGATTCTTTTTTTTTTAAAATAAAGTCCTCTTTATTTTTTAAAATTAAAAAAAAAAAAAGATTTTATTTATTTATTTGCCAAAGAGAGAATGTGGGAGAGAGGGAACTAGAGTACAAGCAGGGGGAGTGGCAGCAGAGGGAGAAGCTGGCTCCGGGCTGAGCGAGGAGCCCAATGTGGGACTCGATCCCAGGACCCTGGGGTCATGATGTGAGCTGAAGGCAGACACTCAACCACCTGAGTCATCCAGGCGTCCCTGAATTGGGGATTCTAAATGGGCTTCTGTTCTTTCTCTTAACATGTTTTTAGTGTTGTTTAAAAAATTTAGATCTTTATGTAGAACTGGTTTTGGTAAATAGTATAAGGTAGGGATCTAGATCTATTTTTTTTTTAATATTGTAGGCAGTTCTATTGCAGTAATTTCTTAGCTCATCCTGTTCCCACTGATATGAAGTGTACTTTATCATAAGTTAAATTCTTACATGTATTTCTGTTTCTTTTTAGCTCATTGATGTTTTTAATCATGTCAGTCACATGCTGATACTATCCTTAAGTCAGGAAAAGTATCTCCTTTTGAAATTAATTTGTTGCTACTTTCCTGGATTTGCTAACTCTGTATTATGTTATTATTCCCATGTGCTTGGTACCACCACCATACCTGTTTAATTAGAATTTCATAGTTGTCAAGCACTGAGAAGTTGTAGCATAGGGAATGGTACAGAGGTGGAAACTAAGGCTTATTAATGCTATAGTATCTGACCAGGCCATTTCACGAGTAGGACATAATGGTGCTAACTTTGGATCTTATTAGTGCAGAGCAGTTTCCTTTTCCATTATCTTGTAATAAGCAAGACACACGAATTAAAATGCCACCAACACAAACACTGTGTTCTGAAGGCAAACCCAAGTTCTATGACTATATGTTTGTAGGAATGGGCAGAAGTGATCAAATAAGTAGATCTTTGAATGAGCAAACTTTAGCTGGAGGTAAAGGACTTGGCAGATCTCCCTAGAAGCTACATTGCTTTGCTTCTTTAAGAACTGAAAGTACAGGGGTCCCTGGGTGGCTCAGTGGGTTAAAGCCTCTGCCTTCAGCTCAGGTCATGATCCCAGGGTCGTGGAATCGAGCCCATCCCAGGGTCGTGGGATGGAGCCCCAAATCGGGCTCTCTGCTCAGCGGGGAGCCTGCTTCCTCCTCTCTCTGCCTGCCTCTCTGCCTGCTTGTGATCTCTCTTTGTCAAACAAATAAAATAAAATCTTAAAAAAAAGAACTGAAAGTACATAGTATCTAGTGAGTGGATCTGCAGGTGTGTTTCCTGAACCAGCAGCATGCGGGATTCACAGGCTCCAGCTCAGAGCTGCTGAAGCAGAAGCTGGGTTTTAGCCTTCCTGATGACCCCCGTGTGTCAGTGTGTCTGCGCTCGTGTTGCAGTTCTCTGAGAATGACCTCTCTTCCCTTGGAGCTAAGATATTTTAAATTTGAAGTCCATTTTTCTAGATGTAAAAATATTTCATGAAGTTATGCTTCTTTTTATTTCTTAGTTTCATTGATATTTCATGAAAATTGTGCTGTTGTGACTGAAGTCGGAGCATTATTTTGTCTTCTATTATTTGACGAAGTATCAAGAATGGATATGTGGTGAGCTATAAGAATTGTAAAACTTCTTTACTCTTACTTAAGGTTTCTGATGTAACCTTGTAGCAATGCATGGAAATTTCTGAATTACAAAGCTTTCCATTTTGGTTTGAGTAAGCAGTATCAAAAAGTCAAAAAGCGTATTGGCTCAGAAAGTCCCATGAACTTTTTTTTTTTTTTTTTTTTTTTTTTTGTCGGGGAGAGAGAGAGAGAGAGAGAGCACAAGCGGGGAGGGTGAGGCAGAGGAGAAGCAGGCTCCCCGCTGAGCAGGGAGCCCAATGTGAGACTTGATCCCAGGACTCTGGGATCATGACCTGAGCTGAAGGCAGCTGCTTAATCAACTGAACCACCCAGGTGTCCCTCCCATGAACTTTTAATTTGAGCATTACTAAGCATAAAATTAAAAATTTGCTGCAGTAATTTTTGTCATTAATACATATTTCAGTATGTACTCTGGATGTCATGTGTTTTTTTTAACATTTTATTGAAAAACCTTTGGGAAGATGTTAAGATGGTAATATCTGATTAACACTGACCCTGATTGAGCAGGATCCAGTGGGAGGGGGACACAGATTCACCTGCTAGTACAGTGCCCATGTTATATGAGTAATTTATTATATGGACTTCCTAAGTACTAATTTACTCTCTAGAAGCAAATCTAGGTAGTAGGAAAGTTTCTTCAAGTGATACAGCTAATTGCAACTCTTGTTTAGTGATTGAGTCAAGGAGCAAATCATATTTGTTGGATAAAACCATGGTTTACTCATTTGTTTCTTTCCTTGTGTGTGTGTGTTTTTAATGAAATAGGTCTATTCATCCTTCCAGTAAACCTTCACCATCGGTCTTCAGTTTGCCTGTCTCAGTTTTTAGAAGGTAAATGATTTACTCTTTTGACGTTTGACTTTTTTTGAAGGTAACCTGTTTCAGGAAGGTTTATCTGATATATTAAATCATATGACTTGTAGTGTTTTAATGTTTTCTCACCATGGTGCTTCGGAGAGTTCAGTAAATGCATGGCCCCATCCCCATCTTTCCATCTGTTGTAGTTCAGGTGTACAGAAAAGTTGAAAGAACTGTACAGTGAATGTGTGCTCACTCCCCAGCCTTGATTCAGCAGTTGTTAACGCATGGACTTAGTTTCTTTTTCTCTCTCAATGTATTTATTTATTTGTTTATTTGATGTAATTTTTCTCTGATGCATTTGAAAATAAGTTTCAGACATAACTTTACTTCTCTCCTAATTATTCCAGCATGTACCTCCTTAAATTAAGGACACTCTCCTATATAACCACTGTGCCATGCATGATGACATCTAAGAAAATTAAAAATCATTCTGTAACATAATCCAGTTTCTCCAGTTGTATCCAAAATAATAGTTACCTCCTAGAGGAGAGCAAGGTGAAAGGGAACAGCAAAACTTTCCGAACGGTTGGAAATGTTCTGTATTTTATTCTGAGTGGTGGTCATGCAAATGAATACAAATGTAAAAATTCATGTAAAAACTCATCAGGCTATGTATAAATTGGAAATCTGTGTATTTAAAGATAAGTAAATTATGTCTTAATAAAATTATAATTAATTTAAAATAACATTCCATAATTTGGCAGGGCTTATTATACATACTGTAATCCTTGTCATTACTGTATAATACTCTGTTGTTGAATTTATTTACCACGGTTTATTCATTCTCCAGTCCATTCATTTAGTCTCTTTAGTACTCATTTTGATCATCTGTAAAATGGGTATCAGTGCCATGCATGTAACTAAATGAATGGTGGGTAATATGCAGTGTTTGGCAATAATGTTCACTCATGTTCTAGCTGAAACCCTTTATATGTGGCTCACTGTAGCTGTAGGCCTTGCCCTGCGGGGGCATTAGTCATCTCTGCTAACAACTCCAGTACAACACAGAATAAGGAAGTCTTCGGGCAAGAATTTAAAAACCATTTTGGGGAGTTTAGAGGATGGCAAAAAAATAAGTGAAATACGATGTACAGTTTGATAACTGTTCAGAATAGGAGCTATGAGAGTGATCTCTGTATTATCGTGAGAACTAGCTCATCTGTTTGTAGTAGGGTTTAAGAATTTCAAAGTTCGTAATTATTTGTATATATTTTCTTTAGGTATCATCTACCAGTGCGTGTAGTTGGCCACCACGCTGTGAGTCCTTACTCCGTAGTTGTGCCTTTATCTGCTGATTGTTTGGCCTTGAAGCCAGTCTCAGACATGCTGAGAATAGCTTGGAACTTGTCCTGGTATCATGGGAGTGATAATTTGTTGAAGCAAATGAATTCTGAACCTAAAATCCAAGAGTAAGCTCTTATGTTTAGTTAAAAAATTGTTCATATTTAACAAGTTATAAGTGACTAGTTTGGTTTTATTTTTCCTTTAGGTCAAGTGCCTTTTTTAGGTACTATCATCTGATTCTGTTTTTCCACTGAAGATTATAATTTTTACTTTGTTTTATTTTTTAAAATATATTTTGCTTATTTATTTATTTTACTTTTTAGAAATTTAAAGATTACATGTGTTCATTACTTTTTAGAAACTATCACACAAGGAAATTTAAATTAAAAACCATGTGCTCTATGCTGTTTTAGAGATTATATAAAGTTTGGTTAGTTACTATTTTTTTTCCAGAGAGAATGCACATGTGTGAATGGGAGTGGGGGGTGTGGGTGGGGAGGTGTTGAGAGAGAAGCACAGAGAATCTTTTTTGTTTTTTTTTTTAAGATTTTATTTATTTGACAGAGATACATAGAGAGAGAGAACACAAGCAGAAGGAGTGGGAGAGGGAGTAGAGAAGCAGGGTTCCTGCTGAACAGGGAGCCTCATGGGGGGTTCGATCCTGGGACCCTGGGATCATGGCCTGAGCCGAACGCAGACGCTTAACAGCGGAGCCACCCAGGTGCCCCCAGAGAGAGAATCTTAACAAGGCTCCATACCCAGCAGGGATCCTGACACAGCGTTCGAGCTCATGACCCTGAGATCATGAATTTAGCTGAAACCAAGAGTCAGACCTCAATCAACTGAGCCACCCAGACAACTCAAGTTTAGTTAGTTAATGGATATAAATCTCTAGGGAGAGTAGTCTAGCTTAGAGTCAGAGTTCAGCAAGTGTAGTATAAATGTTACCATTACTTGACGATGAAGATTACTTTGGAATATCCTAAATTCTGATCTGTTACTGCTTTCTTGTTTGAATGAAAGTTATATTTCTATAAGCAGGAAAATGTCAACATAAATGCTTACGATGTTAACATAAAACTCTAATTGACAGATGTATACCAGATTTTTTTTTCGCCCTGAGTCAGCCTCTAAAATGACGATAAAACAGAATTTTTTGAAGAGAGTTTATAATAAACATAAATGTGGGCTTTTATTTGAATAGTTGTATGTTGCTCTTCCTTTGTTTCTTTTTGTTTAGATTTTCAGATGCATTGAAGTTATCCACAGAGGACACCCTTGCTCTGAAGGTGACACACACAGCTAGTGGACTGAAGGACTGTCTTCATTCCATTGTTGAGGCCACAGTCCACAGAGAAGTGAGGGCTGCTGTCACGAGGATGAGTTTTTATCTTCTGAATGACAGATTGTCTTTGAAGAGTGGCGCTGGCCCATGTGGGGTTACCTTGAAGTCCTTGTCTTGGCACACCACACTGAACAGGTCAGTATATTACAGCTCAAGGCCAGTCTCAAAAAGCAGGATTGAATCATATTTGGGTTTATCTCCACATCTTTGAAGATAAGAGCATGTATTCTTCTTGTTGCTATCATTAGAGAGATGTTTTCTTCAGTAAGAAAAACTGGGATTTTTATTATGCATAGTAAATATCTAGTAATAACAAAAAGAAAAATTTTCTGAATCACTACAGTTTGGACTTAATAATAAGCAACACAGTTTTTATATCCTATCATGGAAAATTTTATTTCACTATCTCACAGAAGCAGATGATTAGGATAAGACGTAGTTGAACACAGTGAATGTGAATGTTTATCGCTGTCCACATTAAAAGAGCCAAGACATCAGTGAGCTGACTAATAGGTTTGGTACACCTGTGGCAGGCTTTTTTATTTTATTTTGCTTTTGTCTTGTTCCTAAGAAAATTATCTCATTTTTCTTTTTACCCTGAATTTCATGAAGTTGATTGCCATGTGGAGATCCTTTAGTAGTTATTGGGAAGGCTCTAGCTCGTAAATTTAACATGTTCAACTGGTAGCAGATGGCTGCATTTGAAACAAATAAGACTGACAAGCAGCCATTGCCAGCAGTTTTACATTTTAATCTTCATGTGAATTTAGTGTAAGATGTATAACTTTCTATTAAACATAACGTGTGTAGTTTTTTAAAATGTGAGGTTAAATGAGTTTCCAAAATGTGAACTCAGAATGGATCCCTCACCATTCAGATACCTAATTTGGCTTTTCCATTGGTATGTGTTGGAATCAGCCAGTACTTCCTTGTGAGAGAGCTGGCAGTTGAATATCAGGATTTTTAAAGTTAGTTGTTTAAACACAGCCCTTCTTCAAAATGAAATTGCATAAACTTAGAGTTAAATAAATTAAAAGAAAAATGAAGGTAATGATTATGCTGATCTCATCATTTCCTGATTATTTTGCAACACTTTACTGATACCTGTGTTCTTGAGGTCATTTAAATCTGTTATATCTGTGTTGTGAAAATGCCATGTAGTGGTGTGCTGCTGTGCGTCTCTCCACAACTGTTTGTTAT
Source organism: Lontra canadensis (assembly GCF_010015895.1). Classification (NCBI taxonomy): domain Eukaryota; kingdom Metazoa; phylum Chordata; class Mammalia; order Carnivora; family Mustelidae; genus Lontra; species Lontra canadensis. The sequence continues at coordinate 7,657,456 of NW_022631038.1, forward strand.
GTTGGTGGCTTGCAGTTGACAAGGGGAGAATATTTACACTATGAAAATAGGCAAATACAAGAAATCACCCCACTCCTTACCTGGTTGTTAAATATTTATCAGCACACCACTTACTGTAAAGAGCTAGAAACCATGATAATTCTCTTTTTTATTGTAGGTTTTTACAGGTGCTTCCTGCTTCCACTGAAGATGAGAAACTTCTAATAGATATCATACATTTTTTAAATAAGTTATTGAGGGAACAAAGAAAAAACTCATCAGTAGAACTTCTAAACTGGCTTCTAGAATTCCTTCTTAGACATGTAAGTATTATTAAGGAATTGAATGGATTTTAGGTCTGACAAATGATTTATTTGTAAAAATTAGTAAGGCTATGTAATGAAAAAGCACAATTTTTATATAGCCCATGTTTAGTAAAGTGGTCTTATGTTGTATGACACTGTTTACTCAAAACTTTGGAGTAGAGAAGATTTTTCCAAGTTACCTAAGGCAGAACCTATAAAGAAGGAAATCTATAAATATGAGTACATAAAAATAACATGGCAGTGAATAAGACCAAAAAACCTGTCTTCGTGGAGTATATTCTAGGGTGGTGGAATGAACAGAAAACAAAGATTTTCTGCAGAGGAGCAATAAGTGTGATGAGGAAACATTGATAACAAGACAGAACTAGGCAGGCATGGCAGGACGCTACTTTGTGATGGCCATAGAAGGCTCGCCTCTTTGTCTAACATTTGGCCAGAGCACTGAGTTAAGTGTGAGGTCAGCCATATAGGTATCTAAGGGAAGAACGTTCTAGCCACAAAGGAAGAAAATGCAAAAGCACTTAGTTGTCCGGGCTGTGTTTGAAGAACAACTAGAGGTCTGTGTGGCAGCAACAGGATGAATGGAGTGTGGTAATAGGAGATGAGATTAGAAGGTTATTCACAGTCAGGCTCGAATAGAACCTTGTAGGCCATGGAGCTTAACCTGTGTGAGAGAGAAAACTGGTGGAGGGTTATGAGCAGAGGAGTTACATGATGTGACTTCAGTTTAAGAAGGTTGTGGGTAGCAGCTGTCTCTAGAACCACAGGTGGCATGCGTGGAAGCTGGGAGGCCTACAGTAACCCAGGGGGAGGGCTGGTGGCTGCTTGGCCTAGAGTGGTAATGCTCGAGGCGGTGGAGAAGGCAGCTCTCCCTTTCTTTCCCTCTCTCCTTCTCTCTCTCTCGTATGCACACCAATAGGACTGTGACTCCGTGTGGAAATTATGGTCCTGGACTACAATTTGAATGTTGTGAAAGATGAAAAGCAGAAATAACGTCACTAGCAAAAGCTAGGAGATGAAAGGCATAGATCAGATAAGAACATAAAATAAGTCCAAAATACCATAAGCAAGGTCCTATATTTCGTGACTTTGTGATTGGGTTTAGTATTATGTTCTTTGATACGCCTGTGTTTTCTGAAGAACTGCACTTTTAAATTATAGCAAGTTTTTCTTTAATAAACCTTATTTTTTATATTTTTCTCTTGCCCTTTTCTCTTTCAGATTAACTTTATTTTCAGTTTGTGTAACTTAACAACAAAACTGTTATCCAGTGGGAGGGTATTTATATGTAAGTTTTATTGGCTTCTGTATGTATGGCAAGAAATACTTTAAATATAGTTAAAAAGACACGATAAACTGAGAAAAATATTTGTAACACAAATGAGAGATGATGCATGAATTTCCTTAAAGTAAATAATTAATAAATGAAGCTTTAATAAGATGATTGAACTCCCAGAATACACAGACCTAGAAATTTTGCTCTCCTGCTTTGTTCTTGAGGATGATTTCAAAGTACCATATTTATTATACTTTGATTTTCTTGTGTCATTTAATTACTAAAAAAAATTAACAAAGCATTTGGAGGCAGTTATTTTCTGACCATTTTTAATAAAGCAAACAGTAAAACCGTATGTCACTATAGTTCCTTGTTCAGCTTTTAGGCATGCTTAAATATTTCAGATATTGGATATTAAAATATTAAAAGAATCTTATGAAGTTTTTCCTGAGGTTTTTTTTTTTGATAAATCGATTTTTGATATATAAATTTTTTATAACTTCATAATCCTTTTGGTCTTTTTAAAAAAAAGAAAATTTCGAGAACAGTTTCCTCCTTAGGTTAAACTTCTTGTATTCTGAGAGTTATGGTTGCTTTGGGTTCTGTAAAGCAGTTATAGTGGGCTTAGGTAGAATCTTTTCTTGAAACTCTGTGTAATAATTGTTAGCTTGGAAGACTGCATGTGGTATATACAGTAGGAAAAACTATGCATATTAAAACATATTTACCTAAATTATGTAACTATAGTTAAAACTTTACATTTATTATGAATTTTATAGTATGTCATGAGTGCTGATGCATATTGAATAATTTATTGATGGTTTTGAAATTAAAATGAAGTTTCTACAAAATTCTAAATGATTGTAATTTTAATGCAGTTTCAGAGAAGGATTTTTGGCATAATTAAATATATTTATTTGACTTTGTATGGTATTAAGGCTGTCTTTGGAAAGCTTTTACTTTGTCTCATATATTATCATCACTGGTGTTAAAAATAACAATAGAGGGAACAAAAGGTGAGCAGTGGACCTAAGCATTCACTATTAAGAGAGTTTATTCTTTGTCGTGCTACAAGGATTAAATTATTAAGTGTTATGTGAAGAGTAACATTCAGTATAAAGGAAGCTTGAAAATAAAGTGAAATGCCTTTTAATCATCTGAAATGGGTAAAATAAGTGAAAGATGATTTAAGAAGGTCAGTAAGGTAGTATTTCCAAAGGAATTGTTTTCAATGTATGGACATACTATGAAAAAGTATATGAAAGCCGGGGCAAAAATTAGTAAAATTAAGCAGAATATTCGAATACTTGATCAGGCAGAATGTGAACAGGAGGTATAAAGAAAAGTCAGCTAACTTACCGAGGGAAGATTGAGAAACTTTCTCTTGTGAAAAATGTGTATGTTTTATCAGAACACTGATTTGTTACAGACAGTTTAGGCACTTTAGGAATTTATGGCACCACATTAATTTTACATTTTAGTGTAATGATGCTTTTGTTAATATATATAAAATAACCTGAAAGTGCTGAGTTTGAATACCTTTCTTTTCAGAATGAGTTTTTTGATGGAAGGTCATAAAGGTAGAGCCATAATTTTTTTGGGGGGGGTGTTATTCAGAACTATACAGCATATGTCTGTCTTTGTCGACCGACTTGCACAGACACCTGTGCACTCAGAGTTCGTGGAGAGCATTGCATCTCCTATTGGTGATGGCTGGTAAAGTGGATGTGATGAGTGGTAACTGTGTGGATAAGGAAAATGAGCCATCATTGTAGAAATTGTTGCTTTTTGGAGGTTGCCGGTGACAAAGTAATGGTAATGGTAGTTGGTTTAAAATTGGGATTGAATACTAACGTCTAAAGACAAAACCTTCACGTCTGATTAAGCACTTGAGATCAGCAGGCATCGGTAGAGAAATATTTTCTTCTTGTGCATGAGGAATGGTCATTCATCCCATGTTTTAGAAGTGATGTTTCTGAGGTTTACTGGATCTTAATATTAACATGTGTATCTAAGATGTGTTAGAAAGGGAAAAATTGTCTCAGCAAGTACTAGTATAAACAAGTTATTAACAATGAGAATTTGGAGGAAGGATCTTAGTTTTAGTCATATACATACTATAATATTATATTAATCTATCAATCAGGAGTTTCTACTTAATTTTTATGGGTATGTCAAGGTTGATAATTCCTGATTGTAATATATTTTACCAAGATGGAGGTTACATTAAAAACAGCTTTCTTATTTTGTCAGTATTTATGGGAGTTGGAGGGAAGGTGGGTATAAGTCAGCCTTTTGTTATTTGGGTCTAAGAATACTATGGAGTATGTATATTTATTTTTATGATTTTATTAAATGTATATTTTGATTATTTTATTCCTATATAAAACATAGAAGTTATAGTCATGTTTTATGTAATTTTATTTGATCCAAATGTGGTACTTTTTGTTCAAGATGAAAGGAAACCTGGAAAAAATGTTTCTTAGGTGTAAAATGTAGTAAAGTAAAAGCAAAACATCTGTCCCCAATACTTTCTAAAATCTTTCAGTTGTATTCTTTATAATTGTGTGTACCTGATTGAAGTATTCTGTATGTACTGCATAATACAAACAACCTAGAATTTTCTTCCCATTTTTTTCATTTCCACAAAAAGAATGCAGTTATTTTTGAATTGAGTTCTTTAGGTGAAGGATTTCATAACAACAGTGATTACATTTTGATTTTATCTCTTTTTGTATGTTGTAATTTTCAGAATTGATGTGACATAATGTGGGGGACAGAATATTAACTAGCTTTGAAATTGAAAGCTAGTTGAAAGCTAGTTGAAAGGTTGAATCCTTGCTTTGTTCATTCATATGTCTTTGGACAAGTTATATAACCTCTTCATAAACCCCTGTTTAACCATCTGTAAAATATGAAAATGCACATCTTCCAGTTTAGTCAAAAAGTAGAATCTTGTTTTCTTTCCCTTTTTAGCACAGTGCCTGTGATATTATAGGTGATGAATAATTATACCATGTATCTTTAATGCTGTCTGTTAATATAACATTTTTTGTTCTTAGTATTATTAAAAATAATTATGCTACATTGCTTGAGCTGTATATTTTTTAAAGTTGGAAAGCAGGAAGAAATTTAAGTAGTACTAGTTTTATTTAGCAGCCTATTGAATTGGCAAGGATTGCATCAGTAACAATGCTACACATTGGCATGGATGCTGTGGTCTTCTCCCACCCTGCTTGGTGATTTGTATTGGTACACATTTTGCAGAGGCAATTTGGCAATATATGTTGAAAGCATTAAAACAATGAAATCTATTTGATTTAATATCATTGCTTCGAATTCACATGTAGGATATAATCAGAGTTGAACACTGCAGCACAGCTCAGTAAAATTAGAAATCACCGATTCTTTAGTACTTGGTGTGGTAAATCCTTATGGTTGAAAAATAATCAGATAGTAAAATAATTTTTTTGAAGAAATATTGATAACATTAAGTTAAAAGAGGGGTAACAGTAGTGGGTTTTTTTTTCACTTTATCTCAGTTTCATAAAAAAAAAATGGAATTATAATTGTGTTTATATGCACACAAAAAGAATAGTGTGCACCAGTATACTAATAGTGACTATCTCTGTGAGGTGTGATCATGGGTGGTTTTTGTTTTTCTCTTTGTGCTTCTCCATATTATACTCCGTTTTCTTTCCTTTCTTTCTTCTTTTTTTTTTTTTTGTAAAGATTTTATCTATTTATTTGACAGAGAGAGACAAAGTGAGAGAGGGAACACAAGCAGGGGGAGTGGGAGAGGGGCAAGCAGGCTTCCCGCTGAGCAGGTATCCCGACATGAGACTCAGTCCCAGGGTCCTGGGATCGTGACCTGAGCCAAAGGCAGATGCTTAACAACTGAGCCACCCAGGCACCCCTATACTCAGTTTTCTATAATAGATGTGCCGTTTTTTTGTCAAGATCACATATGACGCACCTTTTGAGTTTAGAACATAAACATCTCTATTAGTGCACTACAGACCAATACCTACTGGCTAGGTAATATAACTCTTAGGTAGTCCAGAACGTGGTATGTAACCAAAATCTTTATAGAAAACAACACACAGCTCAATTAGAGAGTAAATACATTTTTTTTTTTTTTTTTTTACAAATACTATTTTTTAGAGTCCAAACCCACTATTAGACCTGCTGGTTCTGACGGAGTCACAGGCACGAGAGGAAACAGATGACATCCGGACTGCTGTCAGGCAACAGCTCCAGAAAGAACTGATTGCTCTTTTCAATACATTGCTGCTCAGTTTCATGGCAGTTACCGACAGGTACCGTTTGTCGTTGAAGGTTTGGGGATATTGATGAAGAACCTAGTTTCCTTTTGATTTCCAAAGAATCTTACTTTTTATTTGTTTCAAATCAAGGAAGAAGGAATTCAGTAATAGTCAGTTGTGGTCTTTTTTTTTTTTTTTTAAGATTTTATTTATTTATTTGACAGACAGAGATCACAAGTAGGCAGAGAGGCAGGCAGAGAGAGAGGAGGAAGCAGGCTCCCTGCCGAGCAGAGAGCCTGATGCGGGGCTTGATCCCAGGACCCTGGGATCATGACCTGAGCTGAAGGCAGAGGCTTTAACCCACTGAGCCACCCAGGCATCCCGGTCTGTTTGTTTTTATTTCAGTGGAATCTCTGGTATAGACTGACTGTAATTTCACACACACACACACAAACACACAGTATTTTGCTCTTTCTAGGTTTTAGGTCTTGGTCCTCTCTTAATTCTCTGAGCAATTATACCCATTTCTGTGGCTTTATGACTGTTTTTACATAGATGATTTTCAAGTGTGTATCTCTAATTCGGACTTAAAGTTTTTTTAACTGGGTAAAATTTACTATTTTAACCATTTTAAAGTATACTGTTGTGGTTTTTAATATGTTCACAATGTTGTTCAACTGTCAGTATTTAATTCCAGAATATTTTCATTACTCTAAAAAGAAACTTGGTACCCTTTAAGCAGTTCCTCCTCATTTACCCCTTACCCAAGACTTTGGCAACCACTAATCTTTCTGTCTCTATGAATTTGCTTATTCTGGACATTTTATATAAATGGAATCAGACATATGTGATCTTTTGTGTCTGATTCCACATTGTGTCTTCAGGGTCCATCGCTGTGATAGCCCATATCAGTGCTTGCTTCTTTCTATGGCTGATTAATGTTCCATGTACAGATATACCACATTCTGTTTATCTATTTTTCTGTTGGTGGACATGTAAGTTGTCTCTATCTTTGATTATTATGAATAGTGCAGCTATGAACATTTGTGTACAAGTTTTATGTGAACACACGTTTTTAAGTCTCCAGTACATACTTACAACCAGAATTTCTGGTTCGTATGGTAGGTAACTCTGTGATTACCTTTTCAAGGAAGTGCCAGTTGTTTTCCGTAGCGGCTATACCATTTTACATTGCCACCAGCAATGTGTGAGTGTTCTAATTTCTCGGCATCTACCCTAACATTTCTTACTATGGCCACCTTGCTGGTGTAAACTACAGTCATTTTTTTTTTTTTAATTTATTTATTTGACAGAGAGAGAGAGAGATCACAAGTAGGCAGAGAGGTAGGCAGAGAGAGAGGGGGAAGCAGGCTCCCTGCTGAGCAGAGAGCCCGATGCGGTACAGTCATTTTGGTTTTGATTGCGTTTCCCTAATGAGAAATGATGCTGAGCATCTCTTCATGTGCTTAATGATTATTTGTTACCTTCTCTGGAGAAATGTCTGCTCAAGTCCTTTGCCTGTTTTTATACTGGGTGGTGGTTGTTGAGTCATTCTGGACATCAGTCTTTTTTTTTTTTTTTTAAGATTTATTTATTTATTTGACAGAGAGATAGCGCAGGCAGGCAGAGCAGCAGCAGAGGAAGAGGGAGAAGCAGGCTTTCCACTGAGCAGGGAGCCCAATGTGGGGCCCTGCTGGCTTGCTTAGATATTTGCGGAGGCACCATTCCCTTTGATGGTATAGTTTTTCTTCTGGAGTGGTTAAGGTGAAAGGATCCCAGGACGCTGGGATCATGATCTGAACTGAAGGCAGCCGCTTAACCGACTGAGCCACCCAGGTCCCTCGGACATCAGTCTTTTATCAAATATGATTTGCAAAGTTTTCTTCCATTCTGTGAGTTGTGTTTTCACTCTTTGGATAGTGTTCTTTGATATATGAAAGTTTTTTATCTGATAAGGTCTTCCTGTGCTCAGATCCCAAATCTCTGCTGGATAGAAGGACTGATCCCACACACATGAAACATCTGAAACATGCTAAAGTGTCAAAACAACCCTAATTCAGCTCAACACCTGGCTAGATCTCAAAGAGCAGCTTCCTAACCAAATCTTGTGACCAAATGGCAAGCCATTTCTATGAAAAACTATTAGGTACTTTGCTTTCAGTAGCTCTTGTATACAAATACTTGACATACAGTCACAAATGGAGAGAGTATAAAGAAGTAAGAAAATGTCTCCTGTAATTAAGAGAAAAAAGTCGTTAGAAACACTCACAAATGTCAATATTAGAGGAACTTTAAAGCTGTTATTATAAATAATATTTTCAATATAAATGTAATAGATATTAGATGAGAAGATGGACAAGATAAGTAAAAATATGTAGTATATCAATAGCAGAGAAAGGGAAACGGCAAAGAAGAACTAAATACTAATTCTGCTACTGAGAAATACAGTTTCTAAAGAATTTATTGCATGGGCTTAGCAGCCAACTAGACACAGTATAAAAGAGGATTAGTGAATTTAGAATACAAGTCAATAAAAATTTCACTACACGGGGTCACCTAGGAACCTTCTGAGGCGCTGAGAATGTTATATATGTTATTTTGCTTCGTGGTTATGTGATTATATACATATGTAAACCATCTTGTAGTGTATATATAAGATTTATGAATTTTACCTTATGCATTTGTGTCATTGAAGTACTAAAGACAAGAACAAAATGAATCCATTGGTGGTAGACTCTGGAATGTGTATAGACTCTCTTGAGGTGGGCTTATTAAAATATTAAGATCAGTAGCTCAGGAATCTACATATTAAATAAATGCCATAGATAGTCCCGTGGGCTAGACTTTGAGAAACAGTGCTGTAGACTCTTCCTTGGGTGAATGTTCTTTGGCTGTTGAGAGGAACTTGCATAGGGAGGATGAGGCCAGCTGGGTGTGGAGCTTGGGGAAGGTACAGGGACTAGTAGAGGGAATTGGTGGCAGCTGTGCCAGGTTTTACCGGCTTGCTTAGATATTTTCGGAGGCACCATTCCCTTTCATGGTATAGTTTTTCTTTTGGAGTGGTTAAGGTAAAAGGAGCAGACAATGAGAATGACTTTTGTGTTAATTTAAAAAACAGAAGAACAGGGGTGCCTGGGTGGCTCAGTGAGTTAAGCATCTGCCTTTTGCTCAGGTCATGATCTCAGGGTCCTGGGATTGAGCCCCACGTTGGACTCCTTGCTCAGTGGGGAGCCTGCTTCTTCCTCTGCCTCTATCCCTCCCCGCAACTTATGCTTGCTCTCTCTCTCTCTCTCAATCTCTCAAATAAATAAAATATTTTAAGAAACCAGAATACCGTTTTTAATACTGTTAATTACAAGTGATCCTTGCACAACACAGGTTTGAACTATGTGGGTTCACTTATATATGGATTTTTGGGGGGTAAATACAGTATAGTATTGCACATGTATTTTCTTTTATGATTTTTTTAATAATATTTTCCTTTCTTGGGGTGCCTACTGGCTCAGTCAGTAGAGCATGTGCCTTTTGATCTTAGGGTTATGAGTTCAGGTCCCATGTTGGACATGGAGCTCACTTAAAAAAAAATATTTTCTCTTCTCTAGTTTGCTTTTCTCTAGTTGTTATAAGAAAACACTTTATAATAATGTATCACATACAACATACATGTTAATTAACTCCTTGTTATCAGTACGGTTTCTGGTCAGTTTATAATAACGTATCACATACAACATGCATGTTAATTAGCTCTGCGTTATCAGTACGGTTTCTGGTCAGTTTATAATAACGTATCACATACAACATACATGTTAATTAACTCCTTGTTATCAGTACGGTTTCTGGTCAGTTTATAATAACGTATCACATACAACATACACGTTAATTAGCTCTGCGTTATCAGTACGGTTTCTGGTCAGTTTATAATAACGTATCACATACAACATGCATGTTAATTAGCTCTGCGTTATCAGTACGGTTTCTGGTCAGTTTATAATGTATCACATACAACATGCATGTTAATTAGCTCTGCGTTATCAGTATGGTTTCTGGTCAGTTTATAATAACATATCACATACAACATACATGTTAATTAACTCTGCGTTATCAGTACGGTTTCTGGTCAGCAGTCGGCTATTTGTTGGATTTTTGGAGAATCAAAAGTATATGAGGATTTTGACCGCACATGGGGGTCAATGCCCCTAACCTCCATGTCATTCAAGGTTCAGCTGTACTTTGTTGTTGACTCATGAGGTATATGAATTTATACAAATAACTTTTAGGCTTTGGTGTGAGTTCTGTGTGTTTCTGAAACTTCAAAAACACCTGGATGACAGGTATATAAAAATTAGGATCTTTAAATCATACAACTATACACCTATGAAACTGTGATGGAATGGGTAAAAATATAGGCAGTAGTTGTCAATTTTAGAGTGTAAAAAAACTGAGGAAATTTCAGATTTTATTCAGTGCTTTGTTATACAATGATATTTCTTCTAGCAATTTCATCTTCGTATCCATGCCTACTTATTAGTTTTAGGGATTTTGTTTTCTAATAAAAAATGTTCTCTTGATTGTTCTGTTTCTGACAGTTACACTTAAATTATGTGTCAAAACTCATTAAAACTTTTTGTTTTAGCTTTCTGGGGAAAACAATTTCAGCTAAATAAAAATTCAATTTTTTATCTAATGATTAAAAGTAAAGATTTAATGTATGTCAATTAAAGGCATTTAATTTTCCATTCCAACTTTAAAATTTTATTTTTGGGTGCTAATACCAATATCCATTTATGTACTTTTCAAAGACATCATATACCTTAGTTGGTATTTTAACTGTGTTTTCCTTGAAAAATCTTGTTTGAGACTGCCATTTCTCCTGGTTCATACTTTTCTTATGTGTGAAGTTGTTAGTAACCCTCTACTACCAATAAGATAACCTATTAGGCTCATCACACTTGTTCTCTCATTGATTTTTTTTCCCTTTCTTTACATACACAGGAAGTGCTTGGAGCTTTTTTATGTTTTCCAAACGCAGCTGGCTCTGAAACTGCTCCAGTGCCTGAGAGTCACGGACGCTCCTCACTTCTATGGCCTACCATCCCTCGAGAGGACCTTACGAGGGATGGCCCATCTCACAGCATCTCCGGGATGGAGCTCCCATTCTCCTCTCACAAAGCCATTTGAAATTTCTGTTAAGTACTTATCAGGTCTCCTTGAAGTAAGTAAAAATAGTAAGTGACTATAACAACTAGAATTACAACTCCCAAAGAAGAGCTATTTACTATGTATTGTAGTATTGATTGATTGATCACTTCCTTTGTGACAGGCACAATGTTAAGTGAATTATATGTATCACTATATTAAATGCAGATGATTATTCAGCATTCATATGAGTCCTCATAATGGTTAAATGTTTTAGTGATTTTTATTAATAGATAGGTAAGATCACTTTCAGAATGCACTCATTTTCAAGAAAAATAGACTAAGGCTTACATTCAAATCCTCTCATTAGGGTAATTTATTCACTTATGTTATTTGTCCTTTTTATATTTATGAAATACAACACGTATGTGGAGAAAACATAAATATATAGTTCAGGTGTCACATAGTGAATCACTCCTGATCTAAAAATAGCACATAGCCAGCACCTTGGGAATGTTTGTGATATGCTTTTCGATCTTTACTCCTCTCCTGAAAGGTAGTTGTTACTTTGAGTTTTATGGTAAACCCTTATTTACATTTCTTGGTAGTCTACCGCTTAATTATGTGTTCATATTTACAACAATTCCTGATTTTTAAAATTCAGTAAAATGGAATCATGGCTGCTTTCTTTCATCATTATGCTTAGGAGAGTTATTCATTCTGCTGCCTGTAGGTAGAGTTAGTTTAATTTGTTTTTCTCTACTATTCAGCACTACAATATTGAAGGACATTTGGATTTTCTTATTCTTTTTTTTTTTTTAAGATTTTATTTATTTATTTGACAGACAGAGATCACAAGTAGGCAGAGAGGCAGGCAGAGAGAGAGAAGGAGGCAGGCTCCCCACTGAGCAGAGAGCCCGATGCGGGGCTCCATCCCAGGACCCTGAGATCATGACCTGAGCTGAAGGCAGAGGCTTTAACCCACTGAGCCACCCAGGCGCCCGTGGATTTTCTTACTCTAATTTAGAACAATTTTGGATACTGCTTCAGTGAATATTCTCATCTCTTAGTGAACAGACTTTTTGATATTTTCCTTTCTAAATATTGTTGAATATATGGAAATTTATTATTTTTTTAATATTAACCATAAACCCAGCAATCCTTGTCTACAAAATCAAAGTAAAGGCCTTTAATTTTTCACCTTTTCATCATGCTGTTTATGGTAGTTTTTTCAATTAAAGAAAAATTAGATTAAGGAAGTTTCCTTCTAGTCCTATTTTGCTAAGTGGTTTTTTTTTTTTTTTAAATCATAGATGTATAGTGCTTTTTCTGTATGTTTTAAGATAGACATGATTTTTCTTGTGTATCCTATTAAGGTGGTGGATGCAGTGGATCCATTTCAAAATGTTAAGCAACCTTGCATTTCTGGGAGAATTCAACTTAGATTATGACATATGATTCCTTTATGTATTAAGAGATTTGATTTATTAATGTTTTTAGAATTCTTCTAATTTTCTAATGCAGAGGATGCTTTTAGAATTATTGCATGTCTTTTTTCTCATAAAACTTTATTTATTATTTATTTATGAATGAATGAGGGAGAGTGCCCCATGCACCAGAGAGAGTGCACTGTGCACAATCAAGGGGAGTGGCAGGCAGAGTCCCTATTGAGCAGGGAGCCCCATGGTGGAGCTTGATCCCAGGATCTTGGGATTATGATCTAAGCCCAAGCCAGATGCTTAAGTGATTGAGCCACCCAGGCGCCCCTTTTTGTCAGGTTTTAATGTCAAAATTAGCCCACCATCTATATATAAATTTTTTGTACCTTTTTTTCCCTTTAGAATAGTTGATTTGAATTGGTGGTATTTCTTCCTTAAATGTTTAGTAGAATTCGATGATGAAGCAGTCAGACCTGGAGTTTTCTTTTGGAGAAGATTGTAAATGAATGAATGAAATGAATTTAAATCTAGAATTTTGAGAGTTTTAATTTTTTGCATCAGTAAATTATGTTTTTCTAGAATTTTATGTAAATTTTTGAATTCATAGCTCTAAAATTATCCATCCGTCAGCTCATTCTTTAAATATATGTCAGATATACAATGAGGTCCCGTTTCATTCCAGGTATTAATTATTCCTTCCCTCTAGTTTTCTTGATTAGTCTTACGGGTAGATTTATGTTTTATTGTTATCATTCTTTTCAAAAGAATGAATTTTGGTATTGTTGGTCCTCCCTTTAAAAGTTTTTCACCGTTTTATTAGTTTCTGCTTATGCTTATTTCTTTCTCCTTTGGGTTTAAAATATGGCTCTTTTTCTGAAAATCTTTTTAATTTAAAAAAAGGATTTATTTATTTATTTATTCCGGGGGGGCGGGCCTCAGAGAGAAAGAGAGGGAGCGAGCTAGCTCCCAAGCAGACTCTGTGCTGGGGGTGGAGCCCAGCGTAAAACTCAGTCTCAGAATCCTGAGATCACAACCTGAGGGAAAACCAGGAGTTGGTCGCTTAAACAACTGGGCCACCCAGGTGCCCCTGTTTTTTCCAATATTTTAAGATGGAGTCTTATTTCACTGATTTTTTTTTTAAAGCTTTTTAAAGTATTTTTAGCTGTCATTACTTCTAATAAGCATGACCTTAACGTTATTTCACACATTATGGTGTGTTCCATTTTTATCACTTAGGGCACTATAGTTTTAATATGATGTAATAAATATAGCAATGATAGAACTGTGCACAGTTCTGTAAGAGAAGAGCTTCACCAGGACTCCTCCCAGCCTTGCATTTCTGCATGCAGTCTGCCGAGGCAGGGCTTAATCATAGCTGATCTAAGTCTTGAAAAAGTTCCCGTGATCCTTCTGGAACATGAGAACATGAGGCTTGCGAGGAACTGCTACGAGACTGTACCTTATTTGCTTTGCTCTCTATAGGGATGACTGCATTGTGCTTGTTTCTTCTTGCTTCCTGGGTTCTGATGAGTGGGCTCTCTGCCTCCGTTCCCTTAGGGAACAGCCACAGGCCATGAGCACTGAGCTGCCGCGGGGCCTGAGCTCTGCCACAGCGGAGCGCCCTGCTATCTGCATTGCTGTTGTCAGGCGCCTCTGTTTCAGTGTTCCCAGTGTAAGGACTGGGAGCTGACACCTTTGGCTACTCTTGCTTTTGCTATTTTTATGTGACTAATACACTGTCTGACTCTAAAAACAGCTCATTGTTTCCTTATTGACCAAATCCGTCAGCATTGCTTGTCTTGAACTTTCAGTGATAGCCAAGTTTGGATGATAGTCAGAGGTTGGAATCTTTTAACTATTAGGATGTCAGGAAAGTGTCTTAGAGGAGGCGGTGTACAGATTTTGAAAGATGAATGAACTGATTGATAGTGATGGGCATTCTAGACATGGGATGTTTTGACCAACTTGTATCGATAACTTCCTATTCCTTTTCATGCTGCACACCTGCTTGTGGTCCAGCCATCTACCTACCACCAGATCATCCTGTAAAAACAGAAACCTTTCAGTCCAAACTTTTTCAAGTGCATATGGCTCTTTGTAATCTTGGATTTTGAATCTTACATCTGTTTTAATTTTTTCCCACATCTCTGAAGTTTTCATTTTATTTGGCTGTTTTCACTAAATAAAAAAGTCTATTTTAGGGGCACCTGGGTGGCTCAGTTGTTAAGCATCTACCTTTGGCTCAGGTCATGATCCCAGGGTCCTGGGATCAAGCCCCACATTGGGCTACCTGCTCTGCAGGGAGCCTGCTTCTCCCTCTCCCACTTCCTCTGCTGTATTTCCTCTCTTGCTGTGTCTCTCTCTGTCAAAAAAAAAAAAAAAAGTTTATTTAAAAAGTCTATTCATACACTTTCTTCTCTCTTTCAGATGGCAATCTGTACACAAAGTTTAAGATTTCACTTATTTACCTTCCTCAAGGAGGTCTTCTCTTATCTTCTAGACATATACTCTCAGTAAAGAGTAACTGACTGGTCTCTTTGGTTGTGTGTCTGCTCTAGTTTGTATGGGCCATTGTTTAATTATTAAATCAATATTTCATTGTTGATTGCTTTCATCATTAAATCATGCTTTAGGTGATATATATTCAGCTGTAAACCATGTTTCAGATGATGTTACCTAGAATTTTTCCCAAAAGTACATCTTGTTTTGTTAAAAAGATTTAAAAATCCAAGATCCTAAATACTCTTAGCTGTACTATAGAATTTAATATGAATTTTAGTGTAGCCATTTTAATAAAATTCTTTTTCTTAGATAATTATAGATACGAAAGCAGTATACACTGATAGTATATTAATTAGTTTTCCCAAACTTCAACATGTCCAGAAATGTTTGTATTTTGAGAATGGTCATGTTAGCTTAGAGATCTTACCACAGTATTTTTGGAAAAGTCAGATCCTCTAATGTATTTAAAATATAACTCAATATAAAGTACCTAATTTACAGCATTATGTGTTACGTGATTTGTCTATACTCCAGTTATAAACCTTTTGGAATCCATCTCTGTAAAGTAACTTTTATTTGTTTCAGATCAGGGGTGTGTGTGGGTCTGCCACAGCAGTGACTGAAGAAGTTAAGTGCTAACATTATATCTGGAAACTATCCCGAATGCTTTTATTTTTAAAATTGTGTAAGAG
The DNA here is from genome assembly GCF_010015895.1 of Lontra canadensis. Classification (NCBI taxonomy): domain Eukaryota; kingdom Metazoa; phylum Chordata; class Mammalia; order Carnivora; family Mustelidae; genus Lontra; species Lontra canadensis. Next base: position 7,673,071 of record NW_022631038.1, read on the forward strand.
GAGAGATTTCAGATCACACCTCATGTTTCAAATACCAGAAATTAAAATGAGTTTTCTCGGTATTAGAGAACAAAAGGTCGTCTTAGTTCTAGGTGAGAAGTCAAGGCAAACGGCAGTAATGCCATTTTAAATTCACTTGTCTTTGAGGTAATAAAAATCAACACAGCGTATTAGCTAAGGAATAGATAAAAGGTGCAATCCCTGTTTTATAATATTCCACAGTTAAGAAAAACTTGATTAACAAATCTTGATTTGGTATAAACAGAGGAGCACATTTCATGCTTTATACAATGTCTTGGGAAGAAAATCTTTTTGTCTTCACATTAAGTGACAGGAAAATAATGAGATATCTGTCAGTTTTGTCAGACATTGTGGCAGAGACCCATTAAATCTTACTTGGGTCCTTTTGCAGAGTTACATAATTAGTAAATATCTAGATTTATTTATTTTACTACTGGTTAAGTGTATTTTTTTTAAAGAATTAAGTAAGGCTTATGAAAATACATATTGAGGAACACCTGGGTAGCTCAGTGGGTTAAGCCTCTGCCTTCAGCTCAGGTCATGATCCCAGGGTCCTGGGATGGAGCCCTGTGTCGGGCGGGCTCTCTGCTCAGCGGGGAGACTGCTTCCCTCCCCCCGAGCCCCCCCCCACCTGCCACTTTGCTTACTTGTGATCTCTCTCTATCTCTCTCTCTCTGTCAAATCAATCAATCAATCAATCAATCTTAAGAAAATACACATCGAAACAAGTCATTGTTGGTCCAGATGACTTGCTGTATAGTTTCTCACTAAAGCTGATTCCTTTACAGAAGGGAGCTGTATTTCTAATGTAGGTAATTTTTGTCCAGTGAAATTTGAATGGGAATATTTGCTTTTAGTGGTTGAGAAATGAGGCTTTTAAACCAAGCATGATACATTAAGATAGGTGAATAGACCGCGATAATTAAATCCTTAAAACCAGACATACAGAATATAATTCCATGGGTCTGACAGAAAGGTCTGATTGAAAGGAGATAGTACTAAAGGCCTTGGCTTGTCCTTTACCATGTAGGCATGAAACCACAATATAGTTATTTCCAGTGACTTAGAGAATAATAAGGGCTTGGTCATTCTGGTGTCTTAGTTCTAAGATAGTCCTTTAAAGTTTTCAACTTCTAATTACGAAAAATTTCAAATCTACACATGAGGAAGGAGTAGTAGAGCAGAGTCCATCCCCTATAGTTTTTAACTCCTGGACGGTCTCATTTTATTTTTCAGACATAATATACACTTTTTTGGTTTATGAAAATTCTGACGTAGTTTACAGATCCCAAATCATCTTCAAATAAATTGCTTTTGTTCAATAAGCTGTACCTTAACATTTATGTTTTATGTTGTCTTTTTAAAGTCATCTGCTGGGGGTGCCTGGGTGACTCAGTGGGTTAGGCCTCTGCCTTTGGCTCAGGTCATGGTCCCAGGGTCCTGGGATCGAGCCCCGCATCGGGCTCTCTGCTCAGCGGGGAGCCTGCTTCCCCCTCTCTCTGCCTACTTGTGATCTCTCTCTCTCTCTGTCAAATAAATAAATAAAATCTTTAAAAAAAATAATAAAAAAAAATAAAATCATCTGCTGTACAAGCTGAAAAAAATCCTAAACTAGAAAGTAGTCTCTGTTTTACAGACAAAATGACTTACTTCAAAGGATGCTGTGATGAATCAATGCGCTCAGAGGCTTGGGAGAACGAATGAATGGAAGTACTTTTTATTGTATTGGTCAGATAACAAGTTTTTAACATTTTTTAAAAAATTATTGTTTTTTCTTAAGAGAGCCCATGAGTGGAGGAGGACGGGCAGAGGGAGAGAGAAAGAATCTTAAGCAGGCTCTACACTCAGTGCTGAGCCTAGTGCCGGACTTGATCTCCCTACTCTGAGATAATAACCTGAGCTGAAATCAAGAGGTAGTCACTCAACTGATTGAGCCACTGAAGCACCCCAGATAACAAGTAGTTTTGATTGTTTTGCCTCAAAACATATTTTTCTTTTATAATGTGTTGGCACCTATATATAGTGAACATTCCTTTTTTACTAAAATTTTATGAATTTTAAGTGATCTTTTGTCACTTTGAATTATTTTTTTTTAGTTTAAGAGTTGAAAAGTGGGGCACTCAGGGTCATGAGATCGAGCCCCTCATTGGGCTCTTCATTAAGTGTGGAATCTGCTTGAGATTCTCTCTCTCCTTTGGCTTCTGCCTCTCCCCCATCACACATGCACACTCTCTTACTCTAAAATAAATAAATCAATCTTTTTTAAAAAGTTAAAAAGTTATAAAAGTTCTTGTTCAGTCAGTGAACAAATACTTATTGAACCCCAATTTGAGGGACAATATATGATTTACACAGAAATGTTCCAAAAGGGTTTGTCACATATTTTAAAGGATTTTTTAAAATTAGGTAGAAGGACTTTTCCGTAAATTGCTGTCACCTGATTCTACTTGTCCATTCTTGTCAGTTAAGGCATATTTCTTCAGATAAGAAACATTTCTTTTGTTGTTATTGATGGAAATGTATCAAATCCTTCAGATATGTGGGAGAGTTGAGAAAAAGTTGAGAGCCAATGATTTAAATAATGAACATATTCTTAAATGTGGAATAGAAATCCAAGATTGCTCAGAGGTGGGAAAAAATACCATTTTCATTTAAATCATAATTCTGGAAAATCTACCTAACCCTGATAGTAGAGTTTTATTTTCTAATTTTTTAATTTCCTTTTCTTTTTAAAAAGATTTTATTTATTTATTTGACAGAGAAAGAGAGGTCACAAGTAGGCAGAGAGGCAGGCAGAGGGAGAGGGGGAAGCAGGCCCTCCACTGAGCAGGGAGCCCGATGTGGGGCCCAGTCCCAGGACTCTGGCATCATGACCTGAGCTGAAGGCAGACATTCAACTGCCTGAGCCACTCAGGTGCCCTATTAGAGTTTTATATAGGTAGCAATTTCTAAGTATATTTTTCCAATAAGATATTGATAAGCTCTTTTACTTAAAGGACACTGTAACATTTGAAAAATGTGTGAGCATATTCTGCATCACAGAAGTCTCCTAGGAGGATACTACACATCTTTGTTTAAATTCCAAAGGGAGAAAATTTTAAACTAACAATATTTAATTGTGGTAGCAACCTAAAATATACCATCTTAACCATTTCAAAATATGTAAACTGTAAGAATGTTACGTATACTTTATGTGGTTAGGATTCAAATCAGACAAGTTAGTAGAAAGTTACATGTTTATTTTTATATATACCACTCAGAGTAAAGCCACCATGACATTGTTTATCCTTGTTTTTCAGGTCATTACTTCTTTTTATGTGGAGCGTGGCGGAAATGCTATGTCCTTTATGGGAAAAGGTGTCACAAAGAGCACAATTCTTTGCTTGCTTCACTTATCCCATGAGATGATGGCCCAGGCCCAGAACTTGGTGAGAGCACTGAAGGCTGCTGTCTTCTGAACACATGCTTATCAAGGAGTGTGTGTGTCTCACACATTTCAAGCCTACATGAAAATGTCTCTTTGACTTTCCTTCTTAGAGAAAAATGATTTTTGACGGAGATGTTTCTTTGAAGTTGTGTATTATACAAATCTGAATTTTATTTGAAATTTTATTGAAATTTGTGTGCTCTAGAGAATTGCATTTTGTCTAAATCATGGGGAGAATAGTTTTGAAGAAAAAATAACTTTTTAGGAAGCTGAGGTTTTTTTTTTTTTTTTTTTTTTGTGGGTTTTTTTTGCCTTGTTTTTGTTAAATACCAAATGAAAGCCAAGTCTTAAGTACATTTTAACTTTGTTTTGATTTTTAAAAATTCAGTTATTTAAACTTCCTCTGTTTTAGTCTTAGAAACTTACCTAATGGGTCTTTTCCCTTTTTTTCATTCTAGGAGTGGATGTCACTTTGGTTCTTGCCTTTGGGTAGTCACAGCGAAGAGCATAGTCCTACTCAACAAGGATTGGCTTGGTTGATTCCATTATGGGTTGATCGAGACCCGGAGGTCAGTGTGAAGGAAAAAAAAATTTGTTATATTAAAAACAAATGAAACAAAATAATATATGCATATACGTGAATTCATATTTTCCAAACTGAGATTATTTTGGTGACTATATCTTAAGCTGTTTACTCCCTATCTTAGTTTGGGCTGCCATAACACATAACATAGGTGACTTGGAACGCAGAAATTTATTTCCTCATAGTTCTAGAGGCTGGAAATTAGAGATTAAGGTGTCACCATGTTTGGGTTCTGGTGAGGCCTGTCCTTTCTGGCTTTCAGATAGCTGCCTTCCTCACTGTATACTCAGTGACCTTTCCTTTCTTTCTCCTCTTAAAAGGCCATCAATCCTATCAGATTAGGACCCTACCTTTAAGACCTCATTTAACCTTAATTACCTCCTAAAAGCTCTGTCATCAAATTTATGTACATTGTGGGTAGGGCTTACATACTGATTTAGAGGGGGATACAGTTCAGTTCATAGCAGACCCTTCTCAGTGAAATTCATTAAAGTATAGATTAAAAATAGAAAAAGAGAAAGGATCATAGAATCTTTCATGTTTAGAAAGAACAGTGAAAAATTAATGGAGAAGCCTAGCCATTTTCAACAAGTTTAGAAGGAGAGCTGCTAAATGACGTTTGTGTGTCAATTTAATAAAATAATACCATTGCAATACAAAATTTTATATTAATAAAATTTCCAGTTTTAGCCATTTGTCCACTTACCTCTTTTCTTAAAAACCTCTTTATTGAGGTATGATTGACATACAAAAAGCTATACGCATTTAATGTGTACAGATTCAGGAATTTGGAGATAAGTGAACACCCTGAAATCATTACCACAATCGGTGTTATAAACATATCCTTCACCTACAAAAGTGGACTCCTGTCCTCTATATTGTTTATTTTTATGATCAGAACACTGAACTTAAGATTCATCCTCTTAGCAAATATTTAAGTATATAATACAGTACTGTTAACTATGGGCAACATCCATTAATTTCAAGCAAGCAATGATTATATTCTATTCCACTAAAAACCTTGATTTTTAGAAACACTATTTGATCTGATGTAGAGGTTCCATTCTTTATACATATTGGACTTGGACTTGTTGCTTGACCATGTTATGACTACGTTATTTTTTGTTACCCTGTAGCTATCAGTGAAACTATTTTAGAATCAGAATTCAGAAGTGAACCAAAATGCATAGCTTGAGCAGCAGTGGAACTATGGTAAACATATACCTCATCAATCTTATTTGAAACATTTTTCTTTTACAGTAATTTTAGAGAAAATACTAAATGCTTTATAAAAAGATAGTTTTTTTTTTTAAGAAATTTCAAAAAAGTAAAGTCATGTAGAACACTAATAACTTAAGGATGGTGGAACAAAATAATAGATAACCTCTTTAAAAGTGAGGAATAAACAGGAATCATGTTCATAAAATGTATGTAAGCACCTGATGCTTTCTCTTGAAAGAGGTTTGTGAGCTATAATTTTTATTCTTATTTATGCCTGGTTTTGATTTTCTATGACATCTGCTTTTTTGAATTGTGGAATATGATTTTTATTCATGCATAAATTTATAGGGCACTATTTCCTGTAAGTGCCTTTTATAACTTAGGATCGTCAGTGTTTTAAAAGTATGATGTCTTATGTAAAATTAAGAATTCATGTTAGGGAATTGGATTCTTTGATTTGACAACTTTCCTTTCATCTGAACAGGTGAGGTTCACTTCGCTGGGATTAGGATCAGCACTGACCACCCTTGAAACTGGCTGTATGGCTTTGGCAAACAGTTGTCAAAACATTTCTGGTGGGCTCTGGGGAACGGTGGTGAACATTCTTCTGGATCAGTCGGAGTGTAGTATGGTGCGCCGGGAGGTACGTGTGTCTTTAGCACCACCTCCCCGTTCAGCCGCAGAGATTTGTTACGATGGTCTTTATAAACTGTACCCTCTGTTCAGCACTGTGGGCTGATCACCCACCGTGATCTTTTCTGCCTGCAGAAACACCCGAATGAAATGCTATCAGAGAATAAAAAAGATACTAATTCACAGTAAATACTGGAGTCCTTTATTTTGATAAGATCAAAGCTGAATTTGCTGTATTTCATACAAACTCTTCTATATTATTACACATTGAAAAGTAGTTCACAGAAAAAAAATTACTTTTCTGTTACCTCAGTGTGTAAGTAATATCTATAAAGCTTAAATTGGATGCATGACTATCACAATACTTTGTAGTAGTTACATGACCTAAGAGGAAAAATAAACCCTGTTTTAATTCTTTCTAAATAATTTGTGTTTTTTTGTCATTGCTGCTTTGAAATGGTGATTAATGCCAATATTTTTAAAAATAGTAATGAAACAGTGATTAGAGGCTTATGGAGGAAACAGGAGCTCCAGGGCCCACAATTTGCTGGTTCTCTGTTCCAAAATCCAAATGCTGTAGTTTTCTTGTTACTTATTTTTTAATGGTAATGCTTAAACTTTAGCTTCCTCTTGATTTACCAACTTTAAAGACATCTGTTGACTTAACAGTTAAGGTGGTTGAAAATTTCTTGGGTCCCCTCTGTTAGCCCTGTTATTCACCCTCATATCGTCATCTTCACTATATAGATGATCAGTGTTCATACCACTAGGATTATTCAATTTGACCATCTTCGGGACGTAGAAGATAAAGTTGGATATTTGTGGTTTGTATTTCTAGTTAGCCCTCTTACTGAGAGGAGCTTGGATGAGAGGGAAAAGGGGGGAGAGAGAGAGAGAACGGGGTACATGTGTATGTGGAATAATAGAAACATGAAAGTGTATTTCTTAACTGCTGTCACAACAGTTTATATTTTATAGATCATTTTTTGGAAAAGTAAAATTCTGAAATAGGAGTGAGCTCAGTAATTCTCATAGTGATGTCTCAGCATGTATTGTTGCCCAGTCATATGTTTTTTATTATGAGATTTCAATATATTGGTTATTTTGGAGATGACAACAAGGTGGCAGTATTGACATTTTCTTTTTTTTTTTTTTTTCTAGGCTGCATTTATTCTTCAGAATCTCCTTGTAATTCCAATGCCTTCAGTAATTTTAAAGGATTACACTTGGCAGGTGGGTGACTTTAAACAATTATCAAGCTAGTAGATATTTGAGATTAATTGGTGATAGAGTAGGCATATATAAATATATATCTCATTACTAAAGAAACTATGGCAACAATATCCTTATAAGAGTATATAGAAAAGAAATTTTTTAAAAGATTTTCTTTATTTATTTGGCAGAGAGAGAGAGATCACAAATAGGGAGAGAGGGGGAAACAGGCTCCCTGCTAACCAGAGAGCCCGATGCGGGGCTTGATCCCAGGACCCTGAGATCGTGACCTGAGCTGAAGGCAGAGGCTTAACCCATTGAGCCACCCATGTACCCATGAATATAGAACTTTTCTTATAGTTTATCAGATTTACAAATTTTTCTCTGTAATGTTAAAGGTAATTTTGATCAGAAATAATAGCTAACATTGTGTTTACTATGTATGGAAATAATAGTTAATGCAGTTTATTATGCAGTCTTCTAGGAGCTTAACAATATTTAACTTAATATTTAACTTGTATAATTGGTTGAATTCTGAACTACCAGTCATTTTCATTTTGTAGATTAAGGAACTTTAGCACACGGTTTAAATAGATTTGCCCTAAATCACACCTTTGCTTTGAATCCAGCTAGTCTCTCTTTTCCACTCATTATACTGCCTCTCTAATTTAATAATAATACATAAATTTGTTTGTGGTTAAGAATGCATTAATGTTAACATCTTTTTTCCTTTTTCTGGGTTAGTGCAGTTAAGGTCATAATTTATCTTTCTTTGGTTTTTACTGGATTAATTTTTTGTTTTGAAAATCAAGTCCAGTGGTACCTAACTTTTTTTATAGCTTCCTGCTTTTTTAGATGATTTGGAGAATAGAAAAGTGTTGCCACTGGGGAGATAAGAGATGCGCTTTCTCTCTGTATATTTATCAGTTATATTGCTACATCTCACTCTCCAGGATCCTAGACAAATCCAAGGTTTCTTTCCCTTTTTCCACTAGAATGTATCTTTGGAGGAATTGCTAAATTCACTTGAGCCTGCTGTGAGGGCAGCTCTCCAGGCAGGGACCTGAAGCCTGGATCCAGGTCAAGGCCCACATCTCATTTTACTCTCGGAAGGCCGTTTTCCATAGCTGATGTACCAGCTTAACCCTGCTAGTTACCGAGTATCCTGGCCACTTTTCTACTTGTTTCTCTAATTTGTTTAACATTGTCTTCTGATAGTGGTTGATTATCCGTAGTCTGTACTGTAATAAAATCATAGGAGACAAAACTGGAAGGAATATACAGGATTAATATTTATGTTAATAGTGTAGTAGTTTGATTTTTGTCATCCAGTAACTAGATTTTAAAATGTGTTTTTTTTGGCTCAAATACAAATCATCTCTAGTCCCATTGTTAAACTAGTGACACTTGTGTTTTATATGCTTGGTAATATAATGCCAATGAATTTTTTATTGTTGAAATATAATATAAAAGCAAGAGTAATACTACTTCTGGGTTCTATTAAAGTTTTTGGGACATTTTATTAAAATATAGACGCATATATAGATGTTCCTGTTTTTCTCTTGCAAGTTCAATACCGTACAGTTTGTTTTTGTTGCTAATGACCTGCTTACTGCAGCTTTTGGTTTTTTTATTCTCCATTTCTTTATCACAGAATTAATTTTCTACTAAAATGTTGAAAATAGTGCTTTATTTATTTTTTTTAAAGATTTAATTTATTTGACAGAGAGAGAGCGAGCAAGAGAAAGGGATCACAAGTAGGCAGGGTGGCGGGCAGAGGGAGAGGGAGAAGCAGGCTCCCGGCTGAGCAGGGAGCCCAATGTGGGGCTCCATCCCAGGGCCCTGGGATCATGACTTGAGCCGAAGGCAGATGTAACTGACTGAACCAACTAGACGCCCCAAAAATAGTGCTTTAACTGAGCTTTTGGAGTCTTTTGCCTTGCTTATTATGGCTAGGATAAAACATTTTGAGAGCTGCTCTGATTCAAAATAGTATTTGATGATTAAACTTTTGCTAGTCTTACGCAAAATTAGAAAAACAAGCTTAATTGTTTTTTGCGTTTTTAATAAACTCAGATTTTCTTCCTCTCACTCTTTTTTTGATCTTTTTTTTGGTCATTATTTTTCTTTAAAGATTTTATTTATTTATTTGACAGGCAGAGATCACATTTAGGCAGAGAGGCAGGTAGGGGGATGGGGGCGATACAGGCTCCCTGCTGAGCAGAGAGCCTGATATGGGGCTCAATCCCAGGAACCTGGGATCATGACATGAGCTGAAGGCAGAGGCTTAACCCACTGAACCACCCAGCACCCCTGTTTATGGTAACTGTCCTTATTTAGCACCATAAAGAGCTGATAGTCTCATATTTGTCCCCCCCTCCCTTTTTTTTTTTTAAGTTTAGTGGTACTTTAAATGCCAAAGTGAAAACAGCTGTTCCAAGAAGGGAGAAAAATAGTCTTCAAATACTTCGATGGAATTTTATAATCTCCAAGAGGTTGTGGCCTTTGCCAGTTTATTACATCTAGAAAGAATGTGCTACAAATCCAGTATTCTAAAACCAGAACTGTCTTTGGTAGAATGATGAATAATAAACTTATTCAAAAAAATGTCTTAGGGTACCTGGGTGGCTCAGTGGGTTAAGCCTCTGCCTTCAGCTCAGGTCCAGATCTCGGGCTCTCCGCTCAGCGGGAGCCTGTTTCCCTCCGCTCTCTGCCTGTCTCCATGCCTACTTGTGACCTCTCTCTGTCAAATAAATAAATAAAATCTTTTTAAAAAGTTTTATTTGCTTGTCTTTATATATATTTCACAGTATTTTGAGGATAGAGCAGGAAGTAGCACCAGTATCTAGAAGCATTGTAAATATGTTATTTTGATTGAGGTAGGTATTTCATTAATTATGTTTTACAAAGAGAACTGCTTTTACTGCTTTCCACTTTGTTTTGATACCTGAAGTCCAAGTTGATATTCTCTGTACTGTTGTTCCACTGGGCATTCTGCAGTGTTCTTTTTGTGATTACTGCCCCTTCCCAAATTCTTTCCCTGCATACCCAGAATAAATTCCTATTTCATGTCAGTATCTGGAATTGTTGTACTTCTGAGTGGTAATAATTCATATGTACAAATAATGTAACTGGTTGGTTTTCCTTTTATTGCTGAGTGCTAGAAAGTTTAGAGCCTTCCCATCCAATGTGGCTTATCTGGTATATATGTTTTTTGGCTTTATTCCTGGTTCTGTATTTTCATACCCTTCTTTTTCTTTCTTTCATCCCTGTTACACTTTTACTATCATGTTATAATTTACCTTTCTTTGTAGTAGGCCTTTAATCTTTTCTGGAACAAGATGAAGCATAAATCACTTAAAACATTTTAATTTTAAAAAGTATTTATTAAAAAATACTCTCAGCAAACCATATAATCCATTTTAATTCCCTCTAATCAGAGCATTTAATATCTATATCAATAATTTAGGTTCTTTTTCATATATTAACTTTATTGCCTTGCCCACTTTTTTTTTTTAAGATTTTATTTTATTTAATTTGAGAGAGAGTGTGAGAGAGATAGAGGGGGAAAACACAGAGGGAGAGTGAGAGGGAGAAGCCTATATGACCTGAGCCATAGGCAGACACTTAACCAACTGAGCCACTCAGAAGCCCCTGCCTTGCCTTACTTCTTACCACTTAACTTAATCTGTCTGTGTAGAATGTATGTGACCGTATTTTTCATATATTTTTTAAATGTTTCTCTCAGCCCCCGCCCCAGACATGATAGTGATTCATTAGTCTTTGCTAGTACATAATGATATTGCTAAATAAATAAAGTTAAAAATCAGGTCTTAAGTTTTGTAGCGTGATTCCCCACTTACTGTTGCATGGATACAGAAATGTAGTGTATATGGGCAGTGACCAGGAGCCGGAGAAGAAAAGGGGCCTGACTTCAGTGCAGTTTTACTCAGCACCCAACACCTTCATTCGGGCCCTGAAACCCTGGCTCCTGCTGCAATGAGAACTCAGTTTTTGGTGCATCAGGCCTGGTGTGCATCATAGCACTGTTTTTTGTTTTTTCAAAGATTTGTTTATTAAAGAGAGAGCACGTGCCCACATGTGTAGGGGGAGGGGCAGTGGGAGAGGAAGAGAGGTAGAATCCTCCAGCAGATGGCCCGTTGAACACAGAGCTGGACACCGGGCTCTGTTGCAGGATCCTGTGTTGATGACCTGAGCTGAAATCAAGAGCTGGCGGCTCAACCAACTGAGCCAGGCAGGCACCCCTCAAGGTACTGTTTTTTAAGAGTAGTGCCTATGAATACTGGTCTTCCCTTCTTCAAGGCTACAGCCTGCTCAGGCAGAGAAAACAGAATCATTGTCCTTCAGCCTTCAAACTGTCCTGCTCCTAGCTCTCCATTGTCTTGTAAACCAGGTCTCTACAGAGTGACTTGGATTTTAGTACTCTTGTGTGGGGAAGATTCTGTTGCTGGGTTTAGTTTGAGAACCATTATCACAAATCCATATCCCTGCAACTTTAATAACCAGGATGGGATTTTAGAGTTGATTATAACAAATGTATTGACTCGATAGGGATTATCAATGTAGTTTGTTTGACTTCATTTGTGTAAATGTTTGTTGAGCACTTCAGTTTTGGGGGGTTCACATGTACCTAATCAGATTTAATTCTCCAGGGCTTATGGCCTATGGGAGAGACCAAACATATACCCAGGGAACATTGCTATAATATTTTATGTAGAATCATGGCAACTTATGCATAATTTTTATAATATTAAAGTTGTTCTTTCCACTTGAATATTATCACACATTTAAATGTAAAGGTAATTTCATGCACTTAAGTATAGTGAGTTGTCAGTTTGTGGTGTAAGTACACTTGTTTATGCTTTAGTTCCTTTCCACATTTTGATATGACTTTGAATTGTCTATATGTATTTTATTTTTTTTAATTTATTTTGAAAAAAATTAGTCTTCTGTAAAAGTTGCAGAAACAGTAACAGTTTTTGTATACCTTTTACCCAGACTTTCCATATGTTACAGTTATACCAAGTTTGCCTTAGCTCTCTCTGCTAGTGTCTTTTCTCTGAACTGTTGAGAGTTGCAGGCATAATTCTTCTTTTTTCCCTAAATACTTAAGTGTGAATTTCCTAAAAATGAGGACATTCTCATATAAAATTATCGTAGTAATTATTAAAGTTAGGTAATTATTCAAATATTCCCAGTTGTCTTACTATTGTCCTTCATAGGAAAGAAATAAATAACGCCACCCTAGTAAAGATCTAGGATCAGAAATACATGTTACAGACAGTTGTCATATCCATTTTGTTTCTTTCTTCTAAAATAGTTCCTGAATCTTTAACATTTATGACCTTAGCATTTTTGAAGAGTACAGGCTGTTTAGTTTTTGTAATATTCTTTCATTAACTTTATCTGCTCTTATGATTAGATTCAAGTTATACATTTTTTGCCCAAAAGCGTATAATTGATGTATTCTTGTTAGTACATTGTATCAGGAGACAGGATCATCTCTTTGTCCCATTAGTGGGGATACTGACTTTGCTTACGTGGTTAAGGTAAAGTCTGCTTGTTTCCTTTGTGTGGAATTACAGTTGTAACTTTTGCGGGAAGACACTCTGAGATTGTATTAATACCTGTTTCTCATCAACTTTCTTCCTCTAGTTTTAGCTTCCATTTGTGATTCTTGTCTGAATTCTTGTGATTCTTGTCTTGTCTGAAACAATGGTTGCCAGATAGTGACTTTCTAATTCTGTCCTTCTTTCTACATTTATTACATTTTCCTGTTAGAAAGAGCTTTCATTTCTTCCCCCTTTATTTGTTTACTTCATTTATTAATTTATTTGTCTTATGAGTTACAGCCTGTTTCTATCCTTATTTATTTAGATATTCAAATTGTTCCAGATTTGACTAGGTGGAGCCCCCCCATGAAGAATAGTTTGTCCCTTTAATGTGTTTTCTTCAGTCTTTGAGCACTTCCCTATTTTCTGGTGTAGCAAGCAGCCCTAGCCCGGAATCAGACATTTGCTTAGAGAGCCCTGATCTTTTAATGGAGAATGGTATTTAGAAATGAGATCTGGGTTCTAAATATGTTCATTGTTTCTGAGCAGGGGGAAGGAGTCATTGCTTCCATGTATTCATAGTGGACACAGCTGGAAACTCTCTGAGTGTGTGTTTATGTGTGTGCTTTAGATGGATAGCTGACTCATTTATAGTTACAGTATGTATCATTTCCGTATTTGATGTGATAACTACCAGTACATGTTTTTCATCTTTTAAGGTGTTCCTCATGAATCATTATGAGTATTAATTTCATAAAACAATAAATACTTGGTGTCAGAGAAGCAATATCATTTTATCTATATTCATAATTTATATGTAGTTAGGGATTTCTTATGTAACTAGGGTCATTTTTCCCTGTCTTTGCATTTTATTAGAGGAATTTTTTCTATCTGTTACATATCAAAATAATTCTTTTTTCAACTTGAAAATATTCTTCAGTCTTTTTTTTTTTTTTTTTTTTTAAAAGTTTAAGTAATATTTACACTCAGCATGGGGCTCGAACCTACAACCCTAAGGTTGAGAGTTGTGTGCTCACCTGCTAAACCAGCCAGGTGCCCCTATTCTCTGCTCTTAAATGTGATTTTTATTTTGCTTCTCTTTTGCTTCCTTTTGAACCACAGCTTAATGGGTATATTAGTACTGGGATACCAGGAGTAAAATATATGTTTTTAAATTAATATTATAGCTTATTGCATCCTTGAGAACAATGTTTTCAAATTGGAGTGTTTTATGACATAATTAATTTGCTGTTTTCAATGCACACTTATTATCATACCTGGTGATTTGAAGAATTTTCTTCCTTTGCATACTGTCTTTCTCAGCTCTCCCTGGCCGTTTTGCAGATGATCTGGCAGCCCTAGCACTCACCTGAGGGCAAGTCTGGTAGGGATGAAGACGTGCTGGGACAGAGCAGTGAGACCATGCTGATTTCCCCACTATGCCAGAAGACAGCCCCATCAATTACTGATGGATCTGTAGAGCGAAGCCTTATGCATGCATAAAAAGCTTCATTGTTCTGGACCTTCTACTATTAGTCATCTGTGGAAAGCCTGAGTCAGATCATTTTTTGTACACATGCTAGGCTTGGCCCTACTGCCCTGGGGAAAGCTCTATTGCTAACATGCCATTGCTACTAGGAAGCTTTGGCAGGTGGAGAATGGGGACCCAGGCTTAATGCTTAGGTAAAATAAATTGAATTAAAAAAATGGTGTAATAGGTACATATTCCAGATTTGATCTTCTTTGAGAACTTAAAAACATCTTGAATGAATTGTTTGAATTTTTAGAAGAATGTTTTAAAAAATAATATGTACAGTTAAAACAACCATTAGGGCTTATAATGAAATTTACTGCATCTCTTCATTCACAGAGACAGCTTTACCTCCTACTGATTTTAATTCTTCAGGTAGTTGCTTTCATATCTCTAAATAGTAGTTTGCAATAGTGTTTGTTCCTTTACTGTGTTGATACGCAGGAGTTAGCTCATTTAAGTAATGTCCTGCCAATTTAGTTCTGTTACCAAACTTAGTTTCTCCACCTGCTCTTTCTGATCTTGTTACCTGTGGATAATATCTCTATCCCCACCATTTAGAAGGTAAGGAAGTTGTGGATAGGATGTCCCTATCCTTTCACTTCTGCTGATATTTGTCAGTTTTATCTTTTACTTTGTGAATGTTGATGACATTTACATTCTCTTCTGCAACCTTGATTTATCTATAAATGGATTCTAAAAATTGAAAACTAGTAATTTACTACACAGCCACTTATGGGGCTGTGGTTATACTTCTGTATCTCTTCATCTAGGGTTGTGATTTCTCTGGTGCTCAGAAGAAACGTTTTCTGATATTTATATATATATTGTATGTATACAAACATAGGTGTTTATGTATGTGTATAATTAAAAAAAAGTGGTTTGGGTGATTTTTTTCCTATGGAGTGTCTATCTAATTTTTTTTTAAATTGTGAGTCTATATTGTATCTAATGTTTTTTTAAACTCTTAGTCATCCTTTTTTTTTTTTTTTTTTAGGTAGGATCCTTTCTTGAAGAGAAAGGATCTTCAAAATTATCATACTCCTACCTAAAAACAAGTGCATGAGCAAGAAACTTGATGAGTTCTTGTGGTTTTGAAAATGTATTTAAATTGTATTCCAATAATTTGGATAGCTAACAGATAGGTTGAAATCATTCCTTACAGGAATTTTGCTCCATTGTTTTCTAACATCCTATACTGCTGATGAGAAATTGGACGCCCAGCTGGCTTTTTTACCTCTTTATGGCCAACTTTTTCATTTATCATCCTCTCTTTATCTTTGATGTCCTAGAATTTTATGGTTTTGTATCTTTTTTCATTGTTCTTGCTTGACACTCATTAAGCTTCTTAATTTGAAGACATAGATGTGTCGTATCTTTTGGCTCTACATGTATTTTCATTTTTATTTATTTTATTTTTTTAAAGATTCATTTATTTTAGCGCTCATGCAAGAGAAAGTACGCATGCTTGTGCGCAAGCTGGGGGAGGGACAGAGAGGAAGAGAGAATCCTCAAGTGGACTCCTGCTGAACATGCAGCCTTACTCGGGGCTTGATCCCAGGACTCTAGATCATGACCTGAGCAGAAGTCAAGAGTCGGTTGTTTAACTGACTGAGCCACCATGCACCCCTATATTTATTTATTTTAAAAATGACTTTTCTTTTTCCTTTGTTCTATCATTGCACATATCGTATGAGTCCCATATTAAGTCCCTTGAATTGATTTCATTTCCTTTTATAGTTTTACCTCTTAGTCTTTTTTTTTCTGGGATATTAATCCTTCGTTCATATCAGAATTAATTTAACGTATTCAATCTTGGTAGGCTGAAATATTTTCACACTGATTTATAGGCAAAGAAAACAGTTGTTTTTTTTTTTTTTAAAGATTTTATTATTTATTTGAGAGAGAGAGAGCGCGCAGGCAGGGGGGCAGGGTGGGGGAAAGATCTTGAGCGGACTCCATGCTGAGTATGGAGCCCAGCACAGGCTCCATCCTACCACCCTGAGATCATGACTTCAGCCAAAACCAAGAGTCTGACACTTAACTCACTGAGCTACCCAGGGGCTCCTTTTTCTTTCTTTCTTTTTTTTTTTTTTAAGTTTTTATTTAAGTAATCTCTACAGCCAACATGGGGCTCAAATTCACAACCCCAAGATCAAAAGTTGTATGTTCTTCTGACTGAGCCAGCCAGGCACCACCCCTGCCCCCCCCCCACCAGAAACAGGTTCTGAAACCTTACTAAATAGATGGAATTTTAAAGTTAACATCTCCAAAAAAATAAATAAATAAATAAAGTTAACATCTCTTATTATGACTTATTTTGTATCATTATTTTCTAAATGTTTTCTTTCTATATTCATAAGGACTAGAGAAAAAAATGAATTTTAAAAATATAAATATTCCTTAACTTACAATGGGGTTCTGTCCCAGTAAACTCACTGTTAAATTAAAAATATTATAAGTTGAAAATACATTTAATATGCTTATTGAATATCAGAGATTTGCCATGCCTACCTTAAATGTTCTCAGAACGCTTACATTAGCCTGCAGTTGGGCAAAATCATCTACACAAAGTCTGTTTGATAAAAAGTGTTGAATATCTCCTATAGTTTATTGAATATTATAATGAAAGTGAAAAACAGAATGGTCGCTTACCCTTGTGATCACTGGCTAACTAGGAGCTGTGGCTGGCTACTGCTGCCCAGCATCATGAGAATACGTTACTGCATATCACCAGCCGGGGAAGAGATCAAAATTCAAAGTCTGAAATAGTTTTTACTGAACACATATCACTTTGCTCCATTATAAAGTGGAAAATTGTAGGTTGAACCATTGTAAGTCAGGGACTATCTGTGTACTAACTGAAGGGTAAATGGGATTATGTTAATGATTCTTTATCACTAAGGGAATTATGTATACTTGTAGAGTCGTTACTCCAATTCTACATCCCTTATGTATAATTTCTCCCTTACGGTGGAAATACGTATAACTGAAGAAAAGGTAGATTTTACTTATTTATTTATTTACTCATTCATTCATTTATTATTTTTTAAAAGATTTTACTTATTAGCGGGGGGAGGAGCTGAAAGGAGAGGGACAAGCATACTCTCCAGAGTGTGGAGTCCGACATGGGGCTTGATCTCACAACTCTGAGATCTTGACCTGAGCCAAAATCAAGAGTCAGACACTTAACCAACTGAGCCACCAAGGCACCCCAAAAAGGTGGATTTTAGAAGACAGCGAGTCTGTAATATACCTTTCCTTCTAGCAGTTGGTATAACCTTCAGCCTCAGCAGACCTTTACAGAATAAAGAGTAAATTTAATGAGTAGATTTAATGAGAGCTCTTGAAGGGTTTGTTTTTGAGATTTATATAGCCTATATTCTTTCACCTATTTTTATTAAACCTTCATGAATTGTAAGACTGCAGTGTAACTCATCTAGGAAGATAAGTATGTTTTTTTTATAGGTATAATTTTGCAAAAGTAAAAATTTTATGCGGTCTATAACAAAATTTAAAAATTGTTCTGGGCATCATTATGAAATATATTTAAAAAGGTAGTATTTGTCCTACTTTGTTTAATCATTTTATTTTATTGGCTTATTGAAGTTTGTTAAGTAGTTGGAACTAAGCTAGTAAACTTAGCTGAATTATTTATAATTCCCATCTTGGTTGTTAATTCCTTCTCTGAATTATTATAGTGAGGCCTTTACTTTGTGATGTTAAGCAACTATTGCAAATCTCCTATATATTTGAGATGTTTTGTACATTTAGAATGTTATAAGTTGCCTAAAAGAAGAGTTTGAAGATGTGGATGTTAGGATTGACTCTGTGGTTTTGGATGAATTATTTCCTTCCAGATCATTAAATAAGTGCATGAAAGGGCCACATTGCCTGAAACATACCATGGTTGACAAACAGCCATATGACCCTGTTCTTGTACTTTCACAAGAAAAGTTTTACCTGTTTCTTCTAGACCTCAAAATTTAAAGTTATGCAGGGAGCATCATGTGCTGGTTGCTCATTAAATAGCTTTATTTCTTATTAAATATGTAAATTGCTCTATTGATGAAGAGTAAGTTCACATTATTAGGTAGTTTTATTAGAATACAACCATAACAATTCACGACCATAAAAGGAATTTAATCATGAAGTCAGAGTTGATTATAATGACAGTATCCTGAAATGGAAATAATCTTACTGTTTTAATTTTACCTTTCATTTGTGAATTATTTTATCTTCCTGGATAGTAAGTTTTAACATCCATCTTTTCTTGGTGATGAGCAGACATGAGAAAAGGGACCCATACATAAATATCACAGTTAATGATAAACTTTGAATATGTTTTGACCATACCTTTCCTTGTGGCACTTAAATTTCTGTTTTCTGTCTTTTATATTTCTCTCTCTTATGGTCTGTTTTAAAAATCATAACTTTTTTTAATCATTTTCCAAAAACAAAAAAAATTATAAGCTAGTGACATGATTCTTTGCAAACTTTAAACGTATCCTGACTGCTTGGTTTTTGCCACTGGATATTCCAGGAAAAGTAGTGAGTGGCAGTGCAAAACACAGTTTGGAAAAAAGTGCAACGAGATTAAAATTGTATAATGGCAAATTCTTCTCAGTGTCCTGATGGAAGTGTGTGTGGGGGCATGTGTGCCTGCATGTTTCTCTTGGCAGAATTCATTCAGGGAGAAGTAATGTGGCAAACAAGTTTTATCCTTGATAGTGATGAGGCTTTCATTTTTATCTGGCATATTGATAGGTGCAAAAATAATTTGGAACATAATTACTGGATCACATTATTTCAGATATTTAAATATTTTATTCCGTGTAGGTTGAAAAATACTGCTTTTATTGTATTTGTGGCTCGAGTATGTAATTACTTGGTTGAAACTGTAGCATTTCATAGAAGCATTGTAAAGTAATGTTTATCCCTCAAGAGATAGAATAGATCAGCCTTCTGCCTTCAGAGGACTTTTAGGCAGCAAAAGCTGAGAGGATGAAATATTTGCCCTAGGTCAGGTTGCTTTGAGTGTGGAGGAACAGAGGCAGGGGGAAGGATCATGGTAGCACCTGGGTTGCATTTGATTCGATGAGAGGAATGTGGGGGCAGACAGCAGGTCTTTTTGAAGAAATTACATTATGAATCAGTTTCTCTTTCTTCTTCTCTCCCTCTTTGCTTATAGGGCCCCTGTGTCCATGATGAGGATTCTGGCCTGTCACTAACAGGAAAACCTGCCCTTCAGGCTCTTTTATATCACTGCCATTTTTATGAACATTTGAATCAGATGGTAAAACACTGTTACCTGGGACGGTGTACATTTGATTTGAATTTTTCTGCTCTTGATCGAACTTCGGAAGGCGGTGATTTAAATGGTAAGTACATTACATCTTTATTTTTGTGAGATCTAACTTTCTAAAAACTGTTGAATACCTATGTGTTTGTTACAGAATATTTGAAAAATAATGAAAGTACACAGGAAAACGCTTTTCTCTGGGCCTCACTACACAAACATGACCTTCGTTAACGACAGGGTGGATTTTCTCCAGTCTTCTCTCTCCTGTAGCGTTTGTTTGTTTTACATGATTGTGTTCATGTCTATGTACATTTTTGTTCCCTCTTTCCACTAAGCATTGCCTAAGCATTTTTCTTCATTATAAATTCTTCATGGAAACCATTTTGACATCTGATTAATGTTTTATAAGCTATTCATGCCCTTCAGTAAAGTTTTACAGTTTTTTTCTCTATTAGATGTTTTAAACTTTTCGGAATTTTCTTCCTAGGCAATCAAGAATGAGACCTTTTCCTACTAAATTTTCTAATTTGTTTTGTAATATATCAAAAAGCTATTTGCTTTTGGTATGGTACTCATTTATCAAAATATCTTGTCGAAACCTTCTTCTATCTATTTGTAGATTCTTTTGGATTTCTATGATCTTAGCATGTGTAAATACTTTTGTCTCATAATAATAACTTAATGATTTTAAAAAATAAGTTATATTTTTAAAATTAATTTTTAATAGTAATTTTTGAAAATCTTGACATAGTTTCACACTTACAGAAGAGGTGCAAGAATGCAAGAATGTTCTCAAATGTTAACATTTTACTGTATTTGTTCCCCTATGCCATGCGTATGCATATGTATGTGTTTATATGCATGTATACGTATATATATTTTTTTTTCCTGAGGTATTCTAAGAGTGAATTGCAGACATAGTTCCTTTACTCCCAGATACTTAAATGTGAGCTTCTAATTCACTTTTCTCCTCAATTCTTGAAAGAATTAAGAGGAAAACGACATTTGATGAAGATTTTGAACATTTTTTTTTTAAAGAGGAAGAGAGAGAGAGATGGGGAGGAGGGGGCGTAGAAGAGAGAGAGAGAGAGAGAGAGAGAGAGAGAGAATCTGAAGCAGGCTCCACACCCAGTACAGAGCCTGATGTGGGCTTTCATTTCCTCACCCTGAGATTATGACCTGAGCTGAAATGAGAGTCAGACGCTTAACCAACTGAGCCATCCAGGCACCCCAGAAATTTCTGAAATTTTAAATAAATGTCCTTATTAGGAAAGTGACCTATTTCATTGTTTGGATTTCTCTGGGTCAGTGTTACTCAAAGCATGGCTCTTGAACCAACATCATTCAAATCTTTTGTGAACGTGTCAAATGCAAAATTACGACTCTCACCCTGATTTGGGGGAGTAGAATCTCTGGGAATAGGACCCAGGACATTTCTTTAACAAGCGTTTCATGCTTCTTAGACACATTAAAGATTGGGAGCTTGTGGTCTTGATAAATTGTATTCAATTAAGCCAAGCAAACTCCATTAATTGTCATTAAAATTTTTAAATTTTAAATTTTAAAATTGAAACAAGATTTATATATAAATTAATTAAGAATAATAAAAATTAAGCAAACTTTTTTCCTTAGTTCTTGGTTGGTTTTCTGGAACAAGTTCTTCACTGGTTTCCTATAACAAGTATTCTTTCTGTTAAATGTTTTAATACGAAGGAGACTGTATTCATGTTGACAATTTTTCTGTTGTCACAGGTTTAGATGACTCATTCAAGTTTTGGAGGGCTCCATCTAGGATGTCCAATCAAGATCAAGATTCAAGTTCTCTCTCCACCTTGGAAACAATGGTACTTCCAAAGAATGCATGAGTGCTTCATTTTGAATCTCTGAAAAAATTTGAATTTACATGGTGGACAGACGAGACTGTATACAGAGTATAAGGTTATGATTAAAATAGCTGTGATTTATTTATTTATTTATTTATTTTTTTTTTAAAGATTTTATTTATTTATTTGACAGATAGAGATCACAAGTAGGCAGAGAGGCAGGCAGAGAGAGAGGAGGAAGCAGGCTCCCTGCTGAGCAGAGAGCCCGATGCGGGGCTTGATCCCAGAACCCTGAGATCATGACCTGAGCCGAAGGCAGAGGCTTAACCCACTGAGCCACCCAGGTGCCCCTACTTATTTATTTTTAAAAAATATATTTATTCATTTACCAATTTATTATTTAAAGTAATCTCTGTAGCCAGCATGGGGCTCAAACCCACAGCCCTGAGATCAAGAGCCCCATGCTCCACTACTGACTAAGCCAGCTGGGGGCCCCATAGCTGCAATTTTTGAAACTGCTGTCTGTGTAGAACTAGGGTCTAATGTACTCATAGAGTTACACTGGATGTCCTTTTAGATGAATTTACAACCTTTATTTCACCTTATTTGATAGAACCAGAAGCATCAAAATTTAAAAATGTTTATCAGTAGTAATAGAATAGATCCCATATGATAATAATGCTTGAATACCATGCAGTTTTGCTGAAGGGCGAAGCAATTTGGAGAAAATGGACCCATTCAAATGATTTCAATTTGGTCCTGTAGATTTTAAGCACTTTTCTAAATACTTGCCTCGGTAGAAGCTTGTTTTGATTATCTGAAATACTGAAATTTATGCCTGCCTGCCTGCCTTTTTCTTTTCGTATATGAGTTGCTTTGTTCTAAAAAGTTTGAGACACATTAAGTATTTCTAAGTATGACTGATGTTAGGTTTCACTTGTTTTACAAGAGTACGAAATCATTTCCTCTCAACTGGAAAGCATTACATTGAGTCGTAAAGCGTTTTTGCAACAGTTACTGTGTCGTAGACCCTGTCAGGAAGGCAAAGGCTTGGCACTCCTGCTATTGGAGCAAAAAAATATGAGAATAATAAATAATTAAAGGGTAATAATAAGATTCACTTCCTGTAGTCTCTGAACACTGGTACTTTTTGCTGCAGTTTTAGGAGTTATTTTTTACACGTAGACTCAGAAGAGTTTGTGGGTAGTACTGCATTGAAACTTTATTTGGAAAAGTAGAGTAATTACCCCAGTTCCACTAGATGTCATGCTTTCCTTTCCATGCTAGAAATAGTATGTATCTTCTTCTCAACAAGAGAAATAATATAATTAAATACAAAAAAGAGCTATATTAATTTGTTATTTAATTCACAGAAGGGCAGCACTAATGTGTGCTTAAAAGTAATTCATAGGCTTCCCTGTCTATTAAAAGGGTTATCCATAGACTAACCTTGAAATTTGTACATTCTTCAGTTCTTTGCTTGTAGTAGGTACTCAGTAAGGAGCAATTGTTCTGATTAACTTTGAGTCATCTTAGCTATTTTGTAGATACCGAGTTGTATTTATTCTATGCAATAATACTTAAGTACTTTTGCATTTTTCTATTTTATGAGATAATAATATATAACAATTACATATAATGTATAGTAATAGATATTTTAATAATAACAAATCTTATACATCAGGTTTTCTGAGGAAAATTATAGAAATACGTTATTTGTTATAATCATTATTAAAATAGAAGCACCTCTATTAGCATAAGACTCTGACTTGCTTGTGTTTGGATGTTACATATTCTTTTAGAAATATAAACCAATAAAATTTTTTTTTTAATAAAGCATTCTTATTGTAGTTCTATGTGGGATTGATTTTGTGGGGTTTCTCAAAAGATAATTATCTGTTGGAATTTTTACATTCAACTCTTTCTTTTCTTCTTTTGGATTCTAAGTAGAAGAGCTTTGGCGTAGGTCACTTACTCACCAAATTGGTGACTTTTATTCACAGAAATAGTCTCATTACCCCAAATTTTGCTAATTGTCATGTTTTTCTTGCCATGCCAGAGATACTGTATGTTTTTGTTCCAACAGGAAAAAAAAATTGGAGAATTTATTCATTATACCAGTATTTATTTATTTAATTGAAAAGGTTTATTTATTTATTTGGCGGGGGAACGCATAAGAGGGAAGGGCAGAGAGAGAGGGAGAAACCTCACTAGACTCTGCAGTGAGCACGGAGCCTGCCGCGGGGCTCTGTCCCACAACCCTGAGATCAGGACCTGAGCAGAATTGAGAGTCAGACACTTAACCGACTGAGCCACCCAGCGCCCATGTACTAGTATTACTTTAAACCGAAGCTGTCATACCTAGGCCAGCTAATAATTTCTTAAGGATAAGAATATGTTGAAGTTACAATAAAGGTATCAGTTCAGTGGATTTAAATCTTGCCAATAAGTGTATCTGATTATTTATATCGTTATTTTGTATATTTGCCAGATATGACAAAAGATGCAATTTGTTTGTTGGTTTGTTTTTCCATTTTGTCTTTCTAAGGAAAGCACTGTCTCTTGATTTGAGTCGTAGTCATCTAATGTGTTGTCACTGGGTTGTTATCCATTCTGTGCAGTTAAAGCCACATTAGGGACTTTGATGGTATTGTCTAATGAATATAGTAGTTCAGTTTGGCAAACTTTGTAGGGATTGGGACACGTGTGATCATAAATTACAGACAGGATAAAGAGAGTCATTTTCATGTTGGTGCATTGCCCTTGTAACTAACCGTCTTTTCGGAGATGGCTTCTACCCAGCCCAGTGTCTCTTTCTCCCAGGTAGGAAGGGTCAGGCATTGGTTGGTTTTCCTCCTGAAATCTCATTTCTACTTTTTAGAAATATCCACACTAGATGGGTACTTATGCCTAGTATACACTGGTATGCAGTTTTCTGACCAAAATGTGCATTTTTTTTTAAACTACTGTTGAGCAGAATTATGTCTGTATTTTTTTAAATCTGTTTTATCAGTTGCCAAAATAAAGGAGAGGTGGTTTCTTTCCTTTTGAGCTTTTCTTTGTGAAATATGTGATTGTTTAAAACTTTTAGGAGCACCAGTTTAAATAAAACTGATTTTATTTTCGTTTAAGTTAATTTAAACATTTAAAGAGAAGTTACTCATGGGATTCTTACTATTGCTCTTTTACAAAAGAAGAGATTTAGGCATGCAAGGAGTAAGTGTCTTGTTTAAGATTCCAGTGCTGGTAACTGATAAGAGCATTATTTGAACCCAGAAGTATGTTTGGCTCTAGAGCCCAGGTTGTTGACGGTGATGTTCTACTCCTTCACGACAAAGCCAGATGTGGTAGGTGCCATAACAGATGTTCTAGTCAGGGTGCAGTGAGATTACAGTAGAGGGCATCATGAAACAGAAAGTGATTTTGTATAGGAAGTGGTAATTGAAATAAGCTTTGAGGGGTTAATCTTTCTTAGATGTATGCACACATTTTTAGGGAACCAAAAAGATATTCAAACTTGTCTTAGGATTCAATACCTCTTGACAAGAGTTGAAAGTCTTGTCAGGAACATGAAGCACAAAGAAAACATATCGGCATTTATGTGGTTGTGTGGTACTAAAAGCAGTAGATGCTCCAGAAAATGTCTGGTTTGTTTGGAATGTGCAACAAGGCCAAAGTTTAATTACCAGGTAGGGGTTAGCTAAGAGAGCTAAATCTGTTTTTGGTTTGAAGAGGTAAGATGTAATAGCTGTAAAGATACAGACATAAAGGCATTTCAGCTGAGTAAAATGCACGAAACGTTACCATTGACATTATAGAAATATGCATTGGCATTTGTGTGAAGGTAGTTACGAGTTATAGAATGAAGAACAGACCAAGGACAGTTAAAGCAGGGATGGATTGAAGTGGCTTTTTAGAAGAAAAATCATTTTGGCATAGGAATTAGTGATAGAGTAGGTACATACGTCCAGTGCAGTGACCCCAGGAAAACCTGGGGAGTCAGCAATTTGCATGATGGCGGAGAGAAAGAGAATGATATACTTTGTTTAGATAAATTTCAACCACCTGGGGATTACCCAGGATCTAAGACCCTGTGTATTTTAGTTAGAAAGACAGTATAAGTGAGATTCTAGTTCCTAAGTGTTGGTAATATAGGCCACAGGGCAGTAGTACAATGAAAGTAAGTTTGTTGTGGGTTTTTTTTTTTTTGTATAAAAATTTAATATTGATTCTTTTTAAAAAACAAGATGTATTTATTTATTTGAGAGAGAGAGAGAGCATAACTGGGGGTGGGGGGAGGAGCAGAGGGAGAGGGAGTAAGAGAGAGAGGCAGACTCCTCGATGAGCACGGAGCCTGATGCCAGCCTTGATCTCAGGACCCATGAGATTGCGACCTGAGTCAAAATCAAGAGTCAAGACACTCAAATGACTGAGCCACCCAGGAGCCCCTAATAAAAAATTAAAATTGATTCTTTTAATAAGACTTAGATATTGATGGTTAGTAATACTTCCATGTTAGTTTTTCTACTAGGATTTTTTTGTGTGTGACATTAGAATGGCTAGTGGAAATAGAATATGCATTCCAGTCTGTGTACATAGTGTATACTATTTTATAAATATTCTTTTAAAAATCATTGGAAAGAGCAAATAATATTTATTTTGTGTTTTTTATCTGTATTTTTTATTGCTTTGGTGTGTTTGAAATTATTCAGCCTAAGTAACTATA
Source organism: Lontra canadensis (assembly GCF_010015895.1). NCBI lineage: Eukaryota > Metazoa > Chordata > Mammalia > Carnivora > Mustelidae > Lontra > Lontra canadensis. The sequence continues at coordinate 7,699,123 of NW_022631038.1, forward strand.
GAGGTATAGCCATTACTGTCAAGTACAAACATTTAAGGAAATGGCAAAAACATTTTGAGATTGATTTCAGCAACTTTATTAAGCAGGTAACTGTAACTGAAATAAGTAAAATAGGCTTGGGTCTTATTTTATATTTGTACTAAAATATATTTCCTTAATTTTGGTAAAACTGGTTATTTTTTGTAGTCAGTTTTGATATATGTGGAGAGTCAACCTTGGGCCTTTAGCGCTCAGATGACAATAGCTTCATCTAGTTGGGTCTTCGCTGGAGAGCTGCGGGTGGGTTCAGGTGTATTTGAGAGTGGTGCCCTTTCACAGGTGAAGAAGCGGTGTCTCCAAGAATCCGGGTGTTTGGTGTAGGGTCACAAAGCTGATGGAGACAGGAATAGGACGACAAGCTCTAGGAAACTTGTTCTCTGAGGGCATAGGGATGTGATTATATCCTAAGGTTAAGTCTTTGCATGTGAGTGAGTGGATCTTATATCATCTTAGACTCGTTGCTTCAATGATATTTCTCTGAGCTTCCTTTTTTTTTTTTTTTTTTTTTGGTATTGTACACAGTCCATTTGAATCGTGGATCTATATAGTCGGAGTGATTTGAAGTTCTTAGAATTTGGTGAGAATTAACGATTACAAATTGTGAAGTGTCCCAGAGCTTTTGTGGTGTTGGGCATAGAGACAGGTGTCATCTATAGTACTGAACACGTGAAACCTGTTCCTCAGAAACTTTCCATACTTTGTATTTTGCCATGTTTTAAAAAAATTTGAGTCAGTTTGTACCCCGTCTTTTTCATCTCACAGATCCTCATTTTCTTCCTTTGTTCCCTTAATTTTTAAAAAACCAAATAACTTACTTGGGAAACAATCTACTTTTGATGAAAGAGGATATACACAATATTACAAAATTACTTGACATATAGCATTCAAAAAACTTCGAAGTATCCAGTGAACACTTTCATTTCTGTAGGGCAGAATACAAAAGAAAATAGTTTTGAACATAGATGCATTTTGTTTGTTTGACAGAAATTGTGGTTTTTTTAGATCCAAATTCTACTTTGATATGGTAAACGACTTTGCTATTTTCTGCTACTTCAAAGGGACTCTGTTAAAATTGTAACTGCCTATTTTACAATGAGGCATGATTTAGAAATCTTTTTTAGCTATCAAATCTGTTTATAAACACATTGAAGAAAAGGTTATTATCTTTTTTAGTTTTTATAAGCAAAATTTGATTGTTTTACGACAGTGGTAGCACCAGTTTATCTGTACTAATAAGCTTTTATTGCCTGTTACAATACCAGAAAGGTGAAGGGTAGAAGTATATATACTTCAATTCAAGGAATACTCAGTTTTATTTGTCTTATCAAGGGAATGTAAATTAAAAATCTCAAGATGTGTCATGTGGCAGACAAGAAAGAGGAAAATGTCTAGATTGTGATTTTGTACTGAAGTCATTTAAATGAATTTAAAGAATAGAGCAATGACAGAAGAATTAGACAGACTCCCTGGTATGAGGACAGCCCTGGCCCCCCACTTGGGGCTTTATGGTTACTGTGAGAGCAAATGAGAAGGTGTGTTCTCTGCTGTGAGGGGTTGGTGGGGGTTGGGGGGGAGGTGACTAAGTACATTCAGCTTGGCTGGCCAGCATTCTGGAGGTTTGTCTGAGGGCTTCCTCTGACTTGAGTGTATTGGTGCTTCTGTGAACATAGTCCTCAATGAGAATCCTATTTAGAGTGTGACCTTGTGGTCCTTTTCTCTAAATGAGGACCTGGACTAGATCAGGCCTTTTCTGCTTATGGCATTGTGGGCTTATGTGAACCACCTCCACCTTCCAGAAGCTAATACTTGAATATTAAAATGGATTAGTTGTTACTTGGATTTCAAGGTAAGTAACATATTTGTGTGTATATGTATATATACACATACGCACACACACATACATACACTTACCCTGTATGGTAACTTTATATATATATATATATATATAAATATATATTATATATATTTATAAAAATATACATATAAATACAAATATTATATATAATATATATAAATATAAATACTAAGTTACCATTATTATTATACATATATATACATATATACATATATATACATGTATTATCGATATATACAGTTACCATTATATACATATATACATATACATGTATACATATGTATGTATACATATATATGCATATTGCCATATATATATAAAAATACATATACACACACACATATATATGTATATATATAAAATACATACACACACACATATATATATATATATATATATATATATATATATAAATAAAGTTACCATACAGGATAAGTTATAATACAACTATTAAGTTAGGGGCTTTCTAAAATATTTTCTAAATTTGTATATCACTTCCTTGGACTATACTGAGGAAAATCACAACTTTTATTAATGTTTGACCTTTGGTCACTTCTTGTGATTTTGCTTTCTTCTAATGAGCCAGGTATTCTGTGGGCCCTTAGGAACTTTTTTATCCTGCACTGAGTGCTGCCTCTTCTTGCCAGTAGGGAGGACTGGATATGGCCTATCCCCTCCTATTGCCCAAATGTTTAAAGGCTAAAACACATTCCTTTAACTTTTGTATGACTGAGACAGTCTGCCCTATTTGATTCATAATAAACTTATAAAATATAAGTTTCAGATGGCACACACAAGGGATGTTCAGGGAAAAGGTAAAGGATTCTAGCAGCATTGTCTTCTTAAATTTTATTATACAAAAAAAGGAGCTTATGGCAGGCGCCGTATCGTCATTGTGATATCAGTCTCAGTTATGATTGTTGTTTTCGCACACTGTGAAAGTTATTTGGATGTCTGTTGAAAGGAATTTTTTTTTAACATTTCTTAGAGTCAGTTGTAGGTAATATCATTTTTAGAAAAATAAATTTTAGGTTTTTTTCCTATTATCTGGATCTAATATTAGATAAAATAAGGTATTTAATATATGATTATTTATGAGTATTTATTTAAACTGAAATTTATCCAGGTTTACTTTTTTAGATGACTTTATGTGCTTGGCTTACATTTATTGGCTACACCTTTCTGTTATTTGTTATTGTAATGTCATACTTGAAGTGGTGAGAGATGATTAAAGTCTTTTTTTTTTTTTAAAGATTTTATTTATTTATTTGACAGAGATCACAAGTAGGCAGAGAGGCAGGCAGAGAGAGAGAGAGAGAGAGAGGAGGAAGCAGGCTCCTTGCAGAGCAGAGAGCCCCATGCGGGACTCGATCCCAGGACCCTGAGATCATGACCTGAGCTGAAGGCAGAGGCTTTAACCCACTGAACCACCCAGGCGCCCGAGATGATTAAAGTCTTAATTTGAAAGGGGGATTTTAAAAACTGTATATAAATTCCATCAACCATTTTCTTCAGATTTATATTCTCTTTACTAACAGAAACTGAAGGGGGCACCTGGGTGGTTCAGTCATTAAGCGTCTGCCTTCAGCTCAGGTCATGATCCCAGTGTCCTGGGGTCGAGACCCGAGTCGGGCTCCCTTCTCCATGAAAAGCCTGCTTCTCCGTCTCCCACTCCTCCTGCTTGTGTTCCCTCTCTCACTGTTGTCTCTTTCTGTCAAATAAGTGAATAAATAAAATCTTAAAAAAAAAAAAAACTGAAAGCAAAAATAACCTTGCTGTTTTGCTTTTATTCTGTTATACCTACTTTATATGTTAAGATAAAACACCATCAGTATACAAGTTCTGAGCTGTATGGTATCTGAGTTTGAGGTAGGGTTGATTCGTAAGTTCTAGTGACAGCTCATACTGTATGTATGCGCTGACATGGAGCTTATCCAGGTTTGGGAAGTTTAGGCTATTTCAGAGAAAATAAATTGATGGTAAGAAAAAGAGTGATCTGACCTCTCCAGATAAGGTATATTTCATATAGAAGGTGCCAGATACATCAGTTTGAACTTTTTCCATTTTAGGAGGCCACACAGTCTACTCATCTGTAAACCTGTATGTGAAATTGTGTTTATCTTCTACAGAATTCATGTTATGTTTAATGTTTTAAAAAATACTGATTTCTGAAACACTGTGTCAACATACTGCCTGAAACAGTTCTTTTGTGATATGGGGAAGGTAGAGAAAAATCTTTTAATACTTCTCTTGATTTTTTTTCTTAGGCACTATTAAAATTTGTGTGTGCCATTTGAAACTTATAAAAAGAACCCCTCTTATTATGAGTCAAGTAGGGCAGACTATCACAATCATGCAAAAGTTAAAGGAGTATGTTTTAGCCTTGTAACATTTTGGTGGTAAGAGGGGATAGGCCATATCCAGACCTTAAAATCCTAAATGGGCTCCAAATCAAAACTTTGTTTCTTTGAGTTACTGATTTACATAAATTCCAGCAAGCCCTATAAGAAGAAGTAAGAAGTGCCATTCCGAAAAAACTTACAACTCTAGGGGCACTTGAGTGGCTCAGTTGGTTAAGCAGCTGCCTTTGACTCAGGTCATGATCCCAGGGTGCTGGGATGGAGCCCACATTGGGCTCCCTGCTCAACAGAGATCCTGCTTCCCCCTCTCCCTCTGTCTGCCTCTCTGCCTACTTGTGCTCTCTCTGTATATAGCTCTCTGTCAAATAAATAAAAATCTTTAAAAAAACCAACAAACCTACAACTCTAGGGGCACCTGGGTGGCTTAGTTCTTCAGTGTCTGCCTTTGACTCTCAGGGCATGATCCCAGGGTCCTGGGATCGAGCCCCGCATCAGGGTCTGGGCTTGGCAGGAGGCCTGCTTCTCCCTCTCCCACTCCCCCTGCTTGTGTTCCCTCTCTTGCTGTGTCTTTTTCTGTCAAATGGATAAATAAAATCTTAAAAAACAAACAAACAAAAAAACCCCAACTCTCAAGATGTGGAATGTTTTCCAGTTATATGAATTAGTGTAGTTTTGTTATTAGCCTTCTTGTTTAAGGATATTTTGTACATATTGTTTCTGTTTCACTTTCCACATGGTAACATTAATGAATGAATGTTACGAATAACATAATTTTCTTTGCTGCTTGATAGGTGGCACCTTCATCAGGTAGTGCTGAATTTCCGCCACTTGGACCCTCAGCAGTGTCTCTTCCTGAAGCCTCACATGACCAGTTTGTGGCTCAAGGTACCCTTTTAGGAAGACATTCTACTTTCAAAAAGAAAAATGACAAGTTGATCCAGATATTTTGAAACTAAATATCCACATAAAAACAAAATTAAATAAGTCACAAAGCACACTGAATGTCTAGATAACAACACCATGAAGTGGCCCAGAACATGATAGAATAAATATATCAGAAATTAGCAAACCAAAAAAAAAAAAAAAAAGAAATTAACAAACCAGGTGCCCTTACCTAATAAATGGAGCTTAGGTGTCTGATTGACATATGGTTTCTTATTAGTTAGGTGTAGATATTTTGTGTTTGAACTGGAGAACTAATAGATATTAGTTACCTTTATTTTGCTCCCTCTTTAGGGAAACACTTCAATTTATCACAGTACTCCACTTAAAAGTGGAGAGAATCTGGTCATAAGTATTTTTCAAGGGGAATACTTCCATTTTAAAGTCCACAAAATGGTGTTGCATCTTCATTAGAAATGCTTGATGAGTAGCCTGGGATTTATTTTTATTAACGGTAATATATAAATTCTATTCTTTGTATTAGGGACTGCTTCCAACTCTGTTATGCTTCAGACTTTATATATTTGGAACATTACAGCTTAGCTTGTGTTTGTTCTAGAGAATGTACAGGCCTTTATTCAGTAGCACTAAATTCATCACCTGTAAGGAATATACTCCCTAAAAAGAAGATGATTTTAAACACTGAAATATCAGCATCTGCAGGGAAAAGGCTTTCTAAAACTTCAGAAAAAATTGCTTAATTAAGGCTTTCCTCTGAATTTTTATTTGCTCCCTAACTTCCTAAACAGTGTCCCATTTTGGTTTATTTAGTAATATATGTTAACAATATAAAAAAGTGTTAAATTGTAGAAAGTACTCGTTTGATCCTCTAAACAATAAAAGGAGCAAACTCACGTTGTTTAAATAGTTGACACAGAGCATGACATGAAACTTGATAATGAATTTCATGAACATTTATCTCTGAAAGTATGTTGCATTACTCTTTTTAATAACTTCATTGAGAATAATTTACATACCATAAGTCACCCATTTAATAAGCGAATTCATAGTTTTGAGTCTGTTCTCAGACCTGTGCATCACCACAATTTTAGGACATATTCACCACCCCGAAAAGAAACCTTGCCATTAGCAGTCACTCTTCATCTCTTTTGATCCTTCCCAGTCCTAGGCCATTATTAGTCTACTTTCCCTCTTTATAGATTTGCCTTCTATGGAAATTTCATAAAAAAGCAATCATATAGTATGTGTTTTATTGTGACTTTTTTTTTTCACTTAGCATCATGTTTTCAAGGTTGATCCATGTTGTATTATGTGTCAGTACTTAATCTCTTTTTATTGCTAAAAATACTCCACTGTATGGATATACCACATTTTATTTACCCATTCATCAATTGATGGACATTTGGGTTTTTCCCACTTTTTTGCTATTATGAATAATACTGCTGTGGACATTCATGTATAAGTTTTTGTGTGGACATATAGTTGTTGGGGTTTTTTTTGTCTTTTTTTTGTTGTATTATTCTTGATTTGGATTTTATTTTCAAGGATTATGCTTAGAATATGTATTCACGCACAGTTTTACTGGTTGCCAATCAGTTAAGTGTGTATATTTGACAAAAAACTTTTTAGTCCTTTTTGTTGAAACTGCCACTGAACAGTGCTGCAAAGCATTGAATATATATTGTCAGTAAGCCATAATACTAGAGCAATTACTTTGTTGTTGTTAAATACCTTCTTGAATCCCAGCCTTTAATATAGTATTAAGATAAAATGTGATTTTTTTGTTTTTATTTTTTGGTGATAATGAGATTTTAGTTCCCTCGGCCGGAACATCCAGCAGGATTTGCCGGTAAAGCTGGTTAGTCCTTTTATTTGTTGTTTGGCTGATTCTTAATTAACCAGGAAATTAATATACTCCAAAGTGATTTAGGACAGGGTGGAAAAAAATTGTCTCTAGCATGTACATTAGGGCCAGTTGAGACATCCAACTTTTCATTTTTAAATTTAGTTCCTAACTTTTGTAAAAGAAAAATTATTTTATTTAAAAAAAACAACAACAACACCCTAACAGGATCTCTTACAGGATCTGTAAGCTTACATTTGATATACAAAGGTGAAAAGGATCATTAAAAAATAAAAATGTTTGTGTATTTGAGGACTACTGACATAAACAAATGGGACAATTTCTTTAGATAAAATATAAAAGTTTAAATATATTAGATGAGTTTGAATTTCTTAACCTCCATGCCCTCTCCTTTTACTGATCTTCTCCTGTATCCTTGGCCTAAAAATGCTGAAAGCATCAGGCTCCCTGCTCAGTGGGAAGCCTGCTTCTCCCTCTCCCACTCCCCCTGCTTGTGTTCCCTCTCTTGCTGTATGTCTGTCTGTCTGTCTCTCTCTCTGTCAAATAAATAAATAAATAAGTCTTTTAAAAAATATTAAACATCAAATCTTTTTTGATGTTACATAGCCCCAAAGTTATATAGTCCTAATTCTTCCCCTGAAGGAATTAATTACAAGGGAAAATCGAACTTTACAGTGGAGGAACAGGGTAGATGCCACGTCGATCAAATGGCTGAAGGTAACAGCAGCAGTAGCAGCACAGACAGGAATCCTGTTTTTCCTGCTGGGATTCACTGAAGATCTACTCGTGAGGAAACATCAAACATCAGACGTTCTACAAAGTAACTGGCCTGTGCTCTAAAGGAAATTAGTGAGGGTCATGAGGGAAAGTCTTGAGGCAGATTAACAACGATAGCTTTCTTATTAACCATCCCTTGTTGAGTTTTCTGGAAAAGGTGCACAGTCTCATAACTTCAGTTCTAAAATCCAGAATTTCTGAAACCTCAAAAGTTTTCTCAGAATTCACTTGGTGAAAAACCTGCCTGTACCTGAATACCGTTGCTGCAGAACCTGAGCAGTACTGGTTTGATTGAGGTGGTCTTTCTTCCTTTTGGCCTCCTGCTTACTGTGACTGTACATGGGTCACACCGTACAAGTACTCATTTCATTGTGGAGTATTGCCCAAAATCCCATTAAAGGTGTGAGTTAATGTACAGTACGTGTATCTTACTGTTTTTCTAAGATCTAAAATATTTTGAATTCTGAAGCATTTCTGGCTCCTAGAGCTTTAGAAAAAGAGTTGTAGATCGTCTGTTCCTCAATGTCTGAACACTTGAGGGCACAAAATATGCACTACCCTTCTTGTCTTGGGTCTTTCACTGTCTTCCAAGGCAGACACAGACAGACAGACACACACACACACACACACACACGCAGAGTGGAAGAGTTGGATATCTGCTTCCTTGGCCTCAGGGTTGAGATGAGTTGGGCACTAAGGAAATTCCCCAGCCATCTCTCTTTGGCATTTTCAGACTTTCAGGGACTTTCCTTGATTATCAGAACTTGTGAATATTGTACATAACCACAAAGTAAGCACAGTTATGATAATCTTTATGCTTGTTTTCAGTAATGGGTCAGCATGAAACTGTATCAACACAGCTTCCTCGTGACACATCCCTTCCCGCCGCTCTGCCCAGGCAGTGTGTGGTCACCCCACCTCTCCTTTCAGCCATGTGTGGCCTGCTGGATGGGCTCTTGGCGATCGCTCCAGGAGACAGTGCACGTGCTTTCCGGCAAGCCCGGCTCATTGAGCTTCTCTGTAGGTAAGATAGGCAGCTGGTAGAGATGAGTTGACACCAGCTCTGTTCATGACTTGGTGTAAGACTGCATGCGTACTGCGAACATATCTTTACCTTTTCTTTTTTTTGGGCTCATTAGATTGAAGGTTTCTTTTTGCCAGAATTTTCTTTTGCCAGAATTGTCTTGACAGTTTTAGTTTGGATCTATTACAGCACTCATATTGGTTTGTTATGTTGACGTTATGCACTCTCACCTTCTGATTTTTTTTTTTAAATAATTCAGAGGTTCTAAACCTTATCTGTCCTCCACCATACTCAAGAAGTATGATATAGTCCACTTGGCCATTCTAAATGGAAGTGAAAGAGGTCATTCATCTCCCTAGGGTTATATCAGAATCATAGCCATCAGTTGAAAATCATTGTTTAAATTCATTTGGAGTTTTTTTCATTTTTGAGATTAACCTCTTTTTTATTGTTTTGTTTTGTTTTTGGTTTACACTTTTAATTTGAAATAACTTAGAGAAAATTTGCAAAAATAGTGTAAAGAATTCCTGTGTACCCTTCACCCAGCTTCCCCTAATGTGAACATACTACATGGACATAGTCCAGTGATCAAAACCAGGAAATCAATCTTGGCATAATGCTTTAACTAAACTACAAGTGATATTTGAATCCCAGCGATTTTCTGTTAATGTCCTTTTCTTCTGTTGTATGACCCAATCAAGAATCCCACATTGCATTCAGTGGTCAAATCTGTTTAATTTCCTCCTTTTGTGAAGGTTCCTCAGTCTTTTGTTGTCCTTCATAATCAGGGTCATCAGGAAGTACTATGATAAAATTTAGGAAATCATAATTTTGTTCTTTCATTTAGCTAATATTAATGAACTTATGGCAGAACCCTCGGATGGTCATATTGGTTATATGGTATAGTAAGAAAGGCTGCAGATCCTCAGTGTGCCTGACTTAAGGTCTTATTATAGTTCATTCACACCCTAGCCTTACAGTCTTGGGAAAGTTATTTTATTCTTGGTGGTGTCATTAATAACATCTGTTTAATGGGATTAGTGTGAGGATTTAGTGCTGATGTCTAGGATACTCTTTTTATAGTATCTGCTCCTGTTCTTTCTTCCCACAACCAGATTCTTAGAGCCAGCCTACCTCCTGCTGTTGACTACTCAGTCATTTGCATTTCTTTGCCTGTGAACATTCACCATCTGAAATATCTTCTTCTTCTTGGTCAAATCACAGTGCTTTCTTTTTCTTTGCAGGATGTTAAGAAAACTCTAAAAAGAAAGAAGTATCCCTTTCAGCTCACTTTTCGTTACTCATTTACCATTTATAATAAGCTGTGGGGTGTGAGTTTGTTCTCATTTACTTGTCATCTTTGTACTGTGGGACCTACAAGAGTTGGAAAGGAACCCACTAGTCAATTGACTTTTCCTGATGGATGTTTTCCTGCCTTGCAAAGATCAAAATGGAGCTTTAGAAATCCTCTGGCTTCTCAAGGGTCAGCCAGGAGTCTGCCGTGAAATTAGGCCACAGAGCTATTAAAGGATCTTTTACGGCAAAGGCTTGTCATGTTCTGTACCTGTTCTTTATTCCTGACTTAAAACAATTTTCCTGTTTGTTTTGCATTATTTTGTTTTTTACTTTCTAAATCAAAACTTATTTCCTAGCAAGTATTTTTCCTGTTTTACAGGGGAAACTAACCACCAAGGTTTTATTCTTGTTTGCTTTCCTTCGAAAAGAGCTTCGTTATTTTTTATTCTGCTTTGCATTAGATATTTCTTTGTTTCCCATGTTTATTGGATAAGATCTTTTCCTGTGTTCTAAAATACTATAGGCTACCTTTTTATATACAGTTATTGTCTTTATGGAAATCTTTTCTCTTTTTTTGTTTTTACTTTCTATTTGAGTATAGTTGACACACAATATCACAATACTTTCAGGTGTGCATCTTAATTATGTGACAGATTTATGTGTAACGCTGTGTTCCCTACAAGCATAGTTACCATCTGTCCCATTACATCGCCATTACAGTATCATTGACTACTATGTTCCTTATGCTGGGCCCTTTATTCCCGTGAGTTACTCCTTCTGTAACTGGAGGCCTGTATCTCCCACTCCCCTTCACCCACTTTGCCCAACACCCCCACCCACGTTCCCTCTAGCAATCATCAGTTTGTTCTCTGTTCTTAAATTTAAGGTTATAGTCAGACTTAAATACTAATTTATTAATTGTTAATAAGCAGCATACAACTCCTCTGGAGAGTTTTCTTTTTCTGTTCTTCGCAGGATTGCAGATGCCACCCTCCTAGAGAGCTGTGTCCAGGAGCTCAAGGCTCCGCTGCCTTTGTCACCTCCAATTGAACATACTCAGGCTCAGGTAAGTGTTACGCCTCCCTCCCGCCTCATGTCTGTTTGCACAGTTTTTTGCTTCAAGTGCCAGAGAGATTTCTGCCGAGAATATACTAACCATTGGAGAGGGAGGGGAATCTTAGGTGATACATGGTATGATGAGGGTATTTGAAATAGGTTACTTAACATTCTAATCCGAGACGTCTTTGCATGGTGAAAGAAAGCAGCGGGGTTTAAAGATCTAGAGTCTCTTCCTGATTCCATTATTAACCAGCTCTAAATGTTTATCCACGGATCTGGATATCTTTGAGCACCATATTAAAAAAAGAGGACGTTGTATAGACCACCTTCCCATTCTGTGATTTTAGACTACTTCCATCATTTTCTTCTAAACTGAAGTTGTTAAAATACATAGTGACTAAATTCTATGTATTTTCAATATTGAATCTAATAAAAAATAAACTTATTTTTGTTAGATATTTAGATATTTATTATTTTGTTTTTTAGATACTACTTTTAAGTTCTTGCTTGCAGCTACATCTTTATGTAAAGTGTGCTTGACAATTCCTTGCGTAGTTGTTGCTAATAGAAATGTTACCTCTAATCAGATTTTAAGAAGGGCTACAAGATTTATTTATAATTAAAGGTGGATCAGACCAGTATCTCTTGCTTTGTGGTACTGTCCTTGAGGTTTCTGAGTGGGGAAGACGCCCTTTTACAAGGTTGGGTAACACAGTGAGCATCATCTTCAAAACACTTGTCCCAGTGCAGTGTTTGCATTTTTGAGTGTGTTTATTTGCCTAAGGCTGTCTCCTCCATTTCACTCTCTATCCATCCAACAGATTTTTACTGAAGGCCTACCATGTACCAGGATCTTGCCTGTGCAAATATACCTGCTGATGATAGACATCTGAGAAGAAAAACTAAAAACAGAATGATGTCAGAGCTGGGAGGGTAGGGCTTTTCCACTTAGGGTGGTCAGGGAGGTTCTTTCAGACAGGAACATGTAACCTGAACCATGTGAGGAAGCTAGTCCTGGGGCACACTGCTGGACCCTGAGATTGGGATATGTTTGGTCTATCTAAGAAGTACCAAGGAGGCCAGAGTGGTTAGAGCGCATCCGTGAGGGGGAGATGAGGTCGGAAGTCACAGTGAGCTTTGCGAAGGGAGGGCTTTGCCTGTTCTTACGTATTGGTTATATTCTGGATGCTGAGCGCGGTGCCTGGCCCATGGAAGGTGTTCACTTAGTCCTTGTGGAATGAACGATAGCAATAGTAGCACACATTTACGGAGTGCTTGTTTGTACTAATGTATATCATCCTCACAGTAGTCCCATGAAGTATCGTTAGTGGCCTCATTTTAAAAGTAAATGTCTGGCAATGTCCAGGCTTGCTCATAAAGAACGGGGCAGAGCCATGACTCCAGCTCACACAGGCTGGTTCCAGAACTCACACCCTTCCTCACTTCATCACCGGGCCTTCTGTAGGCCCACTGCTTCTTGGCTGTTTGTCCGCACACAAGATTACCCATTCATTCCAGAAAAGTGCTGGAACCTCTTCTCGGCCAGACTGTGTTCTAGATGCCAGTGTCAGATGTGAACAAAGCAAACACGCTGCCCACATGGGTTCTGTCCTTGGTGCAGAAGACAGACAGTAAGCAGCAAATAAGATGTGAAGTGTTTTATCAGCTGGTGACACATGGTGTAGGAAAAGCGAGGGTGGGTGGAAGGATGCGTGGCAGCGGGAGAGAGTGCTGTGTGTTGTCAAGGGGTCAGAAAAGGCCCCTCAAGGGTGAGATTGGAACTGCGGGTGGAGCTGCGAGTGGAGGCGCCAAGGAAGCAGGGGTGTGGCGGGGCAGAGCGCCTGGGCTTGTGAGAAGCTCGGGGCTTCTCTCTCGGATGTGTCTCGTTGGCTCTCACCTTGCACGGCTCGTCTCTGCACGGTCGTGCTGCGTATGGCAGAGTCAGACTTGCTGGGACAGCAGTCAGTAGTGTAGAGTACAAAGGTGTCAAACAAGACTTCATAGCAATAAGGAAGTTAAATGTTACAAACTTGCATTTTACCTGATAGGACGTGTGTTAAAGAGTATTTTGTAATCTTTCTTTCTTTATATAATTGTACAATATATGGCACTGGAATGCCCCTTTCTACTTCCAGAATATTGATTCCACAGGTTAGCTACTTAAAAACTATAAAGGCCTTCTTTCTCTAAATGGAATTTGAAATTTGACTTTGAAAATACTACTTTGGTATTGTTATACTTGACAGTGTTAATGTCATTAGTGACATGTTTATGAGAAAAATAATACTTTGTGTGCTATGCATTCCTTTTAGATTTTAAAAATTATGATTAATATTTTATTAGTTTTTTATTAACTTACATTACAAAGTGACTCATAATGCATAGAAAGCTGAAATATCACTGAATTAGACTTTTCATATAATATGTTTTATTTTCCTTTGTCTGTTTTGAAAAAAATAGGTATCCTTTCTCCTAGAATACCTGTCCTCTTTGTCCAGGCTTCTGCAGTCGTGTTTACTGGTAGATCCCGACCTTGTGATTCAGGATGAGCTTCTAAAACCTCTTATCACAAACATCATTGGGGTCCTCACCATATGCACCAAAGATGTGTTAGGTAAGCTTTATTTTCTTAGATTTAGGATGGAAGCAAATAATATTGGGGAAAAAAGTCTTAACTCTGCACCAGAAACTCACTTCAAGGTTAAATTTTATGTTGTGCTTTGCCAATGTTTTGGAAAGCTTTTATAATGTGTTTTATAGTTTGGATCTTTTTAAAAGTGGTTCTAGGAGACCATTTGAGACAAATTCCTAGTATGGTGAAAGGTCTATCCCCTGTGCTGTCAGTTTAAATGAGGGCAAAGTTTGTATGTAATATTAGCAAGTGCAGTGAATTTCAGATAGTAATTATTCTTATAAGCTATGGGTACAGCCAAATGACCTACTAATAACTTACTTGTAATAATAACTATAAATAAGTGCAACATATAATATCAAACATTTTGATAAAGTCCTAAATTATTGAAAAATATACTCTGATGAAAATTTGCATATAGTACTAAATAGAGAAGAACATTAAAACAATATAGGATCTTTAACAGAATTAAAATATAATAATTAAAAGATTTAATAATGAAGTAACTGATAATTTGGCTATTGCTAAATGGCTCTTTGCCTGTTCATTTATTACTTAGTTTTTTTAATTTTATGGATTTGCTTGGTTTTAGGTAAGTAAAATGTTTTTTGATGCCAGCAAATTTAGTCCTCAGTGTCTCATTAGTGTTAAAATATTCTCGTGCTAGAAGAATAGTAATTCCTTACTTGGAAATTTTATAAGTGGTCATGATGTCTTAACTAAGCAAATCAGGATAGACCATGCATTCTCTATGAGGGTGATATCACCCCCCTAGAAGCAAAAATTAAATCTTGGGGGAAAGTGGTAGGGGAAAAATCTTAGCTGTTACAATGGTTTGTGGCCCTTCAGAGCTCAGTTCTACCAATAAAATCTTATTCTTTAGTGTTTAATTTCTCTTGTTGGGTTTCTTGGATATCACTTGGGAAGCACTGATATTGAGCTCATAGAAGATAAACAGGAAATACACAATATCATTGCTAAAAACTCTAGTGCATAGATGTCATGACTGGAGGACTTCTGATCAACACTTGATCCCAAAGTCATATGGCAAGAGAGAGCCAAGTCATATGGCCAGATGTCCCAAAGTTATATCATGTCTTGATTGTCATTGGCTGACTTGTGGATTTTTTTTTTAATTGATTCTCTTGCTTTTGTGTGTGACTTGGGCCTTGAGAATTAAATAAAAATAGTATATGTTTTATTATGTGAATTAATTGGCCCATCAGTAATTATGTCAACTGCTGAAAATAAAAATGTCACTGATATCTGAATGTATACCTAGTGGCTGGTTAAGTTAGAAGTCATTTTCTCATATCTAGCAAAAGGTAAAAGTTCAGTAAAAATTTTTTAAGAAATGAGGTTTTTTTTTTTTTAAGATTTTATTTATTTATTTGACAGAGTGATAGCACAAGTAGGCAGAACGGCAGGCAGAGGGAGAGGGAGAAGCAGACTCCCTGTTTGGGCTTAACCCACTGAGCTACCCAGGCACCCCAATTTTTAAAGGTTTTATTTATTTATTTGATAGATAACAAGTCGGCAGAGAGGCAAGCAGAGGGCGGGGGCGGGGGGAAGCGGGCTCCCTGCTGAGCAGAGAGCCCGATTCAGGGCTCGATCCCAGGACCCTGAGACCATGAGCCAAACAAAGGCAGAGGCTTAACCTACTGAGCCACCCAGGTGCCCCAATTTTTAAACTTTTAAATATTTTATTTGGCTATCTTGAATAAAATCAGTGAGCTTAATACCCAATTCTTTTTAAGCATAAAGTGCAGATATACTGATAGTACATAAACAGATATATAGAATCTGTGGAATTAAAATTTCATGGGGATGATGAGGAGGAAACATATGTCTGAAAAGACTCCTTATAGAGCTGAGAATGACAAGAAGGTTGAGACACACAGCAAGGATTGCTTTAATCCACACTCCCTGGAATATGCCATTTCCAAAGAACCCTGAAATGGAAGTCCTTAGTTTGCAAAAGCTGGCAATGTGGTCAGAGAAGACAGTCCTAAGATTGCTGCTTCTTTCTAGCCTCCATTTGACACATAGACTGAAGGAAAAAGCTGTCCTTACGATAGGTTAATTGCTATTTTCTCAGCCACAGGCAAAGGTGCAAAATCCTCTTTTGTGTCATGTTTTCATGGGGCAATACTCAGGGTTGTTCAGAGGAATTCTCCTTTCTTTTCTGCCAGGACCTTGGCACATTGTGCTTGCTTCTTTCGCCCCTGCACAAAGGTGACAAAGACAACAGGAGAAACTTTACTTTATAAAAGTAGCACAAATAATGCCATCCTTTTACAGTCTGTACAGTGTTTGATTCCTGTACCTATGGTAAAAGGTTATGTATTAAGGTTATGACTTAATATTCAGTTTGTCAGACCTTCTGAATTGTTATGGAATGTGTGTTAATGAGAGGAAGATGCAGGAGTGTGAATTTGTCTTTATGTAGAGGGGTAGGTGAGAGAGATCTTAAAGAAGCAGTGAAAAAGTTAATTAAAATAAATTTTGGATCATGCTGAATTACATTTGTCCTCATCTAACAGGTACATGCCTCTTAAGTGTAATGAAGTGTCTGGTGATTTGTATTTTCTACTCTTTGTGGTAATAACTTAAAATATTTTCATTAATTTTATAGATGTAGAGTTGATATCAGCTTTTTATCACACATGGACACATTTATTTAACCTTCTGGCTACACTCCTGAGGAAGGCTGCTGTTGCCTCCCTCCCATCTATTACGGTGGGTCTGGCCAAGCACTGGACGGCAGTGACTGGTAAGCAGATACTCTCACTAGGCTGCAGGTCTTTCTGCTAATGAAAGTTAAGATAATCAATATTTACAATTTTTACATATTTTTTTCTTAAAATTAAATACGCTGTGGCATTTGAAAGAGAAACCAGGTATTTACTTTGAGAAGTTTGCAGTGTTCTTAAGGAACCTCAAAAATGCATTTTTGAAAAATTGAAACCCAGTTCAAAAAACTATAAAAACAAGTTAAGAAAATCCTGTGGTATAATGAAGAGATATTGATATGACATGATTATAAAACAGTGAGAAAGATTTTCACGTGTTGGCATAGAAACCAGTCTCTTTCCTGACATACGTGCACTGTACGTGGGTAAGCCTATACCTAAAATTCTGTGTATGTGATAACGTGGGAACTTATAATAAAAATAGTGTCTTGTGTCAAGACAAGGATTTTCTTATAGTACAGAAATGCAAAGTGTGTAGTATAGTTAATTATTTTTACAAGATGTTTTCCATATAATGAACTAGGATAAATGATTTTTTAAAATAACTACTAATTTTTCATAGAGTCTCTTTTAAATTTTAGCATAGCAGGAAGACTTTTTTTTTTAAGTTTTTTTTTTTGTTGTTGTTGTTGTTTTAATATTTTATTTATTTATTTGACAGAGATCACAAGTAGGAAGAGAGGCAGGCAGAGAGAGAGGAGAAAGCAGGCTCCCCGCTGAGCAGAGAGCCCGATGCGGGGCTCGATCCCAGGACCCTGGGATCATGACCTGAGCTGAAGGCAGAGGCTTTAACCCACTGAGCCACCCAGGTGCCCCAGCAGGAAGACTTTTTAAAACATAAATGCATATAAATAACATTTATGTTACTTTTTAAAAATGGCTAGTTTAAATGTATTCAAAATTGAGTTCTTTAAGCTTCCAAGTTACCACTAATTCAGTCAACTTATTGTTTTCACATTTTACTTTATCATTTGATCATTCTGTAGACTTAGATGGATGATAACATTTTGTAACCAGAGTGGTGGTGTTGAAGTAAGTTTTATGGGGAAATACATGTTTAGTAAGAAGCAAAAGTGTTTGTTATCTGAAGATAGGAGTTCTGAGTTTACGTAAGAGGAATAGTGTCCATTTAGAAATCATTATTTTGTTAAAAATTGAAAGAGATTGTGTAATTGAGATTTTCTTATCCATGGTGGGGAAATTTAGTTTACCACCTGAGTCACTGCTAATATAAAGCAAGGTTGGCTCATGTGGGACACCTAAGCCAAGTGGGCAGATGTGGCCTGCTGCTTGTTTTGGTAAATGAGATTGTATCGGGCAGGCAGCGGATACCCTTTCTCATTTACTTGTTGCCCGAGGCTGCTTTCCTACTACAGTGGTAGAGTTGAAAGCTGTGATAAAGGCCTGTGACTGTGAAGTGTAAAATACTCACTTCCTCTCTGACCCTTTACAGAAAAAGTGTGCTGGCCCCTGCTTTCAGCCTGTTTACCTGACACTTCCCCTAGTGATAAAATAAGGATGTAGTAAATTCAGAATCTTTCTACAAAACGTGTATACACAGTTTATGTAATATGGTGCTAATCAGAAATAAGTTACTACATAAACAGCGAGCTTTGATAAAGTAATGCTTATGAAAATATAACTAATGATTGTTGCTGTTCCTTGTCATGGAGTTGTCTTTGTTCGTTTTTAGTTTCCATCCCATATGTTATACAAACTTAAAACATCTTTTGGCCACTTTGTAACTTGTGTTATCTATAAGAGTCTTTTCTCAGACCTGAGTCATATTTAGACATCATTTAAATGAACATAATTCTCATGAAACGCCACTCTCACTATATTATTTTTCTTGTATTAGTTAAGAAAATAAGAATTTCTTTTAGCCTAAATCTAGGTAGAAGTTCTTATGGTTATAACTCTTATACAAGTATAAATTCCAAATGATATAAAAGTAAAACATAACAAAATTATAAACCAGTGTTACTGAAATTAATACAATTGAGATAACATATCAGATGTTTCTTTGATGAAATCAGTGATCATAATAGGAAATTAATAATGACCGATTCAGTGTAGATTCTTTTGAGTTGGCTTGCCTATTCTTTCTAATCTGTGTTATGTTGCAAATTTCTACATAACCACTCTTGTTCTGTATTCTGAACTACCACGAAATGTTGGTTCTGCACCAAGCCGCACTGTGCACTAAGTCTTGTAAGTACTGTTTAGCATCAACTTGTTTGACGACAGAAACACAGTTATATAGTGGTGATCTAGATAATTCAGAGTACAGTCCCATGAAATTTTGTTTAGGTAAATGCTGAAATAAAAATTTCAAAGTTAAAACTCCAGAGACTTTGTGGATTCCAAAAGACCCCAGAGGGATCAGTACTCATCTATATATAATCCTCTTATTTTGGGTCTTAGCAAATATTGTGTGTATGTGGTTTTGTGGACACACACACACTTTTATACCAAAAAAGAACCCATATAAAAAGAATGAAATGAGATTAAATCAGCTCCTTGATTCTGTTGTCTTCATATTGACTGTTTAAATTACTTTTAAGCACTAGAGTTATTCTCATGATACTTATAAATATTGATGGGTTTACTTCATTAGAAATAAAAAGGCTATAAACTTAATTACTCAAATTGATCTGATTCACTTCTTTAATATTGAAGATGTTTCAAACATTACATAGAAGGTATTCTCTCCCTCAGATATGTTGTGCACATGTGTGGGTTTGTCTTCCACGTGCCCTACGTTATCTACTGCCAGCCTGCAGTTCCTTTCTGTTCTCTTGACGGAGGAAGCAAAAAGGCATCTCCGAGATAAGGATAAGGCCAACGCATGCCAGGGTCCATCACTGGCTTCACTTCTTGATAAAACTCAGGAAAATCAGAAATCTCTAGAACGACTTAATGAAGTAATTCTTCAGGTATGTGATATCTTGACCTTTCAAAAACTTTGTTTAATATTTAAATAAATCCACTTTCAGTCTTGGCCTTGTAAAAAATTTTTTTACTCATTCAAGTTAAAAAGTAATTAATGTTCATTATGACATTTAAATGAAACAAAAGCATATAAAGTTAAATTAACCATCTCCTCTCCGGTCCTGGTTCTCTGATGTTGACTAGTTTCTTTAATGACTATGATGTAAAATTTCAAAATGAAATATTAGAAATCTAAATCCAGCTGTTTCCCAAAATACAGTGTGCCATTGTAGGACCAAAATGGTTATATTTCAGGAATGCAGCTATAATTCATAATGTCTTGCCATTTTAAAGATATTTCTATATCTCTAAACATATATTCATCTAAACAGCATTTGATTTATATAAGTAAATTACATATATTTAAGGTAGTTTGTCTATAGAAATGGGCGGACTTCGTTGGTACATTTATGGGAAAATGCCACCTTTCTAAACCACGTTGCCTTATGAACTTATCTTATAAACTTACTTTTTGCAGTCCTAAAATATGAACCAAGAATTTTGTTCATCGAAAAACATTCTAAAATCATGAAGTATGATTTTATAAGTAGATTAACCAAAAAAACCTCCAAGTGTTTCCTAAGTTGTGTAGTCATTTTTACAAATAGGAAATTGTTAGATTTTTCAATATTAAGAATGTCCCTTTTTAATAATCATACGGTTTTATGATTTTTATCTTCTTGCTGGGAGGTGGAAAAGAATTGGACTTGTGCCTTAACGGATTTGCTTCCATTCATTCCCCTGTCAGTCAGCCATGTTTCATAAAGGCAGGTTACTCCAGTTTGCTGATATGTTGCTCTCTCTTTGCTGCTTTGAATTTGGGAATTTTTGCCCCTTTTCTGCCTCTGGGAGTTTTGGCTGTACAGATCTTGCTGGCATGACCACTTGTGTGTTGCGTGCAGCGGTTCCCATTATGTTGGGAAGCAGACAAGGCTGCAAGAGGCAAGGATGGCTCCTGGTCCAGCAGGAACCCACCCACTGAAGGTGGGGCTCGTGCTCTTGGGGGGCTTCTGTCTTCCTCTCCTTTGCCCGGCACACAGTTACTTTCAGAGCACAGATAAAGAGACTGATACAGGGGCCTCCGACATTTTCTCCTGTCTCCAGTAGCAACTTCAGAAGCTGGAACTCCAGCGGGAAAAGATCCTTACAGCATCGCTCAAAGTCACTTAGTCTTGGGAGGCTGTAGCCTCCCTCCCTCCACTCAGCTCTTCTTAGCTTAAACCCAAAGCTGGATAGTGTCCCAACTATCTCGTTCCCCATCAGAACAACAGGCTCTATTTGATTAACTGAGTCTGATTTTGCACTTTAAAGAGTATTAGAGAGGAAACGCAAATTCACACCTTTGCAGTGGTCTTCCCCCAACTCAAAAGCATTATGAATCTCCTGACTTTGGCTTCAGTAGAGCTCTTTTCCCTAGGGAAGGGGCCTTCGCTCTTACCAACATTCCTTCCCCTCCAGGGAGTATAAATGATTTCTGGAGTCGCTCCTCCTTTTCTTGCCCTCAGCGGGGTGGGGGGGTGGCACCTGCCCGTCTCCCTACCCAGGCCAGGAATGCCCAGTAGCTCTGGGAGCCTTGACCACAGCCATGACCATGGGTTCTACAGCCAGTCCTCCTGGACCAGGTGAAATGTAAAGACCTCCAGCCAGGCCAAACCAAAGCTGTTTTATTTCCTAGCTGTTTTCTCTCACTTATTGGTCGTGCTGTTTCAAGGAATCATGATTACGCTTATGATAAATATGGGTCCCTGTTAGTTGATGCACCAGATTAAAATAAATGTACATAGGAAAAATTCTTTGCCACAGGAATTTAAAAATTTTTTCTTGCTCCTTATTTTTTCTTAATATTTTGTAATATTATTCATTATAAAAGTTATCATTTATAATCTTTTGCTGTTACCTTCTTGGCCAAAGAAAATGAGATATCCTAGAGCCAAAGGGTATCTCAATGATTTTCCTAATGACTAGCCAATTTTCCTCTCCATTTCCTCCAAATTATAAAAGATGTAAAGCATTCTGTGTGGATATGGATACTTTAACCAATTATATAAACTGTTTTTTCTAATAAATCACACTCTTCTTGTTCATATAAACAGTAGAATATAAATACATGACATTTGTTAGAAGGGCACAAGCAAGTTTAAGACAAAGTAAAGGAAGTGTCCCTGTGACATACTTATGAGAAAATGTATGTCTCACATGAGATGGGACATTTATTAATGAGCTTTATTAAATTACAAATGCTATTATGTTTTCTTTGCTCTGCCCTATATAAAGATGATATGATTTAAAATGTTATTCAAATACATAAACCAGCAACACATAATAATAAATTACATATGTTTCTTATTACACATGCATGTAGGCTGTGTATTGTGCCAGGTTTTATATAAAAGAAAGGAAACTACAGTCTTTAAATGGTCAGAAGAAATAGTATACTAAAATTGATGACCTTCAGAGGTTTATTACCTTACTCAGAAATATTGGATGTGTGACCCTAAGCATATCAATTAACCTCTTATAATTCAGTTCTTAAAATGCAAATACGAACTGAGAAGATTGTATTAAGTTTGTATAAGGTGGCCCTAGAGCTCCGTCCTCGTAACAGATTGTTATGCTGTAACTTCAATTAAAAGGTCTTGGCAAAGAATCTTTTCAATGGCTGCTTTACTGTACTCTCCCATGGGGGATACAAATTGAAAGTTTGCATTTGGTATTTATGTCTTAAATTATGTGCAAGTTTATTTTTTCATAATTCCATTTTGAGGAAGTTTGAGGATTTGAATATTCTCTTAGAAACTATTCTGTCTTTTGACATATATGTCCTATGAGGCATATTTTTTGGCGGTAGAGACCGTATTATCTGTTGACCATACATATTGAACATATTTGACTTAATAGAGATTTTACCTTCCCTGGTGAGATAATATGATTCATTTGCAAAGACATATAATATACATAATAGATTTTGCTCATAATTAGATGTTGAATTAATTTTGCTCCTATATTTGGTCTGATATCTAAGGATAATAATGAAAGGAAAGAATAAACTCTAATTTCACATTTCAGAAGGTAGATTTTGCACAAGTGTTTAGTGAATGGTGACGTCCAAGAGTTAATCTGTTAGAGAGAAAAGGCTTATCTATTTGAGATACTGCTGTGTCAGTGAGTGTTCACTGTAATTAAAAACCCTGTTCTTTATATCAGTGCCTTTTGGAAAGAAAGTAGAGTCTTGACCTAGAATACCTAGATCACTTCACGTATAGAAGGAATTAGATCTAAACAGAACATAAAATTTAAATAAATTACATGAGTCCTGATTTTCTTTCTTCCTATGGTTGTCAAAAAGACATGCTGTTTCTTGCCCTGTATCCTCTTGATTTATTTCTCCTCTTGTGTGTGTCTGCGTCACCCAGTAGCCGGTTGTCTGTCGCTTCAGCTATCGGATATGGACTCTTAGCCTCTGCCTTCTTGCCTCCCGGGCTTCCGGGCTTTGAACCACATGCTCCTGCTCTGTGCACAGATGCTCAGAACGACTTTTCAGTCTGCAGGAAGTGCTGCATGGAAAATGGCAGAAACTAAATCCTCTACTCTGACCTTCAGTCTATGTTGAAAAGTATGTGGATTTACTAGAAGTTAATCGTGTTTATTTCTTTTCTTGTTTTTAGTTTTTGGCTTTCATATCAGTTTGTGTATACATTTTAGAGTGCCAAACAGGTTTATAAGTTTTGTAACCAAAGGAGAAGACTTCTGTCTTTTTCCTTCATTTTCCTCTTCTTAGAGGCAACTACTCCTGCCTTTCAGTTGATTGTTTCATGTTTCCCTTCCAAGTCTCTAACATGCTTGTATTATTCTGTCTTGGTTATTCCATTTTAAACATTTTCTGTTGACTTCCTGCTTTGGAACACGAGACTTGAATTCCCTTTCCAGGCCCCAACCACCTACCTGGCCACAGTGGGCTCCCCTCTCCTTTCCCTGCTACCCTGCGTCTTCACGGTGGTGAGAGAGGAGGCCACATGTGGTGGTGAGTCTGTGAAAGTGCTGCACACAGTTGAACTTCACAGCTTCCATTTTCCTTAGACATAATTATCGTATTATTTTTAGATTTGCTAAGTTTTCTATTATCACTGATAAGCTCCGTGCTCTTTCCCAGCAATTGAATATCCTCTCAGTCTATTCAGACATGTGGGAACTGATGTCAGCTTCATGTTCTGGAAGAAATCACTCCTAGTTCCTTCTGACCCTGCATGGCGCCCAGTGTGATCCTGGGATCTCCATTCACCTTCGTCCTGGGGAATTCCTCTACCTCTCTGCTGTTTCCTGTGATCTCTTGTCTCCCAGGTTCTCCTTTTCCTGCTTCCCACCTTCCTTTGGGTAGAGTCTGTTGTCTGGTACCTTGCAGAGTTAAGGTGCGTAAGAGGCTCTTTTGAGATCTGGACAGAGTCTTTTTCTACCCTTACATTAAATTTATAGTTTAGTCTAGTGAGGATTCTAGATTAGAAGTCATTCACTTCAGAATTGAGGAGGCCTTGTCTCTTCCCTTTAACTTCTCATAGTACTGTGGAAAGATCTGAAGCCATTATGATGTCTGGTTTTCTCCCCTGGGAGTTTTTTTTTCTGTCTCCAGCATTCTACATTTTCCAGATGAAGTTTGTAGGCGGAGTCTGTTTAATTCATTGTTCTGACCTCTCTTGAGGGTTGTTCTTCTTCTTGTTCTTTTTTTCTTTTAAAGATTTATTTGTTTACTTTAGACAGAGTGCAGGAGTGGGAGGGGGCAGAGGGAGAGCAAGAAAGAATCTCAAACATTGCCTCTGCTGAGTGTGGATTCCGACACGGGTTCCCTCTCGTGATTTGAGATCATGACCTGAGCCAAAGCCAAGAGTCGCAAGCTCCACTGACGACGCACAGGTGCCCCTCGTGGGGTTCTTTCCATCTGAACTCCTGCTTCACTTAACTGACATTCCCCCCTACTTTGTGTGTTCTGTACGTTTGCAACTCTTAGTAAGTTTTCTTCTTACATAATTTCTCTTTTCTTCCTTTTTGACTGTTTTGGTTTCTGTGTTCTGGTTAGGGGCTTTTCTTATCTTGGTGGTCTGCGGCGTTTGAAACTGGGAGATTGGAAGTAGACCGGAAGCCCTGGGCAGCAGAGTGGAGCCTGTCCGCTGCAGGCTGTGCTGTGTGAGGGCATTTGGCTGCCGCCCTTTGTGGCCTGCCTTTTTGAGCTTGTCGCATTCCTGAGGGAAGAATTTTCTGGTCTCCTGCCTGGAGGTGAAAACCCAACTGCCAAGTGTTTAGCCACAAAGTAGGAGGAAGAGAGCAGGTGTCTCAGAAATCAGTTTGCACATTTCACTTAATCCTGTTTTCAGTGTAATATGCTCGCCTGCAACTGTGCCTTCTTTTTGCCCGTTTAGAGCGCTTTTAGTTCACCCTCTCCAGGGACTAAATCCCCAGTTTCTTGCAAAGCTGGGGAGGAGGAGCGGCTTGGCTGTGCAGAGATTGGTGGGTCATGAGCAAAATCTGGTCCTCGAACTGGTCCTCAGAGATTTTTCAAGCAATCTTCCTTCGTTTTCACTTCCAGGGGAACCTGGTGCTGAGTTCCCTTAGCCGCTGGCAATTCATTGTACAGAGGGGGTGGGATTCCGCCTTCTGGAGTCTTCTGCTGCGTTTGCTATTCATCCGTCTGCTTCCTGGTTTCCTGACTGTGTGACTGAGTGAGTGAGTACTCACTCCTCTCTGTCTGTCTGGTGTTTAATCCCATTTCTGTCATCTCAGTGAGATTTCATGAGGGAATAAAGGACACATTTACGTGCATAACTGTTTCCCTAGAATTCTTACTGCTGTTTTCTCCCTCATTGCTGCGGAAAGTAGATGAGTAATAGATTTCAGTGAGATCATTTTGGTTTTC
Organism: Lontra canadensis; assembly: GCF_010015895.1. Taxonomy (NCBI): domain Eukaryota; kingdom Metazoa; phylum Chordata; class Mammalia; order Carnivora; family Mustelidae; genus Lontra; species Lontra canadensis. The sequence goes on from NW_022631038.1 coordinate 7,724,578, forward strand.
CTCAAAACATTAATGCATTCAGGTTCAGTAAGGGTGTGTATAGGAGAGCAGTTTTCTTATTAGTGGTGAAGATTAAGTTTATAGGCAAATTAGGATGCTCATAATTAGCTATAATGATTATACTCCACACATATTCATTATCCTAAATGGTTTTCTGCCTTTTTCCCCCACCTTCTTCAAGGTCACATTAGCATGATCTTTATCAAGCATCCTGGGTCTGGGCATTTAATATCGAACTCATTGGCCAGTTACGGAACTGCCTGGTTAGAGGCAGCAGCCTAAGTTAGAGGCAACAGCCTATTTAGGATGGAATCACACTTCCCCTGGTGGTGGGGCTGGAAGGCCCCCACACAGCCCCCCACCCACACAGGCTCCTTCGGTGTCACGTTGCTGGGTATAGGCTAATCAGGAAGAGTGAAGTTGCATCTGTGTATGCTATACTATATTTTATGTAAAATTGTATTTTGAGCTTGATTTTAATATGATATTATAAAACTGGATCATTGAAAATTACCGGTGAAAGGAAAAATTGCAAATGTGAGTTATAGCTAATATTTATAAATCATATGAGGAACTTCTAGTTCTTACACTTGAATTTATGGACCCTTTGGAATTGTAATTAAACTTTATGTGTATATCCACATGAGAATCTTATCACAAAAGATTTCACATGAATGTACTCAAGCCCTTAGAACTACAGCACCTGGTAAATGAGAAATACAGAGCAGAGAAGACAAGTTCAAATCATCATAAGGAAGCAGTCAAACCCAGGATGTGGGGCATTCCTTCGGATGACTGATCTGGTTTATTCAACAACTAACAATATGAGCAGAACAAAATAAAAAACACTGGTGGGTGGTTTGGAAGGAGTGAAAATGGCAGGTGCTCTAGATTTAGGAGATCTATTGATAGGCTGTGAGGGCTTTATTGGGTGCTGATTCCACTAAACCAACCGTAAGGAGACATTTTTGAGGCAAGAGAAAAATCTGAATTTGGACTGGATATTAGGTTGATACCAATAAATTATTAAATATGTTAGGCATGATAATGGCTTTATGGTTGTGTATACTGGAATGTGACATTATATGATATCTAGTATTTACTTGAAATAGTTTAGCCCAAAATTTTTTAAAAAGAGAGAGTATGTTATTCTGTTTCCTTCAGTCTTGTATATATTTGAAATTTTTGTTCATGAAAAAAATTTTTTGCTTATAAATATCAAATATATAAAAGAAACATACCAAAATATTGGTGTTTTCAAAATTACAAGTGATTTTTAAAAAATGTATATAAGTCAACAAAATTAAGAAATAATTTCTTTTTAAACATGTACTATGACAGATAAATGTGACTACAGAAATGCAGGATGGAAAGAACAACATCCCCTGAGGTATAGGGGTATATAGGGTGGAAATTGAGGGAGGGATGTGTCTCAAGAAGAAGATAGGAGGAATTTGATGGCAGTTTTCCTATTCAGCCATTTAGTGAGGGCCCTTTTTAATAAGTTACACATATGTACGTACATTCCCTGGTGAATTTGAGTTAAGTGCACAGTTCTTCCTTTACATGATGAGCCTTTGAAAATGACTGTTGCTCTTTTCCACATTGTAAGTTTCTTCTACAGTCCCATTCATATGGAGCATTCTCAGTCTCAAATCTTAATGATTTATCAAGTTCCAGTGAATTTCATGGAGTAGTTGAAACCTGGCAATACCTCTTAAATAGACCACGGATCTTTTATTCACAACGGTTTTGCTCCAGATTAAGTTTTTCTTCAAGGCAGTTTGGTATACATTCTTTGCAGTGCTATGAAGGGAAATCCTCCAAAGATGTCCTGAAAAGAGTTGCTGCAAATGCACTGATGTCACTTTTGGCTGTCAGTAGAAGAGCTCAGAAACATGCTTTGAAAGGTGAGCCACATGACTCAACTGGTACGGCATATTGTCAATTCATATATTTTGCTGCTTGTTTCTTTTAATTTTCTTTGGATTCAGAATGCAAAGAACCTAAAAATCTCAGTGACTAAAAAGTTTTTCTCATGCAGAAACAAGGTAAACATGTATTACTTTTAAAATAAAGATTATACATGTAGATTATTTTTTGAGTAATGATTATTAATCTAGAGAATATATAAACAGTAGGGTAGCTTTTTTTTTTTTTTAAGATTTTACTTATTTGAGAGAGAGAGAGATTATGAGTGAGGGGAGGGGCTGAGGGAGAGGGACAAGCAGACTCCACGCTGAGCATGGAACCTGATGCGCAGCTGATCCCATGACCCTGAGATCATGACCTGAACCAAAATCAGGAGTCGGACACTTAACTGACTGAGCCACCCAGGTGTCCCTAGTGGGGAAACTTTAAGAAGAAACACATCACTTAGTTTTATAATAATTAAATATTAGTAACCACAGGCACATATTGTGTACTTGAAAAAAAACCCACACCTACATAGTTTTGATAGCAATAACAACAGTGTTAGATGATCCTGCATTTTCATATATATTTCCCTTCTAGAGGATTGTGATTTTTCCTCTGTAATCGGGGAACATAGGTCTTAGGGTTAAAGAGAATAATGGCAACATCAAGCCTAGTAATTTCTGTTGTGACTTGCTATTAAAATGAATTATGCATGCCTCAAACCATAAAGTAGGTTTTGGAAGTATCGTACTAAATTGAAAATATTGAAATTGTTAAACATTTTAGTTCTCCTTTTCTCTGATTTGTTAATTTCTCCCTGAAAATATCAAAATGATATATTGCTCAGAAATATAAAGCGTTATTTTTTGGAGACTTTGTTATATGTGATTTCAACTTATTTGGGAATGGAATATCCTTTTGATTGTTTTGGATTTTATCTTTCAGCTGATCTAATAGACAGCTGCATGGAACAGATGAAACACATTAATGCACAACTGAACCTAGATTCTCTGCGGCCTGGGAAAGCAGCCCTAAAGAAACAGGTAACTCTGAATTCCGAACATCTGGATGGATGAAGGAATGACGTAGAGACCATCTCTCCAGTTTCCTGTACTTATAAATGACATCAGCATTTGGTACAAATGGGTATCTGATTTAGAAGAAAAGTATAGTTAGATAAATTGAAGGGATTTCTACATTAGCAACTTTGGGATTGAGCTTGTGCGTGTCTGTGTGTGTGAGAGAGAGAGACAGACTTAATTTTCACTTAAAGAGCTTAAAATGTGATTTATATATTACATGTTTTTGTTATTATAAGCATTTTGAAGTGTGTATGATATTTTACCAGATAAATTGTTTATATTACAAAAGGAGGTATTTTTCTCAAAGCGAAAAGGTATTTGAGAAGGTATTTCTCTCAAAGTGAGAAAAATTCTCAAGGTATTTTTCTCATTAGGAATGAGATATAACCTACCCAGTTTTTCTACATAGCAGGCACTGTTCTCTAAGCAGGTCGTATTTGTTCTCTCATGAACACTAAGGTCAACATAGTAATAAAACTAGGAACTGAGAAAGCCGGTAGTTGCTCTGTATCTGAGTGGTTGTAGAGCTGGTATTCCTAATCTCTCCTTATTCCTGCCATGACTTTTGAATGTCTCTTTCTAGCATTGAGTTTACTGGACTCATGTTCAAAATGCATGCTCATGTAAGCTCAAGATAACACAGTTTTTATATAATAGTGATGATGATAATAATAATAGTTTTTTTTACATTTTTAAAATAATTTTTTATTAACGTATAATGTATTATTAGCCCCAGGGGTATAGGTTTGTGAATTGCCAGGTTTACACACTTCACAGCACTCACCATAGCACATACCTTCCCCAATGTCCACAACCCAACCTCCCTCTCCCTTCCCCCCTCCTCCTGACAACCCTTAGTTTATTTTGTGAGATTAAGAGTCCCTAATGGTTTCTCTTCCTCCCGATCCCATCTTGTTTCATTTTATTCCTTTTCATTTATTTCATTTATTTTCATTTATTCCTTTATCCCATTTATTCCTTTCCTACCCCACAAACCCCCCACGTTGTCTCTCAACTTCCTCTTACCAGGGAGATCATATGATAATTGCCTTTCTCTGATTGACTTATTTCATTCAGCGTAATACCCTCTGGTTCCATCCATGTCGTCGCAAATGCCAAGATTTCATTTCTTTTGATGGCTGCATAGTATTCCATCACATATATATGATATATATATATATATCATATATATATATCACATATATGTGATGGAATATCATATATATAGATATATATATGATATTTATATATAAAATCTTCTTTATCCATTCATCTGTTGATGGACATCTAGGTTCTTTCCATAGTTTGACTATTGTGGACATTGTTGCTAATAACATTCGGGTGCACGTGCCCCTTAGGATCACTACATTTGTATCTTTAGGGTAAATACCTAGTAGTGCAATTGCTGGGTCATGGGGTAGCTCTATTTTCAACTTTCTGAGGAACCTCCATGCTGTTTCTAGAGTGGTTGCACCAGCTTGCATTCCCACCAACAGTGTAGGAGGGTTCTCCTTTTTCCACATCCTTGCCAGCATCTGTCATTTCCTGACTTGTTAATTTTAGCCATTCTGACTGGTGTGAGGTGGTATCTCACTATGGTTTTGATCTGTATTTCCCTGATGCCAAGTGATGTGGAGCGCTTTTTCATGTGTCTGTTGGCCATCTGGATGTCTTCTTTGCAGAAATGTCTGTTCATGTCCTCTGCCCATTTCTTGATTGGATTATTTGTTCTTTGGGTGTTGAGTTTGATAAGTTCTTTATAGATTTTGGATACTAGCCCTTTATCTGATATGACATTTGCAAACATCTTCTCCCATTCTGTCAGTTGTCTTTTGGTTTTGTTGACTTTTTCCTTTGCTGTGCAAAAGCTTTTGATCTTGATGAAGTCCCAATAGTTCATTTTTGTCCCTGCTTCCCTTGCCTTTGGCTATGTTCCTAGGAAGAAGTTGCTGTGGCTGAGGTCGACGAGGTTGCTGCCTGTGTTCTCCTCAAGGATTTTGATGGATTTCTTTCTCACCTTGAGGTCCTTCATCCATTTTGAGTCTATTTTCATGTGCGGTATAAGGAAATAGTCCAGTTTCATTTTTCTGCATGTGGCTGTCCAGTTTTCCTAACACCATTTGTTGAAGAGACTGTCTTTTTTTCCATTGGACATTCTTTCCTGCTTTGTTGAAGATTAGTTGACCATAGAGTTGAGGGTCCGTTTCTGGGCTCTCTATTCTGTTGCCTTGATCTAGTGTCTGTTTTTGTGCCAGTACCATACAGTCTTGATGATGACAGCTTTGTAATAGAGCTTGAAGTCTGGAATTATGATGCCACCAACTTTGGCTTTCTTTTTCAACATTCCTCTGGCTATTTGAGGTCTTTTCTGGCTCCATATAAATTTTAGGATTGTTTGTTCCATTTCCTTGAAAAAAATTTATAGGATTTTGATAGGGATTGCATTAAGTGTATAGATTGCTTTAGGTAGCATAGACATTTTCACAATATTTATTCTTCCAATCCAGGAGCATGGAACATTTTTCCATTTCTTTGTGTGTTCCTCAATTTCTTTCATGAGTACTTTATAGATTTCTGAGTACAGATTCTTTGCCTCTTTGGTTAGGTTTATTCCTAGATCTTACGGTTTTGGGTGCAATTGTAAATGGGATTGACTCCTTAATTTCTCTTTCTTCTGTTTTGTTGGTGGTGTATAGAAATGCAACTGATTTCTGTGCATTGATTTTGTATCCTGACACTTTTTACTGAATTCCTGTACAAGTTGTAGCAGACTTGGAGTAGAATCTTTTGGGTTTTCCACATAAAGTATCATATCATCTGCAAAGAGTGATAGTTTGGCTTCTCCTTTGCCTATTTGGATGCCTTTAATTTCTTTTTGTTGTCTGATTGCTGAGGGTAGGACTTCTAGTACTATGTTGAATAGCAGGGGTGATAATGGACATCCTGCTGTGTTCCTGACCTTAGGGGAAAAGCTCTCCGTTTTTCTCCATTGAGAATGACGTTCGTGGTGGGTTTTTCATAGATGGCTTTGATGATATTGAGGTATGTACCCTCTATTCCTACACTTTGAAGAGTTTTGATTAAGAAAGGATGCTGTACTTTTTCAAATGCTTTTCCAGCATCTATTGAGAGTATCATAAGGTTCTTGTTCTTTCTTTCATTAATGTATTGTATCACATTGATTGGTTTGCGGATGTTGAACCAACCTTGCAGTCCTGGAATAAATCCCACTTGGTCATGGTGAATAATCCTTTTAATGTACTATTGGATCCTGTTGGCTAGTATTTTGGTGATAATTTTCGCATCCGTGTTCATCAAGGTTATTGGTCTGTAATTCTCTTTTTTGATGGGGTCTTTGTCTGGTTTTGGGATCAAGGTAATGCTGGCCTTGAGTTTGGAAGTTATCCTTCCATTTCTATTTTTTAGACAGTTTCAGGAGAAGAGGAATTAATTCTTCTTTAAATGTTCGGTAGAATTCCCCTGGGAAGCCATCTGGCCCTGGCTCTTGTTTGTTGGGAGATTTTAATGAGGGCTTCAACATCCTTACTGGTTATGGGTCTGTTCAGGTTTTCTATTTCTTCCTGGTTCAGTTTTGGTAGTTTATATGTCTCTAGGAATGCATCCATTTCTTCCAGATTGTCAAATTTGCTGACGTATAGTTGCTCATAATATGTTCTTATAACTGTTTGTATTTCTTTGGTATTGGTTGTGATCTCTCCTCTTTCATTCATGATTTTATTTATTTGGGTCCTTTCTCTTTTCTTTTTGATAAGTCTGGCCAGGGGTGTATCAATCTTATTCTTTCAAAGAACCAGCTCCCAGTTTCATTGATTTGTTCTGTTGTATTTTTGGTTTCTGTTTCATTGATTTCTGCTCTGATCTTTATTATTTCTCTTCTCTTGCTGGGTTTAGGCTTTCTTTGTTGTTCTTTTTCCAGCTCCTTTAGGTGTAGGGTTAGGTTGTGTACTTGAGACCTTTCTTGTTTCTTGAGAAAGGCTCGTATGGCTATATGCTTTCCTCTCAGGATTGTCTTTGCTATGTCCCACAGATTTTGAACCATTGTGTTTTCATTATTATTTGTTTCCATGAATTTTTTCAGTTCTTCTTTAATTGCTTGGTTGACCCATTTATTCTTTAGAAGGATGCTCTTTAGCCTCCATGTGTTTGGGTTCTTTCCAAATTTCCTCTTGTGATTGAGTTCTAGCTTCAGAGCTTTGTGGTCTGAAAATATGCAGGGAATGATCCCAATCTTTTGATACTGGTTGAGACCTGATTTGTGATCCAGGATGTGATCTATTCTGGAGAATGTTCCATGTGCACTAGAGAAGAATGTGTATTCTCTTGCTTTGGCATGGAATGTTCTGAATATATCTGTGATGTCCATCTAGTCCAATACATCATTTAAGGCCTTTATTTCCTTATCGATCTTTTGCTTGGATGATCTGTCTATTTCAGGGAGAGGAGTATTAATGTCTCCTACTATTATTGTATTATTGTTGGTGTGTTTCTTTGATTTTGTTATTAATTGGTTTATATAGTTAGCTGCTCCCATGTTAGGGGCATAGATATTTAAAATTGTTAGATCTTCTTGTTGGACAGATCCTTTAAGTATGATATAGTGTCCTTTCTCATCTCTTATTATAGTCTTTGGCTTAAAATCTAATTTATCTGATATAAGGATTGCCACCCCAGCTTTCTTTTGATGTCCATTAGCATGGTCAATTGTTTTCCACCCCCTCACTTTAAATCTTTAAATTTTATTTATTTTTTTTTAAAGATTTTTATTTATTTATTTGACAGACAGAGATCACAAGTAGGCAGAGAGGCAGGCAGAGAGAGAGGAAGGGAAGCAGGCTTCCCGCTGAGCAGAGAGCCCAATGCGGGGCTTGATCCCAGGACTCTGGGATCATGACCTGATCTGAAGGCAGAGGCTTTAACCCACCGAGCAACCCAGGTGCCCCTAAATCTTTAAATTTTAAAGTGGACTTTAAATTTGGACCAAATCTCTTTGGGTCCACAATGAGTTTCTTGTAGATAGCATATTGATGGGTTTTGTTTTTTATCCATTCTGATACCCTGTCTTTTGATTGGGTCATTTAGCCCATTTACATTCAGGGTTACTATTGAGAGATATGAATTTAGTGCCATTGTATTGCCTATAAGGTGACTGTTACTGTATATTGTCTCTGTTCCTATCTGGTCTACTTATTTAGGCTCTCTCTTTGCTTAGAAGATGCTTTCAATATTTCCTGTAGAGCTGGTTTGGTGTTTACAACTCTTTTATTTTTGTTTGTCCTGGAAGGTTTTTATCTCTCCTTCTATTTTCAATGATAGCCTAGCTGTATGTAGTATTCTCGGCTGCATGTTTTTCTCATTTAGTGCTCGGAATATATCATGCCAGCTCTTTCTGGCCTCTGTGGTCTCTGTGGATAAGTCTGCTGCCAGTCTAATATCTTCACCATTTTATGTTACAGACTTCTTTCCTGGGCTGCTTTCAGGATTTTCTCTTTGTCACTAAGACTTGTAAGTTTTACTATTAGATGACGGAGTGCGGACCTATTCTTCCTGATTTTGAGTGGGGTTCTCTGTGCCTCCTGGATTTTGATGCTTGTTCCCTTTGCCATATTAGGGAAATTCTCTACAGTAATTCACTCCAATATGCCTTATGCCCCCTTTCTCTCTTTCTTCTTCTTCTGGAATCCCAATTATTCTAATGTTGTTTCGTCTTATGGTATCACTTACCTCTTAAATTCTCTCCTCGTGGTCCAGTAGTTGTTTGTCTCTCTTTTGCGCAGCTTCTTTATTCTGTCATTTGGTCTTCTATATCACCAATTCTCTCTTTTGCCTCATTTATCCTAGAAGTAAGAGCCTCCATTTTTGATTACACCTCATTAATAGCTTTTTTTATTGCAGCTTGGTTAGATTTTAGATCTTTTATTTCTCCAGAAAGGGATTTTATTTCTCCAGACAGCGTTTCTCTAATACCTTCCATGCCTTCTTTTGAGCCCAGCTAGCACCTTGAGAATAGTCATTCTGAGCTCTAGATCTGACATATTACCAATGTCCATATTGATTAGGTCCCTAGCCTTCGGTACTGCCTCTTGTTCTTTTTTTTGTGGTGAGTTTTTCTGCCTTGACATTTTATCCAAATAAGAATATATGAAGGAGAGAATAAAATAGTTAAAGGGTGGCAAAGACCCCAGAAAAATGTGTGTTAACCAAATCAGAAGAGACCCCAAATCTTGGGGGGGGGGGGGGGGAAAATGGGGGCAAAAAGAAGTTCAAAAAAAAAACAAAAGAAAAGGAAAATATATATATTAGACTGGTGATTAGAACAGAGCCACCCACTTAATTTTGGGAGTATTTTAGAAGAAATGACCTCTCAAATTTTTAAAGAAAGAAAAACCTACATATATACAAAAAAAAGGGGATATGCCCCTTTTTGAGAAGATGAATGCGTATGTATTTATAAATTTAGAAGTATACATATATTGTATATAGCTAAGGCCATTATAGCAGCGACCTGTGTAATACCTTCTTTCTGTTGCATATGATAAGAAACCAAGAAAAAGCCTCATTTAATAATTTTATTGATGCAGGGGGTTACATATTTGTCAGTTTCTTTTCTTGCCTCTTTTCCTTTTTCTTCTGTAGGCAAGGTTCTTTACTTCATCATTGAGAAAGTCATCCAACACCTGATATGATTGAAAACCAGTCAGTACCTGCTTCACTTTATTGAGATGAAACACGGAGCCCATTATATATCTCAGTTCCTCCATGCTTGATAGAACAGAAATAGCTTTTTCGTGGCGGATGCGCTTCTTGAGATATGGTCATCTTTCAGAGATCATTAGCTTGTCAGTCCCCTCAAAGTTATGGTGGTCAGGCGCAATGAGAGCATACTGCATTGTAATGTGACCCAAAGGAGAAGGAATTACTGTATATAAAAATTGGAATATGCCATTGTGTTCACATTTTTAAACTACTTTTTGTTTAAACAGGAGGACGGTTTTATTAAAGAGTTAAGCATTGCTATGCAGCTTCTAAGAAACTGTCTTTATCAAAATGAAGAATGTAAAGTAAGTAGAATGATGTTTCAAAATTTTGATAGTAATGCTGGCATTAAACAGTTCACAATTTTTATATGAGATAATATAGGGGGAACACGAAGAACTCTTCAGATTGTTTTAGATGTACAGTTCATTGGTCCTTAAAGTCAGTGTTAATTCATAGAAATGGTTACACCTTGTTATTCTTCAATATTGATGGCATTTCTTGTTTATGTCAGTTTTTAACTTTATTTCTTACACTTCTCGCAGCTAAAGGAAACTTGAGCTTCTTTTTCTGTGGTTTTGCATTTCAGTTGGATTTTATTAAGATGGAGTGCTTGGTTATGTTCTTTCAAAGGCAGCTGTCCAGGAAATAAGTGGCGGTTGTGTATCCATAAGGAAAGAAGAGGAGTGTGTCTCCTGTTTGGGAGAAAATGCCTTACTGTGGTCACTGGGCATGGCCCTGTTCACTCTGGGAGGTTTTTCACCTCCACCTCTGCCGGCTCCCTGTGCTGCTTGACTCAGCCCTTCTGCCTGGGAACCACTGAGGTGTTTTGCTGTGTCTTGAGTATTGATGCCGGTGTTTATTTATTTATTCTTAATTTTTTAAAAGATTTATTTATTTATTCCAGAGAGAGTATGTTTTTGAGCATGTGTGGGGGGTGGGGAAGAGCCAGAGGGACAGAATCTCAAGCAGACTTCCCACTGAGCAGGGAGCCCCACTTGGGGTTCATTCCCAGGACCCTGAGATCATGACCTGAGCCAAAGCCAAGACCTGGTTGCTCAACTGACTGAGCCAGTCACGCTGGCACCCTGTTGATGGTGTCATTTAAAATACTGTGTTAGTAACTGTTACACAGGATATAGTGTCCTGAACTCTTTGATTTGCTTTGTCATAGTGATACAGCACTTTTGAAGCACTAGCTTTCACACAGACATACTGCGGAAAATGAGTCCAAGAAAGATAAATTATAGGCACTTTCTTTTTAAGGAAGTTCTTACCTTTTTTTGCTTTTACTTGGGATGAAACTGGAAAAAACATAACTGGAAAATGAACATCTTGAATATACTCCTTAGGCTCTGTTAGTTTGTTCAAGACACATTACTAGCAATTTACTTTTCAAAACAATTTGACGGGAATTAAGTGTTTATACATTTCATTGAAATTCCCAAGGTATTAACTTTTTACTCAAAATGGAGGTATCATTTACTAAATTGTGATCCTTTATGCTGCATAGTATGCTTGTGACTGAATGCACTTGACATTAATCCATGACACCTTACATTGGGAATACCCTGGAACACTTTCCAGGTAGGACCTGCTTATGCCGATTTCTGAGACGCAAGCAGGATACTACTTATAAATACAGTATTCACATTTATATCACGTTAGCCATCTATGAAAGTGTCATCTCTCAATAAGCCTAAGCAGCTCTCCATTTCTAAGTTGTTGAATAAGGAATAAATTCGAAGAAGAGTATTTAAATTACTCTTGAGTATAAATATAGTCCTATGGGGCAAAGATTCTTAATTTCTTTTCCTGTTCCAACTTACCTGTGGAGTATAAGATATTCCCAGTGCTAGTTGTTAGGCACTCTTGTGGTAATTCAGCAAGTTACCCATGCCTGCCTCGCTCCAGTATCTGTGCACATGGGACGTTAAAGAGTTTCCATACTGGGAAGATCATGGTGGCTGTGAGGTAAATGAACAGTGGGCAAGGTTAGAGGTAGGGGACTGGAGTAGGCAGGAGATGATGAGACCCCGGCCGGGGCAGGTGGAGAAAGGAAGGAGGGTGGGGAGATACTGTGGAGAAAAGAGAAATGTAGAATGATTCCCAGGCTCTGCCTTAATGTAAGTGCACATAATAGAGCAGAGTGTAGACGTGAGAGAGTGTAACATTTGGGTTTACACCTGGTAGTGTAAAGTGTCTTTGGGACATCCAGGGGGAAAATGGCTGGTAATCAGTAGACGACAAGGCTCTGGGGCTCTGAGTGGTGATATAGTTTGGGGGAATTAGGATTCAACAGTGTAAAATGTTGAAATTTCCCAAGAGATGATATATGAAAATATCTGTGGAAACTATATTTAAGAGAAGGCAGAAAACAACTGGGAAAGGAGTGCTGGGGAGAGTTTGGAGATGTTCCAGGGTAGAGAGGCTGCATGGGAATGAAGAAGAAACAGACTTTAATAGATGCCCCAGGGCTGAGGGTGGTCTTGCTGGCACCATCAGGGCAGAAGATAAATGGAAGTAAGCTGAAGATCCGATAAGAGATGGAAAGTGACAGCAAGAAGAGTAGCCTTTCTGGAAGCTTGGTCATGAAAGGCAGCTTTAATAACTTAAGACATAGCACTACACGTAGTTAGTATGTTTGCTTCTCCTAATATGTAAACTGTTTGACTATAAGCAGAAAAGAGCAACCTGGGGACTCGCCATTAAAGAGGCAGGAAGAAAAGAACTCACTGATGGATAAAGATCCCTGAGGAAGTGGGGAGGCTGTGTTTCAGAACACAGATGGACTTTCTGACCTCCAGCAAAAGAGGAACCCCTAGTCCTCACTTCCGGGCAAGAAGGGCGAGTGGATGGAAAAACAGATAAACTAGTGAACCAAATGACAGAGTAGAGACAGAGCTTACACCTAATTGTTTCTGTTTTCTCTGTGACCATAGGCCTCTGTTCCAAGCTCATGGGCGTGGTGGGGTGCAGTGAATAACTTTGGGGATACCATTGGGAATGACTTCAGAGCTTATGGAGAGGGTTGAACAATGGGAATAACTTCCTACTCTCTTCTGCCATCGATGCTGCATAAAATTAGATAGGGTGTGGTTTGTGTAAGTACCAACATGTGAGCGCATGCGTCTGAAAATTGCCTAGTAATTCCTGTTCACGTAAGCGATTACTGCACTTACCACAAACGGTTAGATTGTATACGTAATATTGTTTTGGGGGTAACTGATCTTTGTAATAAAGACTATGAGTTACTTAAGAATGTATTGATTTAGCATATTATTTTAACTAAATTTTACTGTGTTCAAAGTATTTACAAACAGTAATCTACCTCTGATCTACCCAGACTTACTAGACAGATGTACGCACATATACATACGGAGGAGAGAGACGGTGGAGGGGACAACTTAGAACTGATCAGAATGTTTACTTAACCAGAAAATTCAATTTCTTAACCGTATCAGAGTATTTATAAGAGTTTATTCAGTGTGGTGAGATGTCACCATCTTGCATGTTTAGAAGCTGTTTCTTTTTTTTTTTTTTTTAAGATTTTATTTATTTGACAGACAGAGATCACAAGCAGGCAGAGAGGCAGGCAGAGAGAGAGGGGGAAGCAGGCTCCCCGCTGAGCAGAGAAGCCGATGCGGGGCTTGATCCCAGGACCCTGAGATCATGACCTGAGCCGAAGGCAGAGGCTTAACGCACCAAGCCACCCAGGTGCCCCTAGAAGCTGTTTCTTTAACGTTTTTTACCTAAGTTGTGTATTGTGGCCACCCCAGTGTTGAAGGGACTTCCTGAGACTGGTTGGGCTCGTGGTCAGGGCTGTCCTGGGCAAGGTGCTGAATCCGTCCGCAGGGTTCCAATGCCAGCTGGCACTAATCAGAACAAAGATAAATTCAGTTTTTGTCTCCTTTTGTTGGTAACAGGTTTGTTTTTTTAACTTGATTTTAATTTTATGTTTTCATATATTCAGACTAACACTGTCCGCATTTCCTTTTCACAACAGGAAGCAGCTCTGGAAGCTCATCTCGTTCCTGTCTTACACTCTCTCTGGCCTTGGCTTTTGATGGATGATTCATTGATGCAAATTGCCCTGCAGCTACTTTGTGTCTATACTGCAAATTTTCCAAATGGTAAATAGATCCCGACACTGCCTTTCAGGAGTATACTAAAACATTAATCTTATATAATATTGTTAAAGTGGACTGGAAAAACAAATACATATTTTGAAGTGTTTTTCCTACTTATAGAATGTATCTTGGTTAGCGGGAAGTTTTCTCGTAGGTACTGTAAGATACTTCAATATGTGTTTGTTGAGATAGGAAGAGCCATTAGACAGCTCAGGGAATAGAGGGGAAAGATACTTGCCTGGTTATATGGCAGTGAGAAATTGAATTTAGTAGCAAATTGAGAGAGTGAAAATTATGATGTAAAACTTTTTAAAACCAAATAAAGGTCTTCAACAGATGAATGGATAAAGAAGACACGGTCCATATATACAGTGGAATATTACTCAGCCCTCAGAAAGGATGATACCCAACTTTGGTAGCAACATGGATGGGACTGGAGGAGATGATGCTGAGTGAAATAAGTCAAGCAGAGAGAGTCCGTTATCATATGGTTTCACTTACTTGTGGAGCATAAGGAATAACAGAGGACTTTAGGAGAAGGAAAACTGAATTGGGGTAAATTGGAGGAGGGGATGAACTGAGAGACTGTGAACTATGAGAAACAAACTGAGGGTTTTGGAAAGGAGGGGGATGGAGGATGGGTGAGCCTGGTGGTGTGTATTAAGGAAGACACGTATTGCGTGGAGCACTGGATGTGGTGCATAAACAATGTATCTTGGAACACTGAAAAAATAAAATAAAATTTAAAAAAAAAGGGTTAAAACTTTTATAGATTTTAGAGTAGGAGCTGGCATGATGAAACGTAGCTCTGGATACAGTTGGCCTTGTGATAACTGGTGTCATTGGGACACCTCTTTTCATGCCTTTACCAGGTGTTTTATTGAGAAGCTGCTGAGGGCCATGCATTGTTAGAGACCGAGAGCTAAGAGTGAGCCAAGGCAAGGTTGGGAGTGATTTGAGAAAAGAGGAGGAGGAGGTGAGAAGTAGCTGTTTGAGCTGAGGGAAAGAAAATCCGCTCTGGAGGTGAAGTAGGATTGCTGGCAGTATTCATTTCCCCATGGAAACTCGGGGTCATACACGTAAGGTCTGGTCAGCAAGGGCGCGAGCTTTCTTCTAGCCACCATTCAGCAGCTCAGCAGCTGGGTTCTCCAAACGTGGAAAGATATGCAGAGAAAGGACTGGAACTCAAAACAATTTGGAGTCCATCTCATCATTACCATGTGCTTGATGGTCAGACATGGACCTCCACCCCAGCTCTGGGCTGTCTGTTCCTGGAGCCCACTCAGCTTGTCTCTCCCCAGCAGGAACCGATGACACAGACTTTCAAGTTTTTAATGCCTGAACTTTCACTGTGGTATATGGAGTGTGCCATGGCACAGAATTTCCTTGTTTTTGTTCTGTCACTGACTTTCTCGTTCTTACTTCTGCTTGGACAGTCTCCTGTGGCTGTGTCCTCCAGCTCCCTGCCCCTGACGGCACGGCCGGTGCAATAGACCATCTGCCCGGTGCTGCATCTGCGCCTTGTCCTTCTTCACCCGCCTTCACGCCTTAGTTGAGGGTTTAGGGAAGGAAACAGGAAAGAAGAATCAGTTGCTAAATATCGAGCAAAAGAAACATTTTTTGAGTCTTTTGAAACTATAATCTATGTTAGTTTTATACTTAAAATTGATATAAATATAAGATTGTGGTTAGGTTCCTAAATCAAGGAAGAAACCTTTTATTTTCTTATCTCGTTTGTTTTCAGGCATCATTTAGTGGATTTAATAGATACCTTGCTGTTTGGTTACTGCTATGTAGTGTGAGTAGAGGAAAGATCACTATATTATTTGTGTCTCCTTGCCTTTTATGACTTTATCTTGCAGAATGTATTTGATTCTGATCTAGTCATACATAGGCTGGCCTCCTTGCATGGACTTTCATAAGTTAATTTTCTTTAGATTTATGTTATAATACAGGGAGATGAATTTCTAATTCTTTTATGATTATTTTACTCCCATGATAAATCCGTATGGTTGTTTAATTTATTGAGAAAACACTGGACCTGGAAAACCAGTTGATGCCACTGCTGGCTCTTGGTGCTTATGAGCTGTGTCACTCTGAGCAAGTCACTGGCTTCTGTGAGGCTGTGCCCTTAGCGTACATGGCTGCTGTCATTTGTCTGTGCCCACACCCCAGCATTTTTGTGTCCCTCTTTTTTTTTTTTTTCTTCTGTGAAATGAAGGCATTAGACCAAGTTACATCCCATTTCTAAAATTCTATTCTTCTACACAAGTCTTTCTTTAGATGTCTTTTTAAGGAACCGTTTAAAAACTTCTTGTGCATATTTTATTCTTTAAAAAAAAATAAACTTAGGGTTTTAAAATGCCCTATCGAGATCAAGAGACCTTCAGTGAGGATGGCAGATCCATTAGACTGAATGTAGGCATCAGCACTAGCCTTTAGTGCCCATAAGCAGGTCATAGGTTAGTGAGTAAGTCATTGATGGACAGATATGCTTCACTGCTTAGGGGTTTTTTTTGTTTTTGTTTTTTTTTTTTTTGTTTTTACTTGACAGAGACACAGCGAGAGAGGGAACACAAGCAGAGGGAGTGGGAGAGGGAGAAGCAGGCTTCCTGCTGAGCAGGGAGCCTGATATGGGGCTCCATCCCAGGACCCTGGGATCGTGACCTGAGCCGAAGGCAGCTGCTTAACAACTGAGCCACCCAGGCACCCCACTACTTAGGGTTTTTAAACTAAATAGTGAAACTAAGAAGACACTGTGATAGGCTGTTTCTTTTTTTTTTAAGGTTGCAGTTCTCTTTGTTGGTCAAGTTACGGACTACATCCGGTTCAAGCTGCGTATAGAGGAGCCCCTGGCACATCTCTGCTGGGGTGTGTCCTGAAGTTGGCTTCCCAGATGCCTCTTGAGAACACTGCAGTTCAGCAGATGGTTTTTATGTTTCTTTCAAATCTGGCCTTATCTCACGATTGTAAAGGAGTAATTCAGAAAGTAAGTACTTAATCTCTCTTTCATATCTTTTTAAAAATTAATTTATTTTAGAGAGAGAGTGCATGTGAGAGTGGAGGAGGGGGCAGAAAGAGAGAGAGAGGATATCAAGCAGACTCCCCGTGGAGCACAGAGTCTGACATGGGGCTCGATCTCACGACCCTGAGACCACGACTTGAGCTAAAATAAAGAGTCGGACTCTTAACCGACTGAGGCACCCAGGCATCCCCTTCATATCTTGAGAAGGATAGTAAAATAATCCTTCTAATCGAGAACAAGTATGAAAAATCTGGAACTCAATTTCTATGATTAAGTTATTATGATTTCAAAACATCATATTTTAAAAGAGTTTAAAAAGATTAAGAAGGTTCACTTTGTTTAAAGCCAGGTGATAGATGACACATGAAAAGTGACAGGCTAGAGTATGATCATTCCATTTCCTTTTCGTTTATCTTCTTAGCTTCTACATTATATTTTATCTCTCTAAAAATGAGGGCTTTGGAAAGACAGCTGTCTTACATTTATTTGAGATCATAAAAGTAATGTATTGGTCTTTATGTAGACCAAATTGAGCAGTAACGATTTCCGTTTAATTTACTTTGTCAAAATGGTGTGTGAAGTCATAGCCCCTTCTCCCCACTTAAAACCTAACTTCTTTATGACACAATAGGTGATGTTATCAGTCCTCTGGGACTCCAGTGCCAAAACCTGACTTCTTATCACTGATTTTACCCTAGGGTACTTTACAATGGATTGAATGACTTAAACAAATTTTAATACACATGTTCAATGAGGTTATATTTAGATATGTATGAACAGAATCCGTAATTTGGAAGATACTTTAAGATGTGAATATGATCACATTATCTGTTATAATGTGATCTGTGGTTTGTTTCTGTTTCTTTTACATGCACGCCAAGATAAATTATGAAAGTTGACAGCATTCATAAGAATTTAGTCTCCTTTTCCTCTATTGTGTCAGCTCCCCATCCTCCACCCACCCCAAAACACCCCACTCCAACGGCAGTCTCCAAATAAATAGCAGTTATGACTAAGGAACAGTCTTTTCAGTGGTCTGTTGGAGCTAACTCAGGCTGGCTCATGAGTGTCATTGCTGATTTTCAGGAATTTTGTGACCCACTTGACATCACATTGCTATCTTGAAATCAGTCACGATGGGAATTCTCACCCTGCATAAGTTGGCAAAGGATGCAAATCAGGGACCCACTACTCCCACCAGAAGCAGCCATTTATTTGCTGGCATAGGGCTGGATATACATGTGAAGTCATGCTGAGGTGGCTGTGTGTGGTGCCATTTGCACGTGTGTGGGAGCACAGACTGGGAGTAGGCTTCCTGTCACCTCCCTGTAGAGCACATGGGCAAAGTAGAATAGGAGCTCCCAAATGACTGCTAGTCTTGGGTCTGACATGTGACTTTGAGCTGGAGACCTTCTCTCCCTAAGCTTCATTTGTAAACTTCTCAGGTTAAACATGATCTTGATGGTGTCTTCCACTCTCAGGCTATGTTACTGTGCTCAAGCATGTTTTGATGTATACTTCATTGGACTCTGTTTCAGGTGCGGCTCAATCAAGTTGTTTTTCCTCTGCTCTAATTAGGCAACCCCTGAGCCTTCCCCTGCTGCTTTGTCATAATGAGCCCTGGGCACTATAGTTATACCTCTCCATTACTCATCCATAGGCATAGAAAATGTAGCTAGCACTGTTGTACAGCTGGGATTCTAAAATGTCTAGTTTCTCTCCACCATGTCTAGTATAGGCAGTTGACTAAAAGCATCTTTAGCTCTAGCAAAAAGAAGGAATGCTATAGCATATTTATAATTTAATATATTAAATTTAATATTATATTAAATATAATATAAATTATATTTAATATAATTTAATATACTACCATATATTTCATCACTAGCGTCAATGCCAAATCTCCAATATCGTGGCAGAATCTATCTGAATGGGAAAGGCAAGGGATAAATCTAAAAAGCATTAATTTGGACTGAGCGATGAGAAGTAGCTGTGAGTGATGGCAAGTACGGTACGAAGTGGGCCTATAGTTTTGCAGTTTGCTTGTTGCTTGGGTTGTGTTGCTAATATTTCTGTTGCTCATTTTGTTTTCGTTTTTTATTTTTTATTTTTTTAAATTTTTATTTAAATTCCAGGTAACATATACAAGGTAATACTAGTTTCAGGTATACAATATAGTGACTTAGTACTTTCTTAACCATTTCATTTTTAGACTGGGAGTCCTTCTGTGTAAAAGTGTTAAATTTACCTTATAGATTCGAGCCAGCATCTTGCTTTAGGTGCAGGAGAACCCAAGAAATAGGCCTGAATAGATTATTAAGCAGGAGAGAAATGAGAGATACTCTGGACATTTGTGAACGTTGAGTGATCATATTTCTGCACCCTGATCAAAATACCTAACTGATATTTTTGGTATTCATTTCTAAGTTTACTAAAATGGCATGTAGCCATCAGAAATTATCTGTGAAGGTAAACGGTTAAAGTGAATATAAGATGTACACAGAGATTTTTTTTTAAAAATTTTTAAGAATGCTTAGATTCATATCTCTTTAGTACTAGTAGAGTTGTTAACTGGTATCCAAGACTGATTTGGGTTTTGTTTCTTTTTCCTCCCCATAGGATAGCTTTTAATGAGCAGCAAAATTGCCAGAAGGCAGACAGAAAGAGAAAACTCAAGAGGCCTAAAATAATCCCCAAACTGAATTATCCATCCTAAATAATTAAGAGTTGACTATATGTAGTTACTTATCCATCATCAGGAAAGAATTATAAGAATTAAAATTTGAGCACTATTTTGTGCTCTTTAACTTTTTCACTTATACTTGGAAACAATATAGATGGAATATTTGGAAGGTAGGTGTTAGGAGGAAGGAGGAATTAAAGTTGTGGAAAAGAAGAGCAGAATTCTAGTTAATTGGTCTCCAAGGGACAAGGAAAGTAATGAAAAGACTCAGAAAGAAAATAATACTCTCTCTATTTACCCACAGAGTAACTTCTTACAGAACTTTCTATCTCTAACATTGCCAAAAGGAGGAAATAAGCATCTCAGTAATCTGACCATTCTTTGGTTGAAATTACTCCTGAATATATCATTTGGAGAAGATGGGCAACAAATGATCCTGAGGCTGGACGGCTGTTTAGACTTACTTACAGAGATGAGCAAATATAAGCACAAGAGCAGCCCTTCCATACCACTTCTTATCTTTCATAATATTTGCTTCAGTCCTGCCAATAAGCCCAAGATCCTGGCTAATGGTGAGTATTCACATGATCCACAGCACGCACACGCGCACACACGCACGCGCACACACGCACACACATACACACACACACAGGCATCTGGTTATACATGTGGTCATTCCTTGAGTATTCCATTCAGATTATAACACAGAATTGTTTTATAAATAAGTTGTCAGGTATTTATTAGGCACCACTGTGTACAAGGCCCTGTGGGAGGGTAGAGGCCGTTGGAATGAATCAGGTGTGATCTCATCCTCAGAGGTGAACCAGACGTGGCTCCAGCCCTCCAGGGACTTCCAGGAGTCTCCTCAGGGTTAACAAGTCTTGCCACTGGTGGCTACACTGGATCCAGGAGGTAGCAGGGAAGAGGAGCATGGAGTGCGGTCTGTCCGGCCGCGCCCTCACTTCTCCCATCTCTCTCCCCCTCGCTCCTCTAGGTCTCTGAGCAGATGCTGCCTCAGTGAAGCCTTTCCAGACCCACCTGTCAACGTGACAGTCCTCACATCCTTCTTCCTGCCTCCTCTCCTCTCCTCTCCTCTCACTCACTATCTCCTCTGCCTGTTTTATTTTTCTCCATAGCATTATCAACAGTTGAGATACTATATGTGTTCAGCCCGTATTTGTTTATTCCTAGTCTGCCCAGCATTAGAACATTAGCTCTTATGAGGTCAAGAGGCCTTTGTCCCTTTTCTTCACGTTTCTCTGTAGCATGCAGAGTTGTACCTGTCACAGTCAGTACTCAGTGAGTGTCCAGTGATTGAAAGAGCTCCTGTGCAGGCTGGAGGGTTCAGAACCCACGACCATATGGTGACATTAGCCTTACAGAGACCTCGTTCTCTGAGATGTAGGACAGATGGGGGAGAGGATTCAGAAAAATTTTGAAGCAGAAGGAGGGAAATGGAAATTTCTGTTTCTGCAATCATGTGCTTTTTCTGTGAGGAGAGTGTGAATTTTATAGGGAGGGAGTTTTATAAGGTTACATTGCATTGTTTTGGGGGGAAATCAGAGGTGGGGTCTAGATTTCCACACACCTGGTGTTGGGTGCCGACCTTTGTGTGCTCACTCAGAGTCACCTGGGCCTGCTTCCCTGGGTCTAGTTTCTACATCTGTAAAATAATCCTCTCTTGGTTTGGTAGAAATCAGTTTATAAACATACATAATGTACCTGTACAATTTATGGTACGTAGTTGATGCTCCAGATAGATTAATTCTGTTTTCATGTTTTTTACTTAATCTTTCTTTGAGGTATTTTTCCAGGACACATGGAGTTTTCTAAGTGAGTGGCAGTGATTCTGCCTATTTCCTGCTGTGTATGCAGTGGTGATTCTCTTTTTCTGGTAATTATGGAATTGTTGGAAATACAGGGAGAGATTTTAGAAGCTCGGTCAGCTTTTAACTTTGCAAAATGAGCTGTGGATCTGAGCTCTGCTTTTCTGTAGTTCCTCCACTGATGCTGCGCTGGCTGCCGTCTGAGGGGTGTGCCTCAGTCCTCACGTGGGTAAAGTGAGGCCAGTGATAGGCCCTGCCTCATAGGGCGGTGCGATAGATAGGTGAGGTGTCTGTTCCCAGGCCTGCTATCACCTATTACTCATTTTTCTCAGAAGAAGTTTTTCTTTGGGACTACTCACTACAGTTTTATTATTGAGTGAGTCAGAAAAAGGATGGGCTTTAGGGAATTCAAGGAGAAGTCTACATTTTCCCCCTGGATTTATTTTTAGCATTTCTTTGTAATAGTGATGCTCTCTCTTCCTCCTTAGCTTAAAACAGTTGGACAAACTTTTGGTAAGGAGGAGCTTCCTCAGCCCCAGAGACATGAGATTGGGGGCCTCCAAGGCAGGAATAGGAGGCAGCAACTGTGCGGTTTTTGTATGGACCTTTGAGGGCATGTCACAGACACTGCCTCCTAGTTCCCATTGGGCATCCAGAGGGAGGGCTTAGCAGAGTCAGCTAGCTTAAAAATCTATCAGGTAAGACTGGAAAAACTCTGATCTTGAGTGCCCCACCTCTGGTTTTGATGGTTAGAAATGGAGTGAGTTGTGGGGCTTGACCTTACTGTTAGAAGTAGAGCTAGAATACTCCTTATTTCTGGTAATTTCAGGACTCCTCTGAAAACAACAAAATTATACTAGATAAAATATGTCAAAATTCACCGTTAAAAAAAAAAAAAATCAAAGAACTGAAAAGATAGTGGGAAACTCCCAGGCCAATTTTGATTGAAAGTTTATGCCTTAGAGAGACACAAAATATATGTATGAAGTATGTATTTTTTGTTTCAAGGACATTTGCCAACATTTTACACTTGGCTTTGGTTCAGGCATGCCAAGGAATCTGGGAACAACAGTCAAGAGTGTCTAAGATGGAGAGTTCATGGCCATCTCGTTTGTATTAAGGTAGAACTCCAAAGAACTAAGCTCTTAGGAGAAGGATGAATCAAAATTAAATTGGTCCCCCAACCCCTATTTACGTTATTATAAAGACCAGAAAAACAAGTGTGAGCATGGGCACCCCAGAGGTGTAGAGCCTGAGTGGCCTGTGACCTTGGTTTGAGACGAACCTGGAGTGACAGTGGCTCTGGGTGCTCCACACTGGCTCTCTGCCGCTCTGACGGAGGGAGCGCAAGTGCGGACTGGGCCTCAGAGAATAGCCACATGTTTTCAAAAAGTACTAACCAGAGTGTGGTGACCTGTGACCCAGCAGAGCAGGAGCTGCGGCGACATGAGTGAGAGCCAGCAGGGGAGACACCCAACTCGTCTGCCCAGGCTTTGGATACTGGAATTAAAGACACAGATTTAAAGAAAGATTGTTTTATGCTATGTTTAGATAAGTAAGTGGCCAGCCTGGAAATGTTTGCAGGAGGTAGGAAAATGGAAAATGGAAAGATTTGACATAATAACTAAACAAATTCTATGAATATATCTGTACCGACCATGGGAGCACAACGTGGGAGCCGCTTACTTGAACTCTTGTGTCTGTAAGCCCATCTGTGGTTGCGGTCTCATCATGATGTGACTCACGAAATCGCATCCCGGTTGGCTTTTCTCCCAATCAGTGTATTGTCATTAAATCTAATTTGTAATATACTGTGAAAACTGTTTCTCACCTTTATGCAAAATATAGTCATAAAACAGACCTCTTTCAGTTTTACCATTAATTCAGCTCTGGTTTGTTGCATTTGTGGTTTTCATGGTGTAAATACTCTTAATATAGCTGATTTCAAGCTAGGAATACGACATGCCTGAATAAGTAATTAACTCAGTTGTATTAAGAAGAAAGGTAAAAAGCATTTAAAACTCATCATTTACTACTTACTAGCTACATTTTATTGTTATCTAGTCTCTTGAAGTTATTTATAGGTATATATGGGTGCTCCCTTCATACCTATTAAACTTTTTTTAATTAAAATTTTTTAAAAATTTAAATCCAATAATTAACATATAATATATTATTTGTTTCAGGGATATAGGCCTGTGATTCATCAGTCTTATATAATACCCAGTGCTCATTACAACATATACCCTCCCCAAAGTCCATCACCCATTTATCCCATCCCCCTCCTCGCCTCCCCTCCAGCGACCCTCAGTTTATTTCCTATGATTAGGAGTCTCTTATGGTTTGTCTCCCTCTCTGGTTTCATCTTATTTCATTTTTTCCTCTCTTCCCCTATGATCCTCTGCCTGGTTTCTTAGATTTCACATACCAGTGAGATCATATGATAATTGTCTTTCTCTGATTGACTTATTTTCTTAGTGTAATATTCTGTAGTTCCATCCAGGTTGTTGCAAATGGGAAGATTTCAATTTTTTTTGATGGCTGCATAATATTCCATTGTAGATATACCCCACATCTTCTTTATCCATTCATTGGTTAATGGACTACTCATTAGTTAAAAATGTTTAATGTGCCTTTTTTGTATGCATGCTGTATTTCACAGTAAAATATATTTTTTTTAAATTGACCTAGTTACATCATCATTGGGGACACCATATTAATTGATCTATATCTGTACTTTATTAAAAATGCCTAAGAGATAGTAACTGGTGAAGGGACTTATTATAAACTTACTTAGATTATAGCTTTATATGTTCTGAGTATTTAGTACACTATGTAAAAATATCACTTGATGATACTCAGAGAATCACCTGGGAACCACCCTAAGAGTGCCAGCTGCCACCTACAACCTCACATAACAGATTTCATCAGATAACTATTTATATAGGCTAGTTAGGGAAAGTTAGGGTACAGGAAAAGCAAGGGAAACTAGGGAAGGTGGAGGTGTGGTAAGGAGTAGGGGTAGTTGGCAGGAAAGTTCAGCACCTGTATGTACCTTCCACACTCCCTCAACTATACAGAAGTTACTTTATGCAGCAGCTTTTTTTTTCTCCGTAGAACATTTAAAATTTCTTTAGAAACTAAACAGAATTACCCAAACAGCATTTTTGTTGCTTTAGTTATGGAATCTTTCATCCAGATAGTATTTATTAAGGGCCTAAAATAAACTGGCACTAGGGTTGAAATATTCATCAGTGAGCAGACGCACGTTTTGCCCTCAACCAGGTTACGGTGTAATGAGACTCATGTAGTAGAACGAGGAGTGGTTCTACATGCTGAGAGTTCCCATAGCAACCCTTGAGAATGCTACATGTTTTTAAACATACATTTGAGAGGAAAAGTAATTTTATACAATTTAGCGATATATATAAAAATAAGTAATAAGATAGGTTCATATATTGGTCTGAAACACCCTGACAGTTTCCTTGGGACTGAACTTTGCATCTTCACGTAAACAATTAGGCTGCTACAGATAATTTGTAAGTCTTGATTTCATACTCTGGCTAGCTTTGCAAAAAGGGGACATATCTTGTGTGTTGATATGCCTTTAAATTACTTTTTCCTCTGACATATACATACACGAAAACATTTCTCTAAAATGCTTAGTCCTTTTTTAAAAAGCTTAACTAATTTCGTATTTCTTGATTATTGTTTTATATGGTCACCCATGCTGTTGATGTTCTTATAATAGTCTTTATAATTTATCATAAGAGCAAATCTGTTCTCCTGCACATCAAAATGTGAGCTATAATTGAACAGCTCATTAATACGACTCTTTGTGTAATTACTTACTTCTCCACTATTGTTGTTTAAATGAATGTGCTGTTGTTGAATTAGGGCCAAAAAAATTAGGCTGCCACGGCTTCCCTGACTGTTCTATGCCTGTCATGAAAATAATTTGTTTTGAGGTTGTCCTCCCACACATAGTCAATGTCTCCCCTCATAGTCTAGTGATACTAACTTTGTGTGTGTTCCGATGGGGGAAAAGGGAGTATCTGACTAGTCCAAGATCAGAATACATTGTAATGTCTGGGACTGAACTTTTTTTTTCTAATGTGTTTATTATTAGAAAAAGTCATTAGTGTGCTAGCTGCCTGTCTGGAAAGCGAGAATCAAAATGCTCAGAGG
Organism: Lontra canadensis; assembly: GCF_010015895.1. Classification (NCBI taxonomy): domain Eukaryota; kingdom Metazoa; phylum Chordata; class Mammalia; order Carnivora; family Mustelidae; genus Lontra; species Lontra canadensis. The sequence goes on from NW_022631038.1 coordinate 7,750,203, forward strand.
ATTGGAGCAGCTGCGCTTTGGGCTCTGATTCACAATTATCAAAAGGTCAGTTTTTAAAGTCCTTGTTCTAGCCGGGGGCAAACACCGAGGCTCTGAGGGTACATCCAGGGATGCTGGCGGAGCATCAACAAGGGAGAAAAAGTGAACTCAAAGACCTTGTTGTCTTGTGCATTTATACAATTAGTGAGCCATCAGTTGAAATCTTTTTCATTTAATTAACAGGAGGCCTCATTTCAAAAAGGTGTCTCTTTGGGGTGAATTTTCCCTGTCAGTATAAATCGATTTGGCATACTGATTTAATACTAGTATAGATAGTTGCTGCTAAAAGATGTATTAAGGAAAAATGCATCCTGAAATAAAACCAGATAATGGAGTTTTACCCAGCTGTGTGATTCCTCTTCGTCTAGCCTGTGCTATTACCGAGTTTTGAGAGAACTTGGTTCTTGTGAGGCTGCCGCCCAGGACCGTCTCACGGGAGCGATCCGCAGGTGCGGACCTGTCCTTGCTCTCCCTGGCCTTTCGGCTTCTCTTTGACTGCAGACATCTTGTTCCTGAGAGAAATGCCCTCGTATGTCTAGCAGTCAAGTAGTGGCCAAGTGACAGACCATGCTGGGATCGACACCGTCCCCGAATGGTGCTCGTGACTGTCGGTCCCGTGTCTGTGCTGCTTGTTCCCCCTGCTGGCTGGCGGCAGTGTCCCGGAGTCCAGAGGCTGTGCTGTCGCTTTCACCGTGTGTCCCCAGGGCTTAGCACAGGAGTTGACGCTCTGCAGTTACTCTGCAGTTACAACTGGTACTGTTTGATACGCTTCATCTGAAATCTGGCCTTTGAGGGCATATGGAATATTGAAAGCAAGACTGAGTCTTCCTTTAAGACTTGAGGTTAGGGGAGAATGGCAGGGAGAGAAGCACATGGAGCTCCAGAGAAAGGAGTGAGTTAGGGAGGGAAGGATGTGGGCGACAGCACAGTGAGATGTGCTCAGTCGTTATTCACTAGCTCCGTCGTCCTCTTCGTAATACTCTGCTGAATGCTGTGCTCAGCACTGGCAGCATTAGCACTGTGGTACCCCGATCCGCAGCATATGGGAATAAATCTAATTAATGGATTGCTCTGTGTTACCTGCAGGCAAAAACAACTTTGAAAAATCCATCAATAAAGAGAAGAGTGGATGAAGCATATTCCTTAGCAAAGAAAAGTAAGTTCTGTTATGAGAGAGATTACGGTTAAACTTGGAAGCTATTAAGCGGATTCCCTGATTAATGAATCATTGGACACTTCACAGCAAGATGACGTTTTCTACACTGATGTTTGAGGAGCTTTTTTATTGAAGCACTATAAAATGTGCTGATATCTGGTCCCTACTTTTCATTTATGTCACCTTTTTAAATAATAAATTGTTTTGATAGATGAAGGTTTGAGATATAATTTCTTAAAATATGTCTTTGATCTTTCTCCAATTCGTTTTCTTTTTCACGCACTAAACTTCCTTTGCCAGTGGCTACCTCTGTGCTGTAATGTGTTCTGAGGTGATAAGAACTGGGCCCAATTAGAATTGACCTTGAACAGAGAACTTTGATCTAACATCAGGTAGTTGAATTACAGTCTTCCGAGAATAGATCGAGTTGCCCCTCTATCCCCTCAGCCCGGTGATGTGATCATGATAGGAGGCAGGGTCTTCTTTTCATGGTTCCTAACTCATTTTAAGTGACACCAGTGTTCAGTGAGCATTATTCTTTGAACACTTTTTATGCTAAAGCACTGTATTGTGTCTTTCTTGTACTGTACTAAGTCTGTTATTAATTTGTGCTTTTATAGCCTGATTTTTTATAAGTGGTTTGTGGATTTTTCAGTTTGTTTCTCACTGTGACCGTGAGTTTCTAGAGGTAGTTATGTTAGAATTTGTGCATTTGAGGGATGATAAGTACATAAAGCAAGGCATTCTTGTGGGGCTGTAGGTAATGGCAGCCATTATGGAGGTATATTGATGTTTGTTTATACTTTCTGGCTATAAAAAGCTAAAAATAAAAATAAATAGAAATTGTCTGTTCTTAAGTGCAGTACTAAATGTAATAAACTTATTTTTCCATACTCTCTATTTTTCTCTCTCAGCTTTCTCAAACTCAGAAGAAACCCCTCTAAATGCCTATTACTTGAAATGTCTTGAAAACCTCGTTCAGCTTCTTAACTCTTCCTGAGTGATGTGAGAGTCTCCTGCCTGAGACTGATGGCCGCCAGACAGGTGAGCCAACTTAGAAGCAAGCTCTGTGTAGCCACTGTTACCTGGAGACATGCTAAAGTGCCATGCCCTTCCTGCCTGACGAGAAACAGACGGGGACAGCTCAGCTCTGTGAGTAGGAGCAGCTGACAAGAAGATGATGGACAAAGGACATGGAAAGTTTTGGGAACATAAACATTTTTACCTTTTTCTATGCAATTTGCTTTGTAAAATCTTATTTAACAGTTATTTAATAAAATATTTTTAGAAACAAAATTCACTAGTAATTGCTGCTTGCAGACTTTTATCAGTCTCATGAATATAAATTTTAGTAACTGGAAGAAGACAGGATGTTCTGATTTCCTTTATTTCCTTAAATTTTTACATGGAATTTGGCTCTTGTCAGTACAAATCCTTGTTTCTCAAACCTTTGTATTGCCCAGAGCATACACATTGGTAAAGAGATATTTGTATATAAATGTCTATAATTTTGTCAGTAGCTTCTATATGCAGTTTTTAATATTAACTGATTTCCCTATGACTTGTAAACCTGCTATGTTTTATTATTTTCACCTTTTGACTTCTGAAATGCTGTGTAATAAAGAAGGAAGAAATGAATTTACGATCAGGTAGGCCTAGGTTCAAATTCTAGCTCAGCCCAAAACATCACAAAGAATAAGACTTAAAAAAATCTAGCAGGAATAAGTTCTGTCAAATATTCATCATGTAATAACTCTTAGTGCACATTAGTTTTGAACTGAGAAATTACACCAATGTCATTTAAGTACTGATCAATTACAGCAGTTTTCTCAACCCTTTTGAGAGAAAGAAAATTGTGTCTAAGAAAAGAAAAACACGTCGCTATACACATTATTTACACATATACAGCTGTATACACTCATTATTTAGGGGAACATTTTCTAACTGAATTATGGTTAACAAAAAAATAACATTTTTAAAACGCTTTAGCAAATTGCTATCATCACGAAAACAAGGCCAGTGATTTTATTTAAGATAGAAGCATGACAGCAGAATAGATGTTAAATATTGAAATAGAAGCAGATAAATTTGGGGTGTCTGAAAATTATTGATTAGTGGTCTTAACAGTAGATCTAGGAAGTTAAGAATTTCCTAGACAGCCTAAGTTAATTCAAAGAAATGGACATGCCGATACTCTGAAAAATTCACCAATTCTGAGAGCAGGAATCAGGAATTATTTCTCCCTTTTCTCCTGGTTTCTTATATTCTCTGCCATTTTCTTGGCATTACCTTATAAGTTCTCACAGATGAATAATAGCATGGATTTCTTTGTAACTTTCATGTAAAGAGCTCTTCCTATGTCACGGGCACTATTCTTAGAATGTTCAGTATTTAGCCTGTCTGTCTATGCTTGCTGCCTCCTTTTCTTTTCTGATTGGAATTTCTGTCTTTGTATTTGGATCTTATAGATAACTACAGGTTTTTCTACAAAAATCAGATCTCTCCAGGGAAGTGATTGTTTCCTTTGTGGTTCATTGATTGATTAATTGACCTATCAGAGTATCCTTTGCCTCGTATCTTTGAAATCAGGAAGAGTTGTAATTGCCTCTTATCCTTAGCAGTTCAGGGTCCTGAACACAGTACCCTGTGTGGGGGATTTGTAGCACAGTAGATCGAACCAATCAGGGATGTCACCTGCTGATGCTCAGAGGAGCAGAGCTAATGGCTTCAGGAAAAGTCGCACTGTCACCTGTTGGTGTCCAGAGACTCAAGCCTCAGAGGCAGGTAGAGTTCCTGGTCCTGGACGGCAGTCCTTTCCATCTGTGTCTCTTCAGATTGTTTCCAGCCAGCCAGGGGGGAAAACCTAGTAAGCAGAAAATTCCCAAGGTCACCGGCCCACTATTTGACCATGTACTGTGGCACTAACTTGACCCACCAGCATCAGAATCCCCTAGGATGTTTGTTGAAATGCACATTCCTGGATCCACTGAGATGGAGTTGTAGGCCCATGTCCAGAAGACTTGTTAGTGAGCTCCCCAGGTGACCTTTACTCTCACCACAGTTTGAGAACCAATAATTAATCCCCCTGATTTTACAGAAAACTGCTTAAACATGAAAATGATTCAACATTACTCAACTACTTACTGATGAAACCTGACTTGAATCTGGGTGTCTTGCATGCTAGTCAAGTGCTTTTTCTATCACACATCCCCAGTGTGAGCTGAGATTCAGAAAACTGGTGTAGTGACGAGTTCCTGCCTCATGGTCTCCCAGTTTCCCCTGGCCTTTTTGGTTGCTTGGGTTAGTTTTGCGTGTGTTCTATGCATGCACACCAAGCCTGTACCTTTTTAACCAGGGTGTGCAGGCATTGATACAGAAGCTTCTGAATTTAAGACCAGTTGAGCAGTTTGCAGGAGGAGGCAGCCTTTGGTTTCAAAAATGGAGGAAACAAGTAGAATACTTAGGAGACCTAGCTGGAGACTTTTCATTCTCTTCCTAAAATCACTTCCAAAAATGAATCACTGGATGTATTTTTCTTTGGTTTTCTGTAAAGGATGAAGTGGAAAATAGAATTTGCCTGTTTAACTGCAGGCCATCAATTTTCCTTTGTAGTATTAAATATACTCATCATCTGTTGTACTCTTACATCATTAGTCTTTGTGGCTGTACCTTGTCTACCCCCATTTCCTGAGATCTGCTTTTTGATTCATGATGTTCCACAAATGGGGCAGACTGATGGATAGGAATAATGGATTAGCATCCCTGCTCTTGCCATGGCCAGGTGTGCAAAGGGTTCTCTTAGGGAAGGAGAGAGCTTGACGGGGTGGTTAAGGGTATTGGGCTCTGGAGCCATATGGGCCTGGTGTCAACCCTGGCTTCATCCCTGCACAACCCTGGGGCAGCCTTGAAGTCATTTCTTCTGCTGTGCTGGGGAAAAGGTTGTCTGCCTCATAAAGCTGCGGAGAGGTTGGAGTGCCCAGCATAGTACCTAGAACATAGTTGATTATCCCTTGGATGTTATCAGTGATTGATTATTCTTATATAGTTCTCAAAAATTGATCTCTCCCTCATTAAAACATTAAATCTTTTGTGTCCTTGCAACCCTCCTGTTTCTTTGGGGAGGGGAATAGGCTGGGAAGTGAGTTATGTTGTCAAAACTGAGGTTTCCACATTCCAAAAGGATTGTTGGTTTCTAGTGGGGATGTGTTCCCAGTCTTAGGTCACTGAGCTCATGGACACTCACCAAGTCATCATGGAAAGCCTAAGTCTTACAAAGCACTGTGTGGAGGTAAGGATACCTGGGTGGACGTGGTACATTTTATTCTGCTTGTCAGGTTTTCTGGATTGACTGTGAGGTGGTGAAATATTGCTCTTCCCCAATTTGACTTGAAAAATACAAAAAATATAAACAGCATCCAAAAGAAACCCATAGCTTACAGAATCCATCATATAGGGGATAGCCATTTTCTTCTGTCTGCCAGTTGTTGACTTGTGATCCAGACAGTCAAGGGGATTGGATGATTAAATGCTATTGTTTCTGTGAATGGGCAACTTAAGAGTTTATTCTTCCTAAGTTTAAAGTATTCTTCATGGGAAATTCCTTATAAAATTCAAATAGTAAGTCAGCTGGGACTGAGTGAGAGTATGCTGGGCCTAAGGCTCAGGATGTACGAAAGACTCTGCCAAAACCCCAGGATTCTGAGATTTGGCAGCAAGACATGATGAACTCAGTGTGATCCTGTTTTAAATTTTCCCAACAATGTTCATCTTTGCATTTCTTTTGCCTCTTCTGCATTTGAGAAATCTGCTTCAGGAAAAAAAAAATGTTCTTTTAAAATAATGTTTCACAAAAGATCCATAAGGTAACATTCAATAAGTTTCTTTTTAACTAATTTGGCATGAAAGCCAAGAGAAGAATTTGTGTTTTAATGTAGACTCCAAGGAACAAAATCTTTCATGCATTTCTCCTCCTATAATGTCTTTCCCTGTGGTTTTACCTCTACCTGTGGCTGTGCGTTTGGAGCGTCTGTGTCCCATTTGGTTCATCGGGGCAGCAATTCTCCGCATTCTGGTGGCAAGCAGATTGCTTGCAGTTCTGGACAAATTCTGAAAACATGATTTCCTCAGATACTCTATTAGAACATTCTTCCCTTGCCTTGCCATGAAAAGAGATTATAAAAAGACAGATTATAAAATGGAGAACTACTTATAATCATTTTCTGATGAAACTCATAAAGATTGGATTGCAAAGCATCAGTTTATGGATATGATACCTGATTATACTTTTTATCTGTTAGGGAAAGCCATGATTGCACAGAGTAGAAAATATAAAGTAATGATGGCTTCAGGGAGCACCCAGGGGGCGCAGTCACTTAAGTGTCAGATTCTTGGTCACCACAGGTTGTGATCTCAGGGTCACAAAATTGAGCCCCCACGTTGGCTCTGAGCTCAGCACAGAGTCTGCTTGATTCTCTCTCTCTCTGCCCAACTCCCCCCATGCACATGTGCGCACACTCTCTCTTTAAAATTAAAAAAAGATTAATAATAATGGCTTTAACAAAAGAGGATTTTCTTTTTCTTTTATTCTATTATGTTGGGTTTTTTTCCACATGTAGGAAGTCCCCCACGGGGCCATTCCTATGTTGACAGTATCCTCAGGGATTCAAGTTGTCCTGTTCTCCTGTTCTCCTGTCTTTGATAGCACACTTCCTTCAGCAAGTTACCTCATGAATGTTAGAAGGGAAAAGGGTGGAAGAAGATGTCCACAGCTGTCTGTTGTCCTTTTAAGGAGCCTTTCTATAAAAACCACTCCAACAACCTGCCGTCACATCATCTTGGACAGAACACAGTCACCTTCGTGGTCACCCCTGGCTGAGGGTGCTGAAGGAGTACAGTCCTTCAGGTGTGCTCACTGCCATAACCAGTGACTCAAGCCTCTGCTGGTCAGGAAGGGATGAGGGGCTTGGGTAGGCAACCACCAGTCTCTGTCCCACAGGCCAGTGTTCTAGTTAACTTTAGAGAAGAATGTGATATAATTAGGGGTAAACGTATTTGCCTCCTAAATAAAAAATTAGAAAGAGATTAGATGCTGATTGAACTTATTTAATCTGCATTTAGACTCTGTGATTAATTCTAGTTGCATTTAGAACCAGAAATGTTAATGTCAGAACAAAGTAAGATGATGTTCTAGTGGGAAGCCAGAGGTACTATGTGGAGTTTGTCCCCATGACCTGGAAACCTCAGCCATCCAGTGCTAGTTTCTAGAAATGAGCAAGAACTGAGACACTTATTAAGCAATCTAAACCCCAGCCTCTTCTTGTTTTTTTCTTTTTACCATTTTATCAGGAATTCTTCTGGGTTTTTACTATTTTTGCAATTACTGGTATTGACTTCTCTTTTTTCAGTTACCTCACTGCACCAGATTCAATAGCCTTTGGTAAGAGACTACTTGCTACCAGTTCTCTGCAAAATATTCAAGTTAGTTCTTACAGAAATAAGTATTTCTTACCTTACTTCTGTCATTACTCTTTAACCAAATTCTTTCATTTCAATAATGAGGCTAAGTGGCTCGAACCATTTAGGAACAAGTGCAGCCAGGTCTCAGTCAGCCTGCAAGTTGCCTAGTGGAAGCCAGAGGACTGTGCTGGGCGGGGTCAGCCAGCCCCCATGCGCCCGGGCCGCACTGTCAGCCGCTGTGTTTACCAGGCAGATGGAGAGAATTGTTAAATCTCAGCAAATCTGTTCTGTGGGCGCCAATTAAGAGAGGTTCTATTACACTGTAAGCTTGTAAGATTTCTTGAAACTTAGAACTTCCTCTTGTTTCTTAACTGGCTAATTCTTGCCTGGCTCTCTATGTGTAGAGAAAGATCACCAGAGGTTAGAGGGTATGCGTACTTTCTCGACGTTATTCCCAACTTACCCTTTACCCCCTCACCTTCTCTAGCTTGCTTTAATCTGCCCTTTCTCTCCTACCTCCATGACTTAATTCTTTAATTTTCCTCTGTCAGGGCCTCCACCCACCCTACATTTCCATTTCTGCTTTTTTGAAAGGTCAAGATCAAATGTCACATCTCCTGTGAAGCTGCATCAGATTCCTAGGCTGGGAGGAAATTCTTTAGTCTTTGAGTTTCCACACCATTTGGTTAGGTGTTTTGTTTTTTTTTTTTAAAGCTTTGAAATCACTTAGTTTTTTCTCCTTGTATTATGCTGATTTACATACAGTCGTTACTACCATCTGCTTAGATACGGCTTCAAGATTGAGCTTTAATTTCCTGCCTCTCACGATGCCTTGCATGATGGAGAGGCACAATTTATATTTACTTGAGGAATGAATATGGAAAATACTTTATTAGTAAAAACTTGAGAATTTCACAGTGTAAATTAGGCTAAAAATTCTGTTGACTGTCAAAATATTCACAACCGTTAAGTATTTCCTTTATGAGAATAGATTTTTAAGTTCTAAAAATAAAGAATGAAAGAAAAAGCCCTGTTCATGAATACTACAAACTCTTAGAATATTTTTTTTTAGTTCAGTAGAGAAAGAGAAAAAAACCAATATTTTAGATACTTTTGAAAACATAACTAGCACCAACATGAAACAAAGATGCTAGTCTTAAACTTACAAGATCTGTGTCTTCCTAGGAATCTTACGTGGGATACTCTTTTGGGCGGTAGAGTATAGGTGCCAGCTTTCTAAAGACAGAACCATGAATTCTGAGAATTCTATAAGCTGCAGCACCAGCGGTGTGGAAGAACCACCCATGCTGTGTGAGAAGCGCCAATCAACAGGCATCCTGTCCGCTTCCTTCCAGGTCTTCTCTTAGTCCCTGCCTTTGGCAGCAGCAGGCACTGAGGACTGACTTAGACTGAGATAAACACGATACTGCTTTGCACAGAAAGAGAGCGGGGGCCATGGGAAAGGCTGAAAGAAAACTTTTAATAGTTTGACTTAATGAGAATCGGGGAAAATGCTTATTCTCTTAGGCATATTTCTTATCCGCAGCCCATAATGCACAGCTCCATCCGCAGGTAAGGACACACGGCTCCTGTGCTGTGGTTTTGAGTTTTGACCCAAATGGGGAAGGTTTAAGTGTACAGAGTCTGAATCAAATGGGTAGATGCGACGTGTATGGCATTTGCTCTGTAGGATTTGAAGATTTGAAATTGTTAAGAATATGGGGACGGGAACTAAGCAACATGCTGAACTTTCAGAATGGCTGGTCCTCCTCCCAGATTCACTCCTAGGAAGGAAGAGAGAGCAGGGAGAGAGCCCCAGCGTCACGGGGAGCTGCTGGAGCTGCTGTGGTGGGGGTCCTTCTGGTCAGTGGCGGGAGACAGCTCGGCAAGGCTTGTGAGGGAAAGCAGAAGGTCTTGGGGATTTGCTTTCGTTTTTCCCAGCTGTTACTTGGGACAAACAGTTCCTGACCTTGCTTGTTCAGATCTCTGGCCCTGGGGACCTCGCTTGCAAACTCCAGGCAGCCACACAGAATCCCTGTACTCATGAGGGGCTGAGAAAACAGGTGCAGTGCGCTGACCCCCAAACAGGCCCTTCTGCTCTCTGCCACATCAGACCCCCACGCCGTGGCGCTACAGTCTTAAAAGTGTCTCTTCCCAACTCTACCTCTCCTGACAAGGGCTTGCTTTTGCAGTGGGGAAGTGACTATGGCCCTTTGTTACCCTGGACTCAACTACTCCTTACTGCAAAATTTAGGAACATCAAAGACAAAAAAATTACCCAAGAGAAATGGTAACATAATAACCCCAAAATGGAAACAACCCAAAATGCCCAACAATAAGAGAATAGGTTTAAAAAATTGTGGTTTAGGGGCACCTGGCTGGTGCAGCGGGTTAAAGGTCTGACTCTTGGTTTTGGCTTAGGTCATAATCTCAGGGTAGTGAGATTGAGCCCACGTCGGACTCTGTGATCATCATGGAGTCAGCTGGAGACTCTCTCTCCCTCTTCCTCTGCTCCTCCCCCTGTGTACTCTCTCTGTCTCTCTCTCTCTAAAATAAATGAATAAATCTTTCCAAAAAAACCGTGGTTTATTTAGACAATGAAATGTTCCTACTCAATAAAAAAAATAGCAAAATGCTGATAAGCACATCATGAATAAATGTCAAAAGCATTAAATTGGGAAAAGAAGCCTGACACAAAGAGAAAACATACTGGATGCTTCTACCTGTAGGCAGTTCAATCCCAGGCAAAAACTCACCTTTGGGGACAGAAGTTCATAATGTTAATCTTTTAGAGTGTGTTGACTGGCTTGTGTATCTTGATCTAGGTTGTGGTAACAGGTGTATGCATATGTAAAAAGTCTTCAAAATTGTACATGTTACTATATGTATATTATACTTCAATAAGACATGTTAAGTTTAGATAATATGATAGGCAGTAGTGAGAGGAAGAACAAAAAATATAAAAGAACAATATGTTGTTATTGGAGTGGGGAATGCAGATACCTGCTTTTAGGTAAGAAAAGAAAACAAAGGGGGACAAATTGAAAGAAGTTAAGATGACAAAAACGCATCCAAATATATCAGTTAAAAGTAAATGGACTAAACCTGAAGTGAAGGATAAACTTGGAAGATTGGATTTTAAAAATCTAATATATGTAATTTAAGACATTTAAATGAAAAGATAAAAAATAAGTATCGAAATAAAACAGATTAATGTAGAATAAAATGGACTTTAAGAAAAAAACTACAGGCCGAGAAAGATCACCATCATGATACAAGATTAAACTTACCAAGATGTGGCAATTTTAAACATACATCTTGTAAAATATCTTCTAAAATGTATGAATCCCAAAGTGGCAGAATTACAAGAAGAAGTTGCTAAAAGTGACATTACAGAAGTACCTTTTAAGCCATGCTCTTGATGTTTGATACATTGAGTTCAGTAACTCAAAAAAGATACAGAAAATCTGAATAACAATTGATAATCTTGAGCTGATGGATATATACAGGATTCTCCAATCAAGAATTAGAGAAAACACATTTTTTCACCTCAGTCCACACGAAGCATTTATAATTGATCAAGTATTAGGCAACAAGGAAAGCCTCAGTAAATTTCAAAGATAGGTCCATATAGACCTAGAACTCTTACCACTGTGCAATTAAGTTAAAATTTAATAACAAATGTAAGTATCTTTGTATATTTGGAACTTAAAAGACACACTTCTCAAAAACCCACTGGTTAAAAGTGGGAGCCACAATGGAAATTTACTGAATGATAGTGAAAGCTCTACATATAAAGACCTGTGGGATGCACCAAAAGTGAAAGTTCTCTCACTTTTTTTAATCCTAGAGAGAAATTTTTAGCTTTAAATCTGTCCCAAAGAGGAGGGCTTCCAGATTAATGAGTCAAAAGTCTATCTTTTATAAGTTAGAAAAATGACAGAATAAATCTAAATTAAGTTGAAGAGAAATTTTTAAAAAGGGCAGAAGTCAATGAAATAGAATCAAAGGTATAGAACATCAATAAAGCAAAAAAAAAAAATTATTTTAAATAGACAAATTTCTGCCAAACATGATCAACTGAAAAAGCAAAAGGATACAAATGCTACAATGAATGTAAAGGGGGACTAAGTAGAAATGAAGGAGCAATTAAAGAGATACACTACTAGAATATTATCAACAGTTCAAAACTAGCAAATTTGAAAGCATAAAAAATGGACAAGTTCTTGGAATCATATAACTTATTATAATTGACCTCAAAAATAATAAACTTTAGTAGTCTGGTAGCTGTTAAAGAAGCTAAAGTAGTGATTATAATCTCCTCACAAAGAAAAAAACACAAGACTGTTGGTTTTATAGGCAAATTCTAACAAACATTCCAAGGACAATCCCAATTTTATTCAAACTCCTGTAATTATATCAAAAAAAGGAAGAATACCAGTTCAATCTATGAGACAAGTGTAATCATGGTACCAAAATCAAACCAAGACAGTATGAAAATGGAAAAGTATAGACCCATTTCTCTCATGAATATAGGCAAAAATTCTAAATGGCATTATTAGCAAATCAAAAATCTACATTCTTATCTTAGTAGATGTAGAAAAAGTACTTAAAGCATTCTACTATAATTGATGATAAAATCTCTTGGCAAATTAGAAGTAGAGGGGAATTCCTTAACCTGTAAGGATTATGTATAAAAATCATACAGCACTATCATTCTAAATGGAAAAACAGGAAGCATATATATTCCCTTACAACTAAGGAATGCCACAAGGAGGCTTGCTGTTACTGCTTCCATTCAAATTTTATTAGAGATTGTATGTAGTGCAATAAGATACGAAAAATATACCAAATCTTAGAGAATAGAAAGGAGAAATAAAAGTTTCACTATTTGCAACATTGAGCAGGGTGGCTGGATTCAAAATCAGTTGCATTTCTTCACATTACAAGCAACTAAAAACACATCTTTTATTATGTTCAGTTAGCCACTGTATAGTACATGATTAGTTTTTGGTGTAGTGTCCAGTGGTTCATTAGTTAAGTATAACACCCAGTGCTCATCACGGCATGTGCCCTCCTCAATACCCATCACCCTCTTACCCCTGCTCCCCACGTTCCTCCCCTCTGAAACCCTCAGTTTGTTTCCCAGGGTCCATAGTCTCTCATGGTTCACCTCCTTCTCTGATTTCTCCCCCTTTGGAATTCCCTCCTTTTCCCTATAGTCCTCTGTACTATTTCGTATGTTCCACATATGAGTGAAACCATATGGTAATTGTTCTCTGCTTGGTTTATTTCACTTAATCTAATCCCCTCCAGTTCCATCCATGTCGATGCAAATGGTGGGTGTTCATCACTTCTGATGGCTGAGTAATATTCCACTGTATATATGAACCACATCTTCTTTATCCATTCATCTGTTGAAAGGCATCTTGACTCCTTCCACAGTTTGCCTATTGTGGACATTGCTGCTATGAACATTGGGGTGCATGTGCCCCTTCTTTTCTCTACAGCTGTTCTATTCTTAATTTTTGGAGAACCTCTGTACTATTTTCCACCGCAGCTGTACCAAGGAGTGCACCAGGGTTCTCTTTTCTGTCCATCCTCACCAGCACTTGCTATCTCTTTTCTTTCTGCTAATAGCCACTCTCAGAGGTGTGAGGTGAGCCCATTGTGGTTTGGTTTGTATTTTCCTGGTGATCAGTGATGTTGAGCACCTTTTCAAGTGTTGGCCATCTGTGTGTCTTCTTTAGGAAAATATCTGTTCATGTTCTCTGCCTTTTTTTTTTTTTTTAAGATTTTATTTATTTATTTGAGAGAGAGAGCATGAGAGAGAGAGAACACAAAGAGGGGGAAGGGGTAGAGGGAGAAGCAGACTCCTCACCGAGCAGGAAGCCTGACTCGGAACTTGATCCCTCATCTGGCTTCAAGTAAGGAGGATGCAAACATATGATCTCAAACAGCTTTTTTTTTTTTTTTTTAAGATTGTATTTATTTATTTGAGTGAGAGAGCATGAGAGCACAAGCAGGTGGAGGGGGAGAGGAAGAGGGCAAAACAGGGTTCCCATTGAGCATGGAGCCTGATGTGGGACTTGATCCCAGGACCCTAAGATCATGACCTGAGCCAAAGGCAGATGCTTAACCCATTGAGCCACCCAGGCACCCACCTCTGCCTATCTTTAACCAGATTGCACTCAGAGTGGAAGTTTTCTTTTCCTTTTGAACTGTAAACTGCAAACATAGTTACTTGGAGCTTTTTATTTCATTGATTCTGTACAAACAGTTCTTTAGTTTACCTTCAAGCTGTATAATGTGTGATAGGTTTTAAAGAGGCGCACATGTTACAAATGCACAGAATGAAACTTGATGATATACATTCGTATGGTTTGCAGGTCTGATAGACTGTTCAATTTAAGACTGCTCTAGTCTCGTTCTAGTCTCATATGACTAGCATAGGAGAAATGCATTATTTAATGAAAGACTTGGAAACAAATAATTTGGTAGAATAGGATAGAAATTGTGTGTTTCTTAAAAAAAAAAAAAAGCTCCCACTGCCAACATATTCTTAATTGAAAAAAAAAAATTTTTAAGCCTTTGACCTGCTGTCATAACTTAGAAAGAACCTCTCAGATATCATTGTTATTTAAACATACCTGAAATTCTGAGCTTCATTTTCTCAAATCTCAAAAACAATATTGCCGTGTTCTAAGCTGTGCATTTTCCCAGACTTAGCCGTGTATCCGTGCAACACACACTTACTGAACACAACCTGTATTGTGGGCCTGGGGCATGAAGCTGTGAGAACTGAGCTCCTGGTCAGCTTACGGCCGTCAGGGCAGAGACAAACACGCGCACACGTTAGGTGCCGGTCGACATGGCAAGTATAACACCTGCGTGCTCTCGGAATCCAGCCGGTGGGGTGGTTCACCTTACCTGGCTCTAGACGTCTAATGCTGGAAATGTCACCTGCTGTGCAGTTAGTATTGACTTCAGCGTGCTTCTTAAAACTAAGCCAGCTCACCATTGCTTTTGAAATTAGAAATTATTTCTGAAACTAGAAAAATAATACTGTTTAAACTTATATTCAGACAAAGCCACAGGAGGTATCAAAGTACCTGAGTCTCAAAGGAGAAGAGTAGACATGAAAGAGGTTTGGTCTGGATGGCCTTAGAGTTATGTGGATTTGAACCCCAGTATCTTCTACAGCAGGAGAAAATGGACCCCTCCCTCACGCAAAGTACACACACACACACACACACATCATATATGTACATATATGCATATGCACATATATCTATATCTAGATATCACAGTTTAGAGAAGAGACCTAGAGACAGAGAAAGATTGATACCAAGCAATGTACACCTTCAGATCGATGACTTAACACCCTTTCCAGGCCCCATCATTGCTTGGGCTCTGATGCCCTCAGCAGGGCTGGACCTTGCTCTGTGCAGAAGCTCCCACGCATGGCTTTCACCTGCAGACTCCCTAACTTGGATCCCATCACCTTGCCCTGGGCCGTGACACCCACCCAGGATTGAATGTCTGTTGGCTCCCACAAATAGGCTCTTTCTGATTATACAGGGATCTTCAAACTAGTTTTACAGTTAGACGCCAAACGTTCAATCACAACCTCACTCTCTGAGAAGTCTGAATTGTGTGTTATCATTCTATGACCCAGTGAAAGTTAAAGGTCTGTCTCCCCTCTGCTTAGAGCTGATAAAAGCACAGATCAAGTTAATGTGGTTATTAAATTGAAAAGAAAATGACTGCCAATCTGTTTCTATTCCATATTCAGAGAATTGTAGATCTCAAATACTCAGACAGCAGTCACTAATTTCCTTCCTTTTGCCTGATTTATTGGGTGAGATATTTCATATATTTGAATTCAGTATGAGTTTGTGTGTGTGTGTGTGTATGTCTCATGGAGCCTTAATACTATTCTTCTAGCACTTTAGGATAGCTAAATGTTTATTATTTAGTCTACAGACCTTTTTTAGCATACCTTATTGGTACTTTATGGAAGAGAATAAAGAATAAATAATATTTCTCATCTAGATACCATTCTAAAATGGTAACTAAAATGAAAACATTTGTGATAAGGGTTTCACTTTTACTTCCACTCAGTTAGGAACTAGTTCTCATTTCTGAGAATTTGAACCCACCATAAGATCTGTCTTCTGAACTTTCAAGGACCCTTTAGAATTTGGGGTTTACATTTTGGTTTGGTGTTAAACATTCTTCAGTCCTCTTTCCTCTGTGTACTTTCCCCAAGATGTCACATCACCTCTTCTGACTTCACTTATTATCTGTAATGGGAAGACCTGGGTCTTCTCGTAAACCAGGGTCTCATTCCTACTGTTCCTTTCCGCCACCCATCAGCCTCCCTCGAGATCCATCAGTCTCCCTGGAGGCCTGATTTCTCACACCTTTTTAAAGCTAAGTAGTGGTCTCTCCCAGGGGCATTAATATTTCCTCTACGTTCCATGCCATCCCCATAACTGTGGTTTGGTCAAGTTGGCATGACAGGAATCACACAACCCCAGTCACTGAGGGAGCCAACAGACATTCAATCCCAGGTGGGTGTCACGGCCCAGGGCAAGGTGATGGGATCCAAGTTAGGGAGTCTGCAGGTGAAAGCCATGCGTGGGAGCTTCCGCACAGAGCAAGGTCCAGCCCTGCTGAGGGCATCAGAGCCCAAGCAATGATGGGGCCTGGAAAGGGTGTTAAGTCATCGATCTGAAGGTGTACATTGCTTGGTATCAATCCTTCTCTGTCTCTAAGTCTCTTCTCTAAACTGTGAAATCTAGATACAGATATATGTGCATATGCATAGTCACAGCACAATGTACCCAAGGCAGAGATCACTAAATGTAACTTAGAGAGTTTTGGGGGTCATCTTGTCCATAGATTTCTATGGAGAGTTACAGAAATTGAGAAATAATGAACAGGAAAAGGATTGAGTTGGAAAAAGAATAAAATATGCTACTAGAGCTTCATGTTTGTCTCCTCTTCCGAAATGTTCCCACATTTTGGGGGGAATAGTTTTGCACTCTCATATACACCGACCTTGTCAAAATTACGGCATCGCTGAGTGTGTTCTCTAGTGGCAGTTCCCAGAACGCTCAGCAATGGGCCTTCTTCACTGTCTACCCCCGCTTCCGCTTCAAGGCCTTCCCAGCATCAGATTCAGAAAACCAACCCGACCTCATTCTGTGGCTCACTGAACAGTGCCTTGGTATCTGGTTATATAATCAAATAAATAGTGATGCTAACATATTTTGAGCTCTCCAAAATGAGGATAAAACTGTATCTACATAACTCACATAAAAATGGTGTAAGCCCTTTTCTTACATCCAGTGATGATACAAGAGGGAAGGAATTCATGTCCTATCTAGTGCCGGATTTACTTAAACAGTGAAGCTGGATTGACTAAACCCGGCTCCTCCTCAGCACTGAACACAGATGAGTGGGTGAGATGAGTATTTCCACCAGACTGAGGCTCAGGCTGACTCAGGTCCTTTACAGAGATGCTGTGGTAGGTTGTGTGGGTACCACGATGCTCCTGGTCAGAAGCAGAGGGTCCTCCCATCCCTGGTGTGGAACTTGACTGCAAAACCACCTTGGGATAGATTCAGGGAGAGGCCAGAGCATGGTGCCTCATAGAGAGGACACTATGGCCCTGAAAAGGGGATTTCCTACATTTGAGAGGGGGTGGGGTGGCATCTGGCAAAAGAGATTGTTCAAGAAAGGAATGATGAACATTTGTATGATCATAATGATGTCAATCCTGGTGGTCAGTTTTTCAAACTATTATCATATGTTGGGAAGATAGAAAGAAGAAGTGACTATGGATGTATGTAAAGGAAACCCCCTTCATCAACTGGACTATGAACTGAATATTTGGTGAACAAAGTAAAGTTGCATTTCCCAAGAGTGTCAGATGAGGGTCAAACAGGTTTATTAGAAAATGCCTTAGCATTTCAAAAAAATCAAGCAATTATCATTTCGTTTTCCTCTGAGTTTGAATAAGTTTTCCTTCACATGTACAAGAGAGATAATACGTGGAAGGAATGGAAAAGATGTTTAAAACAGGTAAATTAAGAAGTAACAGAACAGACTTATTATTTAGGGATATGGCTTAAGAAAAACAGGCAGAAGTTTTGAGAATGATTGTTCCTAGGGACGAGCAGAGCCAAGTGGGGAGGCTCAGGGCAGAGCAAGTTTCTGAGATTCCAGAACTTGTGTGGTCCAGCTCAGTCATCAACAAAAGGCTTCAATACACATAGTTACAAAGTGCTTATCTCATGTGGGCGGATGGGAGGTGCTGGCAGCCCACACACAGGACTGGAAGCGTGGCCTGCAGTGCGACCGAGTCAGTAAGGGAGAGCACACACCATGCTAACTGGCAGGGCATCGTAGCATGGCCCGACTGTAGGAATTCAACTTGTATTATGAGATAGGGGGATGTCAAGGAAGTTGGGGTTCGCTCCGGATTGGGGGCTTGGGACCCCATGACAGGAGGAGGGACAGTGGAGAGAAGCTAAAGCTGTACTTGGTGCAGAAGCAGCAGTCACTTGGGTTACCTGGGAGAGGGTTTGGGGATTGTTGTGGTTTGTGCAGGGACTTGGTTTTTTTGTCTGTGCCTGGAGAGGGTTAGAGTGTGGCCTCGTATATCCCTGTCCTGGGGCTGCTATCAGCCATTTCTCAAGGATCCCTGGTTCCTTTAGAGAGAATGAGATCTAGAAAGCAAGTGGTGAGGGTGGGTCGCTGTGCACAACTGCTGTCATTGCTTCCAGGCCCTTCAGCGGACAGAGCCAGGGAACAGGAGTGTACGTGGACGACTATATGATTAGCTTAGGAACACAGAGTTCTTCTCCTTTCCCCTTTCCTTATTTTGTACATCTCCTCCTCATAGTGAGAACCCTGGTTCCCTACCACATCAGAATAAGTATATCCCATTTCCTTGTCCTACAACGTGAACAAAGTTTCAGAATCACTCTAGTGCCACTTCCAGCAGCAAGTTGGTTCAACTTTACGACTAAGTTTGATTTTTTCTCTTGCAATTATTTTTGTGTTTATAATAACAGCCCTGGTACCAAAGCTTACAGTCATTGTACATTATACATTTACTGTATAATATTATTATACATGTTATTATAATATTATATATAATATATATTTTATCTAATGTACATATAATGTTATTGTAATGTCATTATACATTATCCATTTACTGTACGTCATTATACATTTACTGTACATTTGCTTGTAGTAGTTTTAGTTTGATTCTTTTCATCCTTTCATTTAATTTTTTCTCTTGAATGTGTAAAGATACACATAATTCAAAAGTCAAAGTCTTGTAAGCAGGTAGACTCAGAGAAGTCTCCTTCATAAGAAGGCAGACTCAGAGAACTCTCTTTCCTATCCATATACCTCCACCTGCTTCTTACCAACCCCACATATAATATTGTCATTGGTTTACAGTTGATCTCTTCTGTGTTTTTCTCTGCAAGGAAATATATATATAAACACCATATATATATATATACATATATATATATATATATACACACACACAGACACACACACACACACATACACACACACACATGCACACACACATACACACGCGCACACACACACACGCGCACGCACACACACACACACACACACACACACTATCCCTTCTTTCTTAAGAAGAAACGGCAGCATGTTGTATATACCCTTTTGTACTTTTTTCATTTAAAAAATACCCTGGGGGTGCCTGGGTGGCTCTGTCGGTTAAACATCTGACTTCAGCTCAGATCATGATCTCGGGGTCCTGGGATGGACGCCCATATGGGGCTCCCCACTGGTCAGGGAGTCTGCTTGTTCCTCTGCCCCTCCCCTGTTTGTGCACACTTTCACTCTCTCTCTGATAACTAAATAAAATCTTTAAAAGATACACATCCTGGGAATCCCTATATGAGTTCAGAGGTATCTTCCTCATTCTTTTCAGTACTCCGTTATATGGATGTATCCTAGTTCATTTGGTCAGTTTCTCATGGAGGAGTACTAAGTTGTGTGTGATGTTTTGCTATTACAAATAATGCCCCCATTGTTAAAAACCTATTCCTATGTTGATTTGTACTTGCAGAGGTATATATTCAGAGCAGATTTCTAGAAGTATAACTGGGGGTCAAAGAGTAAATGCATACGCAGTTAGTTCCTGCACTGGAGCATTGCCTTACCCTCCCCCCTACCCTATCCATCCAGGCTTATAGGGGAGGCCTGTCCTCCTACAGGTGTTGTAGGAGAGGCTGCTAGGCTGTGGCCTACCTTCCTGCAGCCTCCTTGAGTTCTCCTGCAGCTGTCAGACAGTTCTTATGTCGTGGCTGACAACTGCCCCCTCTCATCTCTGTGTCTCTCTCAACATGAGGGAAATAAATAAACAGGAGTTCAGTAGGACCAGAGGAATTTTAATGTAAAATCACAGAGGTTAAAGAGAATGGTTTAGAGAACAACTTGAAATTCTCTGCTATGAATATGACTGGAGTGTGTACTTTGGGGATTCATAAAGATCCATTATGCACAAGTTGTGAAGGGCATCTGTGCCATTGTAAAATACAAACTCAAGGAAGAGTGTCTGCATCGTGTGGGACCTGTGTTCAGAGTCGCATGGTCTAAATGAACTGCTTTGAATTACACACATTGTTGTCTCTCTGAAACGGACTTTAGCAATGACTCTATCTTGCTTAGAGTCAAGCACATTTACATACTTTAATGCTCACCTACCTTCATTCAGAGCCTGATCAGGTCAGTCAGTACTTATTGAGAGTTTGTATTTTCATGGATTATACTACATAGTAGGGCTCTACAAGATTTGACTGCTGCATTTACCAATACATACAATAAATAACTTTTCATTTTCTTTTTCATTTAAAACTTTCTTTTCTGATTGTTAAAATAATACGTTTTTACATGAAATTTGTAAAATAGATTCATGAATAGAAATACAAAGATTGCCTTTAAGGGCCAACCCAATATAACCACCATCTTGATATTGTTTTCATTTATTTAACCCCTCAACAAAGTAATTCTCTAGTGGCAGGAAAAGTGTTATATTCATTTAAAAAAGACTTTTTCCTTGGTCAAGTGAAAGCATATTTGTTATAGAGAAAAAAGAAAATACCACTTATGTTCTACCACCTGAAGACACTTGCATGAATTTCCTCCTAGTTTTTCTGTGTATATATTTAGGCTTTTATGCTATAATCCACTGTTAATATTGTTTTGGTGACTGCATAATAGTTCATCAAGTGCATGTGAAATAAATAAGTACTTGTGGAATAAGCTGATAAGTAGCAGTCTTAAAATCTAAAACTTTAAATTCTGGACAGATAAAGTATTACAAAGTGATACCCCATCTCTTTGGTTGTGCACAGCACATTTTGTTAACAGAATACCCGCAGCATAAAGAAGGTGTCGTAAGAGCTGTCAGAGTGGAGTAGGAGAACTTCCTGAGTAGAATCAGTTGGAATGCTAACATGGTAGGAGAGGAAAGAATTCTTCGAATACAAATATAGGAAGGAGTTCATGGAGAAAATTATTTTTGGAATCCTTTCTGTAATGGAGTCAACAATGAGTCAGAGTAGTTTTATATTTGCATTTCTCCAAAACTTGTCACATGAAGGAAAGAGCAAACATAAATACTTACATGTGTTGTCCTTTTCCCTAAAAAGCAGAATTTTGCAATGGTATTTAGTTACATGCTTTTAAAATTTGGTTCAAGGAGCAGGACGACCCAAGCTTGTAGCCAGTGTAACTTTGCCAAGAATAGCATATCTGTAGAATGAGACTGAGTAAGGCTAAAGTCACACTTCAAACCCTGGGCAGTAGGAAGAGAAAAGCAGACCCTCACCACTGTTCTGCAGCTGGGATCCTGGACGCAGCCTGGACAATTCCCCAGCTTTCCTTAAAGTTGTGGAGAAGAGGGAATGGAAATGTTTCGTAAATGCTCTGCTACTTTTATCACAGTCTCTTTTCCACGGCAGAGTAACAGGCGCTTCAGGAATTGTAACTCCTGTAACAATTGTAACAGTGTAACAATTGTAACAACAATTGTAACTAACAGTTGTAACCATGAATACCCTTCTTGATGGCACCTAAAAGGTGAGTGAGTCCCCCCTTCTGACTCTTGGCAGGCAAGAGATTCCCAGCAGCAGAGCACCAAAGAACTGTGAAAGTTAGGCTATGTCATTGTCTTCTCTCTCTCTTCTTTTAAGATTTATTTATTTGAGAGAGAGAGAGAGAGAGAGTGAGTGGGCATGCAGGGGTGAGGGGCCAAGAGAGTGGGAGAGAGAAAATCTCAGACTCCCTGCTGAGTGTGGAGCCTGATGTGGGGCTCAATCCCATGACTGTGAGATCATGACCCAAGCTGAAACCAAGAGTTGGGTGCTTCATCAACTGAGCCACCCCCTCTCTCTTTTCTTAGTTGAAATTTTGATTGAGATAATTGCCATGTGCAGTTCTAAGAAATAATACAGAGAGATTTCATATACTCTTCACCCACTTTTCCCTAATGTTAACATCTTACACAATATAGTACAATATCACAACCAGGATATTGGCATTGGTATAACCTACGACATTATTCAGCTTTCCCCAGCTTTTACTTGTCCTCATTTATTTGGGGTGCATGTATGTGTTGTTCTATTGTATTAAGCTGCATAAGATGCATAAGCATATCATATACATAAGAATATTGATTTAAGTTCTATACAATTTTATCATCTATGTAGGTTTTCGTATCTAACCTGACAGTCAAGATACTACACAGTTCGAACATGATGAAGATCCTTCTTGTTGCCTGTGACAACCTACAGAGACACTTATCTTCCTCATCACTTTCTATTTTTAACCCTGGCAACCTCTAACCTGTTCTAAAGTTTCTGAATTTCCTAAATTTTGTCATTACGTTCCTTATGTAACTTTTGGGACTGGATTTTTTTTACTCAGCATGATATCTAAGTGTTTGTATCAAGAGTTTGATCCTTTTTCTTGCTGAGTAGTGTTCCATGGTATGGGTGTACCGCGTACCGAGGTCTTTTATTTCATTTGGTATTGATTGGTAAATGGTATTATGTTTTAAATGTTGGTTTCCCAATATTTTATTGTTAACCTGTGGAAGTGCTGTTGGTTTTTAGGTGTTGATCTTGTTTACTAAAAACTTGCTGAACTCACTTATTCTAGAAAATTTTGTAGATTTCTTGAGTTTGCTACGTGGATAAGCATGTCATCTGCAGTTAGCAAAGTTTTATTTCTTCCTAATCCATATGCCTTTTATTGCTTTCTCTTGCCATATTGCAGTGACTAGAACATCTAATGTTGTGTTGCATAGCAATGTGAGCAGCAGACTTCCTTTCATTTTCCTTGGTTTTAGGGGAAAACATTCAGTCCTTCTAGCTTCAGGTTTTTTGCTGATCATCTTTATTAAGTTGAGGTGATTCCCCCTTTTTCCTAATTTGCTAAGCGTTTTTAGTGTGGGTGAGTGCTAAATTTTGTTAGATGCTTTTTCCGTGTCAATCCATATGATCACATGATTTTTCTTGTTTAACTTGTTGATCTATTGAACTATATTGATCTAGTTTTCAAATGAGAAGTGACTTTGGACAGGTAAAGAAGGGAGTAGACTCTGTAATACTTAACCAAGTCTTATAAATGAAAGCTAGGGTGTTTGAGAGACCTAGTCTGAGAAACTGGGTTAAACTAAGTTTAATAGGCTTCTTCACTGTAGGACTTGTCAGAGCTTTTAATATGGCGCACTGAGTGATCTCTATATTTCCAAAAGGGGAATAGAGTATATAAAGTTTCCCAATCCAGGTTATCTACAAAATCTATATTTTCCATAATGTCTTTGGTAATGGGAAGATGCACTTTGGGGAACATTGCCATTGGAAATAACATTTCCAATGAAAAGTTCTGAGGTGGAGAGTATTATAGGAGGAAGTCAGTATGCTATGGTATCTCTGACACGTGGAACTTTAAGCAGGTTTCCTAGAAGCTGAAGCATCATTTCATTATCTGTTGAATAGGGAATAAATCTGCTTCCTGTGGTGGAAGTGAGGTGTGGAGGGGAAGAGTGTGGGCTCTGTAGTCAAATATCTTTTAAAAAATATATATTTTTATTTATTTATTTGACACACAGAGAGAGATCACAAGTAGGCAGAGAGCCAGGCAGAGAGAGAGGAGGAAGCAGGCTCCCTGCTGAGCAGAGAGCCCGATGCAGGGCTCGATCCCAGGACCCTGAGATCGTGACCTGAGCTGAAGGCAGAGGCTTAACCCACTGAGCCACCTGGGCACCCCTATAATCAAATATCTTGATTCAAATCCTGGTTTTGCTCACGCAGAAGGTGTGGGGAACACTGGAGAAGCTGCTTAACCACTGTGTGCCTCAAATGTAGGCACTGTTTGCTCAAATGTAATGTGAGAATAGTGACAATTCCTATTCTCTAGGATTTTAGAAAGCTTTAATGAATGAAACATGTAAAGTGTTAGACATATGAGGCACATGGTAACCATCCAGTGGTCATTACCTATGGTGTTTGTAGTTGAAGGAGGAAGTGAGATGATCAGAAAAGCACCAATACTCAGAAGGTCATTATTAGGAAAGTAGACCCAAGGGCAGTTGTAGGATGACTTATGGGCAGGTGAATCTGTGGTCCCACATTGAATGCTTTGAGGACCAGCATGGTAAGAGTGCCAGTGAAGAGATTGCTTTTAAAGATATTTTCTTGGGCGCTTCAGTATTTGGTCACTGAATACAAGGGGTCTTAAAAAAACCAAAAATCAAAAAACAACAAAACAAAACAAAACAAAAAAAACCAAACTTACAGGTAACAACAATGTTGAGCCTTGGCATTAGGGAAATGGATTTTGTAGTTGCCAGGAATGAATGTCCTGGATGTTAATGGGTAAGCTAGTTGAATTTGGCATTGTAGTTAAAAAATAATAGATATTTTAATTTTTGGTTTTAACAAGTACAGGAAAATAAAATATTGCAGTCTATTTATGCAAAAAACTGAAATGTGCTCAGTATTGGTAAAGGAGCGATCTGATTATGCAGTTGCACTACAAAGAGAATTATGCCCACCATGCAACTTTGAACTTGGAGAACCTCTCAGCTTCTTATTTGGGGCACTGAAGTAGTAGAATGGCTCCTCAGAGGAAATTAAGGGAGAGAAAGGCATGCTGGCATGCAAAACAGAGAGAAACAATGCAAGAGGGAAGAATGGAAAATGTCCTTTGAGAAATCGACGAGCATAACTTAAAGAATGGGAGAAGGGAAAATGTGGTTGCAATAACAGAGAATTAATAACAGAGTTAATAACAGAGTTAATCATCCAAACCAACACACTCCAGAGTGAAATGGGAGGGGGTGCTATTGATAAATACACAGTTCAAGCAGGTGTACGTTGGGGCCATCCCAGGGAGCCTGAGACATGCAACCCTATTCACGTTAGACTACATTTATTTCTCATTCAAGTTCCAGGAAGTGCAGTGCATTGTTCAGCCGAGGCAGGAGACCTTCCCTTACCCAGCACCTTGCTATGGTGACAGACTATGGGGACAGTGACCGTGCTGTAAATGTTAACCAGACAGCTAAAATACGAACTTCATTACCCAAGTACAGACAAAACTTTCCTCAGGCCAGCAGCAAAGCAGGAGAACAACCATACGACAATGAGAAACGTTTAGAAATTTGCCATAAAAAATACCTAGCAAGTGTCTATTTTAATTGAAGCACATCTATGTTTTGTGCCATTTCAGAAAGTAAAAATTCTTTCAGTTCCTTGGGATGCAATGGTATTGACAGTATGAGAGTCCGAATCAGCCTTTCAGCACTTTGTGTCTTGAGGGGGCCTGGCTAGGGCCCGCCGAGGGTGGGGTGCACTTGGCCGTGTCACACGAGGTTGGGGTTGGCCCGTCCGGATGCTCCACCACAGTTGGCCGTCTGTGTCGTCACCAAAGAGCTTGTGACCGGAGGCCCCACAGCGAGCCCAAGATGGAAGGGGATTTGACCCCAAGTCCTCTGCAAAGCCCATACTCTTTTCTTTACAAGAGTCGCTCTCACGCTCTCGCGCTATCCGTGGTGCAGAGGGAATGTTATCAAGTAGTAGCACAAAGTAATGGGATGTGGAGGAGAAAGGCATGAGCTCTGTCCGGATGGCTGGGGGAAGAGATAGTACATGTGTCCAAGCCCCAGTCCGTCCATGGAGTGTGGTCGTCTGCTGCTTCCTGCGTCTCTTGGAACTTAGTTTTTCCCGAGGTCTGATGCTTGAGGTCAGGAGTCCTGACAATGTTTCAATATTTATTTCCTCGAAACCTTGAGACCACCAGGAGAGGGAAGGGTATCAACGGAGCAGGAAGGTCGAGGACGGTGGCCACAGGAGTCCTGAGTACAGTCTGCTGAGCCCCTGCCCATGCGGAAACCAGGTGAGAAGCCGGGTGTGGGCTCTTCTCCAGCTGCTGCTTTGCAGAAACGGCTCTCATTGTCTTCTTGTCCTGGGCGTGTGTATGTTGGAAAAAGTTCTTCACTTAGAGTGTTCCAGGTTATTTTACACGTCTGAACATAGACCTGCATAACCACCGAAGAGCAGCAGAGTATCCCTACACATTTAAACACCAGATCTTTGTGGGGCACCTGCGTGGCTGTGTTGGCTAAGTGTCCAACTCTTGATCTCAGCGCAGGTCTTGATCTTAGGGTCATGAGTTCAAGCCCTGCGTCAGGCTCCATGCTGGGCATGGAACCTACTTTAAATAGGCAAACAAACAAAAAAACCAGATCTTTGCTAACTTGGCTAAATTTATTTCTTTTTAGGATACATATCTTAAGGCAGCCTGGCTGGGTCAGAGGATATAACAAGTCACATTTTTCATATGCATTGCTTAACTCTTGCATATAGAAAATGCTTACCCCTTGACCTGTCCACAGCAGGGTTTGGCTATCCATGTTTCTGCCCATTCTTTTTTTTTTTTTTTTTTAGATTATTTATTTATTTATTTGACAGATAGAGATCACAAGTAGACAGAGAGGCAGGCAGAGAGAGAGAGAGAGAGGGAAGCAGGCTCCCCACTGAGCAAAGAGCCCAATGCGGGGCTCGAACCGAGGACCTTGGGATCGTGACCTGATCTGAAAACAGAGGCTTTAACCCACTGAGACACCCAGGCGCTCCCATCCGCCCACTCTTGTTACAACAGTCGCTATCATTCTCTTCATTTCTATGTTTACATATTCGATGTGCAAAATTAATATGCCATTATTTTAAATTTCATTTTTCATAGCGAGATTAAATACCTTTTCACATTTTTCTGTTTGTATTTGTTCTTATGTGAACTGATGTTTGATATTCATTGCCTGTTTTTCTGTTGGGGTATTTGTGAGATGTTTTTGGTCACTGATGTTTAAGCACTTTATGCTTAGAAAATGTTACACTGCGTCTCATACCTTTCATATATCTCTCTCCTGATTGTCAGGCCTTCTTGCTTTGTTAGTGTACAATGTTTGCCATGCCATAGTTTTAAAGTTTTTCCTTTAAGATTTGTTCATTTATTTTAGAGAGGGGGTGTGGGTGTGCAGAGGGAAAGGGAGAGAGAGAATCTTAAGCAGAATTCCCACTGAGTGTGGAGCCTGATACAGGGCTCAATCTCACGACCACGAGACCATGACCAAACCATGACCTGAGCTGAAACCAAGAGCTGGACACTTTACTGACTGCGTCACCCAGGTGCCCCCAGTTTTAAGTTTTGTGTAGAAAAAACTATCACGTTTTCCCTGACTTTGGTATAAGATAAATATACCTTAATATATATGTGTCTTAATATATTTTATATATATGTATGTAATATCAAAGTAAAAAATGCATCTCTGTCTTCAGGCTCATCAAGCATATTCTCCAATTTTTTGAATATTTTTCTTATTCAAGCTGTTAATGCATTTGCAGTGCATTCTGCTGCAACAGGTGAATGTTACTTATCAGAGTTCTTAGTTGTAACTTGCCAAACTGCTTCTCTCTAAGTTGGGAAGGAAGCAACTTATCAGAAGGACACAGGACTTGCCGCAGGTCACAGAATGAATGGGTGACGGAAGCTTGTCCTGTGCCCCTTGGCCGGCTGCCCACTGGGCCTGGTGAGCACGTCTCTGCGGCCTTGCTTGGGCCCAGGCACCGTTGTCTGCTGCTGGGCATACCAGGACGCCAAGTCCACCG
This sequence comes from Lontra canadensis, assembly GCF_010015895.1. NCBI lineage: Eukaryota > Metazoa > Chordata > Mammalia > Carnivora > Mustelidae > Lontra > Lontra canadensis. The sequence continues at coordinate 7,778,100 of NW_022631038.1, forward strand.
CTGCTGGCAGAGCTCGGGTACCGCAAATCCGTACCCCCGGCCCCTGGCCAGAACGGGCCCTGTATCCCCGCTGCCCCCCTGCTGTGCTCCCAGGCTACGGCGGTGAATTCTTAGGATATAGATGTACTCAGCAGAGCCTAGGTCCTCCACCTGGATGCGGCTGCAAGGACGGTACCGCAGGTGTGTAGAGCTTGTGCTGCCCAGGGAATGGCCAGTGACCCCATGGAGCGGACTTCAGCCTTTCCCGCTGGTAAGTCAGCTTCTCTGGTACCACGTGGAAGACAAGCCATTTTTTCCCTGTTGAACTGAAGTGGCACCATTATCATATGCGGCAAATCTGTAATTAATTAATCTCAGTTTCTTAAAGAAAAAATAAAAAGTTGACAGCCTGACTTACAGAACAACTATTCACTCTCTAGTCACTACTGAAAAGTCTTTTTCCATGTGACCTAATTACACTTTATTTAATGCAACTTTAATTAAGTATGAGGAAACATTTTACACATACGTGAACTATCTACCTAGTGCTCATGAACTAGAGCACTGGGTGACACTGCAAGTTAGTGTTGAAAAGAAAGTCAAACCTTCACGTGAGACAAATCTGTTTTAATGAAGAGAGTATTTAATGTTCCATAATTATTTGAAGTATCCAGGAGAGCTCGGCTCCTTTCTTCTGTAAGGCTGTGCGGGCCTCTTCCTTGGCTCGACAACATTCTCAATGTTCTCCCTGAATGAGGCTTACTCTGGCTTCTTGGACAAGAGGAGCTTCTGCTAGAGATCTAATTACTTCTTTCACTAACTCTTATTTTAGACTTAATGTTACTCCCTTTGATATACTATGTAGATTTTGTATACTTGCTACCGATTCTTGAGATACATTCATATATATTCATACATATGTGTGGACACACACACACACACACGTGTACTTTTTTGCTTCTAATTTGGATATGACAAAATAAAGCTGTTGAGTCTTATAAAACTATTTTTTAGACACTTTGTTTTATCAGTTCTTTCTTATTCGATTCTTTTGTGTTCTCTAGGTTGATCATCTACAAGTAATAATAAAGTCAAAATAATTCTTCAATATTTCCAGTTCTTATTCTTTTTTTCCCTATTGAATCAGTTAAAACTTCCAGGGCAATATTAAATATTGGAAGTGATAGTGGCCGTTCTTGTCTTAGGAATTTAACTGAGATTCTTCTAAGGTTCTACCATCAAGTCTGCTATTAGTTTCCAACCAGTTTTCTTTATTATTCTAGTTAAATTCCAAAATTACTCTGAGTTCTTACAGGAAAGGATATTGAAAGTTGTCAAGTGCCTTTTGGCATTTCCTGGACTGGTTATATTTTCTTGTGTAATTATACTATAATTGCCCAAGACATTTGTTCTGTAGTATTTCTTGCTTCCTCATGCAGCTCTTAACTCCTTGCTCTCTCCTCTGTATCTCCTAGACACTACTAGCTGCTTCTAGAGCCTGGGCTGCATTTAGGTTCCGTTACTCTGGTAAGAGATCTTCCTGGGTGGTGCTGTTTTCTTCCCGCTGTGTCACTCGGTCCCCTGCTATCTGGTTGTACCATTTTAGTGTGAGGTTAGGGTTGATCAGAGGGCTCATGTACTGTCAGTCAGCAGTGTATCTCATTATAAAGTTCCCATTAACTTTCCACTTAATGGCTTTAGTATCTAGTAACAATGGTCTCCTTCTATTATTTTAATAGGAGTAACAAGAAGGCAATGAAAAATAGTATCTATCATTGTTTTTCCACTTAGTAGCTGAATTTTTCTATAAAAGGAAACTTAGGTCACCCTGAAATGCAGTTTGTACAGGGAAGGAAGGATAAATGCTTGCTTTTCCATGTGTTAGAATACAGAGCTGGTGCCCTGGTGACCCCAGAGAGGCAGGAGGTAGCGAATGTAACACTCCGTCCAGTGATGTCGTGATTTTAGCTGCGTTTCCTATTTCTGTCAACACATGGTAATGTTAAAGCGTATTTTTACTTTTAAACCCTTCAAAAGGCCCTTAATAAGGGTCACTAAAAAAAACAAAACAAAACATGGGAGGGAGGAATTTTGTTCATCTCTAGGAGTGGTAGATAATCTTCATTCTGCGCCACTGACTTTCCTCGTGGTTACCTCCATTTGTTCTCCTGGTTGGAACACAGGACGGCCGTTCTCTGGACGTGTAATGCGGTTTCATTTGTCTCAGGATGTTTTTATTGTTTGTTCGGGGAATTCGTTGTTGACCATGTGACCTTTGAACATCTCCCCTAAAAAATTAGCTTTATGTTGCCTTCCTGGCGCCAAGACAGTGGGATCCTGTATCCCTCAGGAACAGATACAAAGCTAGTTTTTAGGAACTTTATTTTGCAAGATTTCAAGAACTCCAGGGAGAATAAAAAAACCCAAAGTGAAAGTCCTTACAAAGAAACCAAAAAAAAAGCTGTCTCCCCTCTTACTTTCTTAATAATAGCAGTAACTTTCTAACGGGATATGGGAGATAACGAGGATGATGGTAATGATGGCGATGGGGATGATGTGTGTGTGTTATTTTGCATGTGGATGGTGAATTAGGAAGTGACTATAAAAGAGAAATTTAGGGAAAGGACCTCGCCTATATAAATCTGGATTTGTAAGTCAGGGAGAAAGCAAGATCAGTTTTTAAGCCTGGACCCCATAGATGGAAGTGGCATCTACTGTTGAAATAGGCTTTGCATTCGGTGTGATGCAAACCACTTGTGTAGACAGCGACTGTTTCAGCCAGTGTTTGAGGTTCAGTCCAGGGCCCACTGAATCATTTTGAGAAAGAGCTGGCCCCAATCAGGAACGTTTATCTTCGAGTTTGTCCTGCCAAAATTTATGTGCCTTTTGGATCGAGGCTATTTTTTTTTTTTTTTTTTGCCCTATTCATTGGAGAAATAGAAAACTGAGGCAGAAGAAAAAAACCACACATTGGAAACAGGATGGTCTTTGGGTTTTGATGAGCATATAAGCCACATACGATGAACCCTCATAGTAGAAGCCATCCCCTCGCCTGCTTTCAACAAATAATGATCTAACAGACGCCCACCGCATGCCGGGTGCCTTGCAAGGCTCTGTGGAAGCAGCCCACAAGACTCATCTTCAGCTTGAAGGGCTTCATTAGGCTCGCAGAGGAGACGCAGCGGGTAAATGGGCAGTTACAAAGGAGTGCTTCAGTCAGAAGCCATCTTCATCTGGGGTCCTGAAGAAGCTCAGAGGAACATCTACCCCAGGCGTGGGGGGCTCAGGGAGGGTACCCAATAAGGGATGTCTGAGCTGAGGCCTCCCTATGGGAGGAGATAAGAGAAGTCAATGCAAAGGAACCCTGTGTGCAGAGCCTCTGCCCCCTCAGGTGGTTCTGGGGTAGAGAACGCGGGAGGGCGAAGTGTAAGACATTAGGCTGGAAAAATGGTAGAGATCGATCTTGTCCAGCCTTGTAAGTCAGTAAGAAGTTTGGGTATTCTTCTGAGGATGCTGATATAGCGATGACAGTGACATGAGTCAGACAGCTCTTTTAGAGGACTTCCTCTGCCCCACAGTAAGGGCTCAAGAATTATTTGTGCGATGAAAGACAGCGTCTACTTTTCTCTTTCCGTTCCTTCCTTCCTTCCTTCCCTCCTCCCTTCCTCCCTCCTACCCTCTCTCCTTCCTCCTTCCCTTCTTCCTTCCTTCCTTTCATCCACCCTTCCTTTCTTCCTTCCAGAGAGTGTAAGAATGGGGAGAGAGGGGCAGAGAGAAAGAGAGAATCTTAAGGAGGCTCTACACAACATAGCGCCCTAGGCAGGGCTTGATCTCACGACCCCGAGATTATAGTCTGAGCGGAAATCAAGAGTGGAACATTAAACCAACGGAGCCAGCAGGCACCCCTGTGTTTCTTCTTCCACGCTCTCAGACGCGCATGGGGTCCGCAGGAAGGCCAGCCCCGCACGTGCGCCGCATCCGAAAATGCGCGGGGCGCGCCGGCCTGCAGAGCTGCCTTCTCCTCCGCAGACGCCGCCTTCCAGCCGCAGCCCGGCCACCTGCCCCAGTGCACCTCAGCCGCGGTCCTCCGGAATGACCTAGAGACGGTTGTTTGAAGACATCGAAGCCGCTAACCTCGCAGAGAGGACGCTTAGCAAACGGCGAGCGGGAGCTGCCTGTGGCGGAGCCGGGGGTGAAGGCGCAAAACCCCGACGAGGATCTAGAAGGCAGGATGGACGCTCCGATTTGGGCAGAGATAAGCAGCGGCCTGCACGTCAGAGACTTCCCAAAACGAAGTACGTTGCTGGGCAGGAAAACAAATGGGGAAGAAAAGGCAAAATCACCGACTGAAAGTTTCTGTGCGCAGTTGGGGAGCTGAGAGTTAGAGCCCAGGATGAGAAGCAGGTCGTTTCCAACGGCAGAATTTTAGCGGGTGGGGACGACAGGGTCAGAACTCCGCGTGGGTGTGGAGTGGGTCTGAGTAGCTGCCTGGTGAAGACGCTTCTAGAAGCAGTTACACCCCTTGACTGGTTTTAATCCTCCAAAAAGCCCTGCTTAGTGAAATATTAGTGCTCTCCTTCTGCCCCCACTGGGCTCTGGAGGAGAGAAGAGCCCAGGAGCTCCAGGCCTGGGACAAAAGCCCTGGGCTGTTCCTGCCACGCCAACCCAGAGAGAACGGGGAGGTTGCCAGGGACAGGAGGGGCGAGGTAAGGAGGCCACGACAAACAGGAAGCCCCTAACCAGACACACGCGGCGAAGGAGAGTTACAGCGAGCAGAAGCAACATCGCAAGGTCAGTAACCTGCTGGAAAAAAAAGTGGATGTAGCTGAGCTCACACCTTTTTTTTTTTTTTTAAGATTTTATTTATTTATTGGACGGAGAGAGAGAGATCGCAAGTGGGCCAAGCAGCAGGCAGAGAGAGAGGAGGAAGCAGGCTCCCCGCTGAGCAGAGAGCCCGACTCGGGGCTTGTTCCCAGGACCCTGAGACCATGACCGAGCTGAAGGCAGAGGCTCAACCCACTGAGCCACCCAGGCGCCCCTGAGCTCACACTTTTAACGTAAATCTCGTGCAGGGGAGTTGAGACTGTCCATGAAACAGTGTCAAGGAGATTCAGCAGGAAAAGAGCCAATGACAGCTGGATGGCTGATGTCTGTCCTATGAACCTGTAAGTTCGTGGATGGAAACAGTTCAGCCAGAGGGTGTCCTTTAGGTCCTCTCTCACAGTGCTTCTAGAAGAATTGTATTTGTAGTAGGTCTGATGGTCTGGTCCTTGAGAATAAGGAAATCGAGCTAATTTTACTAGTGTCTGCACTGCTTAACCTTCCTTCCTTCAAGCAAGACCGAGCAAGGAGGACCTTAAATAACAAATGTTTGCTAGCTGAGTATTTATTACCCTGTGCAGGGCTTGCTGACCTTTCTCTGTCACGCATCACACAGTTACTATTTTCGGCTCTGTAGGCCATGTGGTCTCTTCGCAGCCACTCATCAGAACACAAAAATAGCCATGGACAGACAATGTAGAACCAAGTAAGCATGGCCCAGGCCGAGCGGACTATTTGTGAAGGGTCCGGCCGGGGCTGGATTCGGCCCGTGAGCCACGGTTTCCGGAACCCGGTCCTGGAGGAGCTCTGCGGCAGCCCAGCTGAGGTGTCTGCTTTGAATGGAAGCTGGGCCTTCATGGACGGTCCCTCCAAGGTGATCTAACCCCAGGGGCAGCTCTGTGACTTGCCCCAGTTCTAAGGGCCTGGATGTCTGAGGGAAATCGTGTGTCCTTCCTTCGTAACGTTCTCCTGAGGCGATGCTTTGAGGCAGGGAGCAGAAACCTAGACTAAAACCCTCCTGTCGAAGTCTTGCTGGAAGGAGGAGCCTCACCACGAGGACATCCCAGCCAAAGGCATACAAACTCTCACATCTGGGGGAAAAAAAAAAAAAAGGAGGAAAGCCCCCAGTCTTCCCAGCCACGGTCTCTTCTTCTCAGAGTCTAGCACAGGCTGGACTGTTTTGCAGCCCTCGCGGGTCAGCCGCTGTCTCAGCAGGAGTGGGAGGCGAGCAGGTAGGAGCGGCTTCTCTGCATACGCGGGACGGTTGCCTACTGGGGTGACTGCGCAGAGACAAGAATCCTCCCAACGGCCAGAAAAAGCAGACATCTGGGAAAGCAGAACGTGTTACAGATCGCAGAAACAATGAAGCTGAGGGGAGGGAAGCGTCTGTGTGCGTGGATGGCCCAAGAGAAGGAGACCGCGTGTCCGAAGGCTGTCATCCAGCCCAGGTCGCCCAGCAGCGTGCGGTGCGAGGCAAACCCGTGCAATGAATTGCATGCTTGCCTGGTTCGCTGAGACCTGTTCGATAGGGGAGGAGCCCAGTAATATTTTGATTAATGACTTCCTTGAGGATGAAGCTCTTTTATGCAGACAGCTCTATTAGAAAAAAACCTCAAGCCAAAATTCCTTCATAAATCATGCAAAAAATGGCTCCCTCCGCAACAGGAATAGCTCAAGGGCGTCTCTATTTGTCTTTGGTTAGATGCTGATGAATAGGGCTTGTCCTCAGCAAAGCTGTAACAGCTGAACTTGATCTCGGGCTGCACGTCCTTCTGCTTCTTCCATTTGGATCTGTAGCCTCCGGGGCCGGTATTTTAGTCAAGGCAGAATCGAGTCACCGATAGCGCAAGTGCTGTCTTCGTCTTTCCACGGACTTGGCTTTGGATGCCTTGGGAATGTAGGGTCACTGCCCACTATTATCAGTTCATTCCCCTTGTCTTTCTTTTCTTTTCTTTTCAAGATTTTATTTATTTATTTGACAGAGAGAGATCACAAGTAGGCAGAGAGGCAGGCAGAGAGAGAGAGGGAAGCAGGCTCCCCGCTGAGCAGAGAGCCCGATGCGGGACTCGATCCCAGGACCCTGGGATCATGACCTGAGCCGAAGGCAGAGGCTTAACCCACTGAGCCACCCAGGCGCCCCATTCCCCTTTTCTCATAACGTCCCGCAGCCCTGATTCTTTGCCCTGGGGGGAAGCTCGCCGAGGGCTTTGGGAGCCTCTGACTGGAAGATTCTGTGTTGCGTCTCATTCTCGCAGTGTCGGCGCCGGCGTGCCGCAGCAGAGACCTGCTGTGTCCCCCGTTCCTCTTGCCGCTCTACCTGCACCTCTGCCAACCTGCCCAGCCCTGACCACACACACGCCATATATATATGCATCAATAAACACACAGACGTTAATATAAACGCATGCAGTGTCTTGGCGTGTGTTCCATGAGCACTTAGAGATTCTTTACGCCGTGAATCATTCATCTGACAGCCCGGACTCTGTTCTGCATCATCCGTTTCTAGCGGGTGAGGAGCTGTGGCGCAGGCGTGTGACCGGACTCCGCTCGCAGCTCGCACGGTGGGGCTCCATGTGCGTTTGCAGACCAGACTGGCTGAGGGACCACGTGATGTCAGTCAACGCAAGGCCAACAGCAGCATGCGGTGGCTTGTGCCGTTGGAGAGACCTGAGGTGAATCTGGCCTAATGCCATTCACGAGCGGTGAAACTCACGCAACCTAAAATTAAAGTGTGCAACTGACATTTCACACATTCGCGTCCTGCAAGTACCATCTCTATCAAGTTCCAAGACATTTTCATCGTCCCAAAGCAAAACTCTATGACTTAAGCAGTCGCTCCTGGTTTCCTCTCCCTTAAGCCCCTGACAACTGATCAGATCCACAGATTTACCTATTCTGGGTGTTTCACATACATGGAAGCTTACAATATGTGACCCTTTGCCACTTAGCATGTTTTCAAAGCTCATTCATGTTGTAGCCTGAATCAGTATTTCATTCCTTTTTGTAACTGCATAATACGCCATCGTGTGGATATACCACAATTTCTTTATCCTTTCTTCTGTTGATGGACGTTTGGGTCGTTTCCACCCTCTGACTCTTGTGAAGACAGTTGCTATGAACACTGGTGTGCAAGTATTTGTTTGAGTATCTGTTTTCAGTTCTTTGGGGTATAAACCTACGACTGGAATTGCTGGGTCATATGGTTATGCTGTTTTACTTTTTGAGGAACAACCAAACTGTTTTCCACAGTAGCTGCACCATTTTACATCCCCACCAGCAGTGTACAAGGATTTCAACTTCACTATGTCCTTGTCAGCCCTGTTACTTGCCTTTTCATTATAACCATCCTAGGGAGCATGAAGTGATATCTCTTTGTGGTTTGAATTTGCATTTTTTTCTAATGACTAGTGATGTTGAGCAACTTCTCATGTACTTGTTGGTTGTTGGTATATCTTTTTTAGAGAAATGTCTATTCAGTTTTTTTACCCATTTTTAATTTTTTTTTTACTTTTTATTTTTTTAGTCCATTTTTAAATTGGGTTGTTTGCCTTTTTCATTGTTGAGTTGTAAGAGGTTTTCTTTTAATATATTCTGGATTCTAGACCTTTATTAGATGTATGATTTGCAGATATTTTCTCCAGCTCTTAGGGTTTTTTTTTTTTTACTTTATTAATGGCAAAATATATTAAGTATTTTGAAATAGGTCATACTGTGTCTGTCACAAGATCACTCCAGGTACAGTGTGTGTGTGTGTGTGTGTGTGTGTGTGTGAGAAGTGACACGGGTCTAAAGCAGGGCACGGTGCAAGGAGGGCCACTTAGGAGGACACTTTCTTGAGGGATTCAGGAATTCTTGGGACTGGGTGTAATTCTTGTTCTATAGTTTTATTTTTTTGTTGGTACCTATCAAGAGGAAGTCCTGTCGTTAAGATTTGATGTGTGGAGTTAATTTTTCCGACTCAGATGTAAATCCCCATAGCCCTTACCACCTTAGTCCATTCTCCACAGGCATCCAGGTTCTCTTTCAAAAACACAAAACTGTCCTCATCACTGCCTCCGTAAGATTTTTAGTGGCTCTGTGTTGCTGTCAGAGTTGTGTTTAATATGCCATAGATGTGTCCCAGGGACTGTGTTTGGTGCTGTGGTTACCGATGTAAGCAGGATGCTGTGGTTCCTGAAGGCCAGGTTTGAACTTCTCTATTGCTGTCATTCAAGATACTTTCAATCTGGACCCAACACCGTGGTTGTCTCTTTCCCAACCCGTAGACCATAGTGACACCATTCCCCTAAAATTTCCTCTGTTGTCATGCCTTTATCTCCTTCCCTTCCTCCTCTACTTGGAAAGTCTTAGTTAGGTTGGAACACCCAGGATCTGGTGCATTTTTTCTATGAAACCTTTTGCAATTAGAATGAATTTTCCCCTCTCTGGGCTGTGCCAATACTTGCTCAAACTTGACTTCTATAGAATTATCAGGTTTTATTATAATAAATTGCCTCTGTGATCTGTCTGATCCAATATACTACTGCATGCCTTGAGGACAGAGACCAAGTCTTCCTCATACTTGCACCTCCAGGACTTCGGCAGGGTACCTGTCACAGTCAGTAAATTTTTGGACAGACTGTTTTTTTGAATTACTTGCAAAACAGAGATACCTCATCTGACTCTATCATACAGCTGTTACCGGTACAAATACCGTAGATGTGAAAGCTTTTGGAAAACCGAATGTGTATAAACATAAGGTGGTCTATACAGTACCATATGTATACATTCTAATTTTATACTGCTGATCTCTTGCTTCCTGAAAAAGTTCCAGGTTATACTGAGGTTGAACAGCAGACACCTACTGGTAAACTTTGAGATTGAAACCAGGTTCAGAGTTGGCCTTAGGCAACATTGTCTTTAGGGATTCATGTTCCTCCTTTCAATTTTTACCTACTTTTTATTTTGACCCTGTCATCACGGGCCAAATGCATTCACATAATTCCATAGAGGAAATAATGTGTTTTTATATTAACATGGTAATATGTTCCTAACAAGTTCTTAAGAAACTGAACTGTTATTTAACATGAGGGAAGGGAACAATGATGAACCTAAAAAAAAAAAAAAAGAAAGAAAGAAAAATCAATCACGTTTGATATTGTACTATAATTATGTAAGATGTAACTATTAGGGGAAAGTGGGTGAGGGGGTGCTCTCTGTACTATCTTTGCAAATTACTATGACTCTGTAACTATTTCAAAATAAAAAGTTTAAAGAAATCATCCACAATGGTAAGTTTGTGTATGTCCTGAGGTACAACACTCTTGTAGCTCAGGTCCTTCTGTGGTCCCTTCATGGCTTCCAAAGCAAATGCCTGAGGTCAATGAAAAGGTAGAAGTAAAAGGTAAAAGGAAGGCCATGCCCAACCACAGTCCACATTGGTAGAGCCTCCAAATCCCTGACACCCCAGGTCCTCCCCCTGCCCTTCGGTCTCTGCTCCAATGTCAAGTTCTCAGTGAACTTGACCTTCCTGTCTAAAAGGGAAGCACTACCACCGGCACCACCCTATCCCCACTTTCCTGCTTTGTGTTTTCTTCGTGCACTTATTACCTATAGCTTACTATATTTTTTTACTATTTTATTTCCATTTCTGTCTCCTCCCACTAGAATGTAAGCTCCATGATGGCAAGAACTTCTCCTTCTTCCTCCTCCTCCTCCTCCTCCTCCTCCTCCTCCTCCTCCCCTTCTCCTCCTCCTCCTCCTCCTCCTCCTCCTTCTTCTTCTTCTTCTTCAATAAATTTACTGTTGTATCCTAATTGCCCAGAGCAGAGTTTGGCATAGAGAACGCCCTCAGCCATTCGCTGATTTGTTCAATGAATGAATCTTTGTAGAAAATAAAAGCTTGAAAATAAGCTATTTCCCCGAGAGAGAGAAGTGATTCAAATCTGCTCATCCTTGTGCGAGAGCAAACCTGACTTTGAAGCTCAGACCTTTTCCTGTGTTCGTTCTTCAGAAAAAGAAGGCACGACTGATAATATCTGAGAGGAAGGAAGCAGTGCATTGTGCTGGGCCTCCGCATGTAACATTATAAAAATTGTCCTTTTTTTAAAAGACCAGCCTCCCAAACGGTTTCCAGAGATGGATTATCTTACTTTCTTCTTCGCTCTTCTTCATGTATACAGAGGTAAAGATAATGTCTTCATTTAAAAAATTTACTTCTTTTTTGGTCTTATAGTGTGTCATGTTTAGAATTTACAATGCCCTTTAGTAGGCTCCGATAATTTCTCACTTGTTCAGGAAATCTACAGGTTACAAATACCTCTTATTGGCAGTGGAAACCTTTTTAGACAAGGTAGAAACTGTTACCGTTTAGTGGCGTCTCAGTTTGCTCTCTTCCTCGGTCTTAGAAAGCTTAGAATAAGCTTGAGGTGTCTTTTGCTATATCAGCCATCAAGCCTGACCGAACAAATGTGATGTTGTGTATTTCAGCGCTATGTGAAGAGATGGTTTGGGACACGACTGTTAAACTTGCTGAGAATATGAGTCTGGAGTGTATATATTCATCACTGGACACCTTAGTTCAGCTGGAATGGCACAAGATCACTACAACCAACAGAGAGCTCATGGCCATTTTCAGCCCTACTTACGGTTTGAGTGTAAAGCCACCCTACACTGATAGGGTTTACTTTTTAAATTCCACCATGGCGCCTAATGATATGACCCTGTCCTTTCATAACGTCTCTGAGGCCGATGTTGGCTTCTATTCCTGCTTTCTGCACACTTTCCCACAAGGACATTGGGAGAAGGTGATCCAGGTGATTGCCTCAGGTGAGTGGACATTTTGTTCTCCTTCTTACCCGTCTATGACATTGAATCTTAAAACCCCAGTAGAAACTATAAAATGCTCTATCATGTGTTTGTGGTATTTTCCAATTTCACTTCTAGATCTTATGATGTTATTGTTTTAAAGAAATAGTGCTGTGAATCAGTTTCATTTTTCTTAATGTGCTGTGATTTCTGAGTAGAATAGGCATTTCACAAATTAGAGTGTCGTAGGAAGAAGAGCCCAGGTTTTCTCTTGTCTCAACCATGACTAGAGCCTGGACTAAGCTGATGTTGGCAGTGTTTGGGTCCAGGACCAGATCTTTCCCCATGTGAGCTTCCTCCCAGGGACGGAGTGCTGCTTCCTTCCACTAGGCACTCAGTGCTGGCTTCAACCTCTGTGTGTTCAGAGTCCTCTCTGTAACACCAAATGTAGATTTATTAGTGAATCTGGGCAGAATTCATCAGGCACTGGCTCCATTTTTTGCTTCAACCAAGTTCCTAAGAGATGAACCTTCAGAAACTGCAAGGTGTCATTTCAAGAAGGATCAAATGATCTCCTAGATATTTTCTGCCGTGTCTACCAGGGACTGTGGTTTGCTGCTTAGTGAGTTAGTCCTTCGAGTAATAGCCACGTGGATTGGGTATGGTATATTGGAAAAACATGGCTTTTCTAGCCTTTAGTTTCCTCAAAACCTTATGTTAGTTGATCGATCACCTCTGCATCTCAGGCTTCTGAATAGTAAACTGAATTAATAATACCATTCTCTTTGTTGAATGGCTTAAGGATCCTATGGTTAAAGACGGGGAGGGGGCAGTCAGGGAGTGGTGGATGTTATTATTGTCACTATTATCATTCCCTATGCTTTCAATACAAAAGGACTAATGATGAAATTTTGAGATGTCAGAAATAGTCTAGGGAAGGAAATAGTTTGGAATCGTGTGTTTCTTGTCTGAAGTCTCTAAAATTATATCCTAAATGGATAGTCAGAACACATTATGTGACATGTGCTGGAGTGCTTGCTTTCCAAGGGATGTATATTATAAAAGAACAACTGGGACACCTGGATGACTCAGTAGGTTAAGCCACTGCCTTCGGCTCAGGTCATGATCCCAGGGTCCTGGGCTCGAGTCCTGCATCAGGCTCCTTGTCCAGCAGGGAGCCTGCTTCTCTCTCTGCCTCTGCCTGCCACTCTGCCTGCTCGTCCTCTCTCTCTGGCAAATAAATAAATAAAATATTTAAAAAAATAAAAAAATAAAAGAACAACTTATAGTATTGCATTAGGGATCGCAAATAGAAGATAAGGAAACTTCCAATGTGTTAGTTTTCTTTTTCTCTGTAGATGTAGCTAAGCTCAAAAAAGGTTTTGTGTATATGACGGAGGCTTATAAAGTGTCTATTAGCAAAATCTCTTTAACGAAATATTTATTATCGAGTCCATTTTGTCATGGAACGCCTCATTTGCTTTGTGCAGTCACCTGTTGAGGGCTGTCTGCGAGTTTTTCACGTATGGACCACTTTTGATCAGCCGTGCAGATGAAGGAGAGGATTGGTAAGGGCCTTCGGTGGAGAGAGCTAGTCCACACCTGGCCTGAGCCACCAAGGCCAGAACAAGCTGGGACCCCCCACCCTTCGTGTGGCGAGCTTTTGCAGTTTGGATTCCCAGATCAGGAATTCCAATTTGTCAAAAAAGAGCTGCTTAAACATAGGGAGAATAATGGTCCTGGGCACAGGGAGTTTCACAGTTACAGTTGGGTGGGATGACTCCGCCTAGAGAGCTAACGTGCTGCGTGAGGACTGCAGTTAACAACGTTGCAGTGCGGACTGCACGTGTCCTAAGAAAGGAGATCTCAGGTGCTCTCCCTGGAAAAAAAAATGGTAACTATGTGAGAAGAAATGTGAATTAGCTTGTAGTAATCCTTTCACTGTGTGTGTGTATGTATACGTTTATATTTATCAAATGATTGTGTTGCATGCCTTAAATACATTTTTTTTAAAGATTTTATTTGTTTATTTGAAAGAGAGAGAAAAAGAGAGAGAGGGGAGGGGCAGAGAGAGAAGCAGGCTCCCTACTGATCAGGGAACCCAATGTGGGGCTCCATCAGGACCCTGAGATCATGACCTGAGCTGAAGACAGACACTTAAACAACTGAGTCACCCAGGCACCCCTAATATATACATTTTTAATTTAAAAACAAAAACAAAAAATGGCATTTTGACCTCTTCTGAAAGTTTAGGATAGAAAATAGAGCTAAATTATTGGGAACTAAGTTGTGATCGCCATACTAAGGTAGGATTTTTATCATCATGTATGAACAATTTTGGCAATATTTCCTGCTTTTATCATCCAGATTTATTGCTCCTATCATTTTCTTGTGGTTAGGCAGGGTGGATCTTTACCTTCTGGGGCTGTTTCAAATACAATGGTAGGATTTTCAATCACTGGTCAAAGAAAGGAGAGCCTGCCTCTCCACATAGATGAATTATTCATGATGGTGTTCTTTTTTTTTTTTTTTTTTAAAGATTTTATTTATTTGACAGAGAAAGAGACAGCAAGAGAGGGAACACAAGCAGGGGGAGTGGGAGCAGGAGAAGCAGGCTCCCCGCTGAGCAGGGAGCCCAATGTGGGCTCAATCCCAGGACCCTGGCACCATGGCCTAAGTCAAAAGCAGACGCTTAACGACTGAGCCACCAGGTGCCCCCCATGATGGTATTCTTTTTTTTTTTTTTAGTTTTATTTTCCCTGTGATGGTATTCTTAAGCATGTTTTGTCATGATTGCTTTTCATCATTTACATTTTTAAGTAACAGATTGCGGTAATGGGCTGGTAAGAGTATTCCACTCATTTTCAAAACTTGGGGGAAATCCTTTTTTTTAAAAAAAAGAACAACAAACTAAAAATGATAGTGAATTTAAAAAATAGTAGCTGTATCTCAAAGCTAACCTTATATATACTTTTAGTTTTCGGTTTGTGCTTTCTTAACGTAGTATCGGGAGTGTAACTCAGAGGGACCGTTGATGGTCTATTTAACGACACAAGACTGGAGCTGGGATCCAGAAATCCTAGTTTGTAGAATGGGTTGTGAGGCCTTCAGAAGGAGTCCTACATACGCTGATTTCTCTTCCTTGCTGATAGCTGACTACCTTAGAGGAACTTGGTCATTATCTTCTCATTTAACCCCACTGCCCACGTGGATGTGGACATACGCTTGATTTTCCAGGCAAGGACTTGAAGTGTGGTGAGTTCGCAGACTTCGTGTGTGTCCCGTTGGATAAAACTGCAGCGAGGAATGGGAAATGACATCTTGGGGGGCATGGAGCTGCGGGGGCCCTCAGAGGAGGAGGGTCAACCACGGTATAGCCTTGCGGCCCCACCCCCCACGGGCTTTCAGCTCAGGGCTGAGCCTCAGCTAGCACAAGCTTATTCTAGATAAAGGTGCTGTTAATGCAAATTTACATTAAAAGGTGTGTTAACTTCACACAAGCCTTTCTCAATTGCTCTCTGATTGGAGACGTTAATGGTGAGCATGGCTGCAGGCATTTACTGCTTCCAGGGAAAAGCTGCTGGGTGGCTTGGGCGGTAGGTAACCTTCCAGAGGCTGCCCGTTCAGGGCAGTTTGTGGTGGAAGAGGGATCCCGCTGAAAATTCCTGCAACTCCTGTCTCTGGCCTTACTAGTCGGTTCAAGGGAATGTAGTTAAGCTTATGGAAATGACCCCCACAGGGGGGCCTACCCACCCTACTCCACAATCTACCTTCCACCGACTGCCTCCTGTGCATGAACCGAATGTCATCTCCTCTAATGCTTCCGAAACACCGTGCTGGAGGTGATGTGCTCCCATCGTGCCGCTGATGGAAGTGCTCAGGGTCATCGACCACCTGGAGGCTGTGATTTGCCCAGTCTCAGCACCCAGAGGAGACCAGTCGATGTTTGCGAAGTGCCAGGGACGAGAGGAAGGGGAATGGAATTCCCGCACAGCGCGCAGGGAGGCTCGAGGACCAAGTCGCACTGGACCTTGAAGATGTGGAGGGTATTTTTCTGAGAGAGACAGATGAGGGAAGGAGAGAAAGCGGAGAGGGAAGTGTTCTAGGGGCACAAGGAAAGTTTGACATCCACGCAGGATGTGGTTCCCTCTCTGGGCTCTGTGGCCCCTCGCTGTCATGAGAGGTAGCCCGAGAGGAAAAAACAGGGGTGCCCGCATCAGCCAGGGGGCTCAGCATGTGATGTGCTGGGGTCCCAAGGAAGGTTTTATACAGTAGATTCTAGGTTAAAAAAAAAAGAAGTTGGAACAGCGCAATGTCACAAAGAGCCTGAGAAGTTAGGCTGGCCGAGATCTTCATTGCCTCATGGAGTCTGAATTTCACTATGGGAAATCCATGGGAAGCTACTGAACATTTCCCAGAGGGAGACACATAATAAACCTATGTTTTTCACCACCAACAAGATTAAATTAGTTGTAGCTTATAGGAGGGGAAGAGTTTAAGGTCAGGGTAAAGAAGTAATATTTTATGGGTTGGGGTACTTATCCACTGCTGGTAGGAATGTACATTAGTATGTGTATTATAGTATTGGTATTGGTAATATTCAGGGTTCTCCTGAGAAACAGAATGAATAAGTTGTATATATATATAGAAAGATATTTATTGTAGGGAATCGGCTTATGTAATTATGGAGCCCGTCAAATGTGGACCAATAGGCTGGAGTCCCAGGAAGGACAACGGTGCAGATGAAGTCAGAAGGCTTCTGCTGGAGATTTCCCTCTTGTCTGGGGAAGCAGGTCTTTTTATCTATTCAGGCCTTCAACTGATTAGATGAGGCCCACCCACAGTTAGAAGGCAATCTGCTTACTCAAAACTCACCAGTTTAAATGTTAATCTCATCCAAATGTTTCAGTGAGTGGCGCTAGAGAGGAAAAGAGGTTCCTCTAATACTGGGGACCCAGAACTGTTGGCAGTGCCAAGAAATCCCCTAATGAGACGGATTCTAAAGACCATGCTGGCCTATGTCTTAATTGGGGCGGCCAACCCAGAATCATCGATATATGCTTTCCTCTGCCTACTTGTTTGTTTATTAATGTTGGGATGATGTCAGGATTTAAATTTTATTTAAAGCTGGAGAAAGGGCAGTGTCCCGGATCTGGTTTGTGTCAATGTGTATGCTGATTGTGGGAGCTGAACCCTCTTATCCTTATTCACTCATCAAGTCTTTATTCAGAACCTACTATATTCGAGATAATGTCTGTGGCTGGAAGCTAGAAAGACGTGGATCTCAGCTCTAAGTGGTATGCAGAGTACTGGGGGAGAGAAGAGCTGTGTGTTGCAAAGTAGAATTAAGGAGTGAGTGTTGTTGCAGGTCCTAAAACAGGATTTACTTTTAGCCAGGAGATTCAGGATAGATTCCCTGCAAAGGGGGAATTTAAAGTTAACCTTGAAGGAGGTAGGTCAGAATATTTGGACGTGGGGATGGGTGGAGTAGCATTTTGGGAGAATTGCTTTATTTATTTGTTTATTTTAAAAAAAGATTTATTTCTTTATTTCAGACAGATGGGCGGGGGGGGGCATGAGCGGGGGAGGGGGAAGGGACAGAGGGAGAGAGAGAACCTCCAGCAGACTCCCCATTGAGCTTGGAACCTGGTGTGGGCTCGATCTCATCACCTGAGATCATGACCTGAGCCGAAACCAAGGGTCAGGCACTCAACCAACTGAGCCACCCAGGTGCCTCAGAATTGCTTTAAATATCATCTAGAAACAAAGATAGCTTTGGCTCTGCTTTGACTAGTTGCGAGGACATTTTCATTTTGTATAAATGACTCTGACACCACCACCAATAACAATAGCAATGACAGCCAGACCTTCTAAACACACACAACACACCAACAACAAACTTCCAAACACACCACAACAGACGCTGATCAACAATTAGTGCGGTTTCTTCTGGGTCGCAGTTTGTGGCTTAGCTTATCTCCACACGTTGACTTAGTGCTTCAAAAGGCAGAGGAATCTAGATACACGATATGATTATATTTTATTGTCTATTTTTAGCAAAAATCCTTTGATTTCAGCTTTTATCGCTCCCAAATTCAGAAGACAGGAAGAAAATGTATGAAACTGACACTCTCGTGTCTATTAGTGACAGGTGCAGAGTGAGGCAGGGAGGGCTTGGTCTGAAGGATGCTTCTGCCTGTCAGAAGAGATTCCTGACAGGGCTGAGAAGGCCACGGGAGGGGAGGCTTTCTTGCCCTCCTGTGACGAGAGTCACCGCTGCATGCCAACGTGTTTTGTCCTTGTGTGGACTGTGGGTTCTTTCAACTTTGCCCATCATATACATCTCTATCACTCTGAAGTTGTTTGTTTTTTAAGTTGGGCGGAGAAATAGAAAAATAGTTTCAAATTTACTCTTTAAAGAATTAAGACATAAACTCTTAAGGTGCTTTCTTACCAGCTCGGAAATAAGTCATGAAAGTTTTCTTGTATACACACACATACACACATCACACACACACGTAAGAATAAACAATGTTTCTGTAAAATGTTACATTTCAGCAGTTTTTCATTTAAGAAAGAAAAATATATAAAATAGTACCTATAAGAAATAGTCAACTGATGAAACAGAAACATTTAAAGGGTTAGAAATCTCTCTCCTTAATAAAATAACACAGAATATAAAGAAGTAGATGATAAAGAACGTTTCTAAGACTTGCAAAAGCAAGGTTAGGGTCACTGAACTTCTCAAGGGTGAAACCAATGGGAATCTGAAAGTGGAGTAGTTACCAGAGCCCATGCCAAGGTTGCTTTTACTGATCTGCTTTCCATTTGCTAAGCCGGGAAAGAGCATGCTTGAAAGCACGTATCACCACCAGGAGATTCAACAATCAGACTTTCGGGGAACAGCTCTGTAATCAAAAATCAAAAAGAGGGCGCCTGGGTGACTCAGTGGGTTAAGCCTCAGCCTTCGGCTCAGGTCATGGTCTCAGGGTCCTGGGATCGAGCCCCGCATCGGGCTCCCCGCTCGGCGGGCAGCCTGCTTCCCCCTCTCTCTGCCTGCCTCTCTGCCTACTTGTGATCTCTGTCTCTCTCTCTGTCAAATAAATAAAATAAAATAAAGAAATCAAAAAGAGACAAAAAACAGGCCAGAAGGGGCAAACCAGACCTCAGAAAGAAGACAATACTGGAACGATAATTACATTTCACACTGTAATGGCCGCTCAAGTTTAACAAACAGGCACAGGTCCCTGTTTGGGTTTTGTGAGAGCAGCGTCCCTGCTTGTCCATTTCAGTGCGAGAGAACTGCCCTTCCTCTCGTTCCCTCTACACTCAGGATTGGACACGTGTCCGCCATAGCAACATCCAGAAGAAAACTTTCCTTTAGATTTATTCAAAAATGTTCTCAGGCACCCAGAGCAGGGATGAAATCGGCTCTGATCTTTGAAACTATCCTGTTCACTTGCACAAACTCTACCTTTCCTTGAGTAGATATTTTTATTTCTGAGATGACCCTAGGGTAGGGGCAGGTATTTGAATTTCCTGAAGGGAATGAGCTACAAGCTAAAGTTTACGAACAACTGCCCTGTGGCTCCTGAAGGCTATTAGTATTATTTTGAGAGAGCGCGAGCGCGAGCGAGAGCCCCCATGCGAGTGCAGGTGGGGAGAAGGGAAAGGCAGGGGCAGGGGGAGAGAGACTGAATGTTAAACAGGCTCCAGGCTCAGCACCTGATGTGGGGCTCAGTCTCACAACCTGAGATCATGACCTGAGCCCAAACCAAGAGCACTTAACCAGCAGAGCCACGTAGGCGCCCGTTGAAGGATTTTGTTCGTGTAGGTAGAGGCGCGCAGTTCTTAGGTTTTCCTTTAACTTTGAGTGAGCGGGACAGCTCACACCTCTTCCGTCGCCGTCGGCCACCCCTGCGGGCTCTGCAGCGCTCAGGGAGGTGCTGACCGCGGTATGTGGAACGTGTTTCCCCCGAGAGTGGGTGCTGGCGCGGGTGTGGGTGCAGTGCGGGGTGGGGATTGCGGCTTCATGTGTCAGAGCTGTCCCAGTGACGGGAACAGGCCAGCCCACGCAGCTTGGCCCAGACTCCTCCCCGGACCCTCTCTGTGTCTCTATTTTTTATTTTTTAAATTCCTCTTATCGAAGGTTGAAAGCTGGAGAAATCACACCTTGTCTTCCAGCACTTTCCCTCTGAAACTTCTCTAGGATTAAAGGGTGGGTGTCAGCGAACCTTCAAAAGACCGTACGGGAATTGGCCCGTTGACAGATCAGAGTATTTAGTGACTGAGAGTAAAATTACACTTTTGCATTTGGTAAGATAAAGATGGATTTTTAGACGTTGAAAAACGAACGAAAAGGAAATGAAGTATGGCGAGAGAGGAGGAAAAGAGAAGCTCTGAGCTGGTCGGAGGGTTTTTCCCCTTGAGCTCTTGCTCTCCTGTGCGCGGTTCTTTAGCGTTGGTAGGAGAAGACTTGGTTTCCAAGCTACGCTTTTTGCTGCTGGTTTTGGGTTTTGTTTGGTTTTATAGGAAGTGGAGGTTGCAAGCAAGATGGCTTTTCCTTTCCTCTCAGAAAATTTGTGAAGACGTTTAAGATTTTGAAACCGTTAAGAATTTTAAGACTATCAAGTCAATCCTTCAGGGATCCACGCGAAATGACTCCCCCAGGCAACATCTCTTCTACTTACACCACCATAGTTCTGATTAAAAACTCGCCTGATGGGGCTTGTGGCACTTCCCTGGAGAGATGATTCACAATCCAGTAAATCTCAGTGAGAAATTGTCCCTGACTTCAGCTATTAACCACGACACACATTTTATAAAACAGTCTTCCTCACAATCGGCCCAGAGAGCAAGGCCCCCGTTCCCTTGAAGATTCATAGGGAAAGCGCCCTAAGGACGGAGCCTCGATACGCAACATTCACATTCAGTAGCACCGTAAGTGGCTTCCGCGCGTCATACCTGCCACTGCAGTGGGGTGAGGACGGCGGCCAGTGACAACCAAGTCTGCACAGGGATTCTGCGAACACTTACGCGCGCCCTTTAACGAGCGGAACGCTCAAGAAACATAACGTTCTCGTGTCACAGACGAGCTCTCAGAACACATCTGTCCCCTTTCTTGGCGGGCTACACGAAATGCCCTATGCTGCCCAAACCGATATTTCCGGAAGAGTTTAGTGAAGGAGCGTGTGTGTGTTCCCTGTGTATAGGATGGTTTCCTTCCTGACATACAAAGAACCCAAACCTTCAGGGAGTTTTAGGTCACCCACCTAATCCATTCCATTAATGGGTAGAGTACATTTCTCTCTCTCTAAACCGGAATCACTACTGGAAGGGTACCGTTTTTCATCTGAGAAACAGCCAAGGAATTCAACTACTTTCTCTGAGACAGAGCTTGGTAACGTTCAACTACGTCCCCAGATGAGACGATCGTCCGTCCCGTTGACTTATGACATCCTATTTCTCAAAATATCTCTTTATTATAGACAAGAAACGCAGTCGTTCATATGAATAAGTGGGTAAATGTAAATAAAGAACATTTATTTAACAGTTAAAATATCTCACTTCTTCCTTCTTTTCTTCTTAAATCCTAGAAATGGTTCCTAAAAGCATACATATTAAAGAAGAGAGAAAAATTTCTAGTTACTGACATTGTGTTTTTTTGAGCTGACATAGTTTTTGAATTTTTATTCTTAACTATTACTAATTATATTCTTAACCATTAACTACTGTGTTTTCAGTGAAAATAGCAGATTTGAACCAAAGGGCATAGTATTAAAATTTGTTGCTCAAATGACCCTTTGCAGTATTAAAATCTCTATTATTGGGTGAATATTGATAATAGCAACTTTTAAAATTGTGTAAACCCTTTCTAGATCTAGTAAATAGAAATTTACTATTTGCTGGGGCGCCTGGGTGGCTCAGTCAGTTAAGCAACTGCCTTCAGCTCAGGTCATGATCCCAGGGTCCTGGGATCGAGCTGCACATGGCACATCGGGCTTTCTGCTCAACAGGGAGCCTGCTTCTCCCTCTGTCTCTGCCTGCCTCTCCCCCTGCTTGTTCTCTCTCTCTCTTTATTGTCAAATAAATAAATAAAACCTTAAAAAAATAAATTTACTATTTGCCGTGAGGAGATGATGAAATGACTAAGAAAGTCTTTGTTTTCAGGACATTTATAATCTAATAGGGGAAGTATGTATATACTTGTTAAGAGGCATACAACAATGTTTTGGGAGTTGAGAGGTGACAGAGATACTGAATCAGTATCGGGGAACCATGGAAAGTGTCTGCACCAGGCTGGAAATCCAGGTACGATTCTAGAAGGAAAGTGTGTCACGAAAATCATCACATAATGGAAATGCTCTTTGCATTTGGAGCATACAAAGCAAAACAAACAACAAACAACAACTTTGGTCACAGCCTTAGGGGAAGGGCAGCAGGTGGGAAGCTTAGATTTTGGACTTCATTTGGTGATTAGCAAGGTTTTCAAATAGTGGAAGTCCCGTGTTGGTCATGATTGCAGCCATGATTTGGAGCCATTACTCTAGCGACTGCATATGGGATGATTTAGAGGCAGGAAAGAAGCAAAATTGGAGACTAAGAAACAGGCAAGGGTAAGAGAAAGGGACCCTGCGGTCTTGACACCAAGCTGCCAGCGGTGTAGGATCAACCAATGAAATCTTCACAAAGACTCTGCTCCTTCCTAAGTTACAAACACATCCCCCTGCCCTCCCCCCCACCCCCGGTCCCGGCACCTCAAGTTTCTTCTTCCCATTGCCTTTCTCTTTCATTCAACAAATATTTATTGAATATCCACGGTGTGCTGGGGTCTGCATGGGATTGGGGGTACAGTGAGGAAATGTTCCAGTCTCTGATTTCAAGCTCAAGGCTCCTTTGGAATGCCATTCGATGCTTCCTCGAATGCAGGTGTATAGAGCAGGTGTGGGTGGTGATAGGATGCTGGTGGCGGCGGTATGTGTTGGAGAAGTGGCAGCAGAGAGGGGAAACAGGATCATGCAGCGAGCTTCCGAGAACAAAAGATGCTTGAGCTTACTCAAAGGGGAAGATCAGAAACTTCCTGTTTGAAGACTGGTTGTGCTGCTGGCAGGATGGCACCCCTGTTTGAGGGAAATCGTGCTAATGGCTGAAACAAAAGTGAGGCCGGCATGCTAGGGAGCCGCAGGAGGCTTAGTAAGCAGGAGTGTAAATGAGCCGAAGTGGGTAGTGGAGCCAGGTGGCGAATTAGGAGGGGTGGATACCAGAGACAGAGAATTTGATCTGCTGCCAGCAGGAGCTCCAGATTGTTGCTTGGAAGGGGTGGGGGCAGTTTTCAGAACACTTGACTTGGAATTACATTTGCCTGAGAAGACCACATTGGTACTTAGGTTGCGTTTTCTTTGCAGTGGGATGGGAGTGGGAGCTACAGTTCTAGTTGCATCTCTGTGTCTCTGCTGACACCATTTTCAGGTGCTTTGACTTTATTCTTTAGGCAATGGGGAGCCCTTAGCAATGTTGATTGGGTGAATGGTTTGCAATTTAGGAAGAGCACTGTGAGGAGGCTGTTATGGGGTGAGTTGTGTCCCCCTAAATTCATATGTTGAAGTCTAAACCCCAGTGCCTCAGAATGTGACTATATTTGGAAATAGGGTCTTCAAAGAGGTCAGTGAGATAAAATGAAGTCATTGGAGCCATTTGGAAGATGAGGAAATTAGGATACAGATACACAGAGGCAAGAACATGTGAAGATACAGGGTGAAGAGGGCCACATACAGGCCCAGGAGAGGGGGCCCACTGAATCAAGCAAGCTGCCGTCTTGGTCTTGGACTTCCATATTGAAGTCCCCCAGTCTGTGGTCTGTGGTTATGACAGTCCGAGCACAGTGATGCAGAAGCTGTAGGGCCAGATAAGACAGAAAGTGGAATTAAACCAAGGCAGTGTAACTGGGGGTGAAGCAGGGTGGGGGGTGTTCTTCCTCGTGTAGTTGCCATTATTCTCGTTTCTTCCCTCCCAGAGATTCAGAATTTATATTAAAAAACGACTACAGGGGACGCCTGGGTGGCTCAGTTGGTTGGACGACTGCCTTCGGCTCAGGTCATGATCCTGGAGTCCCGGGATCGAGTCCCGCATCGGGCTCCCAGATCCACGGGGAGTCTGCTTCTCTCTCTGACCTTCTCCTTGCTCATGCTTTCTCTCACTGTCTCTCTCTCAAATAAATAAATAAAATCTTAAAAAAAACAAAAACAAAAACAAAAAAACCCGACTACAGTTGCCAGAACTTTGGCTCGGAAATTGCTGGAGCGTTGTTCCCCTTGCCTACTCAGTTCATTAGGATTTTGTCCATTAGCCACTTCTAGTTCTTGCTGTCATTCTACCCTAATCTGTCCTTTTCAGCATACCCTTCTTATCTCCTCCAGATTTGGTGCCCATAGTTGTTTTATCATCTGTCTCTGATTCTCTAAGTGTCAAAGTGGCTCTATTTCTACTATCTGTTTTTTCTCCTGCTGCCTATTGTCTGTCTCATTCCTTTACGTCCTTACGCTCTTGGCTCCTTTTGCCTGTGTGAGGCTCATCGCTCTTCACAGAGCATTTCTGGGAGTTCTCGGAGACTAGGATGAAGGGCCTTCATTCACAGAGAAGTTGAGTGCTGGTGTTAAGAGTAGATAGTTAGGTTCTAATGGGGAGGTCAGCAACGTTATGGCCAGCTATTGGGAGGGTCAGAGGTCTGTCCCGGCTGCATTCCCCTGGAAGCCGGATCAAACTAGACAGGCCCAAAATGGTGGGCATCATGATAGGAACCCCTGAGCAAGAAAGTTAAGCGAGAAAAAAAAAAAGCAAAAAATCCTGCTTCTCGCCCCAAGTTGTGAATATTTTGCCCCCTAGTTAACAACTGTTAATAAAAGATAACCCTAACCCAGCTCCCAGGGCACACAGCTCACTCTCTCCTGAGCTCACTCACTCTCATATCTCAAGAGCATACTTTCTGCTTTAATAAACATCCCCACTTGTGTTCCTCATCTGCTGTGCTGCGTGTCTGTCCTTGAATCCCTTTTCATGACAAGACCAAGAACCTTTGGTGATTCCTTCAAGTCTGGTTGGGTAAGGACCCAAGGCCCAGGGTGTCCCCAGTTTACTGGGCAACACTGTGTTACTTTAAATTTAGACTTTCTGGAACACCCATGCTGTAGGAATTAGGACTGTAGATCCACATGAGAACTGACTTGTGTATGCAGCTCTACTCAAGGATTTTCCTTCTTTTTCTTTGTTTCCCAGAGACACAGGTGAGGTCAGGCTTACTTCCAGTTCATTTGTACCATGAAGGTATACCCCTCACACACTTCAGCTGAAGGGTCCTCTCTTCAGTTCCCCACCTCAGGTAGACCCTGTGCTTTGACATCCATTTAAATGCATCGTGGGAGGCTTAAAAATCAGAGTTCAAGTTTGCTTAGATTGACAAAGTGTGCCTAGGGCAAAAGGGGCTTGCTTCCATGTTCTTGTTTCTCACTTATATTCTTCCTGTTGAGTCCTGTGTTGTCAGATACTCGATGCTTTTAATATTTTTAAAATAGTTTATCCTACATATTTAGTTGTTTTTAATAGGAATTTTAATGCTAATAATGGAGTCTCATATTTTACTAGAAATGAAAGTATCCATATTTCTAAAACATAAATGCAGTCCCTCCCATCACCAAATCTGTTCTGCTCCCAGTCTCTCATTTGAATCAATAATTCCAATTCTCAAAAATGTAAGAGTCATCCTTTAAACCTTATTTTCTCTCATTCTTCTCATCTAAGTAACTAGACTTTCAAAATAAATGTCTCATCTATATATATGAGCCTATATTATAAAGTACTATTATCTCTCACCTTTATGTATTTTTTTAAAAAAGATTCATCATCTAGATGCTTTCACCTGAAAGTCTGATCTGAGTAACATAGCCCATAACCTTCCAAGAAATATAATATCTGATGCCCCAGTTTTTGGACTCTCGTCTGGACCTGGTAGGACTATGTTTCCAGTTGTCTGGGACTCTGAGTGTAGATAAGAGATGCCTGACCTCCTTCCTTCTTGATTACCTCCAGGTGAGGCGTGCAGTCTTCTCAGACTCCAGGTTTCTGAGAATTAGCTCAGACAATGGGCTATAGAGCAGGAGAGTTGAGAAATGATAAGGTCTCATTATAGACTGGGTGTTGGGTATCAAGTAGAAAGAGAATTCAAGAATGGTACCAGAAATTACTTGGGGTCCTGGGTAGATAGTGATATCATTCACTGAAAGGGGGAGTATGAGGTGAGAAAAAGGTCTGGAGTGGGGTAGAGGGGTTTGGTTCCAGACATCCAAGGAAGCTCTCTAGTAGGCAGGAGGGTTTTGAGTCAGAGCTCAAGAGAGCAACTGGGTCGGAGATGTACACATGGTGAAGGCATGGGTGTGCACGGGTGTGCATGAGTGTCCCCAGTGAGCTTTGGCTAACGGTCTTTTACATAAATGACTAGTGATTATTGAATGTTTGTTCTTTGGCAGCTCTGGGCAAGGTTCGAGAGGCTTTACATGGATTCTTTCATTTAATCCTCACAACACCTCTATCAAGTACATAGTGATATTAAGACAGAATTAGAAAAATGAATTAAAACAGAGAGCGAAGGACAAAGTATGGTGAGCGTAAGAAAACAAAGCGCTTAGCACAGAAGGGTGACCACTAAAACACCGGGACGTGTACATACGCAGATGACAGGGACATTTTTAGAGCCAGAGATGCCTCCCTGTCCACATCAGAGTGTGCAGGTTAGCGGCCCCTGAGACCCATCCCACGTGATCGGAGGTCTTCTGGAGATTGAAAATACTCATAAACGTCCGGAGGGGCTGTCAATACGACCGGAGTTTTCTGCTCAGCAGCATTTTCTAGGCTGAGTAGCAGCTGCCTATTTCTGACTCGTAAATTCCTAAGTTTCTCACAGTCCCCGCCTTTCCCTATTATTATACCCTCTGGCTTCAGGAATTTCTGTTACCTTCCCAGACCCTGCAAATTTGCACCCATCATCTACTCAGTTACTCCCTAGTCCTATTAAAAATGTTTTTCAGAGTCTTCTCAGATGGGTCCTTGCATACATTCCAGCTTGTCCCTTGTGTATTCTTCTTTCAGCCAAACTGGGTTACGTTTCAGTTCCTGAAGCATCATCCATATTCCTGGATTTGTTGTCTTTGCTTGTGCCCTTTCTTCCCTTAAATACTCTTCCACTCCATATACTACTTATCCTTCAAGGGACAGCTAAAGAAACCTTGCCCCACTCCTAAAATGGGAAACAATGTCTCCTCTCCACTCCCCCAGATGTTGTTTGTGGCTCCATTTTAATTAATATGTTATTGTTCTTGTATCCCGCCTGTGGCTACCATGTCAGTTTCTTCACTAACCACCCGCCCAAACACCCCTCTGCCCCATCAGTTGAAGGCAGGTCGTAGCCCGTTACCCTCTCCTTGATCCCAACAATATTGGACAATAAATGCTCTGCATTTAGGAGACTTGGCTCCATAAGACAGCAAAAGAATAGGGGTGAAAGGAGGGAAGTGGTACTTTCCCTGAAAACTGCCAGCATTAAGCAATCAGCACTTGGAAAGCTGCTAATTCCAGATACAATTAAGTG
Organism: Lontra canadensis; assembly: GCF_010015895.1. Classification (NCBI taxonomy): domain Eukaryota; kingdom Metazoa; phylum Chordata; class Mammalia; order Carnivora; family Mustelidae; genus Lontra; species Lontra canadensis. Next base: position 7,805,323 of record NW_022631038.1, read on the forward strand.
GAACAGAGAAACCTCTTCTGAGGTAGGTTCCAGGAAGTATAAAGCACTTTCCTGAGTGGTAACAGATGTATAGCCCATCGCATGTAAAACATAGCTTGAAGTAGTTTTCAGTGGAGATTGATTTCTCTAGATAGCTTAATTATTTGTACTTAACTTTATTTAAAAAAACAAGGGCGGTGGGCTTTCCCCCCTAAGTACACTCCTCCACGTGGCATTCGTTGAAATGTGTCTATCATGTTTCCTCACAATTCATAGCTCACTGAGATACCCTGGTAACTGCTCCCACTAGTTTGTTATGTCCTCACCCAGAATGGTGTGTCATTTGCAAGGTTTTGTTGTGGATCTCTATTAGCACATTACTTGTGAATATATTAAGCTTAGTACATCTGTGTTCATGGAGGCATTATTTGCAAGAGCCCAAAGGTGGAAGCAACCATCCTTCCATCCATGGAAGGATGAATGGATAACAAAATGCATAGACACACAGTGGGATATTATCCAGCCCTAAAAAAGGAAGGACACTCTTAACCCATTACAACGTGGTTGAACCTTGAGGATATTACTCTAAGTGAAATAAGCCAGTCACACGAGTACAAATACTGCATGGCTCCTTTTATGCGAGGTGCCGAAAGTCATCAAATTCATAGAAACAGGAAGTGGAATGACGGTTGTCAGGTAGTGAGGGCTCGGAGAGTGGAGAGTTGCTCAAGGGGTACGAAATCTCAGCTTTGTAAGATGAAGAGTTTTGGAGTTTGGTTGCACAATGATATGCGCTGACTTCGTGTTACTGACGTGCACACTTAAGAACGGCTAAGATGGTAAATTTTATGTTATGTGTATTTTGCCAAAATTAAAAAAAAATTCATTTGTGTAAATATATGTAAAATAGTGAGTTTAGTTACAGGATTCATTCCCAGGAGATTTCACTGTTCACAGTTTTCTATTTAGAGAAATTCCTATCGATTTGTCTTCATGGCAGTAAGTACAAAGACGGGTATGTTGACAGAGAATTTTGAGTTCTGGTTCTGTCCATCTAACTAGTCTTGTGCTGTTTGGAAAGTCCCTTCATCTTTTTGAGCTTCAGTTTACTCATATATAGAGCGGCAATAGTAATATGTACTTTATGGGCAGGCTCGAGAATGAATGAGATAATGTAGGCAGGCAAGGGCCGGTGTGGGTACTTAGCATGTAGCAAGTACTCAAGACATGGTGGTTCCACTGAGTCCCCTTTTCACCTTCCCTAAGGAATTGGATATTCTTGTTTTGTGAACCATCAAGAATATTCCGCAGACACATATTAGCAGTTACCACTTCCCTGTACTCTATTAGGATCTGACGAGGGAGATGATAGAGCTCCTGCCCACAGAAGGGGAGAAAAGTAGATATTATATCACTGTATGACAGATGTTCTCACGGGGAAAACTGCCCCAAGGGGGGCTATTAGAGCCCATAGGATGACCATTGTCATTCTTCATTGTTCAGCTTGGGGAGGAGAGAGGGGCGTCTGACAACTAAAGGAGGAACAGGAACAGGATAAGTGTGTCCTCTGCAACAGGAATAGCATGTGCAAAGGTCCAGAGTAAAGAGAATGCATGGGGTGCCTGGAATGGGAGCCCATTATCTTGAAATGTAAGATCCAACAGGTAAAAGTGGAGAGGCAAACAGGGGCCAGACACTCAGTGGTTTTCTGCCAGGGACTGAGAAGGTGCTGCAGACTTGGTAGGAGAGAGAGATCAGACGGACTGGATGAAGGGAGTGGTTTGAATGGGAGCAGGACTGGAGAGAGGGAGGCTGGGCTGGAGGCTATTTTGCTAATACAGGCGGGAGTGAACTGTCAGGGGACGAGGACAGGGCACTGGGGAGAGGTAGTACAAGTTCCAGAGATACTGAGAAGGTAGAATTGACAAGATCCAGCAACTGGCTGGATGAGTGGGGAAGGGAAGAGAAATTAAGATTGATAATGTGTTTCTGAAGAGTGGAGAGAATGGGAAAGAGCCACTTGGGAGAAGGGAATACGGCTTTGGGGTACGTGCAAAGAGGAAATTAAAAGCATTGAACATCTAAATAAGTTCTGTCCATGTGTTCTCTTTTGCCACAAGATGTACGTACTCCGGGAATTCCAGGAGGTGACTTGGGTGTTCCTTTTCTTGGCAGAGATCATGCTGTAGTGCCCATCCCAGTCCACACCTGCTTAGGCACCTGCTGCTGTTCTCGGCACCTGTTCTCAGGTTTCTAGACAGCCCTGAGTCTCAGGGGCTTTAATTGCCTTCCCGTAACTAGGGTAGCCCTGTGGGATGGTGCCACTGCACCGGTGCTTGTTCTGAAGTGTGGCAGCCGACTGCAAATGCCAGACACACATTTGGTCAAAGAAGTCGACTTGTCGTGTCTGCAGAGCAACTTGAACGCAGGTTCCCTTTCCCTGATGGGATCATCTCGTCCACTTCCAGGTTAAGTCCTCATCATTTCTTTAAAGTCACATGGTGCGTATCTGTGCCAGTAGAAAAATTTGGAAATTCCCTCACAGTTTCATAAAGGTAGAGCCACATAATTCCTTCAGTGTCCTTGTCATTTTCTTTTTTTTCTCTGCGACACTGTTGTTGTGCGTGCTGTTTTCAAATGCTGGAAGTTTCCCTCACTCACTTTCTCTCTTTGATGTAGTTAAAAACTTTTCAGTATTTATTTTGGAGTCTTTTGCAAGATGTTTTTCAAATACCCCTTTGGCCTAGTTACTTATTTGTACCTCTGGGCTTCCTCCTCTCCCCAGCTGAATGGTCTTTTGTTTTCTGGCGATACCTTCATCCTACTGTGGCCCTTTGCCTTTGCCAGGGTAGCCATGAGGGGTTTTATTTCAAGCACCTGGCCCTTTAGATCTCTAGCATATATTTTCCCTGGACTTTCAAAAAAGTGTTTTTCAGAAGTCTTCGGGTTTCTTCTGGGATTTTTCCCTTTTCAACTGTACCTTTCATTTTTTTAACCAGAATATTTGCATTTTATGATCGTTTCCATTTGTAATTATGCAAAATTTCCAATGACTTCTTTTTTTTTTTTGACTTTGCCTTTCTAGTTAGAATTGCCTGTAGTCATTTTGATCATGAAAGGTGCCTCGAAGTGCATAACATATGTGTCTGTGCCATTCCACAGTGCAGTGATTTCAAGGTATTTTTATTTCTTGCGGATTCAAGAACAAGGTGTATGTGCAATCCCAACATAGTGGGTCCACAGGTTTCTCAGAGGAGAAATTCGAGATTGAGTACAGACAAAGCTAAGGAGTCCACCAGTTTAATTTCAGTCTGCTCCATTTGGGGTAATGTTCCCCTCTTAGCTTTCTAGTATTTGCTAGAAGGGCTACAGAACAACCCAAGAAGCTAGCGTCCGCCTTGTAGAAATTTGAAGTGTCCCTAGCAGCTGTGTAGTTAGACATGATTTCTGCAGATGCCGTCCTTTATAAAATGGTAGCATGTCTATCCTCTGGAAACATTGTTTTTTTAGTCTGAAGGCACAGTCCTCCATTGATTTTTATTGATTAATCTCTTTCCACCCTGAATCAGATGTGTCACTTATGTCAAGCTTGTCACTTGCTTGCAACTTTTCATCAATCTACTTAATTTTTTAGGTCTCCAGGATTTGTGGGGGTGCAGTTACAGATTTCAACTGGTCATTCCCCAGATAAGGAGTGTGACAGAGACTTCATTAGCAAATAGCACATGTTGAGAAAGGCCAGAGCTGATAGGGCAAAGCGGGCATAGAGACGCACCTTTCACAGTGGCTGTTGAGAGGTTTGAGGGACCGGGCGTTGGGTAGAGTTCTAGTCAGCAAAGAATGCAGCCCTCCCGGGTTTACCCACCCTGCTCCCTGCAGCCTCACTTACTGTGGCCGGGGGACCCTCCTCTCCAGCATTTTGTGCATTTTGCTCTCTCGTTACCGTATTTCCTATTAAGGGCCACAGAGTCTAATGCTCGCTCTCACCACTTTACACCTGTGTGGAGATGGGTGGGCTGAGAGGGGCTCCGTTCCCAGGCACCTGTCTTCAGCACCGCATGGCCTCCAGCACTACAGACCCCTCGTGGGTCTGTTCCTGGCTTTATGGGGTTAGTGGAGAGAGGAATCTCGAACTCTGTTGAAGTCCGGCATTTCTAAGTCAGATCTTGGGCACCTCAACACGAATTGTTCCTTTTACTCTAGTCAGGGTTTAGTAAGGCCCTCTTGAGACTGAAATTATTTCTCAGCCCTTATTATATTTGTATCCTGTGTTAAAAATGAAAATGTATCCTTCTTACTTAGAATAGACTAAACATCTTGCAACAGATTTGCTTTAGCTCCAATCCTCTTATAAAAACCTCTGAACATTTATTTTTCCAGCTTTGTATATGTCTTAGTGCTCCGAATAGTAAGTAATAACTTGTCATTCATTATGGGGACTTTCTTATGTTTGATATAATTGGTAATAATGGATAATAAAAACTGAGGATTCTCAGTACTCCCTTAAGTGTAGTTATGCAAAGACAGAAATGGGATCTTGTTTTTAATTTGCGTGCACGCACACACACACACCCCACCCAAACCATATTAAAGCAAAAAACCTGGAGAAAAGAGGTCTTTAGGGCAATAAGAGTATAATTGGGAATATCATGGAAGCAAATTATGCCAAATAGCACTGGACAAAGTCTGGAGTGTGTAAGCCATACAATGCTTGTGTCTTCAACTTTGACTAACAGTCACTTAAATTGACTAATGAGTAGACAAGTCCTATAAGGTCATATTCAAAATATAAGGGAAAGTGAGGAAGGCTTCCTGAGGCTTCCTGTCAGCCACACATTCTATTTAATGTGCACGGTGGCTCAGCCAGGAGGAGGGATTGCTGGCTTATTAAGGAAATTGGGTTGGGAAGGTGAAAGCCTTGGTTTCCTTCCTATATGAGAGGATAAGAAGCAACTGCTGTCCCGGGGACGCTCACAGCCTAATGACACACACCAAGGTGTGTTGATGCTTCACATCACCAAGGTGTCAATGTCCAGAGTGGACAACGACAAGGCGAAAACTGTATCTTTGCAACCAAGTTGGAGGAGGCTTCACGGAAGATCACCTTCATGGAGGTCTTCAGGGTGAATGAGAATGAGAGTTTTAGGGAGTCCAGCAGACAGGACAGCCTGCACGGAGATGCAGAGGAGTGGACATGAGTGGTAAACACACGGGGCCTTGAGTGGCCTGGTGAGCATGGGCATTACAGGTCATGGATGGACATGAGGACAGGGTTGATGAGGGCAGAGAGAGAGCTTGCAACAGCTTGTGTTTGCATGAGGCGCTACGGAGCGAGAGGTGTTGAAACTGAGGGTCAGGTCGGATTTCCAACTAGGAAAGAGTGCTCTCCCAGAGGAGAGATGGGTATAAATTCTCATGGTCTCAGCATGAAAAACAAATGCATCTTAAGACAGCGGAGACAGATTGTATGTAGATGAAGAAAGCACAAGGGAACATGGCTGACTTACACTATACATGTGAGATCACGTTTTGATTTATAGGGTTCCAGAATGAGTAGTCTGGAGTTGCCAATATAGCAGCAATGATGGGCTCCCTGATGTACAGCTACTCTTCTGGTGCATAGTGGGCCTTTGGTTCTTTGGTTTCAGACACTGAGTCAAATTTCTGGGTTCAAGTACTGACTCCACTAGCCCTGACTTTGTTACCCTGTCTTTAGAATGAGCGTAGTAACGGTGCCTGCAATGTAGGGTAGTTTTGAAATTCACATTCCCTGGGAAGTATTTGTCACAGCTTGTGTCAAACTGTAAGCACCTGGTGTGTATTACATATTACTATTAATTGGCCAAAATAACCAAAGTTATTTTCTTTTGAAGAATTATGAGTAACACTATATTTAGAGAAAAATAAAGAAGAATATACCAAAGTTGCTTTCTTTTGAGGAATTATGAGTAGTACTAAATCTATAGAAAGAAATACAGAGGAACTATCTTTCGAGAAAATAAAAAGGAGAACAGTGAAGATTTCTCAGATATGAAAATGAAGAAAAGGAAACATTAGTGGGCCGAGAAGCGATGCCATGTGGTAAACGGCCCATAGCATTCTTTTGTCTTGTATCTGAATGGATAGTTGATGGTAACAGGAGGTATGTTTTCTGAGGAAAACTCCTGAGTTTCAAAACACATGAAGTGGAGGACCATCAATTTGAAGAACAGAGAGAGACAAGGAGGTCGGCACCTTTGGTCGCAACCAGTGGAGGGCGAGATACAGGTTCATCTGCAGAGGCTTTCTGAAGGGAAGCAAAACAGTTAGGATCCCCTGCTTCCACCCTTCCCAGTTCCCGTATAGGCTTGAGTCTATGTGAAAGTCTATGAAGAAAAGTGGGCAAAGGTGAGGGAGGTCGTGCTCCTTACGGAAACAAACTGTCCCTTTTTTCGAGAGAACTTAATTTTTTAAATCCTCGTGCAGTGGCTGGTGCTACTCAGCTGACTCCCTGTCCTCTCACTAGTACTTACAATTCAGTCATGATAAACAGTTCTTTTTGTTAGACTTAATAATCCTTCCCTGAATGGTTCGGTAAAATAAGAGGAAAATATGCTTTGCGGCGGGCCATTTATTTCACACCGAGATAATATGCTTTGTCTCTTCAGCCTTTATTCTCAAAACTTGGCTAAGCTTCTTGCCTTCCCTTCTTTCAAACAGTAACGTCATTAGATTTCTCTTGCTACCATACATGATTTGAAGGGTTTCATCTACCGTCTAGGTGATCCCTTAAATATTGTGGTAAAAATGGAATGTTTTGTCTTACATGATAGAATTCCCTGGCTCCAGGCTTCTCTCCCAATATTTTAGATATTCTTCGTAGCCATCTAAAAGTTCCATTTTCTTTGTCCCCTTTGTTTGGGAAAAGCCCCCCAACAGCTTTTCTGGAATGTTCGAACTGCTCAGGTTTCTCCAATCCTCTTCCTCACCTTGAGCGTAATGGAAGCAGAGAGGCCGCAGCCAGTGTTCGGTGGTCCTTGAGAAATGAAGCAGCAAATTAGCCGAGATAATAGCCACTGCTCACCCGAATCAGTGGTTAAAGCCTCCACAGCCAAGATGCTTTTACTGTCTTAACCTTTTTCTGTGTTTGGCATTTCTCACCCTTTTGCTCTTTTCTCGGTTTTGGATCCTCCAGCAGCTACATGATTTCTCAAATGCTCCATTTTTCAGTTTCTAGCCTTTGGGGAGACTCCCCATCCCCCCCCCCCCCCCCCATTGCTTCCATGGCCACGGCCGTGGCCGTGACCACGCAGAGCTCAGCAGCCAGTGACGTCCCACTGTCCTGCTCAAACATTCAACCTACCAAGCGGAGTCCAAGCGAATGCGCCCACCTTCTGGGCCTTCCACCCTCCACCGGATTTCCGCGAGCTCCCTGTGCCCAGCAGGTGTTCCAGATGGCTGCCTCCCCCGAGGCTTTGCTCCAGGTCCGCAGGAGACCTTGCTCCTCTGCGGGGACGCGGCTCCGGTGGTGCGTCCGGGCTCCGAGCTCACAGCACGGCGCGGGTTGTCATTCTCGGCCCCTCTCGGGGCGCCGGGCCCGCTCCTGAGCTCTGTGAGGACAGGGACACGCTGTCTGATGTGCCGCTGTATCCCTGACATCATTTTCAGCCCCTCTCGCAGAGGAGGCTCGGATGAACTATTTTATGCTGAATTAGTGACTGAAGCCGGTGACTTTTGGTAAGTTCCCGCAGGGACGGGGACAGGGCTCGCTCATTCTGTCCCGTGAATACGGCTTCACACGTCATTTCACAACAGACTCTTAAGGACTGATTTGCTCGATTCAATCACCTCAGTGTTAAAAACTGCCTCGGAAAGTTGTTTCAGCGTATTGTTAAGTCGCAAAAAAACATGTAGTTTGGGAAAGAGACCGGTACCACCGTAGTAAGAAAAAAGAAACACCATTGTGGTGTGACTGAGCGGGTCAAATTGAAAATATTTACTGTGATTATTTTGGAGATTGGCATCACAAGCGATTTTTATCTTCTTCTTTTGGCTTACATGAATTTTCTTTTTTCCACACCAGAAAAAACAAAGCAAAGCAGAACCACCTGCATAGTCGGTAATGCGTGAGACTGTCCTGGGGTGCCCTTCCCTTCCCGTGTGGTGTTGGGTCTGGGGCAGTGTAGACTCTGTCCGATACTCCTCGAACAGTCAGGTTTCGCAAGGGGTCAACGTGCTATTAAAGTTTGAATGCAGGGACTCTTGGCGATTGTCATACTCTTTTTCTTTTTTTTTCCAAGAGAATCCAGACTTCCTCCCTGCTACCTCAAAGCGCAGTTACCCATGGATTAATTATTAGAGTGGAGCCCCAGCCTATGATCTTTTTCAATACTATTTTTCCCAACAAGTGGTATGAGGAATTAAAACCACGTTTGTACACAAAACCCAGGGCATCCCTGATGTTCTGGATAATGAGATGAGAGCGACCACTTGGGAAAGGGAACCCAAACTGCCACAGTGAGGAAACATGTTAATCCTCTGTTTTACTTTTAAAAACTAACCACCATATGAGAGGTGTATCTTAGGAGTTGGGCTATGAACAAAGAGGAAAATTTGGTTAAAATATGGGCATAAAATGAGGGGGTGGTCTGAGTTAGTCTGAGGAGGAGAAGTTATCTGGAAAATCTTAGCGGAGGAATCTGACTTCCCAGGCCAGGGCGGTGGGTTGGGGGGGTGGAAGGAGAGTGATGCTGAGAGAGGGAGCGACCCAGTCTGGACTCGGGGACAAGTCTGGGTGTGTGTCTGGGTGTGTCTTGAGAGGAAGCTCAGGGTCACGGTGAGCAGTGCAGCGACGTTGAACTGTGGTGAAACTGGGGCTTATGATATGTGCTAAGAAGTCTGAATTTTATCATAAAGGATTTGGGGGTACATTCAAGAATTTTCAGTTAGGGACTTACAGAGCCAGATCTGCGTTTTGCAAAGACTGCTCCGGCTTTATGACAGGGACAGAGGGAAGTGTGGTGGGCACGAGCAGGAGAACTATTGCCAGGCTGGTGCTCCATCCCAGGGGAGAGGTGACAAGAAGAGCCCTCGAGAGTGGAGTGCGGAGAAGTGGGTAGAGCTAAGGCCCTTGCGGGAGAAAGGGCGACGGAACATGGAGGTGAGTTAGCTGAGAGGGTAGGTGGGGGTAGGGGGGTGGTAGCGAAGGCTAGTGCGTCGTTGCTCTGAGTGCACGTGGGGGTGTATTTGCCAGCTGGAGGTCATCAGAAGGATACCATGTTGCAAAGGTTCAACATTTACATGCACAAAGTTATATTGTTATTTTGGCATCTCTTAAAGCTAAATGGATAGGAATAAAATGAATGCTCATTAGGTACATATATTGAATAGAAAAATCTTTTCTGGTATTCTCTTATATACAGAAGGCATTAAAATTATGGTTCATGCCCTCAGATAGGGTTATACCTTAGTTGATGAACTGTTTACTCGTTATAGTAAATGAAGGTCTCTAGTTCACTGGGAATGACTCATTTTGTGGTTTGATGCTTATCTAAAAATCAGGAAAATGCACTCTTTCATTACTCTATGAATCAAACATATTGTTCCTAGTTGAGATGATAAATGTTTTGAATTATAGCTTTCTGGAAAACATTTTGTTTCATATAGATTAGTCTGACAGCCTATTTTTTTTTTTTACCTTTTATTTTTAACTTTTAAAGAAGATACATTTTATTTTCAGAGTTGAAATAATATTTGGGGAGAGGTATAGTGGGGAGGGGCAGATGGTCAATGTCATCTTAGATTTTTTCCTAGGGCTAGTGTATTCTTAAAATTTATTTAAATTGGTTTTGTTTTATAATTTTATATGATTTTATTTTTTTAAGATTTATTTATTTATTTTAGAGAGAGAGAGAGAAAGTGAGCACACGTGAGCAGGAAGGGCAGAGAAGCGGGAGAGAGAATCCCAAATCTCCCCTGAGCCCAGGGCCCAATATGGAGATTGGTTGACATTGATCTCATGACCTTGAGATCATGACCTGCACCAAAACCAAGAGTCTGGCGCTCCGCCAACTGAGCCACACAGGCGCTCCTATCGCATATGATTTTATAAGTAGCTATGTACTAAATTAATCTTTTCCTGAAATAAGCAGTGAGGTTTTTGGTTTTATTTGTGGTGTGTCATAAACAACTCACAAATCACCATTTTTGGTGGTTATCTGTGGTTGCTTAAGCCACCAGTGATTTATTTATATGCATCACTTAGACGCTGGATTTAACCCTGTGAGTAAATTATTTTTGCAGTTGAATACAATCGCATCTATTGACAGGCAAAAAGATGCTTTATTTTCCTAACCGTTACTCTATACAATCTAGCTCTGAAATGAAGTAGTTTAAGTGGGATAAACCTCACCTTGATTGAGGCACATTAGGGCGTATTAGTAATTGCCGCCACTGGCTCAGACACATCCTGTGGTTAGACTCTGATCCCCAAATTTTATGTCTTTTTGTTTTGTTTTGCTTTTAAAAGGCAAACCCATAAATGTGATAAATGTAATTCCAAGATAATGGAGTTAGGAAGCCATTACTGAAGGCAATTTTAGAGGAAAATGGAGAGTGTAAATTGATGACTTTAAAATATTTAAAATTATGGAGGTGGAAATTAAATTGCAGACTTCGGAGAGAAGTGTGTACCGTGCAGGGGAAATGGAAGTCATCCCTAATTTAGGGGAAGAATTTACAGTGAGATAAAAAGCCAGAGAGAATGGCAAATGTGGAGTTTAAATATTTTAAAAGTAACCATTTCAATTAGTTCCTGCATTTAAAAAATGGCATGTAGCAATAGGGCATACAAATTCATAAGGGGCCATATTTATCTAAGCTCTTCCCGACCTTGCTTCAAACAGTGTATTTGAAAACTCAGTGTAATCTGAAAAAGAATTTTGTTTCTTTTTCTATTTCATCTTTGCTTTTGGTGTTTACATGTTTAATGTTGTCCTTAGATGAATTCTAGCAAATGGAGATCTATAGCACAGTAGAAAGCACCCTGGAGTCTTTGGTTAGTGACATTAACATGGGGTTCATTTATTAGATTAAAATACATCGTATGGTCTCTCTGGCCATTTACTAAGATGTCTACGCATTTCTGTATTTTTACACCTATTCTACTACTAAGGAATCGAGGCAAGGAGCAGTGATTCTGAACCCTGTCAGATCTGATGTTCTCTTTCATCCTAAGTACTTTATAAATGTGAGACTATTTTGAAATCATACTCATAGATATGGAAAAGCTACCTCCACAGGCAATTCCAAAAAATAAATCTAATGCTTTAAGTGTAACTTAAAGGAGAAATAACATGCAAGCAGTTTACAATACATTTTCACGTATACCCATTCAAGCACTATTCTGTGAGAGGACAAAACAAGGGGTTAACTGTCTCCACCTGCATTTAGAGTCGCCATGAAGCATAAGGACATGCCCCTTGAAGACTCGGTCACCTCTGACCTGATATTTACAAACCAAACTCTTGGACAGTATTATAATTAACAGACACTTTTGATCGTTGTTCTGAAATAATCCTAGAAAAATATAATCACAATGAGACTGCTTTCCCAATTTTGGAAGTGTCTCGAATAGCAGTGATGTATTTCCCCCAAGTCACTTTGTTTCCAAAAATGTCATGAAGAGCAATAAGTATTCATAGAGAAGGTTTGGGATGCAGTTTCTTCTTCCCACACTTTTGATAAGAGGCAGCTTCTTCCCTTCTCTTCCTATGTGGAACCCTCCAGTTCTCCGAGCCTGTCAGATTTCTCCTCTTTCCCTTGGGCTGGCCCCTTGTTTGACGACTTGCAGGCTGAGCATTTGACTAGACATCTGAGCCCTGGGAGAAGCATTCTCTGTTCACAGCAGCTCCTCCTGCCCTTGAGATCTTTGCTGGCAAAGGGACCAGGACTGTGTCCTTCTCAACTGCTGTTGGCACTTAACCCATGCTTGGAATTTGATGGTAAATGACAGAGGTTGTCAATCTAAGATCTAAATACTGTCTTACCAATTTTGCTCTAAGGTGTTCTACTTTTTTTTTAATGTTTACACTTTAGTGCATAAGCAGAAATTAATGAAATTCTGTTAATTGCTTCAGGGAGTTCTCCTTTTAAGAAAATAAAAAGTTTGTTTTCTTTCTCTAGTTGTGGTCAAGCTGCTCCTTTTCCTGTTTCGAGAAGTGAGAAATTTAAATGGCAAAATAATCCGTGACCTATGACAGTAAAAAATCTCTTTAAGCATGTTTATCTCCTCAGTTAAGGACTGTTTTGTTTTTAAAGCTCTACCAATCTATTCTCTAACATATTCCAACTTCCTTTTTCTTTCTAGAACATCCTTGATATTCTTCAGATCTTCCCTTTCTCCACCGTGGGGAGCTTGGGTGGAGGGGGGGCAGCTCCCCCATCATAGGGTGCTGGCAAACGGGCTGGGTCTGACGAGAGAACAATGCCCTGGGGGCTGTTCTCCAGGGAAGGGCTCCAGGCACAGGCAGGACGGTCTCCTGGGAAGAACGCTAGACAGTTGCAGCTGCTGGGAGGGACAACGGAGCAGGTGGGATGGAGCTGTGTGTCCGGGTTGCCGTGGTCTTGAACACCGCAGACATTCACTGGGACCTCGATTCCTTGCCAGGACTGCACATCGCTGCCCCAGGGCCCCGAAACGAGGTGCAACCACATTGTCACCCTGACGAATGGGGTGTTCGAGGTGTTTTGGGAATTGGGCTTTGATTAACAGGGGGTTTGTGGCCTGAAATAGACGACTTGCAGATGAGCCTGGGACGAGGGGCTTCCAGCACTCAGGGCAGCCTCTGTGTTTCTCATCCCAGAGCTCCCCATCTCCCCTAGAATTCCCCAGATTGGGGAGTAGCAGCACCAGCAGTCGTGCCTGGGGCCTGATTCAGCCTTTGGTTCTCTGAGCCAGGCCTCAGGTGCCCAGTGGGTCCCAGCTCATTCTCTCCCTGCCTCTCTGTCAGGACACACCTATATCCGCACACCCTGGAAGCCAGCCAGCGCCCCCTGCTGCTTTCCTGGGAAACCCCACACTCCATACCTCCCCCACCCCCACAAATTGCTTCTGGAGAGGTCACGGGGTGGAGGCAGGGAAGATGCCCTAGCGGAGCCGGGGAGGATGTTGCTGGTGGACACTGGACCAGCCACTATGGTCGCTAGTGCTCAGGTTCTCTGCCCATCCAAGGTGCGTGTCACTTACGTCTGGGGTATCTTATTCTAGATATAAAAAACCAGTGAATTTAATGGTAAAAAAATTATGGTTTTCTAGGATTGATCTATAGACATTTCCTCTGACCTAGAAACAGCACCCATTGAATGCTGAATAAATACATTATTACCTCCTTCTACTTCCATACCTATTTCTTTTATTGGTATATGTCAAATTTCCTTTTATTTTTATTTATTTTTTAAGATTTTATTTATTTATTTGACAGACAGAGATCACAAGTAGGCAGAGAGGGAGGGGGAAGCAGGCTCCCTGCTGAGCAGAGAGCCCGATGCGGGGCTCATCCCAGGACCCTGAGATCATGACCTGAGCCGAAGGCAGCAGCTTAACCCACTGAGCCACCCAGGCGCCCCCCTCTTTTTTTTTTTTTTTTTTTTTTTAAGAAAGTGGTTTCTTTTTTTGTTTGTTTTTTAAGATTTTATTTATTTATTTGATAGACAGAGATCACAAGTAGGCAGAGAGACAGGCAGAGAGAGAGGGGGAAGCCGGCTCCTGGCCAAGCAGAGAGCCCAATGCAGGGCTGGATCCCAGGACCCTGGGATCAGGACCCGAGCCGAAGGCAGAGGCTTTAATCCACTGAGCCACCCAGGTGCCCCCTAATTTCCTTTTAAATCCTGATGAACTGACAGGGGAACTGCTTGTTTCCCTCATTCTACCAGTTCTTTGAGTCTCTTTTCTGGATCACTCGCTTTTCTGGCGGATCCCACGATGAGAGCTCTGCCTGTCCACAGCCTGGTGCTCGCTGGGTTTTCGATACTGGTCTATATTTCACTTTAACTTCGGGATAGTTTGAACTAGATAATCAGTGTCTCCTACCTCAGAGGGCTGTGAGGAGTATCATTGATCCTGCTGTGGTTTGAAAAGCACCTGCTGCTCTTTGGAGAGAAGGAGTTAGAGCTGTAGACACCACAGGGCCGGCTGGTGCTCAGGGATCTGCCAGGAGGAGCAGCCTCTGTGGGGGCTTGTATTTGGCAAACGTGGGAATGAAGACCCTAACTTCGCGTAGGACATGGACTGGAAAACACTACTTTAGGCTGCTGGGATCAAGCACTGAATTTACAACTTGGTGTCATCCTCAAGGATGGTTTCTCATCCATTTATCCCACAATATTTATTAAGCAACTGAAGACACTGGCGTTGCACCGAGATCAGACCTCACGCCGGAGGCACGAGGCCCGCCGTCTTCCAGGCTCTGAGTTTCCCACGGCAGGGAGACCTGACAGCTCAGAAGAGGCAACACAACAGAAGGGACAGAAGTAGAACAGAAGAGGGAGTGGCTGGCCGCTCTACGGATGAGCAAGGAAATATTTCCCCATGGAGGTGCTATCATATTCGAGTTTTATGGGAGAAGAAGTGATTTTCCTGGGCCAGGGCGGGGTTCTGTTAGGCCATCCAGAAGAGATGGCTGCTGCCCAACGGGAAGCGTGAGTGCTGCTTGGGAACACTAGGGTATGCGGCAGGTTCTAGTAGGAGATGAGCCTGGAGACAAAGGCAGGGCGAGAATCGTAAAGGATTTGACTAGTGAACGTGCACTTTGTCCAGTAGTTGTGATGGGAGACCCCGAGCCTTTTAAAGCAGACATGCGGCAGGATCAGACTTGGGTTGCAGCGACATCACTTTGGATGCAGTGTGAGTGGAGGGGAAAGGGGCTTGAATTAGAGAATACCTAGAGGCAGATATTTCAATGGTCCCGTTGACGAAACATCGGGGAGTATATAGGAACCAAGTCTTGTATTTTCATCCTATTTGGTTTCAAAGTCACTTTACTGTGTGGATTTCTCTGCTACAATGCTTAACCCCCTACAGATGAAATAAATGAATTAGCAAGTATTTATTGATCATCAAGTATGTGCAAGATGTAACATAGGGTGTTTCTAGAGGTGAAAATAAATAGAATTCACGACATGGTACGATTCACCTTGAGAACTTTTGGAACATAACGGAGTAACAAGCAACAAATGAGTATTTTAAAAAATTATTTCTGCCTCCACGGAGCTTGGCATAATTGAGGAAAGCAAGGTAGAAAACACAGCAGTTCGTATTTTGTGAGAGTAGAAATTTGTTATGCACAATTAGACATGGGAAAAGAGTAAGAGCTGTAGGACTCCACAGCCTAGGGCGACTGTGGGCAGGTGGGAGCCGAGACTGTGGGACAAGGCAGGCTTGCTGGGCCTTAAAAGAAAGGTCGAACAGAAGAGAGCCCTGTTACTGACGCAGAATTTCTGGAGGCCTCCTGCAGGTGTCCTGGTGTAAGTTCCACACTTTAGCTTCCAGGTAACATTGGTCAAGTTCCAGAACCGTGCCTGCTTTAGGCTGGCATTCCTCAGGAGTCCAGAGAGGAGGAGGAATGTGAAAGGGATGAGTTCGGAAGTGTTCCCTGCATTGAGCAGGAAGGAGGCCAGGCAAAGTGCCGGGAGGTTCACCGGAGCTCCTCTGCCAGAGGCACCTGAGGACCCCTGACCCCTGTCAGTCACTGGACAAGGGTCCCTCTGGTGTGTAGATCGCGGGCAAAGCGGGTTCCAGCTTCCCCAAGCTAAGCGGTGCTGGCTGTTCAAGAGAAAGCACCGAGCTGGTGTGCCCAGAAAGCAGAGGGGTCTCCCAGAGGGGTGCCTGTGGGGCCTGAAAGCATTTGCTCTGTGCCCATGTCAATTACCCGTCCTTTCCGCTTCACAGAGTTCCCGGCATTGCAGGGCTGGTCGGAGCTGATGACTCGGAGAGACCCAAGTGGAAGGTCTGATCTTTCTGTTCTCCCCACTCATCGTTTGCCTCTCCCCTTCCAGAGAGCACAAATGTCGTCAGCCTCCAAGAAATCTCAGCCTTCCTTAACCACGGCCAGTGCAGCATGAGGACTTCACTGAGCACAATAGGACTCATACGCAGATTTTCAGAAGAGAGCTGTAAAGGGGAGTTTTGATCTCGGTTTCTTGGAATGCTGGTGCTATCACGGACAGGAGATTTCTGCAGGGCCGAGACTCAAGGCCGCATTCCCCTTTCCTGATACAGGATGCCTTCTGTTTCCGAGGTCACGTCTCTGTCTGCAGAATTGATGGAAATTGCTTTCCAGTTCTTACAGTAGTTTTAAATGGATAGGAATCACAGCGGTAAAAATGGTGAACCCCAGTTTTCTGAGCGGCGAGTTTAAAAACTTGGTTTGGCAATTCAGTTAGTTTTATTACATCTCTCTTTCTATGGAGGTTGAAGTAGGCGTGTTCTCATGTATGTGTTCCTGTGAGTGTGTGGGATGCGCCGTGGGGATTTTCCCCATTCGGGGCATTTAGAGCATCTAATTGCTTCCTAGTCATTTTTCATATGTCATTCATCAGAAATTCTACTTGCTTGTTCTCCACAAAGCCAACTGGAAATATAAATGAAAGGTAGTGAGGGAGATTCTGTAAAAAATAGGGACAAGGACAGAAAACATAGAAGGAAATTGAACATGGAGTAGATGTGCTAAGTGCGCAAAACTTATTTAGCTAATCGAGTATCTTGTGTTGGTGTCCTCAGCAGATTTTCTTCGGGCAAATAACTGTATTTGGTTGAGACTCTTTGACAGAACTTACATAGCTGTTAGCTGGCTAGGAACCAAGGTCACACCTTTCCATCCCAGGCTTTCTGTGGGTTTGTTGCTGTGCTCCTGGGACCACCTGCTCCTGTGTCTCTCCTCCAGCTCTGACCTGGGGCCCATTTGTCTTTACATCCGTACAATTTTCGTTGAAGGAGCGAATGAATGAGTGAGTGAATGAATGAATGAATAAATAGCAAAAGAGGTAGCGTTTTGTTGCCTCGCGTTTGTAGTCTGTCTTCCTGCTCAAGTCTCCTACCCACCCGGCCCTTGCCCATGCTCCCCCTGCCTCTGCCCGCTGTGCTCCCTGGGAACACGGTGGCCAGGGACACGGCTGGCTCTTGGCTCTTCTCTGTCTCCCCTGTCACGGCCGGTCTGTTCCTGGCCACTTGCCTGTGGGAAGCTGCTTCCTTTCCTTTCAGTCGGAAAGCAATCTAATGGGCGATTTCACACTAATGTGTTGGTGCCTGCCAGGAGCTGAGGTTGTTATGTGCATTTTAACAAGGACAAGTAAAGAAATTGATTTCTAATTATAGGATTTAAGGCATCATAAAATAAGATATTTAGGAACAGGGGTCTCCTAGGAGCCTATTTTGCCTCTGTGAACTCCTGCCCAGCTGTAGGTAGGAAGGAAAATTCTATGACGTGTAGCTCCTTGCAGGCCTGGGATGAGATGGCAGCCTTGGCTTGGCAGGGGGCTCCCTGAGCCTCCTCCCTAGGAGGGTCTCCCTTCTCGGCCGCCCTCCAGCCAGCTGGGTGACTTGTCTCGAGGTTGTCAGTGTTGGGGACGAAATGACACAGCACATGCAATGCCTTTCATGCTGGCACACAGTAAGTCTCATTCGAGGTATATTATTTTGCCTTTATAATATGTCGAAAATGTTTAAAGTAACTGAAACAAAACGCTGAATGTCGTCTTCAGTGACAATTTGCTAACACAGTCTGTTCTCTAGCAGGAGGTGATTAGGGTTGGTGTTAACCTTCTGGTTCTTTTTCTATAAAACTCTGCCACGCAGAAAGTCTGCATTAAATTTCTAAGTCAGTGCGGCCACTTGCTATCCTTTAGTAGAAAACAAGCTAATGCTCCTGGGCTGTATTGTCATCTTTTGGTTTTACAAGACCTCAGAACTATACTATTTAAAATTCTTATATCCCACAAGTCATTTATTTTTCTAGTTGAGAGGAGCTGCAGAGATGCTCAGAAGGAAGACTTTTTCATGTACTTCAACAAATCCTATGCTAGCGACTAAAAAAAAAAAAAGAAAAGAAGGAAGCGTAGTTCTCGTTGTACCGTGACAGAGAGATTGAAATGTACGTTTCAACAATTAAAACCTGTGAGCAGAATTCACATGTGAGGAAGCATGGTGATCCTTCAGACCGACCTTGTCAAGCTTAGGGAGCTCCAGGAAGCCACTAGGCGGGTAGCCGGGGGTCTGGGTGGGGCGTGGGTGGGTGCTCTCTGGCCACAGTGGTTGCTTCGAATCACAAGGTGGGGATCTGACCCAGGAATCCGTCCAGGCCTGAGTCGTGTTCCTCGTGCTCTTTGGTGCTCAGACATTGCCGTGTGGACCTGCCGCAGACCCCCTTTCGTGTGCATCTTCTGCGCCGAGTCTCTGATTTGCTGTCCAGGACCTGTTTGCCTGCTTCTAGCTACTTCTTTCCTGGAAACGAGTGGCCTTGCCTAGCCTGACAGTTTTGTCAGGTTGTGTTTTTATCTCTGAACCCGCTCTCCTTCTTCCCACTTTATCTGTGCTGTTCAGTCAAGCAATCTTTTAGCTTATTTTTATCTTGTTCGGTTCCTTTACCTTTTATCTGTGCTTCGGTGAAGGACAGGAAGTGACAGCGGTGGGGAGGGAGCTGTGAAGAGGCTGATTTCCCTAACTGGGCCGCCTTGCTGCTTCTGGTAGGTTCTCCTAAGATCCAGACTGCGAGAAATGCCAGCCTGAGGAAGTCTTTCCCCACCTCCTCCCACCTCCTCCCACCCCTGTGGGATGTGCTGGACAGTCTCTATAAGATTCCACCCCGGGGGGGGGATTGTCTCTGTTCCGGAGCTGGAAGTCTCAGACCATGGTGTCCACACGGTCAGGGTCAGCTCCTTCTGAGGCTGCGAGGGGGCGTCTACTCTAGGCCTCTCTTCTCACTTCTGGCGGTTTCTGGCAATCTTCGGCATTCCCTGGTTTGTGCACACTTTCCTGTGACCTCTGCCTTCACCGTCACGTGACTTTTTCCCTGTGCCCATGTCTGCATCCCTAGGCACGGTCCCGTTGGATGGGGGCCCGCCCCACTCTGCTGTGACCTCATCTTAACTGATGACCTCTGCAATGACCCTCCTTCCAAATAAGGTCACATGCTGAGGTGCTGGGGGTTAGGCCTGCAATATATGAATTTGGGTGGGGGGGTGCACACAATTCAAGCATAGCATCATCTGGAAACATTCCAGCTTTTTAGAGAAACGCCGTCCCCACAACTTTCTTTGCCTTCTGTCTTTGAAATGATGGCAGCACCGGACGTTTCCAGGCTGCTCCTGAGGATGTGGGGCACAGCCTAGGGCGCGCGCTGCCTTGGTCTCGGCTCATGGCTACCGTTTGCCCCGGTTTCTGGCCTGCTTGGAGCTGCCCGACACCGCAGTTTGGGGCCCACCATGACTGTCCTTTCTCCTGGTCTGTCACAGCAGTCACCCTTGGGAGCTTTAGCCTCTGGAGTCTGTGCTCCTCCTGCCCCCCGGGCCTCACAGGCACCTCAGGCCCTGCGGGCTTCCCTGCGGCCGGTTCTCTGCTTCCCGGACCCTGCTGCCCACTTGTGATTGCCATTTTCTTTATTTTAAAAATTTAAAGTATTTATTATTGGGGTAAAATACAACATGATACTAGTTTCAGGTGTACAACTGAATGACTTGATGTGTATATTGAGAAATGAGGACCTCAGTAAGCCTAGTTAGTAACTGTCACCATACATGGCTATATGAAATTTTATTTGTTCTTTGATGGAAACTCTGAGGTGGTACTCTCTTGGCAAGGGCCTGCTTATTTTTGAGATCTTTGTCTCAGGTCCCTTTAAATCCTTCCTTAGTCATCATGCGGTGGACATTTTATTTTGCATTTAAATGGGACACTTTAAGACCTTTTAGGAAAGTTCTCTGTTGAGCCCCTACATAGTCTAGGCACAGCTGGGAATATGCAAAGCTACTCCTCTTATCGCTTCTAATTAGCTGGAGTAATAGTCGTGCTCCCGCAGTTGGCTCAGGGCAATTCTGGCTGTTTAATTTTTAGCCTATTTTAAACATCATAAGAGTGAGTTATTGTCTTGTGCTTTGGAAACCCTGGGGAGAGGTCTGACAGAGCAGGAGCTTTGGATTTGGACATCTGCAAGTAAGAGAGGTTTGGAAAGTGCAAGTGTGGGGGGGATTCCCCGGGGATGGTGAGCCCAGGGGGACGGGCATTGGAACCCCAGGGGGAACACTTACTCCCCTGGGTAAGACCCCTGTGGAGGAAGGTGAGAAAGGAGAGAGGACAGGCAGGCACATGCCGGGTCACAGAAGGCCGGCGTTTCCAGAAGGGTGCAGCATCCAGGGCTCAAGTTCAAGAACATGCATGACTTGCTGTGTTGAACGGTAGAGGTGGTTCCTGGGGGCGTTGAGGCACACGTGAGAAGTGGGGAAGTGTCAAGAGCAGTGGATTCCTTCCAGAATTTTGACGAATAGAGAAGAAGAAAGGGGGATTAGCCCACAAACACCAGAGGGTCCAAAATTGGTTTTCAGGGAGGGGAGAGATCTTATCTGGAGCTGAGGAGTTTTGTGTTTTCGTATCCCATGATTGTTGGCCCCGGTGTCACGGGTCATGTTTCTCTGCTCTTTGTAGGGCTGCCAGTTGGTAGGTAGACGTGGAGGCTCGAGCCAGGTCAGTCTGGGTGATTCTGGCCAGGCTACTCCTCTCAAGGTGGCTTCATGGAGACATGAATGGGTTTTTGTTGTTTTTTTTGTTTGTTTTTGTTTTTGTTTTTTTGTGAATTTACAGACAGGATGATCATTGTCTGGAACAATTAATTCATTTAGGCATTACACATATAATTTCAAACACATTTCTCAGTATGAGAGGTTTTGTAGATGTAAAATATCCCCCTTCCCCAGATCAGTGGGGACACACCACACATTGCAAAGTGAAATTACAAATACAGTTTTTATTCACAAACCATCACTTGACTTCTCTGCTCTACGCCACGCACTGCTCTCGGTCCTAAGTAGAGTGGTGTGCGGTGTGTAAAGGTCTGTACAGAGGCCTGGGCCTATGAAGCTTTTAGGAAGTAGACTCAGGGTTTTGTGAAGTTGAGTGATAACGCAAGGCTGCTCTGACAGCACGTAGGGCCACTGGCTGTCCTCTGTGAAGGAGGACAGATTTGCGGCTGGGGGTGTGCTGGTGGTCTGGGGCAGTAGCGTGAGGCACAGGTGCACCTGGGAATGTTTGGGGTCCCCAGGGATTCAGCAGTGCTTGGAAAACACTGATGAAGCATGGAGATAATTTTTTAAAATGATCTGTTACCATGTCAGAAAAATTATATACAAAATACAGAGAATTTCATCATATTATTCTGTAATAAAATCCTGTAAAAACAACACACAAATTTATTAGAACAGACAACATTCTGCACACTGAGAGCACCCAGGGCGGATGAGGACGAAGTAACAGCAGGACTCGTTCGTCGCTGGTGGGCCTGGAAAACGGGGTCGCTGCTGTGGAATGCCGTTTGCCAGTTTCTTGCACAATTAAATATGTTCTGACCGTACAGTCCACCAGTCCTGCTTCTTGAGATATGTCCAGAGGAATGAAAAACTCGTGTTCACACAAAATCCTGCTTGTAAATGAGCGTCACTCGTAATTGCCAGAAGTTGGAAGCGATTCAGATGTCCTTCAGTAGGTGTGGGTCCATCCAGACCACGGACGACTATTCAACATGCAAAAGAAACGAGCTCTTAAACCATGAAAACACGTGGAGGAACCTCGAGTGCTCATGACCAAGGGCAAGAAGCCGATTTGAAAGGACTACGTGCCATGGGATTCTAGCTTCTGACATTCTGGGAAAGGCAGAAATATGGGGGGGCGGTGAGAGGATCAGTGGTTGCCAAAGGCTGAGGAGGGAGAGCACAAGCAGAGCAGGGAGGATGTCTAGAGCAGCAAGAATGCTTCATATGACATCACGGTGATTATGTGTCCTTGTACATTTGTCCAAATTCATAGAATGTACAATAGCAGAAGTGAACTCTAAATTCTGGACTTTGAGTGATTATAATGTTACAAGATCGTTTCCTACTTGGTATAAAATGTATCATTTCATACGGGATCTCGATAATGGGGAGGCTCTGTGGGGGAGCCTCGATAATGGGGAGGGAGGAAGTATGTGGGAGGGAGGAAGTATGTGGGAAATCTCTGTACCTTCCTCTCAATTTTGCTGTAAACATTAAGACTACTCCTAAAACATATTTTAAAAAATGTTTTATAATTTTTAAAAAAGATTTTATTTATTTATTTGACAGAGAGGGAGAGATCACAAGTAGGCAGAGAGGCAGGCAGAGGGGGTGGGGGAAGCAGGCTCCCTGCCGAGTGGAGAGCCCGATACGGGGCTCGATCCCAGGACCCTGAGATCGTGACTTGAGCCCAAGGCAGAGGCTTAACCTGCTGAGACACCCAGGCGCCCCTAAAAAATATATTAAAAAAAAACCACAGTCTATTCTATTTTTATGCTGAGAATTAATACATCACGAAACAGAAAAAATATAAAATCAACTGGTTGATTATTTTTGTTTCTATTTTTAGGGTTCTGATCAAACTTTTTCTTCCCTATCAGTTATTGATCCCTATTTGAAGGAGCTGCATTTTCCAGTCCCAAGCACATCAGGCTGCCAGGGTTCTCTTGTGTGTGTGGGGGGGGCGGGGTTTCAGGGTCATTTCCTGTCCCCTTACATGTGTTGTGCATGAGGATCAGGTGACATGAGCAGGCAGCAAGCAACATGAGAGACAAGGCAGGCTCTGCAGACCTGCTCTGGGTCTCGATTTTTATCTGACACCATCCAGCATTTCTGTTCATCTGGAAAGGTTAATCGGGGGCGACTCTGTGCCTCAGAACCACCTGCCTCTGAGCGGGGACCTGCTTCTTTCAGCCCCGTGCATGTCTATGGACAGGTGGTCTGGGTCCTTATGCAGAGCCTGGGCTGCAGAACCTTCCAGGATCCGTGGAGGACAGCTCCCTCTGAGAGCCTGAGGCCCGGCTGCTCGGCACTGGAGAGTGCCCCCACTGCCAGGTGCAGCGCTCCTTTGAACCAGGGCAGACACTCCTCAGACAAGATGCCCCTTTATACCCAAGCTGGCATCACTCGGGGTTGCTTCCTGAGGGCAGCTTTTGGTTACAGGGGCCCATCAAGCCCCTGAGGTGTGCGGGTGGGCGAGGGCAGCCCCACCCTGGAAGATAACAGGACAGCAGGTGTGCGGGGCTGGAGACAAACCTGGAGACGGACCCGGCTCGGCTGCCACTGATTTCTGAGGGTCCAGCAGGGCTCACACTAACACTTGTTTCTTGGTCTTTTTTTCCTTTCTTGTATTTCCTTATAGTTTCCCAGTCCAGTGTATGTGTATCTGACTTAGCCTTTTATTTATATCTTCTCTCACTTTTTCCTCTTAAATCTTCTTTTCGCTGTCTTAATTTTATTTTAGTTTCTCCTTTGTTTTCTTTAGGTTTTTATTTTCTTATTTGCTCCATGTCTTATGAATTTTCTCCCTTTCCTTCTTTTTTATTTACCTGTTCTTCTGTTGACTTTATTTTAGAGATAAGATGCTTCCTGTGTGCTTGTTATGTGGGTAAAGTGTTAACTTTGATAAATAGCTGTACGATTACAAATTGAAAAACTGGAGTGCTGTGGTTTTCTCTTTTCAACAACATTTTGACCAATGGAACCACGTGTTGAAGAAAAGAAGCTAGTTTTTAGCGGAGATGAAACTATTACAGACACAGTGTTCTAGTTTAATATAGACTGCCAATCTCACTGTGTTTTAGACTTAATTTCTTCTTCTCTCAAGTGTGGTGTCTACTTTCTTCTCCTCCCTGTCTACTCTTTTTTTCTTTTCTTTTTCAACTGGAAGTCAAGAAAGTGGCCCAGAACTGTGTGGTGCTTACTGAGTGCTCTCTGCTGGGTATCTCAGCCATGGTGGTAGGAAAGTGGGAAAATATGGAAGGACTTACTTGGAACCCAGGCATTTAAATCACATGTGGAGCCTTACTCTATGTATGCCTCGAACAACCTGTGTCTCTGAAAGATAAGTTTATGTGGGTCTTTATCCAAAAGAAAATGATTTGTTATCTCTTCAATGGCCATTAAAGTGATATCAGTGATTGTATCTGGATATAATCTTTGAGTCCCCAGCGCAGCATAACTACAGAACAATCTTGTGAAATTCAGCTTCTTGGTGAGATCACTACCAAGAAAAACACCAGGGGTTTTGATTACAGTTCTTGTTCTATGGTTAACCATGTAAAACTTAAGAGAATAGGTGCCAACAAGTATATCCTCTTTTCTGTTTATTTGCTCGCCTCTTCCAAAGGTGTTTTCCTTACAAAAATGTGTCGTAAAGATGTCATTTACAGTTGATGAAACTGTGTTAAATAACATCACTGACACTTTTGATAGAACTTTCTGGGTAGCTCCCACATTTGCACCCCCAAATTTGAGGACCTGTGTGCAATCATTTGCTTCTTGTTTTCAGATAGCTTTGAGATCGCTGTGCCATCAAGGAACCACATTGTCTCAGAACCTGGGAAAAACGTCACACTCACCTGTCAGCTTCCACAGAAGGGGCCAATACAGCAAGTTACATGGGAAAAGATCCAGCCCCATCAGATTGACCTCTTGACTAGCTGCAACTTGTCCCAAGGAAAAGGTTATGCTTCAAAGTACCAAAGACAGATACTGAGCAACTGTAGTCAGGGCATGACAAGCTCCTTCATCGTCATGCCCCACGTCATGGCCTCTGACTCAGGACTCTACCGCTGCTGCTTCAAGGCCAGCACAGGGGACAATGGAACCTTGGAAACAATCGCAATGAGGTTGACTGTAACCGATGGTGAGTACGTCATGGGTGTCTTCCAGTGTTAGACATGGAAAAGGATGCCACCACTGTGGATTGGTTTCTGTTGTCTTTTTCACGACTCTAGTGTTCAACATATTTTGTAACATTGGAGCTTAGGTGAGTTGTCAGTCATTGAAGGCTAGGATTTGGTTTTTCTTTATCTTGCTAAGCCATCAATCACAGATTTAACATTGATGAATCTTTCCAGTTTCTTGATCTGCCACATTCCTGAAATTAAAAAAAAAAAATTGGTAATTCTAAAAAAATACATGGTCTCAAAAGCTGGGAGGTTCAGCTATATAACTTCTATTTGTTTTCAGCTATGTGACAGCTTCGTGATGGTGGTGTCTAAGTTCTAGAATCCTTGTGAATCCTCAGCAGCAATAAAATGGTGCTGGACTGGTATTTGCTGAGTCAGTGTTGAGTTGAGTAGAATTTAATAAATATCTGATAATGTTCCTCCTTGGCCGGCTCAGGGCTTTGATTCCTCCCGTTGTTTTCGGCTCTCAGAGCAGAAGCAGACTGGCTTTCTGGGCCCTTCAACGGAGCAGGCTCCCCCCAGGGCCCAGCACTGATTTTGTATTAGTAATTTGTTCCCTGTGTCATGATGAAGCCCTGATCGTGAAAGCTGCTGGCCCCATGGAACCTGCGTGAGAGTAAGAAAAAGAAACTTCACTTCCCGAAGTGCAAGTGCAGAGAGGCCCCGAGAGAAGTGTGTGGTGGGGTCTGCATCGGGTTCCGGGGAGAGGAAAGTGGTCTCAGGCTCTCCCGGTTCTGCCTCTGGGCAAGTTTTCGCACAGCAGATGAACATTGTCCAAGAAATCATTTTTGCTGTTTATAGAAATTGTATTAACTTTCTTCTTCCTTCCTTCCTTCCTTCTTTCCTTCCTTCCACCCACCATGCTCTCTCTCTCTCTCTTTCATTCTTTTATGTGCTTCCAGCCAGCAGCGGGCTATGGCTGGTGGGTAGACTTCTAGAGCCCAGGTTTCTTGGGATTAGGCCGTACCTTTGTAGACTCTGCTCACACTGTAGACCGATGTCTGTTCCTGCTTGGAAAGGTACCGGTTTGCACGTGCAGCAGCTGTGAGCTAAGAAGACTGGCAAAGGACAGCACTTCCTTATGCATAATTCCCTCAGACCCCATCCAGCCTTCTGTTTCTCTTATGGCGGTGCGGGTTGTAGGTGAGACCTAAACTGTTCGAAGAACTTGATGTAGAAGAAAGGGGTAATGGACTCTGTGGGGGAGAAACAAATTAACAGAGTTTCTTCATTTTAAGTGTTGACTCCATTCCTTCAGACGTATATATAAAATATTTTGTACCTTAAAAATAAAAACAAAAACCTTGCATTACAGAAATATTTTCTAAATGTGGCCAGGAAAAAAAAAAGGTCATTAATTTTCTCTCAGAGACCAAGGCAAGGAAAATTTCTATTCAGAAAAATACAAAGAATCTTTTTCAAATAGAAAGTAAGATCTTTTACATTATATGTTGAAAAAGTAATTATAAACAAACCTTAGAAAAACAGAGGTAAATTGTTAGAAGGTGTAGTTATTTAACTATATATTTATATGTAACTGTATATTCAATATATTATAGTTACTTAACTATACATAATTAATAAAAATGTCTTTCACTTGTGCAGACGTGCCTAAATTTCTTACACAAAATGATTAACATAAACTATAAACGATCTGCAGGTGACTGAATGTAATGGTGAGTATTGTTAGTGTCTGTGTGTTTTAATCACTTGCAAAATGGCTTTTAGATATTTAAATTTGTCAGGTTAAAAGAATATCAACAGGGCTTATTAGTAAAAAGTTATAATGGATGGAAAATGCCCAGCTGTTGACTTTATGTTTTGGTTTAATTCCTTTTTAAAGTAAATGTAAGTAAAGATTGAAAAAAAAAACCAGATGGAAAGCAGAAATGGATCACTTACATTTGCTCTGATGTGATTTGATTATTTCAAGTCTTGAGGCTGTTTGGTCAAAAATCAATGTAGGGATTAAAGCAGAGAGACAGGTATAAGATGTGGAGCAGGTTTAATTTATTTCGACTGTCAAGGGAGAGGTGATTGTGACACAAATTTTATAAACTGCTCTGCATCCTTTTGTTGCCTCCAATCAACTTCTTTTATAGGATCCAAAGGAGAGATTTTCATGACTGTCATATTCTACACACGCACACGTGCGTGCACACACACACACACACACACAGGGCTCTTCCCTACGCTTGTGTTCATCTTCAGACGAGTACCAGGTACTGGAGGTCACCCAAGAGATGACACAATGCCAATCAGTGTCCCCTATATCTAGTTCTTGACATATTTTGAACAGAGAGAGAGAGTGGCAGAAGCATGGCTTGAACCAAAGTTTCCTATTGGCTATCTTTGCCGAGTGAAGAATATTTGTCTCCTGTCCTTTACACTCAGGACCTGGGAAGCAGTTTGAAATAGCTCCAGACCGACTATTCTGAATTTGAACTTGTCTAGCCAACGGGGGCAAGGAACAGGGGGGAACGTGAATACACTGACAGTGACCAAGATGGTTTGGGGCCCTTCATGTCCTCTAGATTGTCATTAGTCATGAGAAAAGCATCTTAGTTTCCACCAAAAGAATTTGGGAAGCCTTTTGATAGGAGCTAAGTAATGGTGAGACCACCATTGTTGCAGCTGAGCTAACTGGTTATAAAAAGAAATGAAATCTGCTCTCTCAGTTTCCGGAGGAGACTAGTCGTGAACAAACTTCTGGTCACCACTGCCGAGCAGTATCATTACTCACGTTCTTGTCCGGTCTTCTGCCACCGATGAGGCCACTCAGCTGAACCACCAAGTTCTGAGTGATGATCAAAGTGGAGGAAAAAGAGTTGGAGAGGTAGCACAAAGTGTGCACGGGGAGGGGGGTTGGAGGGATGAGGAAGTTGTGTGTGGGTGACTACAATCCAATGACTAGGTCGGGACAGGGATTTGGAGTTCTGGGTTAATATAAAAGGTGGGAGGTTCAATGAGGTGATGACTCGGTGCACTTCTGGATCTCACAGAAGAGCAATGAAAGCCACGATTGATTCTTTAACCCATTGAGCCACCCAGGCACCCCAAGCCACAATTGATTCTTAACCAAATGGCAAAATGGTATTCAAAGAGGTAAAATCGTTGATGCAGAATCAAAAAGGGAAATTTGAGACGGAGGAAACTAGCGGAGAGTCATTGGTAACAGTCAGCCCTGGATGCCTGGGCTGTCATCCTAGGCTGCCTCTATCACATGCTAGATCTTCGGGCACAAAACGGAGCCCACTCCAGACAGACAAATTTCAGATGGTGCCTCCTCTGGGCCGGCCAATTAGAAAAAGGTGCCCCATTCTCTGGGTTGCTGTGGACCCCAAAGCCAGTGTGCAGGCTTGGTGGGGAGCCACAGTCTCCTTACGCACCTGGGCTGGCACGGAGGTGACCTGGACAAGGGCAGAGAGGTTAGTCTGATTGGAATGTCAGCTTGTGCTTGCCAGGGCCTTGCCAGTCACACACTTCCCTACTCTCTCCCCTCCGAACCACCCTTCTCGTTTTCATCACATTTACTTCCTTTCCTTTAGCGTTTTTGTCAGATCTCCTTCATCTTCACGATTTTTCCACATTAGCCCAACTGCTTCCCTGCCATTGAACCATTAAACATTTTGAATTTCTCAAACTTCTGTAACTTGGAAATATATACCCTTAAATCACTTAATAATTGCATTTGTTTGCCGTGGTCCAGAGACTTACGTCTATGAAATTCCATGGGAAAAAAAAAAAGAAATTTCTTGAGATTAGGGACTATGGCATCTTTGCCTAGAGGAGTCAAAATATCTTTCCCGGATATTCTCAGTAAGTGTTCTCAACTGATTCTTAGTATGTTAGCATTTTTATCTATTCTAGTATATTTCTACATATTTTACTTTTGTTCTAAAGTGTGTCTGTTTTCTTTTCAAGTTTTCTAGCTCGGTTATTTCTAAGTTTTCTTCATCGACATTTAACATTTGAGATTTAGTGATTGCTGATCAAAGAAACCTAAACTCTGAGAAGATCAGTTGCAGTGTTTGGGGAGAAAACTTTCATGAATTTTGTTTACATTAATATCTTTCAAAAAAGCCTGTTTCCTTTCTTAACTTTATCTTTCTTGTTTTGCCTGTTTTATATAAATGGTGCATAATTGAAAGTCACCAGATCTGGTGGATGAGGTTTATAAATGAAAATTACAGAAGTATTCCCTGGGAAATCATGGGGCATAGCCAAGGAACTCTTCCCATATGTTTCTTATGGAGGTATAGGGTTGACAAGCAGGTAGGAGCACAGAGGAATAGGGTGCTTGCCTCTACATGGCTTGAAGGAGATTGACTTTGGGACTCTGTGCTCCTGAGTTGGACTAGAAGAACATGGAGGAAGAGACATGAGCTTCATTTGTTTCTTTGGGCTTTAGTTTCCACTAAAATGCAACCAGTTCACTCCCAGATGATTTGGATTCCTGAACAGTGTCAGATGTAGACAAGAGATTTTTTTTCAAAGATCCACTTATCCAGAACCTTCTGTCCCATCCTTATTAATTTACGATAGGTCTGACTATTATAGGCATGGGGGCTGTCCAAGCTGGGGTGCACCGGAACGTCAGACACATTTATTTCCATGACATCGTGATGAACTTCAGCTTTTTAATATCTTCACCTACATAGAAAATGATGTTCCTGACAGTTCTTTATATAATAAGAACCCCAGCATCGGAATCCAAAAGCACTGGTGTCACAGCTCACAAGAGAAAATAGCCTCTACTGAAATGGACCCACTATAATTTTCAGCTCAGTTTGTTAAGTTTTTAAAATTCTGTGTGATAACTGGATATCCAAATGAACCACACTGTTTCCAGCATCACAAGTGAGCTGATTACTCAATCATGGCCTATTGTGTCTCTGTGTCTTTACAGTCGCCTCTGCCCAAATCCGTTCTTTCAGGCGACACTGTGTTAAAAAAAAAAAAAAAAAGGCAGCTAACTAGTTACTTAGCTATTGATTTATTCATCTTTCCTAATGCACAGAATCCCGGGATGTTTGCCTGCAGTCATTTTTGTGTACATACTATGTTTGTGTGGCTAAACAAGGTAGGGGATGGAATAGTAATCATGAGAAGTTAACATCAGAGAGAAGGAAATGCTGCAAGCCTGCCGCTGACACTGTTACCCAGGAGCATTGTGGGTGGGTGTTGCTACCTCGTGCATGCACAGGGAGCACGAGTTGTACTTGCTTCTCACCCCTAGAAACGATGTCAATCAGAGAGCACCGAATCCTAGTGACGACTTTTCTCTAAGCAAGTTTTTATCCTCACCTGAATTTCCAACACTTTTCATGAAGTTTTCCTCACCCTAGAAACTTAAGAGTATAGCTAGGAGTTCAAGTTCAGATAAATGTACTGATTTTCTTCCCCCTTAAAATCCATGTCGAGAGGGGCGCCTGGGTGGCTCAGTGGATTAAAGCCTCTGCCTTCGGCTCAGGTCATGATCCCAGGGTCCTGGGATCGAGCCCCGCATCGGACTCTCTGCTTGGCGGGAAGCCTGCTTCCTCCTCTCTCTCTGCCTGCCTCTCTGCCTACTTGTGATCTCTCTCTGTCAAATAAATAAATAAAATCTTAAAAAAAAAAAATCCATGTCGAGAGACCTGCCTAATGGACTCCAACTGCAAAACAGCCTTTTATACTCTTTGTCATGCATGGGATTTTTTTTAAATTTAAAGCATCTGGGAATTGTGAATAGCTTATGGTTGTCTCGGAGAGCCTTATTAGGGACTGAACATAGATGAGTGTGTGAAGTTTTCCCCAAAGGCGACTAGAAAATTACTTAAAATAAAAAAAAATAGTTCTTCATCTAAGATTAATGGCCTTTCAGTCTTAATAGCGATTCTAGTTTTAAGTGTTAAGATTCAATTAGACAGCTTCTACAGACTTCAGCTGAAACATTTGAGACAAGCACTGACCTAACTCTTTGACAAATATGGACAAGTACTAGGTGACAGAGGACGTTTGCAGAGGACTATGTTATTTAAAAGGACAGCGAATGCAGAATAAACATAGACCTGTCATTTGTAGAGACACATCTTTGAACCTCAAAGAAACTTAAAGTTCTTTACACTGAAATGATTCAGACTTTTTTTTTTTAATTGAAGTATGGTTGACGTACAATATTATATTAGTTTTGTGTGTACAACATAGAGATCCAACAGTTACGGACATTATGAAATGGTTACCACAGTAGATGTAGGTACCCTCGGTCACCACACAGTTATTATAATATTATTGACTGTCATCCCTGTGCTGTATTTTTATGGTATGACTTATTGCTTTTATAATTAGAAGTCTGTATCTCTTAATTCCCTTCACCTAATTCACTCACCACCACTACCCCACCAATGCAACCTTCCCCCCCAACCACCACCGGTTTGTTCTTCATGTTTGGAAGTCCGTTTCTGTTGGTGGGTTGTTTGTACAACAAACAAATACATTCCAAAAGCATGTATTCAACAGAGATATTTTTGGATAGCTTTCTAAAAATACATATACTGCAGTACTGGCTGACCACCCTAAAATTTATTTCTTGAATTAATTCACTTTCAATAGAACTCATAAGTTCTATCTATGTCTATTATCTATATCTATGATGATATTCTATAATTCTTTAAAGGTAAGAGTCGTGTTTTATTTGACTAGCCCACAAGAAGTGATTCTTTCTTCCACAAATACAAGGTGGAAAAGCAAATGGTATCTATTGGATTGATGGGGACCAAGGAATGCCTTTAGCTGAGGTGAATAGTGAGTGAACTGAAAAATCCTTATTATTACTATGATGGACATGGCAAACACTGAGTACATACTGAGATGAGGAGACCATATTAACAAAAGGCTGGGGCGTCCCCCTGCTGAGGAAGCTCAAGGGCATGGTACATGTGCAGATGACCTCAAATAGGGACTACATAGGAGACAAGTTTCCAAATACAGAAAAATATAGGCTTGCAAAGTATAATTATTATTATCAATAATAATGATGATGAGAATGTGCCTTCAGTTTTTCATGCCTTATATGGAGTGCTGGATAAATTCTGCACTTTTTAATTTGCACGTGTGTGTGCGCATTTGTAAATGAAGGTGCCTGTGAACATTGGGTAGGAGGAGCGATGAGCCACCTGCCACAAGTCAACCTTCAGTAAGGGGCCTGGGGTGTGTGGGCACTTTTGTCCCAGACACTTCAATCAATACAGGTTGCTTAGCATTTATATTTACTACTGTCTTTTCTTCCTGATTCAGTAAAGGTGAAGTCCAGTCCTTCAATTCCTACTTTAATCATTGGCTTTTTTAATTTAAGATTTTATTTATTTAAGAGAGAGAGGGAGCATGAGTGGGCGAGGGCCAGAGGGAGAAGCAGACTCCCTGCTGAGCGGCCCTCCCCCTGAGATAGGATTCGATCCTGGGACTCCAGAATCGTGACCTGAGCTGAAGGCAGTTGTCCAACCAACTGAGCTACCCAGGCGCCCCAGTCATTGGCTGTTTATGGAAAAGGAGAGATCAGATGGGTAGTTAAACTAGAGCACAAAGAGGCAGGTTTTGTTTCTGACAGCCGGGCATGGCTTTCACATCTTTGTAGAGCACTTAGTAAACATTTTTTTTTTAATAAAATGAATTAAAATTGAATAGACTATAGACTTTTGTAACACATTTATATATAGGCCTTTATAAATGGCATGGAGTTTGAATTTTGAAGATTTCTGAGGGCCCAAGGGGAAAAGTTATAAGTAGGAGTTGTAAGAATTAAGTGTCATAGGCCTTTGTCTTGGCCTCTATATGACAAATTCATTATGGTGCTTATGTGTGCACTGGTCACTCTAAGAATTTACTGATAGTTATTCATTTAGTTGTCATAACTCTATTTTTATCTACATTTTATGAATGAGCAAAGTGGGGCATGGTGAGGTTGAGTAACTTTTTCAAGGCTTCATGGCTAGGGAGGAGAGGGGCTGGGATTCACAGCAGGGTGGGAAGGCTTCAGAGTTCCTGTTCTTAACTGTGGGGGGGCTATCGCTGCTCCAAGTGAAAGAAAAAAGTCAGTGCTGTCGTCAGCAGATGCATCACAGGAGAAGCTGGCTCTGGAGAGTTCCATAGCCTTGTCCCCCCACCCCGCTTCCCGCCTTAGGTACATAGACTTCAAACTGACCCAACGTCCAGAGTGAGTGTAGGCAAAGGAATGGGGGCCTGATCTCCCCCAATTTTCTTCCAGCTCTGCGTGCTTGGTGAGGCTTGCTAGGTCATCACAGGTGGTGTGTGGGTTCTCCCCTGACTTGTCCCCTTTCCTGGGCCAGTGGGTATCATGAAATTGTGTTATGGAGGGTTTCTATACAGTCATGTGAGGGAAAAGCAAAGTCAGGTAGCAGGTGTTTGGGTCTGGAGGGAAGTGCTAGTGGCTGATGAGGTCAAGTCCACACCAGGAACAGATGAGGGGAGGGTCAGGAGTAACATCTGGACAAAGGAGAGTCCAGGCTTTTGCTGGGAGAACTGTTGATCGCTGAGCTCTCACATGGCTTTTCAGCTTTGCAAAGCACCTGTCCCCCCACTCAGGTCTGTGCCAGATCTGCCCGCTAGACTCTCTCCTTGTCGGGAAGCCCACTCCCTTGAGCAACTAGCTGGGAATCTGCTCTAAGTTTTCATGCAAAACAGTCTTATGTCTTATGTTCCTCCTTCCTCTGGAATCCTGCTCTCACTACAGTTCTTGTAGATATAACTGGCCTCCCTCTTGTGCTTGTGAAGACCTGCAAACCCAGAACCAGAGTTACAAGCCAGCAGAATTCTAGTTCCTCACCCTCAAGGACAGGGAAGGCTTCACCCCCAAAACCTCCTAAAAAAAAGGGAAGGTTTATTTTTGATATTAAGATATCCTGAATAGCTATATTCTCTCATATTTATGGATCCTGATATTGAACGGCTGAATACATAAACTATTTAAGTGATACGCTATGCCTCCTCTGCTAAAATTTATTGCATGGCAGAAATGTTTTTATCTTGATTTCAGTAGAGTGTTGGAAAAATTTCCCGTTCTGTCCTCATGGATACACATAATAGTGACACCGTAGTGTAGAGTTACACTTGGTTAAACAACAGTAATAACAACAGTGTGTTGGGGAATTATAATTAGAAGGACAATCTCCTTCTTCCCCAGAAAACTGCTCTACAAAAGAGAAAGAAAACAATTTTATTATTAAATAAGCATTAAATCAGAACTGTGATATGTAGCACAGGCAATCTGCCAAGAGAGTGCAAAGACAGGAATCTCACCTTTTATGGGGTCTGGCAGATAGGACCCACTGCTAACATGTTCTCAAGGTAAACAAGAACTAGTCCCCAAAGAAGAGGACTTGAGCGCACCATTTGTCACATGGAATTGAACCTGAATTCACCTGGTAATTGGGATAACCATCTGTGTTAGCTAGTTGGCTTTATCTAAAGAAAAATGAGCTTACCCCATCACGCCAGGAGGTACTTTCCCACCTTGGGGCTTAGGATCCTACCCTTCCGCAGAATTAGGAGGTCTCTTTCCTGATGATTGCATTCCCAAGGGATGGCCTGGATTTACTACAGCAGAAGAATGCAAAGCAAGATCAGCAGAGGTAAAAGGCACATGCGGCAAAGTCAGAAGGACTGACTGAGTTCCCAGAAAGAAAGCAGGTGTTCAGCATAAGCCACATGGTTTGTATAAACAACTTAGACACAGTAAACCATGCTAACAGTTAGAGAGTGGCAGAAACACTCCAAAAATCCAGGTCCCTGCACACCAGCCAACAGCCAACCTTGCATGCAGGCTTTTCGAAGGACAGCTGTCTCTGGGCCGCCTCGATAATTTTTTTCTGCACACTCAATTCACTAAGAAAGTGAGCAAGCATTGTGTGGTTCTTGACATTCTGACTTAGGATGCATACAACTGTCTCCTTTAAATAATATGTGTTCATGAAAGTTGAGGTTCATGAAAATACAAGAAATGTAACATGAGACAGGAAATACTTGGGTGAAAAGGAGACTAAAGGTGACTAAAGTCTAAAGATGACTCCATCTAAAGATGATGGAGTCAGCCGTGGATGTTTTCTCAACAAGTGGACCAAACCAAAGGTGTTCACCATCCCTATAGCCCTTATGGTGACTTAGATGCCCTGGCCACGTGCCAATTACAGTCCGTAAAGACACCAGAAAATGGAGCCAATGCAGCCACCCTATACTGAGTAGGTAAGCAATATGGTCTATCTTAGACTATGTGTATCTCAACTGATATAACACTTTTAAGTGTTTAAGTCATTGGGAAATGTTTTCCATCAATAGAGGCAATATCAGTATAACAAAAGTCATACACTGACTTGGAAACTTGATTCTCTCAATGGGTTTTCTCCAGGACAATGCTTTGGATTCTCTTGCATTTCTGTTTCTGTCCTTTTAGGCTTCTGTTTCTCGTGTTTATGGTTTAGATTTTCTTGTGCACCCTAGGTTTCTCAGTTAAAATCCGATAATACTTTTATTTTGAGGGAGAGGAGTTAATCCTCACTCCGAAGAAAGATTAGAGGCTGATGTCATGATTCCTTAATTCTCTGAAAATAATTTATTCACTAGGCTTTTCTTGCTATAAAACAGGGTAAGATTTCTGAAATACAAAGAGTATAAAATTGATTTGCACAAAGCAAGTTGACCTTTGAAAACTTGGAAGAAGATTACCGTATCAGTACCCACTTGTTGTGTATTTCAGGCATACAGGAAAGTGCAGCAGACTTTAAATAATGGGGTACCATTATATCCGGCAGTCCTACAAAGCGGCAAAGAGCTGATACACATTTATCAGTGCTCCCCTGCCTGTCCCCAGGAGGCTGTGTCTAGCTGCGGAAGCAAGCCTCCTGCTCCACATGACTAGTTCCACATGAAAAGAATACAAATGAGTTATTTTTTTTTAACCCTGATTTGAATGCATGCATACAAAGTAGAAGTATACTATTAATAATTGACAGATGACATGGTGCTTAGAATAAAAGGCAGCTCTGTATGTTTCATCTAAACCCCATAGCCATGCTTGGGGCCGATTTTATCATCGTTTTGCCGTTGCCAAAAAAGTGTCTCATATGAGATCTTCCAGGGAAAAGAATTAAAAGGTAGGACTGGGCCCCAATGTTTCCCTCCTCATTCTCTGTTTTGTCAGCAACTCCGTGTCTAATGTGGGACAAAGGTGGGATATATACATTACGTAGTGATCATAAATTAGGATCGACCTGATAATAGTGTGTCGGCTCTGTCTACCCGTGGGAACGCACATGCCATGTATATTCTGTCTACACAGAATGAAATCTAATGGTCCTGCTTCTCTTTTTAAGGAGGTAAGAAAGCAAGAAGAATTGTAACAGGTATCTCGCATGCGGGGCTGGCGAGAGGCTCAGGACCTGAGTGGTTTTCCCGCATGTCGTTTGGTCCCGATGTGAGGGTTCTGAGTCACTTAGCCTCCTCACTGCCTAACCCACCTTCCGCCATAATAAAGGATAAACAAGGGATGTTAACGCCTGCTCTTGCCCGCCTGGTTCCCGCGGAAGGACCTGGCATCATTTCTATCGTGGGCCTTTCTAAAGGTTTATAACTCAGCCATAAATACTTGTCACCGGCAGGAATGTAGCCTGGAGGGTGGCCGTCTGGGAGCAAACTATTCATTTATATATCTCACTGACATGCTTTAAATTGTTTTAACTATATTTATCTTTTTTGATGGGAGGGAAAATAATGGCTTTATGGTTCACGACACTTTTGTCCTCCTATGAATCAAGACAGCATTGGGATGAAAATGAAAAAAAAAAAAGAAATCAGCAAAAAAGTGGCTGCTGAGAACACACAATAATTCTTTCTTTAAGAGAGGGGCTTGAGGGCTGACATTACTCAATCTAAGATCTATTAGCAGAATTTAGGCAAAAGTGAGTGTTAGGAACTATTGATCGACTCCCGAAGCAGGCACACTCTTTGCTTTTCCTTTTTGTTTTTAACCACGTGGGGCCCAGTGAGCTGTGGCTACACCGGCCTGGTTCCTGGGACTGACGATTCCTGTGAAGGCGGCGATGGGGCCGGAGAAAGGAGTACAAACAGGTTAGGCTGTCGGCCGGAGGTTCTAGATTGCAGTGTCTCTGGAGTGGGAGTGACTCTCCACCTGACACCCGTGCTTTTACCCTTACTTCCTGTGGGAAAACGCTCATTCCGTGTGTGTTTTTAAATTGCCCGGGGCCTTCCAAAACCATGTAAGCTCCATCTATGGGGCACTGGGCTATACTAAAACATACCATCTCCACCCCTGGTTCCTTTCACAGAACTCCTGAACTCGCATCATTTCCTAAGTGACAGGGGTGCTAGAAGCATCTTTTGCTACAATATTTGGTCTTAGCCCCAGTTCCTGGCAGAAGAGCTTTTAGAAGCCTTGGAATGTCCAGAGGGATGAGGGTCTTTTTGCGAGCTCAAGAGGCAGCTGGTGGCTGGAAGCACCTCGAGGGCTTCGGGATGGGGGCTGGGTGCCGGAGGAATCAGCCGTGGGATGGGAGGGCTGGGTCTTTAAGCCCGTGGGGGCCGAGAAAGGGAAGAGGGGCTGGGGTTGAATTAATCACCAGTGGTCAATGATTTAACTAGTTGTGCCTATGTAATGGAGCCTCCAGAAACCCCCCAAATGACAGGGTCAGAGGGCTTCTGGGATGCCGAGCACATGAGGTGTTGGGAGCGTGGCCCGTCCCTAGAGAGCATGGGAGATCCATCCCTACTCCCTGCCCTCATCAGCTTGCCTTATTGGTTGTTCCAGGGTTGGGTCTTTTCTAATAAGCTAGTGATAGTAAGTAAAGGGCTTGGCTGAGTCCTGCAAGCTGTTGTAGCAAATTATCGAACTTGAGGAGATCATGGGAACCTTGGATGTATTGCTGGTTGGTCCTTCAGGAATGGGGAGGCCTGGATTTGTGATCGGATCTGAAGTGGGAGGAGGGAAGCGATGTTGTGGGACTGAGCCCTCCCCTGTGGGGTCTGGGCCAGCTCGGGGGAAGTGAGTGTCCGCAGCATTGTGAGTAGAGAAGCAGTTTTGCTCTAGTGGGTGTTTTTCTTCAGGAACCCAATTCATTTTTACATGCCATTTCATCTGTAATGCTAGAGTATGGCTTGACATACTATGTGTTAAAAGATGTATGAATATAAGGAGATCGGACGCCAGCAGGTCAACATTACTAGAAGAAGTTAAAAGGAGGTAACATGTTTGATATTGAAGGATACATTTAAAATTTGGATTTTTAATTGAAGAGTGTGACACAGATAACCAGTACATTTCAGTGGTTTCTACTTAATTCTGTTTAATTGAAGTTTAATAAGGAATGCCACCTTAATTCTTAAGGATTCTGAATATACTTCTACAAAAGAATTATCTATGTCTTGTACTTTAAATATCACCACTACTTTAAATATCACAACAT
The DNA here is from genome assembly GCF_010015895.1 of Lontra canadensis. Classification (NCBI taxonomy): domain Eukaryota; kingdom Metazoa; phylum Chordata; class Mammalia; order Carnivora; family Mustelidae; genus Lontra; species Lontra canadensis. The sequence goes on from NW_022631038.1 coordinate 7,843,736, forward strand.
TTGTCATGTTATTTTGTTTTAAGCATGCAGACCCTTATGCTTTTATGCTATGTTTTTTTTTTTTTAATTAACAAAAGAACAATAAATCCTTTAGAAAGTTTGGAAAATACCAAAAAGCCAAAAGAAAGAATTGCTTTTAGTACCACTCTCCGGAGATCATCACTTTAACATTTTGGCATTTGTCCCCTTGCAGACTCTTTTCCCATAAGTCCTATCCTTGATGGAGATATTACAGCACGTGCAATTGCCGGTGCTGGTTCTGAAGTTTTACTTAACTTTAAGTCTGTAGTCAGGAGTCTTCCATGTCGTTGGAATTCCCTACACACAACAGCCAAGTGTCTATAGCCAAGGTTTTCAAGGAACGGGCCTCAGGTCAGCAACATAGATGGTGCACGGGAGCTGCAAATGCAGACCCACTGGGACCTTCTGGATCAGAGGTTCAGAGGGGGGTGCCCTGAAATCTGTGGTTTCGCAAGCCTGCAGGTGATGCGGATGCAAAGTGAGTTTGAGAATGACAGCCGGGCCGTCTTGCTCTTCTACTGGAGGGAGATGAGGATTTTCTTTTTATTGTTCTAAGTGTTTTACAGATCCCTATGTTCACATTTCTGAGCACTTATTTAGAATAAAGTAGTTAATCGAATGTGTAAGCACCTAGGGAAAGAGTTGTCACACAGAGACTGAATTCTTTCCGGATGCAGCTGGGGTAGTTTCTACTCCTCCAGAGAGAGCTCGAGATGCTCTGTCTGACCCCACCTGCCTCTTACACAAGCTCGTTCTTCATGTGCTTTTCCATAGTAAGTTATTTGTATCTTTCATATTGTCCTCCTGTAGCCTTCTCTTTTTTAGAGAGAGAGAGAGAGAGTATCTGTGCTAGTGGTAGGGGGCAGAGGGAGTGGGAGAAAGAGAATCCCAAGTAGGCTCCACACTGGGGGCAGGAGAGGGGGGTGGATCTCAGAACCCTGAGATTATGACCTGAGCTGAAATCCAGAGTCAGGCCCCACCTAGATGCCCCAACGGCTTTTTCTTAATAGCAAGAATGTGTTAAATATACTATTTTTTTTTGTCTTGACATGTTGCTTGTGATCATTATAACTATAGATGTTTTTCAACTCACCTGGTCAACCCTATGTATGTATTTTTATGCCATTTCTCATTCCAGAGATTAAATAATACTTACTTATATTTTCTTCTAATGTTTGCATGAAGAATTTAGAACTTTAGTCTACCCAGATTTTTTTTTTTTTTTTTACTGTAGCAAATGTCTAAATAACATTTTTAAAAGTGGTTAAACAATTTTCCTGGAATACTGTCGATGAATATTTTAATCATACCTTTCATTTCCTCACCATGATTTGCCTGTTTGATTTAACCTTAGCATCTGTGATATTCAAATTATTTCAGTACAGCAAGCGTGGTCCTTTTATAGTCCTGTGTTACAATGCAAAATAATTTCAGGTATTTTGTTCAGTTCTTTTTTATAATGTACTAAAAACTTAAAAACCTTAATTTCTTATTTGAGAAGGAGAAAATTTCATTGTTCCTTTTGTAAGAGTGGTTCAATGTATTTTTGTTCTGAATAAATTTAGCTTTCCCTTTCTCCATCATATTTGGACAAAAGCCGTTCTTAGACTGTATGTACAAAGTCTCTAAAGTTCATGCATTTTTCTACTTTTCTTCACCTAATAGGCTCAATGAGTTTGAAAAATGAAAATAATGTTTATTACTTGACTTATTTTCACTTTGTACAAAAAGATGAGTGGATGTAGACTTGGAGTTCTTATCATGAAAAAAAATTGCAGCTAAATAATAGGTCAAGAAGGAAGAAATAATCTGAGGGAAAGATCAGGGAGAACCCAATGAAAAGCATGATTTTCAGGTTGCCATAGGATTGCAGGCCACATGGGAATTACAGAACAAGCATTGGGCTTTACTCTCAAAGTTAGAAGGAAGTCGTGCTGCTCATATGCCACAGCCTGGCCCCTCTCGCTTCAGAGGGGATGTTGCTCTAGTAGTTCATCACTTATTTGAATATTACCTCATGGGAGTCTCAACCACAATTCTGTGATGTCATTAGAACTTTCGTCATTGTCATGGCTTGACAGATGAAGAAAGGCAACGGAGATGGGGAAGGAACGGACTGGAGCTCACATAGCTAAGGAACGACAGAATCCGGGAGAGGACAGCCGATTTCTGGACCGTTGTTCTTTCTGCTTAAGCACTCCATCGGAGTAACCTATTTTTTCTGATTACATTTAATCATTAACTCGGATTGAGGAGGAAATATTTCTTAAATTCTACTTTTAACATTATACCATTGTGTGAATGTGCTTCATAGATCAGACTTAAAAAGTAACCTTCATTTGTGTACTCTTGACAGTTATTTTTTTTTCTACAAAAGATTTTATGTATGTGATTGGGAGCTCCTTAAGGTGAAGGGATATCACATACACACAAGGGATATCAAACATACACTCTTTCTATTCTTGTTGTTTTTTGGATTTTTAACTGAAGTCTAGTTGACCTACAAGATTAAATGAGTTTCGGGTGTCTAGTGCAGTGACTCAACAATTACATCCATTATGGAAGGTCACCATGAGAAGTCTCGTTACCATCTGTCACCACGGAAGGTTATTATAATACTGTTGACTGTATTCCCTATGCTGTACTTTTCATCCTTGTGACTCATTTGCTTTATAACTGGAAGTTTGTACCTCGTAATCCCCTTCACCTACATATTTATTTTTTTAGAGGTGGGGAGAGGGGGAGGGGAAGAGGGAGAGAGAGAATCTTAATCAGGCTGCACGATCAGAGTGGAGTGTGACGTGGGGCTCGATCTCATGGCCCCGAGCCGAAATCACCAGCTGGATGTTTAACCGACTGAGCCACCCAGGCGCCCCTCCCTTCATCTGTTTACTCTTGTTCTTCTTAAGGGGTTACATTTAGCTGAATCAAGGAACTCATAAAAATCTATGAGAGATCACAAATATTTAGAAGACTCTAAAGTAAAAATTGTCTTTTTCCCTTCATCTCGTCGTGTTTTTTCATTGGATTGTTTTGAATTGTTACTTTGATTAATGTTCCTTTTCCTCATTTTCCACCATTTTTTCTGGCTTTAGCTGAATTCCTAATTCCTACTATATTTCTTTCTTCCTAGGTAAAACTGATAACCAATACACTCTCTTTGTGGCTGGAGGGGCAGTTTTATTGTTGCTGTTTGTTGTTCTAATTACCACAGTCACCGTCATTTCTTATAAGAGGTGAGTATTGCAGCTCATACTGAATCTTGGTTCCCCTGAGTCATCCTGATGTGAGGGGCTCTCTGTTAATAACCCCGTAGTTGGCCAAGCTGCTTCCGCACTCATATGCAGAGTTTTGGGTGTTTTTCTTACACAATGAAGGAAGCAGTTGTGGTAATACCAGAGGAGAAAGCTAGAGGAGTTCATTTAAGAAGTAGTAGGAGCAGCTCCTGTGTTAGCAAAGCTTTCATATTCTGGGTAGCCAGCTGCTGGGACCTCTGCTGTGTCTGCCCTGCCCTCTATCTTCCTCCTCCTGCAAGGAGAAGAGGGTATTGGGTGAGAGGTTGGGGGTGTGTGTGTGTGTGTGTGTGCGCGCGTGTGTGTGATGAGAGGCGAGTGGGAGGGAAGTATACTGAGAGGGGGAAGACCAAGGCTGAGCAGTAATAATACCCTCACGTATTCATTCATCAAATATCTATTGTGACAGTAGCAAACAAGGCGTGATGGGACACACATTCTAATAAACAAACAACATACTTTATATGGTTGTTCAGTGTCTGTGACAAGCAACATAGATGCTATTCCTAAAAAAATTATTGAGGAAGAGAGGTGTGTTGGAAGGAGCTACATTAGAGAGAGTAGGTGACCACTGACCTCTACTACAGTTTCCTACCTTTTACAGTCTGTGACACTCTTGGGAACTTGCTGGAATATTCTGGGTTGACTCTGCCCTTTCTTGCTGTCTCATGTTCACCAACTCACATGTCTAGATGTTTGTGGTAATATTAGCTGTAATCATACTGAATTAGAATTACTCTTTATTCTTGTGTTCTAATGAAAGTGCTCTTTTGTTAGCAGAGGGAAGGAATACATCCACCTCTTCTCTTCCATCCCAGTAGTATTACCAAACACACACTCACACACACACACGCACCACACTCACATTGCACATACATGCATATTAATAGGATATCAGGTAGGTTTTTCTATCTCGTCTCCATATCCCGGCCTCACCTCTTTGGAGCTGGTATTACAGCTCACTGGGGGTTAGTTACTGCTCCCAAACTGCTCCCGGCCCCCACTGTCTCCTCTCTTTCTTTCAAACACATCTGACTTTTCCTGGTTGCTCTTCTGAAAGCTAGACTAATGGTGTCCTTCCTGTTTAACACCTTCTCTTGTCTTCCTGTTGCCATGAGAATAATGTTAAAACTCATGAACCCGTATCAAAGGTGCCCACTGTCTTGACTTCCACCTAATTAGTGGGGCCCCAACCTAATGCTCATTTATATTTGATACATTACTGACAAATTTTGTTAAAACTGCAAGTCTTACTCTGTGAACATACCCGACTCCCTTCCCATTTGAGTAGCTAACAAAATGCCATTTCCCGCATGTTTGGCCTTACTCCTGTGGCTCATTCAAGGCGTGGGACCCATGTCCCCTTTGGAAGGTCTGTCCTGGTTCTCCCTCCCTGCAAAGAGACATGATGTCACCATCTGGAAGCCACTGTACTTCTTCTCTGTTGCTACTTGTGGCCTGCTTTATAGTGTCATCATTTCTGTGCTCTCCTCCCTTCTGTTCAAAATGACAGGGACTGTGTCTGATTCATTTATTAGTGTTTGATAGCATTTAGCACTAATCTTTCCAAATAATGAATGTTCAATCAGCATTTGTCTAATTAAATTGAAACACAGAACCTTCACTTTCCCTTTCTCTCCATCACGGGCTGCCGTCAAGTCTTTCCCTGGTCGGAAATTGAGCAAATTAGCAAACTGAGAGAAGGAATCCAGGATGTTAGTGACACTAAGGAATTTTCTACTGCTTCACCCTAGTTGATGAAAAATGCACTGAGGGCAGCTGTGACAGCAGGAGCACGCGGGAACACGGGTGACATGGTAGGGGAGAGTGAGTGACAGCACGGATCTCCAGAGGGTCACAGATGTTGGACATGATGGATTTAGCTTCATGAAAATGCATCACTTTTACATGAATAGCTAAATTGAACTGTAGACTATATTGTCCCACTTGGTTAAACGTGATAAAAAGATTAGTGGACTTGAATGCATAATCATGGCAGAACATCGCAAAGGAAGAAGTGTTTGTTCTTTCTTACCTTGTTGCCCGTATCAGTTTGTGGTGCTTACTTGGAATGGAAATGTTATGAAAAATGACCCAAAGGCTTAAACAGTGGTCTTTAGAACTCGGTCTTTGTGACCATTTAAAATAATCCTGCCGCTTCAGATGTGCTGACCTGGGGAGAAGCCAAAGGTAACCACAGTGTGCCTGAAAGAAACCGAGTCCTTCCTTCACACCTAGTACCCTGGAGCCTGTGTGTCCAGGGGCATTTCCCGCACCTTCTCTGCTCTCAGTTTGTGTTGCTTCCAGTTGGAGATCAGAATGGTCATGTTGTTAAGGGTGGTTAAGTGGTTGGTGGACGTGCATAGCATTGGTTAGGTGTGGCAGGAGCCAAAAGATAGTCTACACATTGACGCGTGTGTCTATAAGAAGAAATGTAATGTTTAGTGTGCAAAAAGTTAGAAACTTCTTTTTCCCTTTGTTGTCAACTTGATGTTCACGACAAATAGGTTCTTTTACTTTGCCTGGGACTCTCCTAGCTTCAGCACTGAAAATCCCTCATTCCGGGGAAACTCCTTAAAATCAAGCAAACCAGAATGGCCAGTCAACCTAGAACAAACCACAGTGCTCACCATCTTTATTTTATAGAGAAGACTGAACTTTATAGGTGCAAATATCTGGTAAATTGCCGAGCACAAGTTAAACACAGAGGATCTGACTCTAAGTTTCTTGTTCTCTTTTCTTCATCATATTGAATATTCTAGGCTTATGCAAACAATATGCTTATTTGGACCTCTTTGGGAAAGTTAATCTGTATTATGATACAGCAAGCCTTGTGAACAATGATCTAACAAAAGATTCCAAGGTCGTAGATTTGTTTCTTCATTTGTAAAAAGAGGACAGTAATAGCATCTACATCACAGATTTCTTTTGAGGAGTAAATAATTTATGTGAAGACCTGGAAATATCACCTTCACATAACAAACTTACACATCAAAAATTTAAATAAATTCATTGCGTAAAAGATTCTTCGAAAGTAAACAAATACACACAGAGTAAGATCAATCTGTGATGATGTCGACACAGTAGGAGGATTTCCCAACAACGAGGAGAGAACAGCATCCATCATCTGAATAACCTTTCCTTGGAGAGCGAGAAGCGTGGCTGGTTCCTAAACTTTCTGTGAAGGAATTACAACTTCATCCTTTTGCATAAAGGGAAAAAACCCTACGTTTTTGCATCTAACCCATCTCCTCTGTGGTCTGATAAAAGTCTTTTTTGTAGGGGGGGTGAAAAAAAGAGTCGTCATCTCCTGTAATATATCTTCCTGCACTTGGGGTAGAGTCCTTTTGTCCAGTGCATGTTCAGTTATCGTGGCCTCTTTTCTTCTTCTCTTGAATTTTCAAAGATTCCTCCTGACATTAGGTTTTATAGTTTTCACTGGAATGGTGGAGAGTTTACGGAATAGCATGGCTCCAGATGGCCCAAGGAACTGTGGCATCATGGCTCCAGAAGTAGTGAGCCTGATAGTCATGAAGGAAGACTGTAGATTCAAATCCTGATACTACCACTAACCAACCACATGACATAGGGCAAGTTACTTTTCCTCTCTTGCCTCTGGTTCCCAATCTGAGTTAAAGATAGAGTTTTTGATGAAAGCTACATAAAATAATCCGTTGAGGAGGTCTAGTAAAACACCTGAAAGTTTCTCTAAAGCTTAACTCTATTATCACTGTCATTCAAGAAGTTACACAGTTGGCATTGAAAAGGAAGTTTTTAATTGTGGGAAATCTCTAAGCTCAAGGTTATTTGGAAAAGGCAATAAGCCATTTATGCAATAACCTACTATGAACCATTCTTTAGTAAGCTGCTGAGATTAATTACTAATATACACTGGCTGGATATCCATTTAGATGCCTTTACCATCTGTGGAAAGTGAAGAATTAGGTTAAGGGAATTTTGAGCAAGTATGTGTGAAGCAACTTCAATATATTTAGTGAGGGCATGTAGGCTGGGGTACAAGTAAGGTGCATGACTGTATGCAGTAATCCTAGTGCTGGGGTGTAGATCTTAATGCCTCTACTGAATATGTCTTCTCAGGAGAAGGAGTCAGAAGAAACTATTTAAAGACTCCTGTGATGCACAGAATAAGGTAAGTTTTCTCAGAGCTGTCTTTTCCCCCCTTTTGTGCATTGTAATATCCTGTAAAGTCAGTCCATCTTGGAGTCGACAATTTTGTTCTCCTCGCAATTCCCTGGCCATGTAGTAGATCGGCTATTTGAGGAAACACCTGTTCTCTGACTTATTCTCTTATTATTGACGCCCTTTGAAATAGTTTGTCTTACTTTCATGGTCATTGTCTCCACTATTGGCCAGATTCTCTCTTTAACATATATGATTCTGTTTATAAAAATTTTTTAGAAGATTTATTTATTTTAGAGAGAGAAGGAAAGAGAGAGAGAGAGAGAGAGTGGGGGAAAGGGGTAGGTAGAGGGAGAGAATCTTCATGTAGACTCCTTACTGAGCATGGAGCCCAACGCAGGGCTCTATCTCATGACACTTAGATCACGACCTGAGCTGAAACCAAGAGTCAGACGCTCAACTGACTGAGCCACCCAGGCACCCCTGTTTACACAATCTTACAGCAAATCATTTCCCCAAGTGTTATCTAAAATTACATAAATTTCTCTTCAGTTTACTATTTGCAATTGAATTCTATTATAACCAAAACATCAAGTAATAAAACTTTTCTGACAATCTAATATGTGTGCTTCAGATTTCTGTTACCTATTTGTTTCTCAGTTTAAATTTTTCTTCTATTAGTTACTCTCTACACAACAAAATTTTTTTTTCTGAATAATTAATGTCTGGCTTTTTGACAGTAATTGGAAAGACTAAAGAAGTCTTTGCCTTGTCTCATCTACCACTCCAGCAAGTGATGCAACAGTGCTGCCCTACGCAGTGTTCGGGTCCCTTCTTTGTCCTTCACCATTGTCCACTAAAGCCAATATAAAGCCACATTTATTGCTGTGAATGTCAGGGGAGGGAAGGAGCTTTGCAACTTCCTACATTAAGTATTCAACTTGTTCAGACTTTGGTAGAGTAACGATATTTTGAACGATGATTAGAAAGATAGTAAGTTGGACTGTGAAAGAGAAAGAAACTGACCTACTTGATTGTTTTGGGGTTTTCAGCAGGCTCTGGAATTACCGGTGGAACTGCAGCTTTCCTTTTGCTTTTTCTTTGTAAGCACCCAAACCACTCTCAATTTCCAAAGTACTCACCAGAAGACCCTCCTCTCTCTTCCTATTGTTTTCCTCTCAGTTTCTCTCTGTCTCACCCATGGTTATATATTTTTTGCCACATACATGTGTAGGTGGTCACAGTGACTTGATTAGTGTAGAGAATGTTAATGAGTATATGACATCATCTTGAAAGTAATGCCAGTATGTTTTGTTAATTTCTTTTATTGCATTTAGTTGCTTATTGTCAAGACATGACACTGTGTGCTTTGAAAGTATTATTTATTAAAGCGTTCATTCAAAAGAATTTACCGAGTACCCACTATGGGAAATACTATACTAGACTCCCATATAAAAATGAGACTGATAGTTCTTATCAAAACAGCCCGGGATATTGGGAAAGAGTTCCAAGACTAAGTGTTTCATAGTCTAATACAGCAAGTGACAATCTGGAATAGCCTCCTGCTGCGTCTTACTCTGAGCCCAGCAAGTCAAAAATGTGATTTTTCATAGAAGTTCAGTACAATGAAGGGCATGTTTTATGAGATTAATTATAATAGAAATTTGACTTACACTGTGGTCGATTTGAGGAGAGATTGGTTTTGAGTATCTTTATTGGCTGCTGAAATGCAGTGAATCATTGACATTCTGTCTCTTTCTAGGCAGCCAACAACTACAGAAATCCCGACTCTACCAATCAGTCATCGGATGGTGCAAGAGAGGATATTTATGTCAACTACCCAGCCTTCTCTCAGAGGCCAAAGACCAGAATCTAAGCATTTTCCTTGAGCTGAGCAGATTTATGATGACTATTTTATATTATTTTTTTCCCACTACTTGGTGCCTACCCTGGATACTAGATGGTTACATTTATTTAATTTGATAGGAAAAATACCTTATAACCTGAAGAACATTCTTAACAGAAATGTTTCAGAAACCCTGATTCTCATTAGTATATACGTAAAGGGAAACTCGCTGAGTCACATAATGGAACAATCCAGGGGGATCCAGCTTCAGACAAGAGTTATTTCTGAAGGTTTAAATGTCACATATTGGATTAAGTATGGGCATAAACCTGTTTCTGGGTCTCCTTTCGTGGTGTTGGATCCACTGTATTGGTGTTAGCCTAACTCTTATTCACGTGTTTCCTTGTGTTTCCAGCACCTCTTGGCGATTCTCAATCCTTGTTTCTGCCTGGTAGAGAGTTTACTTCTCTGATAAAGTAAATGGATTCGGTTATTTGACCATCATTGAACAGGCATCATGACTGGAAAGGATGAAATGGCTTAAGTCAATTAAGGGTTCACCTCTAGAACAAGGACTGAGGCCAAAGCACATTACCAGGGAATTCAGAGTATTATTAGAGGAGGGAGATGGGGAGATGTTGGCTGGTGACCAACAAATGTGGACTGCAAGCCATTCCCAAACATCTCCTGTTGACCAACTGAGAAGAGAACATGTGGACGGATCTGGGTTAGTGCTCTCTCCCCCCACTTTAAAATCTGCTCTATCAGCATAGTCCAGAAGAGTAGTTGGCAGCAGAAATAAATGAATGGTCAAGAGGAAGACAAATAGAACACGGAAATCTCTTCCTTTTCTATTATCAAATGAAGGAATCCCTGATTCTGCCTGGAATTCTTTCCAATCTCTCTGGCTTAGCTTTATGAGCAAGTGTAGTACATGGTCCAATAATAACTTCATGTTTTTGATATTGAATTTTTCTACTTTTGAGAACTATTTTTAAATATGTGAAGTCTCTCAGAAGAGTCAGGCATCTAGGCATTATCAGTTGTTTTTCTTTTTTAATAATTATGGGAAATCTGAATATAAGAAAAAGAATGTTAGTTGCAAGTGTGGTTTGGGTTGTGGTAGAAACATGATGGGGAAGAACCTTGGAGGCCTATAGGGAAGGAGGAACAGGGAACAAAGAATAGGAAGATACAGAGAGAACCTTGTCTTCCTTTACAGTTTGGCCAAAGACAACCGTAGTGATGTCAATACACAGTAGTTAGTGGCTGTCCTGCCATTGTCCACATTCTAGATGGGGTCACACAATGAAAAGTAGTTCTGAAGCTAAATAAGGATCATGATCACCTTGAAATCACAGTGGTCATTACCAAAGAGAGTGATCATTCATGTCTCAAATATTTATTACTCATCTCTAAAACATTCACCACAAAAATTGCATGTAAGTATCAAAGTTGTAGGTTTTTATAATTTTAAGTGAACCAAAACCAAATTCTCATGGTATCTAGGCAGATTTGATGCTGCAATTTACAGTCTTAAGTGAGTCAATGGATATTTTATGATGATAGCTTTAACTACTGTGTGCACCCAATAGAGCAATGATTCTGTGAATCCCAGAAATTGTGGGTGCCCCTGCCGGCTTCAAAAGAGAAAAAGCAAAAATGTCCACTCTCATGAGGTATTTCCAAATTCTCAGTGACTAATATGGGTGAGGAGGAAAGCATTTCTACCAATGCAATATGGGGAAATGAAAATCCCACTTGAACAGAGAAGATGATGGGGTGTGGGGGGATGCCGGGTACAAAGTACAACCAGATGCCACTGTCCTGGAAGTTTCCCTCATGGAAGATTCTACAGCAGAGCCTGCAGACCGTTTAAAACCGGTCTCTTTTCCCATGCATGTTTTGCTTTTTCTTTAATCTGTCACTCAGAATATTTATGAGAACTATATCCTCTGTCCGTCTTCTTCGTGTATTCCTCCTCTGCAGAGCTCAGGATTTTTCAGGCATTTAGTACTCTTCTTAGTCCTGCTGGAATTTCTCTGCACCCCCCACCGACCCCACCGCTGGTCCTATTACACTCTCAGCTGTTCATGCTGATGAAATTCTACTCACTAAGGTTCTTTCCCTGGACATCTTTACTTACTAATGAAGTACTTTCATTATTGTCTGTTTAACATTATTCCTAATTAGCTAGAGTTTTATAACTCTCATATATATATACACCTACTATAGAAATAATACATGGTATGTATAGTATATTGCGTGTGTATATGTGTTACACACACACACACTTATGTGTGTGTGTGTGTATTTTCCCTTAATCTCTTGTACCTACTATTCTGGTGATTCCTAAGGAAACTGATTAAAACTGTTCCACAGAATAAAAGGTCAGAATTGAATTAAATTATGTTTTAAATCTTTTTTGAAAGGTGCTACTTAGGGAGCAAGATGCTTCCTTGCATTCTTTTTTACATATATAATTTATGATGATATATAATATATTACATAAAAATCTATGTTTCCTTTGAATGCCATAAATGTACATTTGAATATTTACATGAAAGTAACCGATTAAAGGGAATTGCTGTGTGATGACAAGTTAGGTAAGTTTGTTAAATGTCATTACAGAGTATGCAGTTTTGTTGGGGAAAGAACACATGCCATTAACCTACGATGACTAGGTATTGATTCTATTATCATCAGAGAGACCTTGAGACATTATTTAAAGGCCTTTATGCACACTGAGAAAATAGAATTGAAATTTCATTAGCTTGTAATTATGCTTATGGATGTGAGGCAGCAGATGAAGCTATATTCTTTAGTTAGTAAATATTACATTTGTAGGATTTTTAAGGAAGTCAATTTATTACTAAAATATTATACGTATACATTTAAAATACATTGGCTATCAATTTACAAGTCAAAGGAAGATAAAAAATAATTTTAGTAGGTTTACTTTCATTGTAAATATTCAAGTTATGTTGATTTATATAGAACTATCTTAAGTCACATCTGCAGCTGTGTTACAGTAATTCACCAAACCGGTAGAGTCCACATTGTAATTAGAAATTGCTGTAATCAAAGTGCTTCTCCTTGATTTATAATAATGTGCTATATTCTGTACTGCTTGTATGAGATTTCAGTAAGACTGGAGGTGTTGCAGAACTCAATGTTTATAAAGTTCAGATGGAGGCACTTAATTGTGAGTACAATCTTTAGCTTCTTTCCACAATAGTGAAAAAACATCTTTGGGAAATATAAAGTGATGCAAACTTATAACACAGGTATCACCATTAGTTTGGCCACTATTAGAATGTAGTGCCTAGAAAGTGTTGATCTTCACATTCAGGCTTTTGCATAAATTAATATATGTTTCCACTGGTCATTTCACTGGAATTATTTTAAGTCAAGTCTCTGGGCTCTTATACATTTATCTGAAACATAAAATCAAGTATTTTAAAAAACTTTTCTATTGCTCATGACTCATATGTAGAGCTGTGGCTTCTAGAATTTGCTGCAATACTTTCTAAGGGAATTTTACAAATCTTTAAGGTTGGTTTACATAGTATTTCAGATTCAAAGCACTAACTGTGTTGGAAGGGGTGGTCATAAAAGACCTAATCTGGGGATCTGTGAGATGAATGTCTGCAGTAATTCCCATGTCTTGCCTATTGTCCCTGTTTGAATGATGAGTAATATAATCATCCTGTGTAGAACATTTTTTTCGAGTTTTATGTGTGATTTCAGATTCTCTGGTTTTGTAAGGCATTCAATGTCCTTGACATACTGAATTCTGTTGTTTGAATGAATAAAGTGCAGTGTTTCACCATCATTAGTTTTATTTGCCATCAAAGAATATTAGGAAAAAAGTCCTCTAAGAGGAATAATATTAACATAAAGAGTTAAATGTAGAAAAAATTCAAACCACTGAGGCTTTATAACTTCAATATCAATTCAACGTTCAGTGCATTTTCAAAGTGCATGTAGTTCAAAATCAAAGTGCTGTATGAGGGGTTTTTGGAAAAAAAAATGTTGTTTCTCGCCCTTCACATTTTCCCTCCATTGAGACAACAGATTTCACTTCCTCCAATTACTTTATTTTTTGCTACTTTTCTGAAGAGCAGGTTATATCACTAGATTTTTTTTTCAATTTTAGACATTATTTACTGATGTGGATGCGTTCTTCTCCATGAACTCACCACAACTTTCTCATGTGCCCACCCTTCCAAAAGATTTGTATTAAAATTGAGTTATTTCAGTATTTGGTGTTTATGTTTTTATGACTTTGCCAATACTCTTCTCAGCTGGAACAAATGGTAAATATTGTGCTTCTCTCCTACAGAACTTTGGTTTTCACCTAGAGCTAATAATTGTCTCTCTTTAGCTCACAATAGTTCTGTATTTACTGTAAGTTTATCTCAAACTCTTCACCAGTGACCTAGATAATCTCCCCAGATTCTCTGTGATGCAGCAGATGTTTCCAACAATTTTAACTTCCTGAAAAAGTTACCCTAGACTTGGGTCATTAAGCAGTGGTGCTTAATAGCTTCTTGCAGAACTGTCATCCTCTGTCTCCCGTCAGAAAAAATGAAGACAAAGGAACATAAAACCTGGGATCAATTCTCAAAAATGCCCCAGTACAAAAGGCTATGAGGTTCCAGATTGCAAATGTTACTCAGTGCCTTGAACAAAGAACAGTGAGAAGCCTATAATATTTGGGTTTCTGTTTGGAAGAGTCGGGGGTATTTCTTGTAATCTTTGGAAGCTCATGTTGACTGTTCTAGAAAAACTGTTAATTGATTTGAATGAGATGATAGGGGTGAATTATAACAGCATTTGGACACCAATGTTTGGGAAATGGGGAGGAAATGTGGCAACTCCAGCAGTCCATAAGCAGGATGGCACATTTTAGATAGACTAATATAAATTCAGGACCTTATGTAATACCTGAATCTATTACCAGTGTATCCAGATATATCCAAGGTTGCTTCTGAGTAAGTTAGTGAATAGACAAATACAAGTTATAATCCATATCAGTACTCTCAGGAGTACTGGAATAGTAGCCAACAGTTCATTTTTAATAGTGTTATTGAGATTGGATTTGGATATGAAGATTCACCTGCCTCCCAAAGAACACATCCGTTGCATATTATTCTTGGACTTAACTTCAGTCCAGTTTACTGATTTTTAAAACTGTAACTTATGTCTAGACAGGCGTGTCTTTACACAAAATATCAATTTCTTTGTAACATATAACCTCCAACATTCCAAGTAAGTTGAGTTGAACTTTGTCCATGTTTAGTGGAAAACTGCTAATTAAAATAATATAAATGTCATAAAATTATACTGAGTACCACTTGATGTGTAGAAACAAAAGTAAAGGAAGAAAGCAATGAGAAGGCAGTGCCAATCTTGCACATGTGGCCAAAGAAGGAAAGGTCCTTTCTGGATTGTGAGTTAAAATATCCCCTGAATTTAAAATGTCAAGCAAAATTCTCCAAATCTTGGAAGACCGTATTTGTAAGACAAAAATTTGAGAAGATCTGATAACTTTCTTCACTCTTCAAAATTTAAAAGAATCTCAACTTATTTTTAATTTTTCTGGAAATTCACTCTTAAGATGATCTCCTTAGTCAGTCACTTGTTCATTACAACCTTTATCCTACGTATTCAAGAGCACCTCTAGTGAATAAAACTATGTTTCTTTAATCAGATGATTGGGTACGGTTTTGAACTCTATAATTTTCTCTTGATGTTACTAAAATTTCTTATTACAGATTTTGATGTGTCTTTGGTCTGTGACATTCACAAAGATTTCTCCAATAGAATTGCTTTCCCGTTCTGCTCCCTACTCCTATCCCTGGTTGTCAAGCTTTCAATCCATTTCCATGAAGGCCTGGGCCCTGTTGATTATGTTATTATTATTATTTTTTAATTCCTTAGTGAGACAGGAAGACCACAGGAGCCCAGACTAAGTTTGAGAGCTGGGCTCTGGCGAAGTCCTTTCCTCTGGAGGGTAAGCGTGTCTTTGTTACTGAGAAGGTTCTTGGCTTATTTCACAGTGGTGACCTTGCCCCTTTCCTGCCAGAGACATGAAGGGAGCTTTCTCGGGTCCTCATGATGAGAATCTGTTGAGTTTCCTGGAAGAAAAGCCCATGAAAGTGTGGGGTCCTTCCCAGGCTATGGTCCCTATGAGTTTCTCACAATCCTATTACCCACAATTATATGCCAGCAGTTTACCTTGCTTACCTTTTAAGTGTTTCTCATAGTTTGCGGCTTAGGAGCTTCAGCCCTGGGGAAGGAGGTACTGGTTGTTGTAGTTGTACAGATGCATCTGTCTCTGCAGATTTGGGGGTTTGCCTTCAAACCTCAGTTCTCTGAGAAGTCGCTGATTTTTAATCTGTTTAGCTTTCTCTTGTTGAAATCAAGGCAGTGACATCTTCCAAGCTCTTTTGTGTTAGCATTAAACCTGCAAGTCCTTCCTCGGGCACTTTTTTTTACCTTTTAAGATTTATTTATTTGACAGAGGGAGAGAGAGAGAGACAGCGAGCGTGAGAGAGCAAGTGCACAACAGGGGGAGGAGGACAGGTAGAAGAATGCTCCCTGTTGAGCAGGGAGCCTGATGTGGGGCTGGATCCCATGACCACGGGATCATGACCTGAGCAGAAGTCAGATGCTTAACCGAGTGAGCCACCCAGGTGCCCCTCCCCGTGTGTGTTGTTTTTTTTTTAATTGTACTTATTTATTTGACAGACAGAGATAACAAGTAATCAGAGAGGCAGGCAGAGAGAAGGGGGCAGGGGAATCAGGCTCCCTGCTAAGCAGAGAGCCCGATGCAGGGCTTGATCCCAGTACCCTGGGATCGTGACCTGAGCTGAAGGCAGAGGCTTAACACACTGAGTCATCCAGGCGCCCCTCTGTGTGGTTTTAATATGTTTTCTGGTGCCTTGTTTTCTGACCTGTGTCTTTGTCCTGACGTTAGGAAGCTTCACTAGGCTGGTCTGACATTGGACTTGGATCCATGTTGCACGTTGGCCCATTTTCATAAACCACAGATCCACCTGACCAAGTATCTGTGGCATGTGAAAACTTGGCACAAATGTAGAATGTAATCTGGAAATTAGTAGGAGATTATGCTCAGTTTCCTTGACTCTGTCCAGATCAACATCCACCCTCATAAAATTTTTGGTCCAAAGAGAAGCAAAAGGTAGTGAAGAGAAATTCCATCTCAAACTACAAGAAGACACTGATGGGTTAAGTCTACTCCATCAGCAAAAATTAAATCAGAGGAACTGTCAGCAACACCCTCCACCACAGAATATGGTCTGAAGCGCCTGGCTGAACGAGCTCTTTTGGGATTCTGCTAGAATGGATTGAAATGCAAGGCATAAGGAAGCGTTTCCCTGGTCACGTGTATTCAATATTCATTTATTTTAAGGATTAGTCACATAAAAGGTAAATGAAAATTAGCAAACTCTATAGATAAGAGAAACTAAGGAAGGCATTAACAGTAGGATCAAGAAATACTTATGCATATATATGTTTTATGTGCTATGTTTTATGTATGTAATTAATTAGTTACTGTTTGGCTTCTATAGAAGAAAACACATGATAAAAAGAAAGATAAACGAAAACAGGCAACTTGAGAAGGAAGGTCCACACATCCCGTGGGACTGTTAGACAATGGTGGTTGGTGGAGGGCTCTCATGAATGTAAGTCAATTTACCATGAGAGACAGACCCAAGGCAGAGCTGCCCTATCATTTTTTCACTACCTATGGCCTTGAATTAAAATACTGCAAAACTTTTCAAAAAGATCATTCAAAAATTGCTTCTCAAACTCAGCCCTCTTTCTCTTCACATGTTAATGGGAGTAGCGTTGAAATTTTCTATTGAGGTAGACTAATATCAAGCAAATGACCCCAAACCCATTACCATCTCCTTCAAATTAGGGAAATGCATTAGTAATAACCACTCATTATCATTGTATGAATCATATTTTATATAAGCTTTAGGGAGAACACAGTATCTAGAAAGGAACCAAAAAGGACAAATGTGATCTCTTTTCTTGAGTCATCAGCAATGACCTGAACTATCTGAGAGATCATAATGCTCCAAATCCCATTCATAAATTCAACTTAAATGCACAGTTAAATATAACATGCAAATGTTATTGTTTAAAGTGTCAAGCACCATAATATAGCATTTCTGGGGATATAATGCCTCTTGGATCTCTGTACAATTTACATTGCCGTGGAAGAACTAGGAAGGAGAAATGCCACGTGAAGGATGGAATTATATTTTTATTAACTATGTTGATTTTACCTGAGATACCAAATAGCACACGTCTCAGTCTAGGTTGTGCACAGTATTACAAGTAGCAGTGGACATTCTTTCTTACCAAATACCTAGACGTCCCATTTATAAATTATAAATTTATAGCACTTTATTTCAGTTAAGTTTCCCTGTCAAAACTCTCAATGCTTCATGCCATCTCAGTGGTTCTAATGTTATTCCCCCTCAGTACTGAGAAAGAGGATCAGACGTGGAGGCGAAGGAGGTAGGAGAGCTAAGTAGAATATCTACAAAATACATCTGTAACATTCTTTCTTTAGATTCTATTGCTGAGAGTGAGGGTTACTTCTGGTTAGTGGCTTTAGTATTTATTGTTTTGGACATCAAACTCTGTCTCTATATTTAGCTCCCTGAAATATAATTACTAAAAAAACCCATAAACTTCAAAAACAGCAGGCTAACTAAAATAATTTTTTAAATAATTTAAATCCCGGAAGAAGAAAGGGTTTACTAAGTCAAGGGATATCGGCTGAATATCACAGACAGATCGTACCTGCTTCATGACTTGAAATGCATACTTCTTCCCTAAATGGCAAGCTCCTTAGAGGACAGCTCAACTCCTGCTCATTTTGAATGCCTAGCTCTTAGAAGATTCAGAGGATGGTTTTAAAATTAAATTTTGAAATAGCATTTTCTTTTTTGGCTACCTTATATCCAAAGTTTGCAAATATTTGGAAGATTATAAGGTACATAGAACGGAGCTCTATAATTCACACATGCAGAGAAAGTGGGTGACTGCATATTTGTCTTCTCAAGTTTGTGTCAAAAAAGGAGTTGGGAATTTTAGAGAATGTGGTTTAAAACATTTATGCAATTCAAATAACGGGAGATAATTTTGGAGCTATGTTTGACAACCCTGTCTAATAATTTCCTAGGATTAAAAAAAGGCAGAAAAGGCAAAAAAAAAAAAAAGGGAGAACTCTAGAGATAGCTTGGAGAAAGGGATTTAGGAAGCTGGGGAGGCTAGTCTCTCTCGCCTTCCCTGACCCCTTATTTCTAGCTATCTCATGTCTTCTGCGCAAAGCCAAGTACCCATTTGCTGCCAGAGCTCCTGCCTGACACTGATGTGTATCAAAAAGTGGGCAAGAACCAAGAGCGAGGAAATGTCGCATGCCCTTGACTCGTGTTTTGTAAGCAGCAAGCCCTCAGTAAGTCGTTAGTGGTTGACTGGCCTTGGAGATCCTATAAAGCAGCAGCCTGAAACCCCTAGATATTAGGATATTTCATATTTTCATGAATGCTTAGATATCCTATCTAGGTCTTGTTCAAATATTTATTTTTCTAATTCACCATATGGATATCAAAATTAGGTAAATTTGCCTAATATTTTTCTTGACAAATTTAGAAATAAGGATAGCAGTTTTGCCACTGGGGAGATTTTTTGGTTTTGTTTCTCTTCATTATATTACAACAATAGCAGAGCCATGGCTCCTGGGCCGTGCCCTGTGGCAGGCACTTATTAAATATCTTCTTTGATGTTGGCTCCAAACTTATACAAACTTTTGTACTTTTCATAGTCCTCATGACTTTAAGAGGAAGAAGAAAAAGAGGAAGAAGTTCACATCACCAGCTTGTTATGAAAGTGGCACCAAAAATTCATATCCAGGAGAAGGAGGGTTTCATTCCACATTGACAAGGAGGGCCCCCCTCACTGCCCTTTGTGTTCCAAACTTCTCCCAGCTGATAGGTCTGAAAGCTCTCATACAGTTGTCATTGCCTTCTTCAAATGCATGACTTTGGCCAGACCTCCCACAGCTGGACATTCTAGCCGCATGTCTGCTCCGTCCAGGTGAACTCACCCATTCTGATGCCTCTGATCATTGAAGACAGATGGAAGCTTTGGATTCTCTTTAAAGACATGACCCTCCAAAAGGAAAAACACTCCTCACAAATTAATCTAGTGAACTTACAACAAATTCCCAGTTAATATCTAAAGATTAAGTTTGAGAAACAGATGCAAATCGTCTAAATCCAGGTGACAAGAGGTTCAATACAATGGGGTGAAAATCAGAAAGTCGTCAAGATCTGGTGTGGTCATGACTGCACACATTTCACCTTTGGGGTGAAGTCTTTGTCTGCCAAATGTTCATTTTCAGTAATTTTCTTTGGCTGTTAAAGGGTAAGCACAGAGCTGGAGGGAAAGTTGTTTTCCAGTTTGTGACACTGAAAGCCACTTAAAAACTCTGGATGTCACTTCACTGAAAATAAAAGTATTGATCACCGGTGCCAGTGACAACGCTAATATTCTATGATTCCACCGAGCCCAGTCACTCTAATAAAAATTATTTAACATAGGATTAGGAAAACACTGGGAGTGCATAATAAGTTCTCAGTAATCTTACATTTAATAAAGGGCCTTCTTTTACTTTATTTTGAAAATATCAAGCCAAGGAATGAAGGAATAAGTAACATTTTAAAGGTTAGCAGACTATGACTGTCAGAATCCTGTTTAATTACATAGTTACAGTTCATCACATAATAATAAAAATATAAGGAAATCATATAATATAGTGAACAATATTAAATAACTCATGGGTAAAAACCATCAATATAGATATTCAAAAATCTCAATCATGCAAAGTTGTGGTGTAAAGCGGTATTTCTGGACTGCTTTTTTTCAGTAGTGGAGCATTACTTAAATTACTATAAATCACCCTCCTTGTAACCGTATCAATTGTAAATTTCTTAGAATTATGTGGAAGACATTAACAACAATTCATTAGGTGTATCTACCAAGGATTGAGATACAGAAACTATGAATTCAGAAGAACATAATTCTTATATTATGTATTTCATGTGTTTTTACCAAGGGGGAAAAATCACACAGACAGATTTAAAAATAATTTAATTTCCTAATTTTATTATTGCCTCATTTTTATAATAGTTTATGTTCTGCCAGAAATTCACATTTAGGTTCTAGGGACAGCTGTTCCTTTGCATCCCATTCCAAAAGGTTGCTCAACTGGTATTTAAGTACAGACGTCCCCAAACTGTTATTTATCCGGAGTAGACTGTGATGAAAAATAAAGTCAAATCATATGATTTCCAGTAGAAGCAAACTGGGTAATGGATATTTTATTTCTTAACAAGGGCCTAGCATCCAAAGTTATTTTTATCAAAATAATCATAAACATTATATTTAATCAATGACAAATGACATCCCTTTACAGTAGAAGACTTCACAAAGTATATATAAATTAATTTAAAAGAATTTACAGGAAGCAAACATATAGCACATAATATATTTTGAAGATACATAAGGATAAGGATTTTGAAAGGTGGGATAATTCTGGGTGGACCTAGGAAAAAGGTAACAAATCTAACACATACAGAGTAGGTCAAAAGTAAAAAAAAAGTGTATGTGTGTGTGCGTGTGTGTGTGTGGTGTTAGGGTTCAGTGCAGAGAAGGTACAAGGGGGCTTCTGCAGGTCCTGGTTCTCTCATCTGCCGGCTTTTATGCTCATTTATTGTCAGGGAGTAGACGGATTCATTGTTGTGATTTATATTCTGCCTGTTATTACCAAAGTAATATAGAGTGCCTCATAACTGGAAGGAATCTCTATTCTCTATTTTAGGTCTTCACGAAAATTGAGAGCTTCCTTTCCCCTGTTGAACCCACTGATAGACATACACAAACATATATATTTAAGAATAAGCATTGGTCTTTGAATTATGCAGTAGATACGTAAGTCTGAATTTGATTAGTCACATGATTTCATATTGACCTATACCATGCTAATTGTTTATTTATATAGAACATCAAGATGCTATTGCCATTCTAGTCTTCATTTTCCCTGCCTTTCAGCCCATTTGTCAAATAGCTAACAATATTGGAACACCATAGAAACCCTCGTACATTAATCTGTCGTTACTTTTGAAAAAAAACAAACAAACAAACAAAACTAAGTCATGATTTCAATCTTCTTTTCCTGAACTTAGGCTTTTAAATTTCAGATTTCCAAAAAATAAGCAAGTCTTATGAAGCTATAGATCTCTTGAGTGAATGAAGGTGGCAGTCAGATCCTAATGTGAACAGCATGACCTGGTCATGGTAGACCCCTGTTCCGCTCAGTGCAGTATTCTCTGTCTACAAAAAGGGCTGATTTTATGCTCTCTTTCAGTCTAAAATCGTCCCAAGAGTAGAGAACAGACAGAGAAAGTGAATTGTATCACCAATTAAAACTAGGCCCAAATAATTATTAAAAAATTTAAAATTATTCATTCTTCTTAAAATTGGAATACGGAATATAGGCTAGTAGGCATAGAAAAGGAGACAAAATAAAAACGTTTTAAACAGAATTATTAGAAGGAAATTACAGTATTTCTTTGACAAATGTACTTTTCCTCTCCTTTAAATGTTTACATGATATTAAAATCGTAAACTAGGGAAAAGTGTCTGAAAATCATGAGTAAAATGTGGTTTTCATACTACTTGGTAACTTTAACTGATTTCTTATTTATCTAGGGTTCAGTTAATTTAAATAATTGTCTACTGAAGTGTATTAAAAAACTTGATATGTAAGCTATTTTATTGTTAAAAAAAGTCATTTCCCAATTCCAACTGAAAATGGAAGATTTTTGAAGTTCACAAGAAACAAAATGTGAGCCTGATGTTATTATCTAAACACATTGTGACAAATGCCATAAAGAATTAAGCCAAAATACTACAGGGAGATAAAATAAGAATAAAATCATTATCATGATTACAATAATCAGTAGGAATACAAACCATACCCACTTTTTTTTTTTTTTTTTTAGTTTGACTATCACTTTAGAATAAGTAAGTTTGAATTTCCAGTGAAGAACTGGTAACAATTGTAAGAAGAATACAATTTATGCCAATCATTCATGACCTACAGATTTAATGAGTTGTTCTCATAAAGCCTCTCTACTGACACAGTTAGTGATGAGTCCAGGAATGGTTAGAACATCGGAAAAACCTGAGGAGACACTCAAATGTTATGCAAGGGCCCATTTACCTAGAGGCCATGTGGCATTTCTCAACCCCTATTGCATCTAAATGGGACACAAGATGGAGCCAAGGAAATTAGCTCTGGCCCAGGAGCCTAGAACTGGGCACAACTGTTCCTGACTGTTTCTTTGCCTTGAATAAATGACAACATTCATGGGCTTGGGTGTCCTCCTGAGTAGAATGTGAAGTGGGACCTTTATTCCACACAATTGCTTCCAGAGCTAGCTGGCATCCTGCCCGTCTAGAAAATGTGCCCAACATCTCAGGATACTTTCATGAGAGTCTGTAAACTAGCTACTGCCTCAACAAGTTGTAGTAATTGGAGAAGTGATCCAACAAAGATTCACATTCTTGAGTAAGAAAGTAAAGACTTGTGATAGTTTCAGGGAGAAAAAGGCAGGCTAGTTTTGCAAATACATTCACAGAGAATGCACACATGGGGCTGTGGCTCTCTAATGACATACTTAGCCCTCAGCCCAGGGTCACAGATAACATGCCTTCATTTTGAAACTCAAATGAAGTTGACCATACAAAAGTAATCCTTGGGTTACCCAAGAGACACTTTACCATGGGGATCTTGTTACACACTCCTTCATGTTCAATAATTTTCACTAAACCCGAGGAAGCATACTTATTGGTTATGTGTTGTCTTTCTGTGGTCACTTAAAAACATGGCGCAACTGTTGTCTTCTTTCAATTGCATGCTGGGTACCAGGTGAAGCTGGTCAAGAAGACCAACTCTGTGATATGGAACTGAGGTTAGAGTGTCAAGAAAATAGGGTCTTAGTGCTACTTTGGACATTTCACTGGGGTCTTTATAATTCTATCTAAATTGTTGCCCTCCTGAGTAGGTCCCTTGCTCCTTCTCTGCCCCCTCCATGGGCTCTTGTTCTCCATACATTTCATAGGCCAGAAACTCATCTGTGTGGCACATCGCCTAGTATTATATTAATGGAAATAGAGTGACCAATTTTTATCTATTTGAAGAAGGCCAAGGTTGAGGAGTTGTAAAGTATGGTATGTGACTGATAGAGCAATTTGAAATTTCCAGATAACCAATGGACATGATATGTTCATAGAATTGGAGAAAAGTGTATCATTTTCACCTTGAGCAGTTTTTAGTACAATATTTATTATAAGACAATGTGTTAAAGGCCTAAAGCTTAGCGTCACTGAATGTATATTGCCTATTTACTGTGCTGTGGTTATAATCATCAAAACTGGACTACAAATTTTTTTATAAGAATATAATTTGCTTAGCTTGTTTTCACCATAGCATTAATGGTTGATTTCAGTAAGTGGCTCAAGTAATCTAGGAGTTAGGGTACTCATGCTTTTTTACAAAGTTTTCTCAGATATTGGCTGAAGAATGAGGGGCAGACATAAATTTTTATGATATGTTTTTAATTTCTACTCTAAAGATACCACATGCAGTAAATAAATTGGATCTGTAAAAACTATTAACAGTGTAATGTTATTTACCAGTCCACTGTTTCTATATTGGACAGAAAGGGTTAGTGGCTGACCATTATATAGGTGATAAATGATTTTCAAACATAATTGCCCAATGAAGATGGAGAAAAATTGTACAAGATACTAGGACTAGTACTCTAGTTACTACTTGGTGAAAAAAAGTGAGGTTTACTTTTAATAAATAGTTTCACTTTATTTCACATGCTCCATCAAACGGTATCTTCCCTAGTATATAAGTAAATATACATTTCTTATTTCATTAAGTTCATATTGTGGCAGTGGCCAGAACCTATTGATTCATAAATATCAATGACCTGCATAAATAAATTAGTTCTGAGTGCCTATTACTCATTCAACGAAAAAGCGAAGAATGTGTTTTCTTTTTCCCCCACCAGTATGGTAAACTACTGGGTCAAGCTTATTTTATGCTTTTAAACACTTCAAAGATAAGGTCAGGTATTGGTCATGGGTGCAACGATTAATATTTTCAGAAGAAAATTTGGGGATGTAAGAAATAACCTCTCCCCCTCCCGCCGTGTCATCTTTTCATGAAAACTGTGTACACCCTCCAGCATTTCTCTGCTCTCAGAAGAGCCTTCGTTACTTGGATCAAGGTCCCTCACCACTGCTCTCTTCCAAACCAATGTGGAAACTGTGACCATCTTCACTCACCTACCTAAATATGGTTGGAACCCCAAGTCAATCACTTTCAGAAGGAGCCGAAGGATGTCTTTGGTTCAGAGCAATCCCAATGGCAGGAAAGATATGATACAATTTCTGAGGGAGAAAAATGACTTGCAAAGTGTAGAGGTATCTTCAGTCAAAAACCTATGAGCTCGAGTGCATTGAATATGTGTCTATGTTCATTCTAATTGCTCCAATGAAATTCCAGGAGAATGGTATGGTAACTTTTCTTTCATCTTTGGTTTTTATAGAAGATTTGTTTGCTCGTCATTTTTATTACCATGCACACTGCCTCATGTCAAGTATATTAGGCCAATATCAATTCTCCTATCTGTTCGGTTAGCAATTTTATCTGAGCTACAATTATTAGTACAGATGGGGGTGTATGCTAGAATAAATCTCCAAAAATGTACCAGGAGAGACTTTATGGCATTTTCCTCATTGGGATGAGACTGGGTTAAAGACTTGGGAAGGAAATTTCTCTCACACACTTTTGTAACGACCTCATTTTCAGAATGACCTGGCCCAGGATTCGCCTGATCTTTGGTATCTCCTCATTTATGCTCACGGGTAATGATCACAAGCGAATGGTGTTCTGGAAGCAATTTCAGGCAGGCATCGTGTCTTCCGCCAGACACAAGAGCAGACTCATCTAATTAGCAGGATCCCCCCCACCCCGGACTCGCTGTCTGTGCTTCTCGCACATTCATGAAGCTGAGACATGAACCAGGACCCCTGAGGCCCTTTCCCCACAAGTCCCGTGTAGAAACTGTGGTCTCTAAGCAGAGCTCGACCGAGTGAGCCGCCGAGAGGCTTGCTCTGAGAGTGGCACCACCAGGAGCTGTGCGCGGATGGTCTCAGCGGGGGGCTGCGCTGGTGTGGTTTACAAAGGGCATTTTGGAAGCAAATACCGAGGCGCTCAGTGATTCAGAGGCGTGTGACCCTGCCAGCTGGGATCTTAGGGAAGGCTGGGTCATCATCAGGAACCCGGCGTCCGCTTTTCTGCTGTGTCAGCAAAATTCACAGCGTGAATTGAATGAGTCATTTTTTTTTTATCCCTGAAAGCTTAAGATAATTATTTTTCATAGCCACGTGAACTCTTAGGATTAGCATCTTGATGGGGTGTTCATACTTATCAGAGAGATTCAGAGAGGCTAGGTAGGTGCTCTAAGTGTAAATGCATCTAGGAGGGACCCAGAACCATTTCTACTCAGTAGTAATTCTCTGAAATGTCTGTGTAATCTGCATTCAAGCTATGGATAGAGATAAGAAAGAAAAAGTCTTATTATAGATCAGCAAGACAGGTTCCCCTTCAACAGACTAACTTCAACAGTTCAAAGAATTTTGCTATTAGGGAAAAACAAATCAGGTTTTTCTCTTCCGTGATCTGGGCTCACTGCACTTTACACTCCACTTGGGGTTTGTGGGCTCGTCGTCTTAGGCATGTGGCACCAGGTAAGTCGGGCAGAATGACTTTTATTTTTACTTGAATAAACTTCAAAATGAAGGACAAAAATATCTTTGCTGACCCTAAATAAATGATCCAAATTCTTTAGATCACGAGGAAGCCAACCACTCGCTTCCCTTTAAACTTGGAAGGTTTGTCATGAATGTCAGAGATGAAAAAAATTATACTTGATCTGTTTTCTCTTACAATCCCAGCCAACCATGTCCATTAAAAAGAAAGGAAAGCCTAGCAAATTCTGGTTACACACTAAATCACAAGTGCCCAGTGGCTTTTGATAATGGCATCTATAAAATCTTAAATAATTAACATCTACGATCCTGTGCCCATGGTTCTCCCGACGGTAAAACAGCTGAGTTCTTTCTGGGTATCATATACATACTTTCCATCTCTTTCTTAAAAAACAGTTTCCCACTTAAAATCTTTTTTTTTTTTTTTTTTTTTTTACTTGAGGGTAAATGGAGGCAGGTGGGCGATCACACCTGATCTCTCTCACGTAGCTCAGAGGGATAGCCAAGGAGACAAACATTGTCACCAAGGGGATACTAACCAGAAAGACGGCATGGCGACACGACGCGTAGGACAGCTAGAGCGGTTCTCTGGTTTTTGTTTTCAAGCATGTCCCCCCTTCTCACATATTCATTTATACTTGTCAGAGGAGCAGACTTGACTACGTAAATACTTCTGCTAATAAGAAGCCTTTTTTTTTTTTTACAGCACTATTTTAAAAATAGCTATTCAACATAACAATCTTAAAGTTAATGCACCAAATTACAGTTTTCAACAATGTAAGTGAGCATAGCCTGTCACCCTCAGCACACATCTGGTGTATACTTGTTAGACACAGATGGATACGGCGGTCTCCATATCTGTTTGTCTACAGATGCACACACATGCACGCACACACACAGCAGAGCTCCAAGGCCCCGCTCAGCAGTGCGTTCTAGATCTCAGGTTCCCTTCGTTGTCACTGGGGCTTATTTATATGGAGAGTCATGATGCCATTTGTAGACCTTGCTGGGTGTGTCTCCATCCGAACCTTCCATGCCACAGAGTTTGCGGTGGGTGACCTTATGTCTAAGGACAGACCCCGCCACGGGATGGGATGGCTGAGCCACGAGGACAGGGTCATGCCCACCCCCACAGGCACCACCCAGTGTGGGCCACTTTCCATGGTGCCCAGAACCAAAGAATTTCATTTAAATGACTGTTGCTACGATTTGGAGTCTTATTTTTGTAAAACATAGATCCCCCACCCCCCAACCCCCAAGAAATTCAATAAATAAAGACTTAGCCACAGAGTCGAGGAAGCAGAACTCCAGTCTGTACCCTTCCCCTGGGATCGGGGCTAGACCCGCCCCACTTGCGTTTCAGCCGCGACGGGTGTTCCAGGAGGCTGAGGGGCAGTGGCCCCCGCGGCAGGTGTGGACAGACTGTCTCGGGGCGGCAGCAGCTCTCCGACTGTCACTGAATGAGGCTAGAGCTGGAGCTGAACCCGTAGCTGCCCGCCCGGGACAGAGCCTGCGTCTCTTCGCTCTGCTCTGAGGCGTAGCTGGGAAACGTCTGTGCGCGCGACATCTTCGAGGAGCCGAACCCGTGGCCTGCGAGAAGGGAAGGAAGGAGAGGTGCGCTGAGAGAGAGATCCAGGGAAGCAAAGGGATAGATTGAAAAAACACCAAAAACAACAACAAGCAAACAAGGCCGAGGCCCACACATCCTCCCAAGAGAGCTCCAGGTAAGGACACAGGTGTGGGACACGGACAACTCTAGGGCTTTATTCCTCTTGGAGTTAAAAATGTATTCAGGGCTCAAGAGTTTCAAGTGTGTCTTGTCAAACAAGATGCCAGGGAGCTGGGTACGCTTTCTAGAGATCTCAAACTTCTAGTAGCCTCCAGCTATTGGAACAAAAGCAGAAAAGCTTTTCTGGAAAAAAAAAAAAAAAAAAAAAGCTGTTTTTGATGGAGAACCTGTGAGCTGCATTTTTTTCTTCTGTACTCACTTTCGGCACACAAAAGCAAATTACATACTTTCTTAAAACCTTTTTTGAGCAGGCAAATTACACTGTATCCCAACCAGTAACCATCAATTAGCAAGAAGAGCTTTCACAATTGGAGACATCAAGGCCCTGACTTCTCCTGTCAGGTTTGTGAGTAACTGAACCCACTTGGTGATATGATTAACTGAAACAATAAACCTTTATGGTTACTAAAATGGCCGGAAAGTTGAATCTTCTAGAAAAGAGATTTAAGGAAAATTCTATCTATGCTTCTGGGAGCTCGGAAGCATCCCTGAGACGGAACATTTGTCTAATGCAAACGGAAACAGAAGTGACCACCGAGGAGCTTGTCCGAATGCTGACAACAGAGGGAGAAAATGTCACCCTTATCCGGGGGCCTCCGCAACCTTTTCTTAACCAGGAATTGATTGTTCTTTGTGCTTGAGACTGAGCTGAGTGAGCAGAGGACACTGGATCTGGTGTGCCCTGTCCTTCCAGAGTGTCTGTTTCAGCAAAACGAAAAGATGTTTTGAGCCTGATTGGCAATGTTTCTGGTCTCTGTCAGGAGGGATGGAGGCCAGACAGTCCACTCTCATAGAGATGACCAACATCTTGTCCTTCTCCTCCATGAGGTCATGTGCCTAAAGCCAGTTTCATCACCAGGTGAGTGTGGTGACTTGGAAAACAGCCGTGCAGTGTCGGAAGCTTGGGGTCCAGGGAGAAATGCAAATGAATTGGGTAATAAAAGGCTAATTGAACTGGCAGAACCACTTAAGGTTAAAAAATTGTGAGAGTGAAATCTTGCTTTTTACATAAAAATCACTTTTGATTCGCTGTTGGCCCAATTCCCTTGTAGATTAAGTCTCCCCAGGAGCAGATTAGGGGAGGAGGCAGATGTGGGCATTTCCTCTTTGCCTTGCCCTCCGGCAGCTCCTGGGGTTTGGCCAGCCCCGCCTCCTTCTGAGCTTCTGGACCTTTCTGCTCCCTGCCCTGCCTCTCCCAGGGCGCCCTAACCACATTTCCTCTCTTTGCTCCTTGCCTCTGCAGGTAGGAATGCTGCCCGCTATTGCCCATCCTTCACAATTCCTTGTTGGTTCCGTCCCTTCCCTCCCAGGTAAATAGTCCTTTAAAGTCTTTTAACTTCCCATCCAGTTGTGTCTTCTCTATCCTGTAGGACCCTGATGCTGCAAGGAAGAACACTGGATCTGCGAAGAGTTAGAAAAGTGGTCAGCAAGGTCACCTAGATGGGACGGTCAGAGAGGCCCTCCTGAAGAAGGTGGCATTTTCACATGGTACTTATGCGACAAAGTTATGAGAGAGTAATGTGATATGAAAAAAAAATCACTAAACATTTTAATAGTTTTGCCTCTTTATCTCACCATTGACTTCCCAGACAATAATTCATGTTCTCACAAGTGGAGCTGCAGGCATTTATCAGCATAAACCAGCTGGAAATTCTAATATTAAGACAGTGCTCCTGGCCTCGGTTTTATCTTATTTAAAAAACGAATGAGAAATACCCAAAAGAGAGCAGTATCGGGGATCACCCTTAGTTCGCACTTCTTGTGGGCTAAAAGCGAAGGCTTGTAAGTTGTGGATTTGGGAAGAGTCTGGCACACTCAGCGTTTGACCCTAGAATCTTGAGTGTGAAAATTCAGTCACACAACTGCTCTTTGTCAAACATGAGCTAACACAGTTCAACACCCCACAGGGGAGACACGGGAATGGGAAGTCCAGTTCCTGCCTTCATAAGTGGTTCACAGGCTGCTTCAGGAATGGTGGCCAATCATGGAGAAACAAACAGAAACACGAAAGAAGGATGCACACAACCTGTTCTTTCCAAGATCCAGCAGGGCACCAGCGGGGCTGAGAAGAGAGCTGTGGACATCATGTCAACCACAACTGCCCTGTGCTCCCTGTGTTTTGAGGATTGGGTGAACCACCACCTGGGAAGACGCCTGGAACTTGGAGGTACCCAGCAGATGCTAGTTTTCTCCCTTCTATCTCTGCCCAGTGGGCCCAGATTCTTTTTTATGTGTTCTTGTTCAATGTCTGCACTTTCTCCCCGGGGTCAGCGGTGGCCCCTCACTGTGCCGGGCTTTGAACATTATTCGCCTTCAAGGTCAACATTGCTTTCTTCAGCTCCTCTATGAACAATTTCTAGTCTAACTGGAAATTAAATTATTATTATTATTTTTTTACTTCAACCATTTCTTTACAGACAATTCACAGATGATGCTATTTAATGCTTATCACAAAAATAGCATACCTCAATCAGAACTGTACAGATGAAAGCTTAATGAGTACTATTTGATTATGTCAACAATGAGTAAGAGAAGAGAGAGAAATAATTAAGCATTTTCTCTACATTTATTTGAATTATGCCCTTTGGCACTGTTGATGAAAACAAAACAGAAATCGACTTTGTGGCTTCAATTAAACACTTGCTAGAATAGACTGTTCACACCACTAAACAGAGACTCTATTTAAATTCTTCCTACACTTTCCCTCCATATCATCCCCTAAAGAAAAATGAGCTGAATACATACGTGGGGAATGTGGGGAATTCTGAAACCTAAAAGCAACAAATTTGCTAATGGCTACTGGTCTATCTTAAAAGTCTTTTTACATTTTTGTTTCTATTGCAGTGTATATTCATGTTTGTCTTAAAAGAAAATAATATTTTCCACCCATATTTTCAGGAAATATTGATAAGCTGGGGATAAAACCCATATTTCCCTGGCATTTGAAAGTATACTCTGAAATGACACTTCATGACAACCCTCTACCCATGCTACGTGCACAACCCCCAGATGGAAGAACACAGTTCCATTCCATAGAGAAGGAAATATATTGGATATTGAGACACTGAGAATATTTGCTTATTCTAACAAAATGATGCGAATCCTCCCAGTTCCAGAAACTTAAACACCACAGGACAAGGAAGGTGAAGTCACTCTAGCCACAAAGCGCTAACACTCAGGAGCACCCTGAAAGATTCAAACCAGTAAAGACCTGGAAGGAACACAGATGCCATGGAAAATGACCAGACAGTCACATCACACCTAGAAAAAAGCCCAGAACGACAGCACTTTATCAATACCCTCCCTCTCCGGAGAAAGGAAGAAGTGCGCTTCCCCCTTTATGATGGTGCCTGGTTTTCTGTGCTCACGGAGACATCCGTGTTCTTTACATAAGATAGAAAAGAAATGGTTTCTTTAGCAAGTCAGAAGGTTCCCAAAGCACAGCACTCCTGCTTATTAATTGGTAAGAATTTAGATACTTGATTTGAATTTGTTTTATTACTTTGTTGGGATCTGGGAGAGAGGGAAGGGGGTTGTCCATTTAAATAATAAAACAATTTTTTAAAGGGGAGAAAAGTAGCCCCCAGTAAAACAGTGGCTTCAGGAGGAACGGAGCAGGCAAGAAGAACGCATCAACAACCGTCAGGCCTGAGTAGACACGGAGCAGGAGCCATCTTCCTTCACAAGGGCTTTCTAAGGGGAGGGAGGACATGGGGGGCTCGGGTGGTGGACGCTGCAGGACAGAGTGCAGGAGTGGCTGGGGGGGGGGGCCAGAACAGGGGGCGCTAGGAGCTCTCACAGCAGGGGACCATGGGCCAGGATTTTTCGTGGGCGTCTAATACTTGAATGTTTTCCTGGCGGGCGGCATAAATGGAAGCTAGACACGACGGGGGAGTGGCCTGGAGCTGTGGCAAGTGTGGTCATGGGGACTCAGAACCTCCTAGTTATGCCTGCAGACGCCGGGGACTCACTCTCCACATCCTTCCCCGACGCTGTATTTGGCTTTTACTCAGTTCATTCTAATTTCAGTTCAAACCAGACTATGTTTTAGTTGGGTCTGTGGGCTGTCCTAGTAGGTGCTTCTGAAATTCCAGTGGAGAGTTCAGGGTCCCAGTAACTTCATGACCCCCACCCCATTTTTGAAGATTTTATTCATTTATTTGAAAGAGGGAGAAAGCATGAGTGAGGGGAAGGAGGGAGGGACAGAGGGAGAGGGAGAAGCAGACTTCCTGCTGAGCAGGGAGCCCGTGCGGAACTCGATCCCAGGACCCTGAGATCATGACCTGAGCCGAAGCTTAAGCCACTGAGCCACCCAGGTGCCCCATAGAAATATCATTTTAAAAAAAATCCTCATATCAGTGCTATGATGTGAAATTGCATATCCTTATTCTCCCGGTGGGAAAAAGCAAATTGAAGCCCACAGGTCCTTATCGACTGGCACAGTTGACAAGTGGAGGGGCAGAGAGGCAGACCGAGGTCTGGAAATTGAAGCCAAAACCTTGCTGACATTTTGCTACATTTCCTCACAGAACTCTCTCTTTCTCTCTTTTTTGGTATTTTGTTGTCTCTTAATTTTTTTTTATTTGGACACATGGATTTTTCTGCTCTTGTTATTTTTTTAACTTTTACTTTTAAAAGTTGAGGTACAATTGAGAAATGTGCTTGTATATATGGCAAGGGCACAAGGTGATGACTTGATATACACGTACACGGGGTACACTGTGGAACGGTCATCAAGATAATTAACACAATCACCTCACAGGCCTCATTCCGTGTTCGCATATGCAGTGAGAATGTTGACGATCTACTCTCAGCAGCTGTCAAGCACACACACCATTTTCCTACCTGTTGTCACCAAGCTCTACCTGGAGCCTCGAAGGCATTTCTCTCATAAGTGAAAATTCGTTTCCTTGACTGACATCTCTCCATGTCCCCTTCCCCCAGCCCCACGGCCACCACCACTCCATTCTTGGTTTCTTCACAGAACTTTTTCAAAATGTCTGTTTAGTGGAGGATACAGCAAAGCTTCAGAGCAGAAATATCAACCGTCATGACTCAATCCCTACAGATGTGAATGGAGTACCTCTGAAGTATGTCGTCAAAGAACGAAAACAACTAAAGCTGTGCCTTCGTCAACTCAGGCTGGCCTAACAAAGTACCTCAGACCGGGGGCCTGAACCAGAGAAACGATGTTTTCACAGTTCTGGAGGCCAGAAGGCCTAGATCCAGGCGTGAGCGGGGTTGGTTTCCGGGGAGGACGCTGTCCTTGGCTGCTTTCTGCTCGAGTCCTGACCTGGGTTCTTCTCTGTGATTTCCTGTGGTCTCTTTCTTCCTCTTCTTCTGAGGAACTGAATCCTGTAGGATCAGGGCCCCAAACTTATGACCTCATTGAACCTTAACTACCTCCCTAAAGGCCCTATTTCCAAATACAGTCACATTTGAGGTTAGGGCTCCAATCCATAAATTTTGGGGGGACACAGGTCAGTGCAGAGCAAACTGTAATCAGTAAAATGGATGAGGACATATTAATTTAAGATGAGGGAGGTGACGCTTTGTCCTTTGCTGGGAATTATTATATCCTTAACATTTTTTTGAGGAGGTATTTGTACATGTTAGTAAAGTTATGTAATTCAGTTTAAGATTATATAAAATGATTAAATATCACATGTCGGGCGCCTGGGTGGCTCAGTGGGTTAGGCCACTGCCTTCGGCTCAGGTCATGATCTCAGGTTCCTGGGATCGAGTCCCGCATCGGGCTCTCTGCTCAGCAGGGAGCCTGCTTCCCTCTCTCTCTCTCTGCCTGCCTCTCCGTCTACTTGTGATCTCTCTCTGTCAAATAAATAAATAAAATCTTTAAAAATAAAAAAATAAAAAAAATAAATATCACATGTCATCTCTCACCCTTCACATTGCCCCCCAAAAAATTAAAAGTTTAATGGTTGATTTATGCCATTAAGTTTCTGAAATAAACTGTCAATTTGCCTTGCACTCATTTACACACCCACATAGAGGGTAAAAAAGTATTTTCTTAATGTTAGTAAGATCTGGATATTATTAGCCTTTTACTTTTTTTCAAGTTGAAGGATGTTTCCAAGTTGAAAAACTGCATCTTGTTATTTAGCTAATTTCCTTTAGCTACATGAAGTGTTTAATTTTTTTTTTTAAAGATTTTATTTATTTGACAGACAGAGATCACAGGTAGGCAGAGAGGCAGGCAGAGAGAGAGAGAAAGCAGGCTCCCTGCTGAGCAGAGAGCCCGATGTGGGGCTCGATCCCAGGACCCTGGGATCATGACCTGAGCCGAAGGTAGAGGCTTTAACCCACTGAGCCACCCAGGCGCCCCTTAAATTTTTTTTTGAAGCTGAATCCGACTTTGTGTTTTCTGAGTTTTGTGTCTTGGTAATAAGTCTCCCCTTGTCACAGGTTATTAAAAATATTTTCTTATAAGCTGTTTTATACATATATTTTCATAATTTCTTATGCTGTCTTCGGCTCTTTGATTTATTGGGAATATCTCTTCATTCATGGCCTAGGTTAAGGAGGCCTGTATTGTGTGATGGTTTATAGTGTTAGCCTTGAAGGAATACTGCTTGGGTTTGGGTCCCAGCTTCGTCCCTTTCTAGTTGGGGGACAACTGGAGATATGTCGCTGCTCTGTCCTGTTAATTCCTCAAGTGTGTCATGACAATCATAATAGATCAGAATCATGTTTTAGATTAATTAATAGTAATAACTTCGTATAAGACTGTATGGTGTTGGTGTCAGGATACTACCCAAGAACGGGGTACTGTATTGTACCACACACACGTGCACACACATGCACACGTGTGTACATCCATGCACACGAGGTGTCGTTAGCTCATTTCGTCATCACAGCAACTTGCTGCTGAGGTAGTGAGAAAGTGTTTGCAACAGTGTCTAGTGTGGGTCCTCTGTCACCTGTTTTGTCCTCTGGAATTCTCAGGAACTTCTCTTTATTCCTAGTCTTAACAGCTTCATGATGACGAGTCTTGCTGCAAGTCTTTTTTTCAGACTTTATGAGTTTTTTCAATCAAGGATCCATGGTTTCTCATTTTCTGGGAAATATTTCTGACTTATTATAATTTTTTGTTAATTATTTCCTTTCCACCATCTTCTTCGTGTGCACGCTCTCTCCCAACACTGTGTTCCTTTCCCAAATCATCTTTATTTATATGTTCTGGAAAGATCTTGTAATTCTCCAGTGTGTTCTATTTTCACACTCTTTTTTGTTGCTTTACCTTGTGGAGTTTTGAGATTTGATTAATCTCATCTTCCAAGTTTCCTACGTAATAAAAAATTCCACTGCTCTAATTTTAATTTGCAAAAGCTTTTCTACTCCTTTTCCTTTCTCTCCCTTGTTCTCTTTTTAAAAATGTGCACTTGTGCATTTATTGTGTTTAATGATGGCACTCTCAGCCCCAAAACTATGGGTCTTTTTTGTTTACTTCATAAGTGGACATCTAAATATTTTTTACGCAAATCTTTAAAACTCAGAAATTTTTGAATGGGAAAAATGCTTATTATTTAATGTTATGTAGTACTCAGCCTACCAATGGGTTATTAACCACATTCTAATGCTGAAAAAAATCAGACATAATGTAGTTTATAATGCCTTAATTTGCCTTAAAGATAGTTTGATTTGATTCATACAGAATTACATTTATATTACCTATTTCTAGAATTAAAACAGCCTTAGATCTATTATTCTGGCTGATGTAGCATCCATTTATTCCTACTGCTTGCATTTAATTTCTCTTGTGTTCTACTTACCTATTGGAATATTAATTTTCTACAACTGTAATCCCTTGGAAAAACTTAGCTGAATTTAGAAGTAATCTGTAGCAGCCAATAAAATGGTAAATATTAACATATAATCTAAGCTGAAAGACAGTACAAAGGGTAGAAAATACTTGGAATGAAAATTCATTAGTGTTGACCAACAACATTTTATTGCTATTTTTAAAGGTTCATTTATAACATTTAAAATATAACATTAATAAAATTATATATAGCTATATCTTTGTTTTCATTTTGAACACAATATTTGTAGATAGTTTAAGCAATCAAGGAACCATTTAAGATCATGAAGTAGAGTACTCCAGTTCACGTAGAGATCTCTAGAACTATAATCTGAGGAATTTTAATAAATTTACTGAAAATCCACATTAATCTACAAATCAATGACAAGAATACACACCAGCTGACTGTCCCTCAGATAATGTCTTAGGGAGAAAATGGAACATTTTATTTGCTATAATTCTTTCCTAAAAAATTTAAAATAATGCAAAGAAACACTTTTGCATGACAATGAGACTTCCCTACACATATACTTAGAGATTTGAGTTACAACAGAAATGTTACAGAGAAATTTACTGAATATCACATAAGTTTACCTAGGAGGAGGTTTGCAACATGGTTAGACTAGATCTGGGGAATGTTAATGAAACTGTTTAAAATTTATGACCAGGTTTTCATATAATGTAGCAGTCTTATTCTGCCATAGATACAAGGTTAAACTTGCATCTGTTCTGAGGACTTCTGAAATGAGTTTGAAGATATGTGTCAAAAATTTGCTTAGTGCTTGACAAAGATTCCGATTTTTATTTATTTTTTAAATTTTTTACTTAAATTCCAGTTAGTATACGATATAATATTGGTTTCAGGTGTATATTATAGTGATTCAATACTTCCACACAACATCACAAGTGCTTCCTTAATCCCATTCCCTATTTAACCTGTGCCCCCACCCACCTCCCTTCTGGTAACTATTGGTTTGTTCTCTACACTTAAGAGTCTGTTTCTTGGTTTGCCTCTCTCTCTCTTTTAACCCTTTGCTCATTTGGTTTGTTTCTTCAATTCCACATATGAGTGAAATCTTTTGTTATTTGTCTTTTCTCTGACCTTTTTTTTTTTTTTTTGCTTAGTATCATACTCTCTAGTTCCATCCGTGTCATTGCAAATGGTGAGAGTTCATCATTTTTTATGGCTGAGTAATATTCCCTGGTGCGTGTGCATGTGTGTATGTGTGCACGTGTGTGTGTGTTTGTATACACTTCATATATATATGTATATATATACATATATATATCAATCACATCTATAATTTGGCTATTGTAGATAATGCTGTTATAAACACCAGGCTGCATGTATTCCTTTAAATTAGTATTTTTGTATTCTTCAAATAAAAACCTAGTAGTGCAATTGCTGGATTGTAGAGTAGTTCTACTTTTAACTTTTTGAGAAATATCTGTACTGTTTTCCACAGTGGCTGTACCAGTGTGCCTTCCCATCAACAGTGAAAGTGGGTTTATTTTTCTCCATAGCTTTGCCAATACCTGTTGTTTCTTGTGTTGTCGATTTTAGCCATTTTGACAGGTGTGAGGTGAGAGAACTCATTGTGATTTTGACTTGCATTTCCCTGATGATGAGTGATGTTGAGCATCCTCTCATGTGTCTTTTGGCCATCTGTATGGACAAAGATCTGATTTTTAATCTCATTCTCTGTAGCAGTTTGCCTAGAGCTCTTCCTTCTAATAACTGATTGAGTTGATTTTTCAGAGATCTGGGAAACATTCCAATAACCACAAATGGAATTTCGTCATCTTATATTTGTAAATATTTCCTTTGTGAGTCTAAGAACACAATGCCCAAATTGTCATGCCTTTCAAACTCTTTATATCTCGCCATTATGAATTACAGACCTCATGATGCTAATAGTGAATATAAAAAATCCAAATGGCACGTGGTAGGAGATGAGATTGGGAGATGGAGAGGGAACGTGCCATGGACAGTTAGATCCTACTAAGCAGATTGGATTTTTTTTTCTAAGGTGACAGGAAACTTTTGAATGATTTTAGAAGGTAAGTGACTGGATGAGATGTGTGGTTCAAAATGACATTCAATGGGACTGCGGAGTACCTGTTCTCAACCCTTTTTGCATCCTAACACATTTGATGGATAGAATGTAGCCCTGATAGAAAAAATTCTCATGGAAGTCTACTACAAACATAAAAAGATGCCTTTGGTTTTATGTACATTTCCTAGGACTTCCTTTTAATTCTTCCCCATTTTCTCCAACTAATTAGTATTCCTCTAGGTCCAATAGGAGAGTTGAAAACTGCTAATACTGATGTAGATAAGACCGAGACCAGAACAGTTAGGTGTGCTGGGGGAGTTGAGAAGTTTCAGTCTCATTGAGAAAGTTCTACCTAAGTATTTGTTAGCATAATGAAATTCAATCTTCTAAGTACTGCCTTACACAACCAATAAACTAAGTGGTAATTTCAGAGCCTAGAAATCTGCAGCCTAGACAGTTGCCTGGTTAGTGGCACTTCCTGGAGAGTAGTTGTTGCAATGTGTGTATTAGTACTGTCACTATCCAGGTAAATAGAGTACAAGAGATCTGAGGTTCATGAAGATGGAGTCAAGGAGTATAAGACAAAGGAAGAATTCTGTTGCTATCTCTTCTGTTTTATGAGAAACTGCTGCAAAAAGTCCAAATTACTTTTCTAGGGCAGATTGAGCAATCCTTATTAGGCATTGTATTATCATTGTACCCAACAGAGAGCAACGAAAACCATCATCTTCTTGTTAGTTTCCATTTTTTCAAAATGATTTTATCTATTTATTTGACACACAGAGAGACATATCACAAGTAGGCAGAGAAGCAGGCAGAGAGAGGGGGAAGCAGGCTCCCTGCTGAGCAGAGAGCCCCATGCAGGGCTTGATCCCAGGACCCTCAGGTCATTATCTGAACCCAAGTCAGAGGCTTAACCCACTGAGTCACCCAGGCACCTCATTACTTTTCATTTTGAATGAAATATTTTTATCTTATTCTCACTTTACGGGAGATGGAAATATATTTTGATCATTTGTTTTTCATATTAAGTTCTAATGTCAAAAAGCTAAAAAGTTTCTATTTAGAATACTTGGCATTTTATAGTGTCATGTTGCCTACCCTAATTTCACTAGGAACAGGCAGAACAGGGAGTGATGGGGAGTTCAGCCTCGAAAGCCGGTCCTCTCATTTACCAAATGACACACCAAATAGCAGAGTGCCAGGCTCTGGCTGATTCTGGTCATTAAAATTTATTGAGCACTAACAATGTGCCAAGAAGCATCAGACATTTCACTTATGCTGGTTTAATCCACCTGGTAGCCCTGTAGGATCAGTGCTCTTCCTTTTTTTCAGGGACACAGACACAGATGCTGGAACTCATGCTGCCTGGCTCAAAACTCTTCATTGACCCCAGAAGGTTAACTCTACTTACAGGTAGTACAATGGTCAATGCAAAAGGCATGGTTTTGCAAACAAAAGCATATCTCAGAGGCCAGGGTGCAAGCAAGTCTCATACATTTTTTCCCCCTTTATTTCCACAGTTATCTTGGTTTTCAGTGGAGCACAGGATAATCTGATTTGTATTTCATATTACTTAACTGTAAGAATTGGATACTCACTATTTTTTCCCAAGGGTCGGTATCTCTTTATCTGTTTGACTTTCGTGTCATAATTGTGAAAATCAGAAACTTTAGTTTTTCTTGTTTGGTTGTTTTTATATTTAACAATCACTTAATTGGATAGGATGCTAACTCTTAGAAAGTTATGATCAATAAACCATCTGGATTGTTCTTGGATTGCATCCACAACAATGCGTTGGCTAGTGTTACTAAATTTCCCCTATGTTCACTGCTGCCACAGAATGTAAGAATATTTTGATGCAAAGCATTTATGTTTACATAAATAATAGCATCGACTTAATGTAAATTAGTAAGTCATATAAAAATTAAATTTTTCTAAATCCTAGCTAAGTCAAAGACAGAAAAGGTTTATGTTTGTCTAAGTCTTTATGCCTCTCTGCCCACAGTCTCTGTAGTTCTATCAAATTAAAAAATAAACAAAAAAACACAAAACCCGGTACTGGGAAATTCAGCTAGTTTTCTGGAGAAACATATTACTTTATATTCTTATCTACACTATATATGAAAATAAAGCCTTGAAAAGTAAGTGAAAAAATAAGCATACAAAATAGTAGAAAGATGTAGAAAATAGTTTTCAATCGGGAGATTTTTCTAGTTGAAGTTAAAATAAAGGGTGACTTGTCATTTTTTTGACACCAAGACTAAAAGAATAAAATTCTGAATTTAACTCCTTCAAAACATGACAGTATTCAGTCCGTGTGGAGCCTCACTTTTAATGTGATTCTGTCCCCCAAAAAGGTAGTACTGGTCTCTTTTATTAGTTATCAGTTACGTTAGTTACCACATTAGCCTGGATTCATGGTGGGATCATGGCACTGGTGGTGGGTGGGCTTGAAGGGGTCAGAAACTCTTCCAGCTAACAGTTCTAACAGAAATTTTATTGTTACTTAAGACAAACCTGCTCAATGGAAGAACATTTCCTATTTGCTTTGCTTTGATTGGATACAGGTATCAGTAGTTCAAGTTGGTAGCACTGTTGTCCAAAGATGACAATTTTGATCTTCAGGCATCGATGTTTTGACTTAAAAACATCTTTTTTTTTCTTTCAGATAACTTAGTCCAAACATAAATCCAATAAATGATAATGAAAGACTCTTTTTATGGAGGAGAGTGTGACACTGGAGACAAACAGCAGGAGCCTTGTGGGAGTTGTACGGAGTCTGGAAGGAAGGAATCTGGGGCATGCTGACAGGAGAGAAAGGAGAACACTTGTGCTTCACAATGAATTCTTTCCTTTCCCTTTTCTCCTTTTTCTTTCTCTCTTTCAAAGCACTTTTCAAACAGATTGAAGAGACCAACTGCTGGCACCAAAGATGAAAAGGGTTTGTTCTGCCATTATTATGTTTTCATGTTCTCAGTACTCCTGTTTCTTTATTACATTTTCAAGTATATGTATAATTTTTTAAAATTTTTTAAAATTTAAATTCAATTTAATTAACATATAGTGTATTATCAGTTTCAGAGGTAGAATTTTGTGATTCATCAGTTGCATATAACACCCACTGCTCATTCTGTCATGTGACCTCCTTAATGCCCATCCCCCAGTTACCCCATCATCCTATCCCCCTCCCCTCCAGCAACCTGCAGCTTGTTTCCTATAGCTAAGAGTCTCTTATGGCTTGTCACCCTCTCTGTTTTCATCTTATTTTTCCTTCCCTTCCCCTATGTTCACCTGTTTTGGCTCCTAAATTTCACATGTGAGTGAAATCATATGATATTTGTCTTTCTCTGACCAACTTATTTTACTTAGCATAATGCCCTCCAGTTCTATCCACAGCGTTGCAAATGACAAGACTTCATTCTTTTTGATGGCTGAGTAATATTCCATCACATATATTTCTACCACATCTTCTTCACCCATTCATCTGTTGATGGACATCTAGGCTCTTTCTATATTTTGGCCACTGTAGACATTGCTGCTATAAACACTTGGGGTGCAGGTGCCCCTTTGAATCACTATGTTTGCATCCTTTGGATAAATACCTAGTAGTGCAGTTTCTGGGTCACATGTAGCTCTACTTTCAACTTTTTGAGGGAACTCCACACCGTCTTTCAGAGTGGCTGCATCAGTTTGCATTCCCACCAACAGTGTAAGAGGCTCCCTTGAAGTATATGTGTAATGTTTGAGACGATTATTGCTGAGTTGTAAGTCATTATGAGTAGCCCTCATGAGTGGCTGTAGAGTCGTTTGGTTTGAATGCAGGCTCGGTCACCTTCCAGCTGGGGGGCGCCTTGACAGGTTCCTTCACCACGCCCAACCAACTTCAGTTTCATCACCTCTAAGATGAGCTTGTGACACCTTACATGTAAGCATTTAATAAGAGGATGGATTTAGGGTGTCTAGCACAGGATATTACTTTTAGGAGGTAGTGGATATTAAGGCATTAGCATTACACAAATTTGCCCTATGAAGTTGGTACCAACCTTTTTATATCCTTGAATAAGGAGGGAATTAGAAAAGTGATTCTCAGAAAGAAACTGAAGCAAGAAGTTTGGATGCAGAGGAAATGTATTCCTCCCAGTCTGGAAAGAAACTCCTGGCAGGGCAGAGATGTGACACAGCATTGCTGATACCTGCCAGGCTTACAGACTTCACACGACCGAAGACTTGAGCAGACCTTTACCACAGAAAACTGAAGCACTCCCAGCAGGTTGAGGAATGAGACAGAGAGGGCCTTTTAGAAATTTGGTAGACAGATTATATGGGGAACACAAGAAAATGTTAAAGAACACAATCTGGGGCATGGGGATCTGACTTTGAGTCCTGACTCGGTAACTTAAGCCTTAGTTCCTCTTTATCTGTAAAATGAGAAATCATTCCAGTGACTACTCCAGAGTTGTGCAGATAATGTCACTGCACTGATGGATAGATGAAATCCCAATACATTGTATTAGGTTTCGATTTGTTTGCCTTTTATTTAAAATGCATCGCTGAGTACTGTTTAATTTTCTAAACAACTAAGTTCTGATAAATGTAAGAGTTTTTTTCCCCAAAAAATGGAAGTGGGGGAAGGGTTAGCTGCTTTGGGGTTCTTGGGTGGGTGAGCCCAATAGCTGGAAATCTGAGCGCTCCAACATCTCTATCACCTATAGACGGAGAGCAAGAGGCTTTTAGAATGAAGAAAACCTTTGTGACTCTCCAAATTGGCCTGTCATCCGTGACAAGAAGCAAAAACTTGTCTATTACTGAGAAGCAGTATTTCAA
Organism: Lontra canadensis; assembly: GCF_010015895.1. Taxonomy (NCBI): domain Eukaryota; kingdom Metazoa; phylum Chordata; class Mammalia; order Carnivora; family Mustelidae; genus Lontra; species Lontra canadensis. The sequence goes on from NW_022631038.1 coordinate 7,886,490, forward strand.
AACTGAACTCATCCTTCTTCCCCACCTGATTTCCCTTTCCTTCTGTACTCAGTGAATGACACCCGTCAGCCCATGTTGAAGGCCTGGGAGCCATTCTCATCTCCTTGCTTGTCCACTATCTCCCCTCCTACCATCATTCAGCACGTCTTGTTGGTTCTGCCTCCTTAAAACCTCTTAACTCTACTAATTCCTTCATGCTTCCTACCTCTATCTTGAATTTGTCACCAGGTTTATGGCTCTAGCCACCCAACTGGTCTCCCTGACAATGCCGTCATGTAATATGTCCTTTGCCAAAGTGATTATGAACATGCGGTGATCTCTCCCCTACATACATTTTTTTTAGAATAAATGCAAACTTCCTAGCATAGTACTTAAGGTTCTCAATGAGGATGACAAGGGTATGATGCTGGAGCTCTTTAACTAACTACCATGTATAAAATCCATCAGTTCCACTCCTCTCCGGTAAAAGTCTAGTGAAAACATTGTTTTTGGTGACAAACGTGGTTTTAAGACAAATCCTCCAGAACTCCCTTTTAACCAGATTGTTACCCCTAAACTCTTTCTACATATAAGTGAAATGTATTGGAACTTCCTCTAAGGACCGTTTGTGATGGGAGCTGTCCTTCCCGCTCTGGCTTCACATTTCCCTCGTCTCTCTCTCACACCCCCACTCTACCATTCTAACCAACAGCAGTTCCCAAAGAGAGCAGCCTTTCCAAACCATGGCATGGGCTTCTTCCTCTCTGGGAAGGTCCACCCTTACAATCATTGGTGCTCCACTCCTACCAGGCTCACTCCTATTTTTAGTGTCAGAATTCATGGAGGAAGGCTGACACATTCCTGCTCTCCATCTCACCTGCCCGCATCGGGAGCCAATCCACTGAGTTTCCTCAGCGACACCTGCACATCTCTGTCTCATCTCTTACTCTATCTTTGTGTCTCCTCTAGGAGCTTACACTGAATCTGAGGAAAGGAAGCTTATTTACCTCTGTGTCTTTGGAGCCTTGGGAAATGCCACCTCACAGCAGACACTCAATAAGTATTAATGAATAAAACCATGAGAAATGCAGGCAGCAGCTCCCCCCTTGTGCAGGGTAGAACACAGTATAGATGGCTCAGGTATTGCCTTGTACATCTTTGATGGTCAATAATGATCTGTGATATATCTGTGATGGTCAATAACTATCTGTTGAATCACAATAGTTTAATTATATGCCCTCCCCCCTGGCTGATGGGGGGAAATGACACTCCTTTTTGAGATGAAAATTTAAATAATAATAATATAAAGTGAAATGTGATTGTCAAAGGTATGCTTTAGGTACAAATATGAGAATAAGGATATAATTATTTTTTGCTTCATTGTAATGCACTGACCACAACAAATGGACTAATTTATGCAGAAAGAAGACCTGTGCAGTGGAAGTTTGTTGGCAGATAGTTGTCTGTGAGCCTCTTGCATCTCTCTGTGTTTGTTTCTGAGACACTGATGGCCTTTACTCTGGATTATCTTTTCTGGGCTATTTGTAGAGCAAACAGCCTTGGAAGATGGAGATTCTGCCTCCTTCTGGATGAAAGGAGAGATTTATTTATTTGCAATAAAGGTGTCTCTGGCTCAAAGTTCAGGCTGTATTGTTGCCCATTATAAAACATTTGGGTTCCCTAAACTTGTGGTTCTCCTCCTGTAACACAACCTACTTCATGTGTAGGTGTCATCTTAGCCTCTTTGCATCTCCTTATGAGAATCAGGACTCAGGAAACCAACACAATTGCTGATACTCTGGCTAATAGTATTGCTGGGAGTAATAAAACACCCTTATTCTCTGATTCAGGAGTCTCACATCTTCTGCCAACATCCATGATGCTGTGGCAGGCTGACTTGTTAGCTTGCATGTGGGGGTAAAATCTCTGACACTTCGTGTTCTTGACAATGTTAATAATAGTGATATGTAATGATTCCCATGCTGCAGATAGTGTCTTTGAATTTTTTGTTTGATTTTACATTGACTCATTATTTAGTAAGACTCTGCTAAGTTTCAGTGAAATCCTTTCTTGTCTGAAATACACCTGCCTTAATGACATAATTTATGTAATAGTGACCAACAGAACAGTTTCATAGAGTGAGCTGAAACTCATCATATAGGAGAAAGAAAGAGTGAATATGGACAATGTTGTTTTCTCTACAAGAATAGAAAATTAGATAAATGGCCCTTCTCACCACTCAAATTCTTAGGATTAAAATATTTGTTAATGAAAATTAATTTCCAGTAAAGACAGTCCAGTCACCTAAGAACTATCTGAATTATTTTTTAATAAGGCATATAAACTTCTGTTGCTGCTATTGCTTTGATGGGGAGGGTCTTTTCTTCCGATGATTTTTTTTTTTTTTGACAATAGCATTTTGTCAACATAAAGATGAAGTGGGAAAAAAATCAGAGCTCATTTGGTTTTTACAAGGAAGAAAGAAACATTTATTTTAGGGCAAACACAAAGCAGAGAAAATGAATGATTCCTGTGGTTTTAGAATGAAGCTTTTATCCTGTTAGAGCCTTTGTTAAAAAGAGGGAAGCATGTTTTAATTCTGAATATGGAAAATTGTTCTCAAAGATTTGCTGCCCCTTAAAATTGCTCTAAAAGACTATTACTATACCACAATAGAGTACTTTAAAGATAGAAAATAAAGAGATTACAGGGTAAATAGCCTACAAGCTGTGATGGTTAACATTCAGGAGACGATTAACTGGTGACTCTATCTTTTATCAGAGTTCTTTTGTTAAGGCAGTTTCTTTCTGTCCTCTGTGAAGCCAGTTGAACTGAACCAAGACGATGCAGTCATGGTGTATTTTAGAATCTCCCATTTCTGGCTGTTGTAATGTGTGATGGAAAACACAGTAATGTGGCCCACACAGGAGGTATGGCTCAGGGGTTTTGAGAAGCCAAGCAAGAATCATACATGCTCTGTCCTATTGATAACTTCAATTACTGACATGTCTCATGATTCTAGGACATTTTAACTAATATGTGTAATTTTCACAGGATTGTTGACATGATTCTATTGACAAAAATGTGGTAACATAATAAAAAAAAAATACCAAGGATTATGCTATTCTGATCTTTATAAACTTTTGAATGATTGCCTTGTTAGTTTAATAACAATAGTTTCTGTTGATGTTTACATATTACATCTGTATGTTTAAATTTACTCCCTCCCCCAACTCATGCGCTAGCTCTCACTATCTCTCTCTCAAATAAAAATAAATAAAATAAAAAACAAAAGGAAGGGGGCCACTGGGTGGCTCAATGGTTTAAGCAACTGCCTTCATCCTCAGGTTGTGATCCTGGGATCCTGAGATGGAGCTCTGCCTCAGGCTCCCTGCTCAATGGGGAACCTGCTTCTCCCTATCCCCCTGCTCCCGCACTCTCTTTCAAATAAAAATAAAATCTTAAAAAATATAAATTTATATTTTAGCACAACTTTAAATATCTACATGGAAATAAATATGACATAACAATAGTAAATTTAAGGTTAAACAACCCTACTAGCCTTCATTCTTTGTGTCAGTCGATGCATCCTATGGAGCTAATCCATATGCACAAGGTGCTTGGTTCTTGCTTCGTGTGCACCGAGTGTGTATCATTGAAAAAAATTCATCAGCAGCTTGCACAATTATGCATTCTATCTAAATTTTTGCTTTCTATCAATAATCTCTACCTTAGAAATATTCATTGTCTGCATAGATACAAGGTATATATTATATTTAAAAATATACTATAAAGAAGGTTGAAGGTTGCCTTTTCTCCACATCCTCTCCAACACTTGTTGTTTATTATCTTGTTAATTTTGGCCATTCTAACTGGTGTAAGGTGGTATCTCAATGTGGTTTTGATTTGAATCTCCCTGATGGCTAACGATGATGAACATTTTTTCATCTGTCTGTTAGCCATTTATATGTCTTCTTTGGAAAAGTGTCTGTTCATGTCTTCTGCCCATTTTTCAACATGATTATCTGCTTTTTGAGTGTTGAGTTTGAGGAGTTCTTTATAGATCTTGGATATTAGCCCTTTGTAGTGTCATTTATGAATATCTTCTCCCATTCCGTGGGTTGCCTCTTTGTTTTGTTGACTGTTTCCTTTGTTGAGCAGAAGCTTTTGATCTTGATGAAATCCCAAAAGTTCATTTTTTCTTTTTTTCCTTTGCCTTTGGAGACATGTCTTGAAAGAAGTTACAGTGGCCAGTGTCGAAGAGGTTACTGCCTATGTTCTCCTCTAGGATTGTGATAGATTCCTGCCTCATGTTGAGGTCTTTTATCCATTTTGAGTTTATCTTTGTTTATGGTGTAAGAGAATGGTCAAGTTTCATTCTTCTATACATAGCTGTCCAATTTCCCCAGCACCATTTATTGAAGAGACTGTCTTTTTTCCACTGGGTATTTTTTCTTGCTTTACTGAAGATTAGTTGAGAGTTGCAGGTCCATTTCTGGGCTCTCTACTCTGTTCCACTGGTCTATGTGCCTGTTTTTGTGCCAGTACCGTGCTGTCTTGGTGATCACAGCTTTGTAGTAAAGCTTGAAATCAGGCAACATGATGCCCCCAGTTTTGTTTCTCTTTTTCAACATTTCCTTAGCAATTCGGGGTCTCTTCTGATTCCATACAAATTTTAGGATTGTTTGTTCCAGCACTTTGAAAAATGCTGGTGGAATTTTGATCAGGATGGGATTGAAAGTATAGATTGCTCTGTGCAGTATAGACATTTTAACAATGTTTATTCTTCCCATCCATGCTAACAGACACATGAAGAAATGTTCATCATCATTAGCCATCAGGGAGATTCAAATCAAAACCACATTGAGATACCACCTTATACCAGTTAGAATGGCCAAAATCAACAAGACAGTAAACAACAAATGTTGGAGAGGATGTGGAGAAAGGGGGACCCTCTTACACTGCTGGTGCAAATGCAAGTTGGTGCAACCACTTTGAAAAACAGTGGAGATTCCTTAATTAAAAATAGAGTTTCCCTATGACACTGCAATTGCACTACTGGGTATTTACCCCAAAGATACTGATGTAGTGAAAAGAAGGGCCATCTGTACCCCAATGTCCATAGCAGCAATGGCCACAGTTGCCAAACTGTGGAAAGAACCAAGATGCCCTTCAATGGATGAATGGGTAAAGAAGTTATGGTCCATATATACAATGGAGTATTATGCCTCCATCAGAAAGAATGAATACCCAACTTTTGTATCAACATGGATGGGACTGGAAGAGATTATGCTGAGTGAAGTAAGTCAAGCAGAGAGAGTCATTATCATATGGTTTCACTTACTTATGGAGCATAAGGAATAGCATGAAGAATATTGGGAGAATGAGAGGAGAAGTGACTGGGGGGAAATCGGAGGGGGAGATGAAGCATGAGAGACTGTGGACTCTGAGAAACAAACTGCGGGTTTTGGAGGGGAGGGGGATGGGAGGTTGGGTGAGCCTGGTTGTGGGTATTAAGGAGGGCACGTATTGCATGGAGCACTGGGTGTGGTGGATAAACAATGAATTATGAAACACTGAAAAAATAAAAATAAAGCTAAAAAATACTATAAAATATATGTATTCTTCTATGAGCAGAAAGTATAAAGCATAATAACTCATGTTTATTCAGATACTCGAGAGCTGAGGTGTTAGTGTGGAGACTAGCGTAGGGTACTAGCTGGTGGTTACGATCATTGCCCGAAATCCCATTCAGTCTCTGCAGTGGTAGGTGCCAGAATATAAAAGAATCCTGGACAAGTTGCAGTGAGACCCTGAGGAGAAGCAATTCCTACTTTCTCATGGCCGGGATCCCAGAATGTAAGGGGCTGCTTGCTTGTTTGATGAGAAGCAGCAACATTTGAGACGCTTTGAAAAATCTACATCAATGAAATACTTTTGTCTAGACCTTTTTCTTCATTTCAGGCACACTCTTTACCCATGGAGAAATACACGTGCTGTAACAGATGGCCATTATCCTAAGACGAAGATACTATACGGACTAGATCGAGCAACACCGGTTAAAATTAAGAAATACGTGGAACCCAACAAAAGCAGCAGAGACTGAAGAGTTTACTCCTGGTGCAATGAGGCTGCCTAATGCCCTATTTCTCAGCATACTATTTGCTTCTACAATAACAAACAAGCAGACATTTTTTGAGAGCGATGCTAACAATGGTTAAAGCAGAAACTCCCTTATATATGCGTAAAACTTTTGCTTCTAGTATATTTTTTTAAAAGATTTTATTTATTCATTTGACAGACAGAGATCACAAGTAGGCAGAGAGGCAGGCAGAGAGAGAGAGAGGAGGAAGCAGGCTCTCTGCTCAGCAGAGATGTGGGGCTCCAGCCCAGAATCCAGAGATCATGACCTGAGCTGAAGGTAGAGGCTTAACCCATTAAGCCACCCAGGTGCCCCCACTCTGGAGCTTTTAATAGTCTGCCCTCAAGGTGCTCATTTCTGCTGTGGTGCCTAGCAGCCCTCTCAAAGCCAGGGAACGCTTGCAGGCTGGGATGGTCTTTCTGGGTGTAAACAGGACGAGGCTACAGCCCCCGTTATTCAATCAAACCCTAATCAACACGTTGCTCTGGGGTAGTTTGGAGGTGTGATTCAAGTCCACAGATAGGAAGCTTATCCTAGACAATCTTGGTGGGCCTCGTTAAATCAGTGGAAAGTCCTTAAGAGCAGTACTGAGGATTTCCTGGTGAGGAAGGTGTGCTCATGACCTGTGGTTTCCAGTCCTGTCCTGGAGCTACAGCTGCTCTTCCCCATGGCCTGGCCTTGGATTTCGGACCTGTCAAACCCCCACAATCACATAAGCCAATTGTTTGCAATGTCTCTTAACATATCTCTTCTCTTGGCTCTGCTTCTCTGCCTGAGTCCTGACTGATACAGAGATCTGTCCACTAATAACAAACTCTCTCATCTCAGGCATAGCCCCTCACTCCTGCCTCCCACTTAAGATGTCTTGGGACACATGACCACTGCACTGGGAGTGGTCCTGCCCACCATGGTGTTCTGGGAAAGCCACGGTTGCAAAAATGGTCAGTTTGCAGGCTCAGAATGTTTGCCTTGGGTGGAATCTCAGGATTCATGAGGTTTCGAGGTCCCCATTGTTCACTGTCCTCAGCTTGAAGTGGTAGTACCTATGGGGGATGGGTGTGTATGGTGCCTGTATGGGTTTTGGGTGTCAAGGACTCTCTGAGTTCTCAGTTCTGGAAAAAAATGCTCCAGACTTCAGAATTCTCATTTTGACAGGCTTTCTGAGCCAACATACACCTTTGTTTTAGTCTGGATTTAGAACTCATGATTGACTTAGGGACACCTCGTGCGTTTCCCTGAGATGCTGGCATTGGCAGAGGACCTGTGACGGCAGCTCCTACTGCATCCAGCACGTGACCCCTCTGTTCCCGGCCTGAACTTGGCTGTTACAGGGGAATGGGGTACGGCCCCCAAAGTCACTTGCTGAAGCCTTACCCCTCAGGGTGGCTGCTTTGGTGGGAAGGCTTCTAGGATGTAATTAAGGTTGAATAAAATCATAAGGGTGAGGTCTTACTCAGAACTGGTGGCTTTAGAAGAGGAGGAGAAGTCTCTGTCTGTCTCTCACTCTCTCTCCCACAGTCTCTGAGGAAAAGCCATGACACACACAACAAGGGGGGGGGGGCGTTTGCACGCCAGGAAAACATTCACTCAAATCTGACCATGCTGACACTTTGACCTTGGGATTCCAGCCTCCAGAACTCTGGGGAAATAAATTTCTCTTGTTGAAGACATTCTCTCTGTGGTATTTTGTTAGGGCAGCCAGAATGAACCGCGACAGGACTGACTGTAGTAAATTCGGGAGCCATTGATTTTAGGGCCAATGGCCCTTAAGGACCATTTATTGTTCTTGTTACTTTCTCCTGTTTAAGAAGAAAAACGAGTTTTTTACTAAGTAAAATGGAACACACCCAAAACGATCAGCAGTTCCGATCACTGATGAGCGGTCTGTTGGAGCCCTAGACGTTGGTGGAATGGCCACACCAGTTGTAGAATGTGTCTTATCGTGTTTCATGAAAGAATAAGAAAGAGATGGACTGGACTCTATAATCACAGAAATCAAATGAACTGAACAAGAATAGTTAACATGTAACACCTTTAAATTTAATTTGAACACCCTTTGGTGTTTATTGAAGTTGTGAGTCTACTTACCACATCCTGGGCAAAAAGCACCGTGTGAGAATTCTGCTCTCTGGGAACAAAGCACTGAATGCAGGATGTTTTCAATGCTTGGGGATAGCTCCCGTACCTACAGCTTGAAGCTCGCCTCCCCCTGACTTGACAAACCCTAAGCTAGAGTCCCCGGGTCTGCATGTGGATGGATCTGGCTTGACATCCTATTTGCCTTGAACTGGTGGTCATTTGAAAGTCCCAGGTTTTGCATTTTTCAAACAGGGATGATGACAATGGCCTTGGGGTTGGGCTTAGGCTAAGTAAGAAGTATTCTAGAAAGGGTGATGTCTGTAAAGTTCTTTGCACGACAGTCACTCCTGTAAATATTCTTACATACTGGGTGCTTCTATTTATTACCATGGAGAAAGATGCCCCAACCTAACAAATCTCCAAACTTTCTGGTCACAAATCCTAATCCATCCCTTGTGAATCTGCTTTAAGGCTGCGTAGTGAATTCACTCATTTGCTCACAGGAAATGGGTTTATTTATAATGATATGTGTGGTCACGACTTCCATAGACACAGTTCCTTGTTTTTGGAAGAGAAACACATTGCACATAGATATAAAGGGTAAATTCGATTGGCAGAGAGACATCTAGGAGCAGCTGCTGTCATTTTGATGTCCACACGTCAGATTTAGAAAGGGGCCGGGCAGTAACATGCACCTTCAGTGTTGGGAATTTGATTTGTGCACGACACAACCAGGAGCCGTGGGACTGGGGAACGGCTCCTCATGGATTCAGGGCCTTGTTAACATTTTTTTAAAAAATCACTAAATGGAAGATGAATTAAGATGTTTGATCTGTTTCTAAAACTGGTATTAAAATCAATACATTCAGCTTTATTCTTTTTCTCTTCTTAAGTTACAGTGTTTTATTTTTGGATAACATAATCATATCTGCAGAAATGAGTATTTCTCATATATCCTAGAGGATATAAAAGGTAAGCTAGAAAATACAACTGGATAAGTTTTCAGCTGCAAAGATTATATTTAAGCAATGAAACAGATCATGAGACCAAAACAAATTTTAACCAAGTATTGAAAAATCTCAAATTACATATACATCTTTATGTATGAATCTAGATGTCTGTCTATGTAGGGAGAAAGACTAGACCCTACAAAATTTCAGCTTTTAGGTCACTAAGTGTAAAATATAAGAAATTTCAGAGTTCCCCCTAAAAAAAGTATGTGTGTGTGTGTGTGTGTGTGTGTGTATACACAGAATAAAGAAAAATGTGATCATTATAAGGTTTTCTGTCACCCTTTACTTGATTTGCTTGTATTTAAATGATTTATTCCTGCAACCATATTCTTGTGCCCAAGAAAGACTTTGGTATGAAAGCAGAGTTGCCTGGGACACCTGGTTGGTGAGGTGGGTTGAGCATCGGGACCTTGGTTTTGCTCAGGTTGTGACCTCAGGGTTGTGGGATTGAGTCCCTGCATCAGGCTCAGTGCTCAGCCAAGGAGTCTGCTTGAGACTCTCTCCCCCTCTCCCTCGATCCCTCCCCCTGCTCCAAAATAAATAAATCTTAAAAAATAAAACAACTGGAGAGTTGCAGCACTAGTCACATTCACACTACACGTGTCAGACCTCATTCCTAGACCCAGTTAATTGCTTCAATGCTAATTTTAGCACTTGCCTTTATCGAGTATTATTATTTTTTAAAAAATTTAAATCTTTGATGAGTTTCAGATCCTAGAAGGTAATGCCTATTTGTTGCAGCAAGTGGACAACATGGCATGAGAGTGAATAAAGGCAAGGCTCGTCCTCTCTCCTTGTCCTGCCTGCCTTCAAGCCCGGGCTAAGGCATCTCTGTTTTTCCATATGACCCGTGGCCTCCCTCCCTTCCTTCTGCTTTTATCTTCTGGCTGCCTTGCTCTGCAGGGTGCCAGGACTCCTGTGGTTTGCAGCAGAGCTAGGCTTTATCCAGGTCGCAAAGGTAACAGGGTGGGCCAGCTCACCTCCCCCTTTCATTCTTGCGTGTCACACTTGACTGTAACGTTTGCAGAAGTTTCCTAGTTGAGAGACATCACGCCCTGCCTCCCATCCCCATGTTACTGTTTCTCCCCCGGTATCTGGCCCCTCTATTTCTGATCTCATCATCTAGTAAATGTGTCTTCTTATCACTCCCCAAATTGGACAAAACGAGGCTGAGTTGCTTGACATTCAGTCATTCATCAGAATCACCCAAAGTGTTTGCCAAATACTCATTCTTGGATCCCGCCCCTAGAATTTTGGATTCGGTAGGTCTGGGGGTGGGGAGGACACCCCGGAATTTGTATTCCTAGTAAGCTCGCCGGGGACACTGATGTTGGTCATTTGGGGACCATGCTTTAAGAACTATAGGTCTCCATCATTTCTGAATGTCCTTAGGTTTTGACCATTTGTGATTGGGAATAACATTAGTGGTCATTGTCATTAATTGCCAATGAAACGGTAATTTTGCACTCCTGATGAGGACTAAAATGGCCGATGCTCATGTTCTAGCCACCAGCATCTTCTGACCAGGTCTGCCTGGAGCTTGATATGACTACCACATTGGTTCTGGTTTCCATTTAAATATATGACGAACTTGAATGTCTAGTGTTTACATTTTAGAAATTTGTAGAGACATGAAAGCCAATTTGCATGCGATCCAATTCCTGAATGAGCTTGTCATTTAATGTAATAATGTTCCAGAATAACCTGCCTAGTGGTGTGAACCTCCAATTACCTACGCTGCCTTGTAAAATATTGATCCTTACGGTTGATGATAATGGGACTACAGTGATTGATAAGTGGGATTTATACTCTAATTCTGGATCTCGGAAAATTAAGCCAAAAAATAATTTATTTGGGCTGTGTAGCTCATTTTTAGTCAGGGCAGTGGCCGCAAAATTTATGTTTCTTATCTATTATTCTGCTAGGTTCATGGGTTCTGAGGGAAATAATCCCATTTTCTTGCTTAATAAATACGGGGTAAGCTCATTAATTACACTGAGATTAATGTGGCATTTAGTGCAGACACTAAAAAGTGCACTGCATTGAGTATTTGAACTTTTACATTATTAAAACTTAAAATGGGCTGAAATTTAACATGCAGCACAAATCCAAAAATAGAATTAGCATGCTTCTGAAAGTTTTTATATTTTATTCACCTGCTTTCCAATAAGAATTTATTAGCAGCAAAGTCATCTAAGAAAACACAAATAAAATAAATTTTTAAATATGAATAACATTAAACACATCCTTTATCATAATTATTGTAATAGAACAAGTAATTCTCTTTGGTTTGTGCTCTACTCAGGCTCCACTTTGGTTAGAGGATTAAAAACAGCCCAGGTAAGAAACCTATTTAAGTGAGATGACAGATTTTAGTCTAAAACTTTGAAATATACCCAAGAGACCTTGAAGGAAAAGTAAACAGTAAAGCACACGACCTAATTTTCCTTTTTAGTACACACACACACACACACACACAACATAGTTTTAAAAACCAAATAATTAATAATTAAGGGAAGTTATTATAAAATCCATTCCCTTAATAATAAAATGAAAAACCTGTTTGAAAGGGCAGACAGCATTTAGATTACTTTTCTTAATAGTTCCTTCATATATTTATACCCTAAGACATTTCAATTAAGCTCCAATCCCTTAATCAAAGCTTTGAGAAAATGTGTGTTGCTTGTTAACTGACAATTTGCAGACATTATCATATACATGCTTTATGTAAATCAGGATTTATTTGGGAGGAAATCTGCTTGGAAATACCAGGGCCTGCTCAGCATTTTTCTTTTGTTTCCCCATGTGTGTATGAGAGGTCCCTTAATAGTGTCATCGTTTTATATTATTTAGTGTTGAATGAAGCCTACTGAGCTGTGGAAACACGGTTGGTCAAAATTACAGCCCCACCTGCTTTGCATGTGTATATGCATTTTAAAACCTATTTTTCAAAGGGCTACATCTATTTTATTTTGCATGGATTATTCTATCAATATTATCTCTTGGATCATTAGTTCTCGTCCCTTACTTATTTCATGGAAACCTCTAAGTGACTTTGAAGAGCACTTTCGGACACTTGTCCTCGTAGCTCCATCTTCTATGACAGGACAAACAGACATAAAGTCACCCGTGTCAGAGCTCTGAACTCTTCCCCTCAGTATGTATAGCTCTGTTAGATAATGAACCATAAGGGAAGGGGCCGTGTCTCCCTCCATGCTATCTGAGTTCTGGCTTACTGAGAGCAGCTCATCACAATTATTGTGCAGTGAGTGGGGTTCGAACCGCTCCACATAGAGACTCCATTTTGATAGTGAAAGTCTACAGAGTGGGGTCTGCTCTAGAGTGAGGCCCTTGTTTTACCTTACTTTTAGAGCAGAAACTGATTGTGACCCTTCTCCTTTGTTAAATTTCTCCGGTCTTTATTTGTATCCAACCCTGCAGACATTCCCCTCAGTAGATACCCCTCACTGAAGTCAAGGTTAAAGAAAATGTATGACTTATGCATAACACCAATCCCAACTGGTGGTCTGTGTTAATATTTGAGATGGTAGAGCAAGCATATATGTGAATATGAAAAACCTGGGCTTAAGGTTTTCTGAGGAGGCTTAAGAAGTAGCTTGGCTTCTGGTTATAGGATGAGTAAGTCCTCAGGCTATCTATGACAGCATGGCGCCCACAGCTACCAGTACTGCACTGTATGCTGAGACGTTGCTAAGACAGTAGATCTTACCAAAAAAAAAAAAAAAAAAAAAAAAAAAATATATATATATATATATATATATATATATATATACCTGTGTTAAATAGCAAGATAAACAAAACAAAACAAATTTTAAAAAACCTCCACAAACAGGAAGCATAATCTAAATGTGTGACAATGGGAGTTGATTGTATCAATTATGTTATTGACATAGTGCCTAGAACATTCTGTAGCCATTATAAATGATTGTACAAAAATATTAATGACCTGGGAGAATACCCACGACATACTGCTAAGGAAAGGTGGTTTAAAAAGGTAATTAGAGGTATGATTCACTGAGTTAAAAAAAACAACAACAAAGTAAGCAAAACTAAACAAAAATGCTTGACATATCTTTCTATCTAAATACCAACACAATTGTTCCTGGGAGATGAGTTTAAAATTTTTATTTTATTCTCATTTTATTCTTAGTGATCTTTTTTCCCCCCAAATTTCCTTCAATCCATGCATTATTTGAATCAGAAGTATTTGTAAATTTGGGACGTCTGGGATACTCAGCCGGTTAGACGGCTGCCTTTGGCTCAGGTCATGATCCCAGGGTTCTGGGATCAAGCTCCAGTCAGGCTCTTTGCTCAGCAAGGAGTCTGCTTCTCCCTCTGCCTGCCACTCCCCTTGCTTGTGCTCTCTCAGTCTCCAGCAAATAAATAAATAAATAAAATCTTAAAAAAATAGTATAGTCGTAAAATATGCCAGATTCAGTTTATTGCTTAAGCAACTTCCCATTTGCCCTTTTGTCCTTGTGATAAGAATCCATAATGGGAATCTTTTGATCACAATGAAGTTAGGATTCCCCCTTAACTAAGGAGAGACATAATGATAATAAGCAAATCATAGCAGTTCCCTTTGTCTTTGCCACTGACTTCTTTTTCCAGCCTCCCTTGCAGCAGGGATGCCCATAGGTCAAACTTCTGGCCCATAGTATATAAGTCTCTATGGAAATTCTGGAAAGAGTTCCTTATTGATTAAAAAATAATAAGCCCCCAAAGAAAAATTTTTTGTGTGTTCCTCCTGCTACATTTCTTGAAAGGGAATGTGATGCCTAGAGCTACAGCAGGCATTGTGAGCATGAGGTATAAACATGAGGGTGGGAAGGAAACACGCCAAGACCAGTAGACTAGAGGCTTTCTTCCCTGGCGGTAGCCAAACCCTCTTCTACCTCATTGTAAGTACACTCAGACTACATTCAGGGCTCAGGTGGATAAACCAGGATGGTCTCCCCATCTCAAGAGCCTCAACTTCGTCACTCCCACAACGTCCTTTTTGCCGTGCAAGGTAACTCATTCACACGTTCTGGGGACTGGCATGCGATGTAGACATCTTGCGGGAGACACCCTACAGCCTCTCACAGTAGCCTCAGACAAGTCAGTGAAAATAATACTGGTACGAGCCATTTTGTGTTCCATACATTACCCTAAGACATCAAAAATGAGGACTGAAAGAGAATATTTAGGTGACAACACATTTACTCACTTAATATTTGTATCCTTCTGTGATCAATATCATACGTATTATTCTCATGTGACAGATGAAGGTAACAAAACACGGAGAAGTTAAAAAAACTTGCCTAAGATCATAATGCTTGTACATGCAGAGCAGATTTCTCACCCTAAACAGAAACGCCCACTTTTCATCTGTGCCACCTGCCACATCGCCCTTTTGGAACTGCAGTTTCATGGGTCGCTGGGAGGGTATTGTTGAACTAGATGCCAGCCGTTATTTCAAGTTCTAAAGCATGGGGTTCTTTCCAACCCAAGTATGTAAGCATTTTGCCCGAGGAGAACAATTCCAAAGGCATGTCTGTTATATCAGCATCATCATTAAAACGGACACCTCAAAAGTCACGATTCCTTGGGAAGAGTGTTGTGGTGGGAAACAGCCGCATGTTCAAAGTGTGGACTTCCAAGACATGAGGAATGACCTTCCTACACTGTCCAGAATGAAGGAACTGTTCGGATGTTAGAACCAAGAGGCCCAGTTAAATGACAGACTTGTGATTATGAGCCGCTGTAAAAAGGAGGCCCCGTGTCTTTCAGAGGCTGTTGGCATAAATGCATTTTAAAAACCTAGCATCCCGAAGCAGCCCTCAAATAGAGAAAGTCTGGAGAAGAGAAAATAATCACGTGAAGCTTTTCCCCCAAATCATCAATTCCGACAAAATAAAGTAACAAGGCTTTTTGTGTTCCGGCAAGCCTATCAGACATGTGTACAGATAAAGCACACTGGCTGAGTCAGTTTAATAATAGCACTTAATTTCTTCCCCAGAAACAACGGGCAATTTCTGAAGCATAAGTGATTTCTGAAAAGAGGCGAAATAGATGTAGAAATGATTTAGTTTCTTTGTTATAAGCAATTTGAAAATATAATGGGGAAGAGCAGAAACTAAACATAATATAGAACACATTTCAGAAATCTCATTTATGAGAAGCCACTCTAAGGACCTAAGAAAAAGGTTAAGAGACTTTGAAATTAAGGAAAGCCATAGATTAGTGGCTCTAGACTCCATTTACTGTTTCGGTGCCGTTGGAAGAGAAAGCCACATCGAATTGCTTGAATCTTTGTGTTTTTACCACACGTACAGGACCAAAGGAAAACTAAAGATAGTTAAAAAAAAAAACTCCATAAAGAGAAGCTAAAGTGCCAATGTTTCTTTCCTGCTGCTTTCGATTTCTTGCCTTAAAATTGTACGTAGCAGGAGTGGACTCTCGCCCCTTGAAAGACAGCTATGATAATTACTTTCATTTGCTTTTATGCTATAGGCGAATGGTTGGGAGAATGAAGTCACGGTGAGGTGTGGAGGGTTTTCCAGCGGATGGCAGCTGAGCCCCGAAGCACTGAGGTGTGCGGGACCTGGGATGGGGGGCACGGTCATTAGGGCACCACACAAATGGCTGACTTTCAGGAGGGAACCACACCTCACACGTATTAGGCTGCCATCTTCCACAGAGGACTGAAGCAGCCTGATTGCTCAAGACATTGATTTGGCACGATGAAACCATTCCAGTTAAGTCTCGTGGCCAGAGCTTGTTGGTGAAGTCCTCTCAGTGACAGGCCTACCTGACTTGCGGGGGGCACTTCCTGACCTTGGAGGCCAGGAAGGAGGAGGTTGGAGACATTCGAGCAGCGCTAAAGAAGGATGTGTATCTTTCCTTTTCTGTGGAGGCAGATGGAGAAACCCTTCCCACCTTTTTTGCTTTTCTCTGGAATGGGCAACTTCAGGGATTTCACGAAGAACTCCCCACGCCCATTGTTGGCCTTTCAGGTCACAGGCCAAGTCAGAGCGAATGACTTCATTTATTTACAAAACAAGGCTAGGTGTTCCCTGATTTAAGAGACCTGAACTTTCTCCTCTAGTGTCCACCATATCGCTGTTGACAAACAAAGCTCTTAAAAAGAATTTCTAATTTTGTGACAGCTGAATGGATTCTGGAAGAACAAGATAGAAGTGTGTAAAATGTCAAGTGAAGAAGGGTTTCCTTTCAGCTCACAGCTCCAATCTCTTGCCCACAGGTCGGTGTATTAGTAATAATAGCATTTCATGATTTTTTTTAAAGATTTTTTTAATTTATTTTCTTGACAGAGAGAGAGATCACAAAGAAGCAGAGAGGCAGGCAAGGGGGGGGGAGCAGGCTCCCCACTGAGCAGAGATCCCGATGCGGGGCTTGATCCCAGAACCCTGAGATCATGACCTGAGCTGAAGGCAGAGGCTTTAACCCACTAAGCCACCCAGGTGCCCCGGGTTCAAATATTTTTAAAAAGATTTTATATATTTATTTATTTGCTTACTTAGAGTCTGAGCTGGGGGAGGAGCAGAGCAGGAGGCCGGGGGGAAGGGGAGAGAATCTCAAGGAGATTCACCCTATGTGGGTGCAGAGTCTGGACACGGGACCCTGAGATCATGACCTGAGTCAAAACCGAGAGCTGGACACAGCCGACTGAGCCACCCAGGAGCCCCTAGGGTTCATGACTTTTATTATTGTACTTGACTCTGTGCAAGCCAGTGACTTGCTAAAAGGTTCTATCTTGCACATTAGAAAACAGGGACAACTGTAGTTAAGTTTTCTGCCCATGACTGCGTAGCAAGCCCTCCAACAAAGGTGGTCTGGCCCCAAAACTAATGCTCTCATCTCCTCTGCTGTGAAGGTAGCAACAGGAAGAAGTAGAAGCTAAATAACATAAAGTGAAAATGCTTGTCTCTCTCACCTCAACATTTAGAAATGGCAACAAGCAGAATTTTTCTTTGAAAACATATTTGGATGTGCAAACACTATATCATTACTACAGCTAATTTTTCATAAAGACCTAATTTTTTTAGAGCACTTTTAGCTCCACAGCGAAACTGGGGGGAAGATTCCCCATATATCCTCTGCCCTTACACAGCCACAGCCTCCCCCACAGTCAATATCACAGGTGAACCTACAATGACATGTCATTATCACCCAGAGTCTGTGGTTTGCTCTATGGTTCACTGGATGTGGACATTCTATGGTTCTGAACAAATGTATAAAGATATATACCCACCTTTATAGTATCATACAGAATATTTTCAATGCCCTAAATATCCTCTTTGCTCTTCCTATTCATTCTTCCTCCTCCCAACCCCTGGAAACCACTGATCTTTTTACTCAAGAGTTTTGTCTTTCCCAGAATGTCATAGAGTAGGAACCATAAGGTTGTAGTCTTTTCAGACTGGCTTAGTAACACGCATTTGAGGTTCTCCCATCTATTTCATGGCTTTGTAGTTCATTTCTCTTTAGCACTGACTAACATTCCATTGTCTGGATGCACCACCATTGCCTTATCCATCCATTCACTGACTGGGAGCATCCTGGTTGCTTCAAGTTTTGTCCATCATAAATAAACCTGCTACAAACATCTGTGTGCAGATTTTTGTGTGGACATAAGTTTTCACTTCTCTTGGGGCACAATTGCTGGATCCTATGGTAGGAGTATGTTTAGTTTTGAAAGAAACTGCCAAACTGTTTTCCAAAGTGGCTGTACCATTTTGTACTCCTACCAGCAATGAATGAAAGTTCTTGTCATTTCATGTTCACACCAGAATTGGCTGTTGTTGAGATTCTGGAGTTTGGCATCCTAACAGGTGAGTGGGAGCATCTCATTGTTTTCTAATTTGCATTTCTCTGATGACATCAGATGAGGCATCTTTTCACAGGCTTATTTGCCACACATATACCTTCTTTAGTGAAGGTCTGTGAAAATCTTCGGATCATTTCTTAATCTAGCTTTTTTTTCTTATTGTTGAGTTTTAAGAGTTCTTTTTGAATTTATTTTTTTAAGAAGATTTTATTTATTTATTTGACAGAGAGGTAGAGATTACAAGTAGACAGAGAGGCAGGCAGAGGGAGAGGGGGAAGCAGGCTCCCCGCTAAGCAAGGAGTTTGATGCGGGGCTCAATCCCACGACCCAAGATCATGACCTGAGCCGAAGGCAGAGGCTTAACCCACTGAGCACCCAGGTGCTCCTTTTTTTTAATTTAGATAACAATACATTATCAGATGTATCTTTTGTAAATGTTTTCTCTTGATTGTCTCTCACTGAGCAGAAATTTCTAATTATAACACATCTGTGCCATTTATAAATGATTGTCAGTTTATCTGGGTATAAAATATTTGGCTTATAATTTATTACTCTCAGTATCTCAACAACACTAATTCATTTTTTTCTAGAATAATATATTGCTGTCTAAAAGTCAATCAATCAACTTTTACATTTAATGATTTTTTTACATGCAAGTCATATGCTTTTTTTTTCTGCCTACATGTCTAAAAGATTTTTTCTTTTTCTTTAAAGTCTAGTAATCTTAATAGAATATGGCACCATGGATTGATTTCTCTTTATTATTTCAAATTTAATTTCAAACAAATAAAAGAAAAATTATTATTCTTATTTCAAAATACTTGTTTCAGTTTTTGGAGTCTGTCTAGATACAAAATAACACACAGTGTCTGACTGCATTTGTAGAATTCAAAGAACAAGTTAAACATTTAGATTTTGTGATAACAGAGATCAAGAAGTGATTGCTTGGGGGGGCGGAATTTGACTGGAAAGATACACAAGTGAGCTTTATGAGGTGATGGCAATGTTCTGTGTCTTATTTTAGGTAGTGGCTATATGAGTGTAATTTCAGACCTCAAGGATCTGAACTTACTATCTAGGCATTTTAATTGTACATAGATTATAACTCAATAAAAAATAAATTGTATGGGAAAACAAAAATAATAAGTCAATCAAGTTGGTTGATTACAGGAATCCATATAAAACTTCAGAGTATAAACTGTGATGAAAATCTAAATCAAGAATCATCATATTTAAAAAGGAAAATTTCATGGGGGCCACAGCTGTCTTATTCTGGTTCACTACTGCCTGTGGGAATAAATATTTGATGCACGAGTGAACAAAAAGAAGAAAGGAATACGAGACAGTGATGGGCCTTATGAGGCTGTAAAAAGATACTGCATCCTAACTATTAGAGAATACACTCTAGGTAATACTATTTGTAGTAATAGAAATCAGTGTCATAGAAGAAAAGAAAGAAATGTTATGGTAGTTCAAAAAGGAAGAGAGGACATCCAGCTGGAGGCTGGTGATCCAATTGTCTTAGTAGAGTAGTAGATAACCAACCCATTTATAGAGACTTGCACTAACAGTGAACTTGGGGGCACTGTTGGGAGTGTGAACTGGTGCAGCCACACTGGTATGGCAATTCCTCAAAAAATCAACAATAAAACTATCACATGATCAGCAATTCCACATGACTATTTATCTGAAGGAAACAAAAACTCTAACTCAAAAAAAAAAAAAATCTGCATCTCCGTATTTATTATTTACAATAGCCAAGACACAGAAGCAACCTATGCATCCACTGATCAACGAATAAAGAAAATGTGGTATGTACATACACAGGGAAACATTATGTAGCCATCAAAAGAAGGAAAGCTTGCCATTTGATGCAACATGGATGGACCTTGAAGGCATTATGCTAAGTGAAATAAGTGAGACAGAGAAAGGCAACTACCATATGATTTCACTTATATGTGGATCCAATTTTAAAAACTGAATTCATGGATTCAGAGACTCTTCTGGTTGGTGATTGGAGATTGGGCAAAATGCCTGAAATAGGTCCAAACATGCCAAATTCCAGTTATAAAATAAGTAAGTCATGGGACGTAATGCACAGTATGGTGACTACAGTTACTAATACTGTACTGTGTATTTGAAAGTTGCTGGGAGTTGGGATGCCCGGGTGACTCAGTGGATTAAGCCGCTGCCTTCAGCTCAGGTCATGATCCCAGGGTCCTGGGATCGAGTCCCGCATCGGACTCCTTGCTCAGCAGGAACCTGCTTCTCTCGCTGCCTCTGCCTGCCTTTCTGCCTGCTTGTGTGTACTCGTTTGCTCTCTCTCTCTCTCTCTGGCAAATAAATAAAATCTTAAAAAAAAAAAAAAGAAAGTTGCTGGGAGAATAGATCTTAAAAGTTCTCATCACAAGAAACACAAATTTGTAACTATGTGTGGTGACGGATGTTAACTAGAGTTATTGTGGTGATCATTACACAGTATATACAAATACCAAATCATTATATTGTTCACCTGAAACTAATATAATGTTGTATGTCAATTATATCTCAATAAATAGGTACATAAATAAACAAAAGTTAGCTCATTAAAATCTTTCGAAAATCAGTATATTAAAAAATTTGATGGGGCGCTTGTGTGGCTCAGTGGGTTAAAGCCTCTGCCTTCGGCTCAGGTCATGATCCCAGGGTCCTGGGATGGAGCCCCGCATTGGGCTCTCTGCTCAGCGGGGAGCCTGCTTCCTCCTCTCTCTCTGTCAAATAAGTAAATAAATAAATAAAAATCTTTTAAAAAAATTTTGCGCAATTTTTTCCCCTTGCACTAACAAACTAGGGGATTCCTGTTTCTTTTGTTTGTTTACATTCTGCCTTAATGTATAAAGGTATTTTTTTTTAAAGAGTAATAGCATTTCAAGATGTTAATATCCTGAAGATACATTCTGACAACTTTCTAGGTTTCCCCAATGAAAATGAAAAAGCTTTAAGAGTCACCTCAGTAAGTGAGACATGGCTTATATTACATGTGGTAAGTAGTTCTCGGGTACATGGAACAAAAAGATAAAACAAGCAAGAGATGATACACACTTTCTGGCTTGTTGGTTTATTTTTCTCACACCCAGTATGGGTTCAGTGGGTAACCTTATCTGACCACAGTGATGGGGGGTTACATTCTTATAGAAAGGATGTAATTCTTTTCTCAAGGAATCTTAGAAGAATTCTACCAGGGTAATGCTAGCAGGTAATTATTATTTAAATCGTGTTTCTTCCTCCTTTCAATGGGCGAGAAGACCTGTCCCTTGGGGTAGGTTTTGTGCAGCTGTGAATCTTTTCTGATAAACACGGGCAATTCTGTCTACCGGGAGATAAATTAAGAATTGGAAATACAAGCTTAATCTCTATGAGATTACTGAATCAACAGGTGCAATTTCCGGAAAGAGTAATCACCATAGCCCAGTTGAGTCAGGTCATCAGGTAAGAGCCATTTCCAAGAATTTTGCTAAAAAAAAATCCACATGGACTCATGATGCTTTTCACCTGAACTGTTCTCAGCTCGGGACATCACCCTCCGGAGGCGTCATGCACCGTCAAATGGCTTCAATATTCCAGGCTACCGAGAAACAAGGCAATGAGAAGGACAAGCCATTGTGACCCAGAGTCTTGCCACTGGCTCGATGGTCTGGGGCTCTGACTGTGCTTTTCTTCTGTGGAAGAGCATTTAGTCCTTAATCCGACGTGCACACTGTCTAAGTTCATGTATGATAGGGACTTTCAACAACTTGCCAGAGACTCTAATCTTTCTAGAGACTTTATTTCAGGAGCAAGATTGGTCTCTTTTGAAATCGATTTGTGTCACGTGTTGTCGCACGGGACTTTTAAAGCCACATGTGTTAGCATTTGTCAGAGTCTCAGACAACTCCCATCAACGACGGTGTCGTTTTCTGTTCTGAGAAGGCTGGGATAGACGTGAAAGCCTAACATGGGGATTGCTGGCTTTTCTGCCAGATCCACGGGTTAGACTCAGAAATATTAAAAGGGATTAATTAGCACTGAGGGGAAGGGCGAGGAGGGCATTCGGGGAAGGTCCCCACAGACGCATTCACAGCAGCGGCTCTTCCTTACGTGCAGTGGCAGAATTTGGACGACGGGAATGGTGGACGTGGATCCCAGCACTCCTGGAAAGGAAGTCAAGCTCCTCCGTGTGTTTCCAGGACCCTTCTCGGGAATTCTTCCACACGTCCCGTCATCCTGTTCTAGGCTCCCTTCGGAGCGAGAGCCGTGGTTGGCATCCATCTCTGCCTAATGGGGTCACTGGGACTCCGGCCACAGCCAGCTTTCCCTACACTGTCCACGGCCCAGGTAATTGCTGTGACATTTCATTTCTCTTCTCTGAAAGAAACACTGAGGCAGAAAGCTCACTCTTCTAGAAAACGCCCCAGGCCCTCGCTTGCTGGATGATTGCAGTTCCTAGATCGCTGGCTAAGCTCTTCCCCTGGCCGAGGCCGGCTTTCCAGTGTGATTCCTTGGAGGGAAAATAAGCCCGAGCAGACACACAGAGTGGTTTTTCTCTTCTTCCCCACTTGTTAGGAGGTGGTTAAAAGCAGATAAAGCTTCTCATTAAAGACCTTTGCTTGGAGGGCAGCAAGACAGTCTACTTATCCCGTCTGCCAACGGGTAAGATTCCCAGACGTGCCGTCGAGAAGGGAATCGGTCCGTGGAATGAACGAACTTCTGATGTGGGAGGCCTGGCTCTTGGCCTCGCACACCGTGGGCGCCCTGCGAGCATCCGGTCGGCCAATACGCACTGTCGGGAAGTGGCCCTTGTTCTCACCTTAAGCGGTGCTGCTCCAAGCTTTTTGTCTTTACCTCTGCTTTCTCTGACAGTTGGGTCACCCTGTCTTTCAGTGTGTCACTATTAAATTTCGCAAGATTTCATAGGTCAACATAAATTCTTAGCGCTCCAGAAACATCCTGATAGCCTCCTGCACGTGGTTTAGGAGACTGAAGGATTTCTGGAACCCTGTAAAAAGTGATCGGAAGGAGGTAAACGGAAGGCCTGGGCGTTCTGAGGCTTCGCTGACCTTGGCTGTCCTCTAGTATGTATTTTACGAGACAGATCTCCAGTCCAGAGAAGGGAAGCAACTTGTCCAAGGTTACAAAAGCAGTTAATGACAGAACTGGAATGAAAACTCAGGTTTCTCGACACCTGGAATAAGGCGCTTTGACGCCGTGTCTATTGATCTGATGAATGTAGTGAGAGAGTAAAAGGTTACTCCCCTTGTTTGGCTTATCTGTTCTGAAATTCAGAGGAGACGTTCCTGTCTGTGATGTACGATGTCACGATTTCTGCTGCAGAAAACCCGAAGCCTGAGAAGCACTTCATTCAGAGGAACAGTAACACTGGATTTTAGAACCGAAAAACCACGATGATGAAAACCGCCACACTTTGCTGGATTCGAAAACAGACCTCCGTTTTCTGCATAATGACACTAACGCGTGCCTGTACTAGGGACAGAGTGCTTACCCAGAATACCTCAGAAAATAGACACTTTTGCAGAAACTGAGCTAATATTTGATGGGACTATTTGCAATGCAATAGCACTGGCCACATTTGGTGGCCACCCCCAAACGCGGCTCAGCTAGTATGAAAAGTGGGTAGGATCCAAGTCTTTTATTTATTTTTTTAATAGGTCATACTGAATTTCAATGGAGGCTATTACTTCTTGTTTTTCTATAACTTGTATCATTTTTTTTTATGATTTCCTGAAGGATCATTTACCCAAATGATCAAGGACAACAAAACCTGAGTGAGCAGGTAACATGCTGTGATTATAAGGTTTCCAGGACTGGGTGTTCTTATTCTCCGTGGGGCGGGAGGTGTGTCTCTTGCAAACCAGGACCTGGTTCACAAAAGCAATGCAAGACTGTATCACTGCACATATTGCTAAATACAGACAAGCAAGATCCAAATATCACCCATATTGTTTTTTCTTAAAGATTTTATTTATTGGGGCACCTGGGTGGCTCAGTGGTTTAAACCTCTGCCTTCGGCTCAGGTCATGATCTCAGGGTCCTGGGATCAAGCCCCGCATCGGGCTCTCCTCTCAGCGGGGAGCCTGCTTCCCCCCTCTCTCTCTGCCTGCCTCTCTGCCTGCTTGTGATCTCTGTCTGTCAAATAAATAAATCAAATCTTAAAAAAAAGATTTGATTTATTTATTTGAGAGAGAGAAAAAGAGAGCACAAGCAGCGGGGGAAGGGGCAGAGGGAGATGGAGAAGCAGACACCCTGCTAAGCAGGGAGCCCCACATGGGCCTCAATCCCAGAACCCTGCGATCATGACCTGAGCCGAAGGCAGACGCTTAATCAACTGAGCCATCCAGGTGCCCCACCTCCATATTGTTTTTTAAAGGAATTTAAAACATTCTTAAATAGAGTGCACTTTAATTAGGTAGCACAATCAATAATAAGCACTTTATAGATTTTATAATGTGGTTCTCAAAAACACAGTAAATTCTTAAATTGCAGAGGTGCCTGGTGTATCTTCAAGGGAATTAGGGTGCACCTCTCCTTAGAGAGCATCTGTCATCACAGAGAACAGAACACTCGGGTTGTGGCCTGGACTCTGCTCGGCTCTGAGGGACCCATTTTGTTAATCCGCCCTCGTAACAAAAGCAAAGTCCTGGCGCTCTTTCCATCATGAGCACAAGAAGTCATGGGAGACCAGGAGAGTCTTTGCCTCTTAAACGTGGGGAGCACCTCCTCGGACTCACGTCACGGCCTCTCCGGCTGGGCTCCCACTTGTGTAAGGGACCGTCGCAGCAGACTACATACTGGATTCAAGTGAAGAAGAAAAGTGATCTAACAATTTATTCTGCACTTGAGGCTCAAATAGCCTCAGCAGACATCTTTGGGATTAGCCGTAGACAGATGTGGAAAAAACTAGTTTTAATGCATTTAATCTGGTTAAACGTGACTAGTAAGTGGATACAAATTTTGTTAACAGAGATATTGGCCAAGTGGGTCATTACGAAGTTCTTTTGAAATGTGACTTTTGGCGACTCTGATGAGGTGTGTTTTGTTACTGTCCATTACCAGTCATACCGCACCAAACAGATGGAGGGTTAACGCGGTGTTTATTTATTTTTTAGGTTTTATTTATTTATTTAAGAGAGAGAGAGAATGAGAGAGAAAGTGCAAGAGGGGAGAGATCATTGGGAGACACAGACTCCCCGCCAAGCAGGGAACCCAACATGGGACTTGATCCTGGCTCTCCAGGATCATGACCTGAGCCAAAGGCAGTTGCTTCACCAGCTGAGCCACCCAGGTATCCCCGAGCTAAGTGTTGTTATAAGAGCATAAGTTTGGGGTACCTGGGTGGCTCAGTTAAGTGTTAAGTGTTTGCCTTTGGCTCAGAGGTCATTATCCTGGGGTCCTTGGATCGAGTCCCGTATTGGGCTCCCTGCTCAGCAGGGAGTGTGCTTCTCCACCTCCCTCTGCGCTTGCTTGTGTTCCCTCTCTTGCTGTGTCTTCCTCTGTCAAATAAATAAATAAAATCTTTTAAAGAAATAAAAAGTTAAGTTTGGTGGATGCAACATGGTGATTGTAGTTAAGAAAGCTGTGTTGTCTACCTGAAAGATGCTCAGAGAATAGCCTTAAATGTTCTCACCACAGAAACGACAGGGTTATTGAGCGAGTTGATGAAGGTGTTAGCTAATGCTGTGGTGGTCGTCATTTCTCAATACGTGTGTTTCAGATCAGCACGCACGTACGGCATATTTATTACACACACAATCTTATATCACAATAAAAAATATTTAAAAATAAAAGAAAGTGAAAACAGGTGTACAGTTAAACTAGTGGTTTCTTTTCTTTTGTGGGGTTGTTACAAAATATAGAGGCAGTATTTTTTTTTATTGAAGAATAATTAATGTATTGTATTGTATTAGTTTATATTTATATACATCATGAAATGGTCACCACAGTAACTCTAGTCAGCATCTGTCACTAAACAAAGCTGTTATAATACTATTGACTATATTCCCTATGCTGTATGAGATACCCTCATGTCTTATTTATTTTATAACAGGAGGATTGTGCCTCTTAAGCTCTTTCATCTATTTTGTCCATCCCCCCCATCCCCTCCTCTTTGGCACTCGTGTTTGTTCTCTGTATTTATGAAGCATTTCTATTTTGTCTGTTCACTTATTTTGCTTTTAGATTCCATATCTAAGTGAGGTCATAGAGTATTTGTCTTTCTCTGGCTTAGTTCACTTAGTATAATACCCTCTTGGCCCATCCAGGTTGACACAAATTTCAAGATGTCTTTTTTTTTTTACGACTGAATAATATACCATTACATCTATACATATCTCACGTCTTCTTTATCCATTCGTCTATTGATGAAGATTTAAGCTGCTTCCATATCTTGGCTACTGTAAATAACGCCATGATGAACATAGGGGTACAAAGGTATCTTTAAATTAGTATTTTGTTTTCTTCAGATAAATACTTGAAGTGGAATTGTTGGATCATACTGTATTTCTATTTTTAGTAATTTGAGGAGCGTCCTTACTATTCTGCATTGTGACTGCACCAATGTACTATTTCCATCAACAGTTCTTATACGTTGCCTTTTCAGGGTTAGTGTTGGTTAAGTGTCTGACTCTCGATTTCGGCTCAGGTCATGATCTCAAGGTTGTGAGATCAAACCCCGCATTAGACTCCATGCTGGGTGTGGAGCCTGCTTAAGATTTTTTCTCTCCTTTTTCCTCTGCTCCCATCCTCTTTCTCTCCCTAAAAAAATAGAAGGACCCATTTCTCCACATCCTCAGCAACATTTGTTATTTGTTGTCTTTTTGGTAACAGCCATTTTGACAGGTGTGAACTGATATCTCATTGCAGTTTTGATTTGCCTTTCTCTGATGGTTAGTGATGTAAAGCATTTTCACATGGTTTTGGCCATCTGTATATCTTCTGTGGAAAAATGTCTATTCAGGTCCTCTGTCCATTTTTGAATTGAATCTTTTTTTTTTTTTTTTGCAATTGAGTTATATGTGTTCTTTATATATTTTCAGATGTTAGCCCTAATTAGATATTATGATTTGCAAATGTCTTCTCCAATTCTGTGGATTGCTTTTTTGTTGTTATTGATGATTTCTTTCACTTACAAAAGCTTTTTAGTTTCATGCAGTCCCATTTATTTATTTTTGTTTTTGTTTTCCTTGCCTGAGGAGACACATCCAAGAAAATATGAAGACTAGTGTCCAAGAGCTTACCACCTATGTTTTCTTCTAGGAGTTTTACAGTTTTGGGTCTTATATTCAACTCTATAATCCATTTTGAGTTTATTTTTGTATATGGTATAAAAAAGTTGTCCAGTTTCTTTCTTTTGCATTTAACTATCCAATTTTCTCAACTTCATTTATTGAAGAAACTGTCTTCCGCATTGTATATTCTTGCCTCCTTTGTTGTGGATTAATTGACTGTTTAAGCATGGGTTTATTTCCGGGCACTCTATTCTGTTCCATTGTCTAGAATTTGTTCCAGTTTTGGTGCCAGTATTTGTCTGCTTTTGTGTCAGTACCATACTGTTGTGTAGTAGAGTTTGAAGTCTGGGAGTGTGCTACCCTCAGCTTTACTCTTCTTTGTCATGATTGCTCTGGCTTTTTGGGATCTTTTGTGGCTCCACAAAAATTTTAGGATTATCTGGTATAGTTCTGTAAAAAATTCCATAGGTATTTTCATAGGGATCACATTGACTCTATAATTTGCTTTCAGTAGTATGGATATTTTAAATAACATTAAGTCCTCCCACTCTATGAACATGGTATACCTTCCCATTTATTTATGTCATCACAAAACAAATGGCAAATAAAATAAAAACTGGTGTACAGTTAAAACTGGCAACAAGTCAAAATTTATCTTGTGTTTGGTTATTAAAAGATATAAAGATAATAATTAAGTTTTTTTGTTTTTGATTCTAGTTATATCACACATACACACACAGACACAGACACAGATACAGACACACATAAACACACCCCTGAGCAAATATAATGGTTATCTAACCACTGTTTAGAATGTTATTTGTAAAAATGTATGAAGCTGTACCAATGTAACATATGCATTTTTAGGATGGAAAGATCAAAATGGAACAAAAGAAAATTAAGTGTCCTATAAGATACACAGTTTCCTTGTAAAACTAGATTTCATATATATATATATGTATATTGTTTCTGACAAATATTTAAAAAGCTACATAAAGCCTATGATAAGTATGAATCACTCTAGTGAATGAAAACATTTGGAATATGAAAAATAAAAATTATACCACCTTCATTGTTCACAACTGTCATATATACTTGGACCTTTATGATCATGTTTGTAAACCAAATATATGTTCTTGATTTTTGTTTGAAAGATATTACAAAAAAATAGAAAAACATCATTTATCTGTAAAGAACTATAATATATATTACTACTCTCATGTTTTAAGAAAGTGTTTATTGGAAATGCTTGTTAAAAGCATTTTACCCTTGTTGAAATGAATTGAAGCAATGCACTGTATTGTATTATAATGAGTCACATTACTTCTGTACTTCAGTTATCCATAAGAAAACATTTCCATTGTTTCATGAGGTAGCCTTGCTAAAAGTGAAAACACAGGGAAGCAGAACCAATTTTTTATGCTCCTAATTTACAAACTGGGACATATTAGGAAAAAAATTAGATAATTACTTCTGATTAGGCAGTCTGCCTTCATTACCTGGTAGTGATTCTGTTACTGACGTGGGTATGTTTAGGAGGCATTACGATCACAATTTACACATGATGACAGCACTAACACATATTGTTTTATGCCAACCACTTTTGCCAGTGTTCCAAATGATCAGATAGGACCACTTGGATAGCTTTACTCACTGTTTAAGTGCCAAGTTTAAATGGATCATATGCTTAACATTAATGTTGGAATCTCCATCTCTCCTTAATTTTTATTTGTTGTGTAACAATGGAAACTTCCATTTTACCCCTCTATTTCTCTAAACAGTGTACCTGGACCTGAGCCCTCTACCTTCTTCTCATTACAAGGAGCCCATTTATGCTGGCAAGTTGTGACTACACTTGGTAGGAAATCAGTCATTACTGTGTGTCTGAGCTGTACCATTGTTCGGGTGGGTAAGGGGAGAGTTTAGGAAATTTCTGGATTCGGCTGCTATTGGCACACACAATGGTAGTGTGAGGTTCTGCTACCTTGTTGGGTGCTTCACCTATGTTGTGAAGAGAATTTCAGGGCACTTAGTTCAACCCAGGAGAGGCCAGATTACCTTAATTTATTCTTAAAGACTGTTAGCACTTTGGAGTGGAAAAAATAGAAGAGCCAGACAAAAATACAGATTTTTCTTGAGACTTGAGGGTTCCAGTTTAACCCACATTCCATTAGTGGTTCCAGGAAGGCTGTATCATTGGAGGATTTCAAAATATCTTAGAGGTGTCTAATACTCAGGAATTTATTCAGAAACAGTCTTAGAGATGCTAAGCATCCATTAACTTGAAAAAGGAACTAGAACAAAGGTAATGGATACCCTAAGAAGCACATTTAGCACTGAGACT
Organism: Lontra canadensis; assembly: GCF_010015895.1. NCBI lineage: Eukaryota > Metazoa > Chordata > Mammalia > Carnivora > Mustelidae > Lontra > Lontra canadensis. Next base: position 7,916,161 of record NW_022631038.1, read on the forward strand.
GGATATATTTAGTCTAAAATGCATATAAGCAGAGCTGGGGGTGGGGAGGCTAGGGATTAATTATAACTTTCTAAAATAAGATTTTAAAGATATTTTGCCCTTTTTTGGGTTGATTTGGGTTTTCCTCAGACTCTTTAGGGACACATATACCCTCACTTCAGCTCATATGGCCATCTTATGCCAAGAAGTTGGAAAACAGGCACTGTACCGTTAGATACATGACCAAGGGTATATATATGTATTTTTTTCAAGAAATCTAAGGAACTGTCACAGGAGAAAACATGAAACAGTCAAGCTTATCAACTAAAAGTTCTATATGTTTCAGTCTTCCTTTGTAAAAAAAAAAAACAAACTTATTTTTATAGTACTAAAGAAAAAAAATCTCACATATAAGAGTACAAATTATTTGTCAAGGAAAATGACCTTCTGACATTTTCCTCTGAACAGTCTCAGGGAGACAAGCAGATGGTCAGTTGGAATTTGGAAACTATTTTCAAAGTCTTTTCTCTTGGTCGCTGAAAGTGTTTGCAGGCATTGCAAAGACACAGCGGACGCCATAATCTTTCTAACAAGTGGCCACCTGCCCCTCAGTGAACAGAGAAGTCAGTGGAGACCTCACCAGGCTAAGAAATCCCATAGTTACCACAGGTGGCTCTACAGTAGATAGCCCCCAAATATCCACATCTCTGTGTCCGTTGAAAAATAAGTTGACCAGAAGCACAGAACATTTCCCATCCTGTACACTTTTGGCAATCCAAAACATGATCACGTGGTTTTCATTTAAAATCTTATTCTTCTGTATTATCTGCCCCTACCATGGATCCGACTGCACAGTAAATAAGCTCTCATCTGTAGCCCAAGACGTCTGTTGTTCACTGTTCTGTGCTGTGTGTAAAGGGAGACGGTGCCCACCCAGACTTCTTAATTCCTAGTTATGAAACATAATCTTAAATCCTAATCATGATGTCAGAATTACATGTATTCTGAAATGATTATATATATTATATATTTTTTTTCTTCAAATATAAGGGTATGTCCACATTTTCATGTCCTATTATTTATGCAATTATACAACAGTTGATAAAATTCACATTAAGACATTTTCTTTTTCTAGTAATAATACAGTGGACAGGATGTTATCATGAAATTCAGATTAAATTCACAGGACAGAACAGGTTGAGTCCAGGTTTGAAGAACACTGCAGGCCTTAGTATCATTCACCAAGAAGAAAACCAATGAAGACCCTTCTGAGTGTGAAGCCAAATGAACCGACACAGTGACACAGAAGCGTGTGTGTGTGCAACAAGCATGTGAAGTACAACAACACACACACACAACCCGTCCTATTGTTACTGTTAAAGCAACTTCCACGTTTCAGCACCGATGCTATTTTTTTGTTGTCATCTTACAGATTAGGGACAAAATACCCTGGGATACTTCTTCTTTCCATGGCACAATTTCTATTATCCCAAGGCACCACTGTTGTAAGAATGGCATTGTAACAAAACCCAAATTTCTTCCCCAAAACATGCTGCATTTTTGGGATCATTTCAGTTTGGGATCATTTTCAGATGCAAAGTAGGTAGTGGAAGGCGAGAATACTGTCTACACTGGCAATCTAGTGAGCAAGTAAAGGTCTATATGGAGAAAAAAAAGATTAATTCACTTTTGTCTAGACCTCAAAGGACTTGGAGCAAAATCCCAAGCAGAGATGGGGAAAACGCAGTGATAGAAGCAATAGCATAAAAAGAGGGTAGAAATGAAAATGTGTTTCCATGTGAGACAGCTACATCCCTGGCAGAGGGTTTTTTTTTTTTTTAAGATTTTATTTATTTATTTGACAGACAGAGATCTCAAGTAGGTGTAGAGGCAGCAGAGAGAGAAAGAGAGGAGGAAGAAGGCTCCCCACTGAGCAGAGAGCCCGATGTAGGGCTGGATCCCAGGACCCTGGGACCATGACCTGAGCCAAAGGCCGAGGCTTTAACACACTGAGCCACCCAGGTGGCTCTGGCACAGGGCTTTTGAGGAAGTAAAGGAGCATTGACAGGCGAGGCCAAAGTATGAAGTACTAACCCTCGTCCCAGAAAAGCCTAGGGATTATTTTGAAAGCAATAAGCATCTAGTGCTTGCTTTCTTTTGAGTTTTGTATTTAAAAATTTTCAAAATTACAAGTGATCCATGACTCTGACGACACACTCAGAGAAGAAATGCGCCAGGATTCTCTTTTATCCAGTCTGCTCCCCTCAACCCCAGTCACTTGGTGGGGGGTGGGATTTGAAGTTCTGTCGAAACAAAGATGATATCATAATAAAGGCGGTACTATCTGGATCCCCAGAAGGAGTCACAGTCTTCAGGGTTATTCTTCTGAGATTTGCCACCATAACCCTAAATAAAAATTTTATTTTATTATATTTTTTAAGCTGACATTTGTTGATTTTTTGAGTTCAGACATTACAGATTTTCTTCCTACTCTGGAGTTTGAAGACCGAGTTCTCTTAACTACTCCCTCTGTTCCTCACACGTGTCCGTGCCACCCTCCTCTCAGAGCCCTTACTGGCATTTTGGGCATTTTTTTCTGTGAGCCCGTGTCACCAATCCATTTGCTGCTCAGGTCAGTTGTGTGGGCTACAGCGACTGCAGGCCTGCTCTTCTCAGACTTCGGACTCAGAACTGATTGCCTTGTTTGTGAGTTTGCTCCTCTGGGTGGTTGTAGCGTGCTCTCTGCCGCGTCTCTGTTCTTCCAGGATCCTTGTCATGCAATTTCTTTGCGATGACCTCTGTTGTTTACTCCACGCTCTCCACCAATATTTAGGAATCATGGTGTCGTTAACTCTTGCACATGTCAACTCATCTTGGCAGAGAACCTGAGCTAAGACCCACGTCTTCCTTTATTTCAGCGAACTTTTTTACATATGTCTTGTCTTTATTTGTCATTTTAGGAAGATCTGTTTGATTCAGTATTTGGCATATACACTTGTGTATACTATTATTTATATACTAGTAAATATGCCAAATATATATGTCATACACGTATTCCATTATTTTCCCTTTCTAATTGCTTCCATTTCTTTGTTACTTTATCCACGTCTATTATTTCCTGAAGTTGTTCCAGGCTTTTTCAACTACAAATACTAGACTCCTGAGTGCTTATAAGATAGTTCCATTTGTGGAAGGATTTTTCACTATTTTTAATTTACTTTGCTGAGGGCTCTAACCCACTTTATGTCCTTCCTATTGTCTTCTCTATTCTTGGATTTCTTGCAACTCTTTTCAACTGTTCTCCAAAGACTGCATCTTTTCATGACTTTCTGAATGTAGAGAGAATTATTTTTGAGAATTTTTCTTCTTTGTCCCTTTGTTGATTTTCTTCCTCTTTTAAACTCTTTGTGTTGTCTACTCACAGACCCTTTGTGGAAGCTTTTCTTCTTTGGCTTGTTGGTGAATGAGACCGCTATCCTTCTTCTTGAAGTGTGGGGAGGGACGACAGATGCAGGGCAGGAGGTCCTTTTGTTTGGATTTGTCATCTTAGACTATCTCCAACCAAACTGGGTCATCCCTGGTGCCAGGTCCTGGTCTCATCTTTGACTGGACGGCTGGACAAGTCTGGAAGCTGGGGTGATCTGTAAAGCCTCCCCAACCTTTGCATGTTAGTGATGACTGGCATCCACCCGTCTCTGGTGGAACACTGCAAAACTCATTCTCTTTGTCTTTCTTTCTGACTCACCCAAGGGGCTTCGGCTGCCTAGTAATCTGAGACTCCAAGGAAATGAGGATGGTGTGTCAATGCGTTTACACAGCAGCCCCATCTCACGTGCCACCTGGTTTATCAGATGGCACCCCAGGGGGGGGCTGCCTCCCACTTTCCCTTTCTTCTTTTCGCCCAGAGTGCACCACCTGAGACACTCCCTCATAAGATATGTACGTGTGGGGCTGCACCTGTGACTGAGCTTAAAAAAAAAAAAAAAATTCTGGTATAGTTACCATACAGTGTTACATGACTTTCAGGTGTCCAGTATAGTGGTTCGACAGTTCCAAGAAGCATTCGGTGCTCATTGGGGTAAGTGGACTCTTAATCCCCTTCACCCATTTCTCCCTCTCACTTCTTGAATAGAGGGGAACACAGGCCAGTGGTGCTTGGGGCTCCCAGGTCTCAGCAGTGACCGCGTGGATTTTGCTGCCCGAATCTCAGAGCTTCCTCTAGCCTCTCTTTCCCGAAGTCTGGTTGTTCAGTATTTCCTTCTCCTGTGTGAGCTCCCACACTTCATTAAGAGAAAATCCTATTGCTGAGTGTCTTGAGGTGCATTTCAGGGAACTCAGACCCTGCTGAAAGGCTGGAAAGATTTGTTCCAGTTTTTAGTATCCCTCACTAAATTTGGTATAAATTTTACTGCTTTTAGCAGAAATTTTTAATAGTCTGAGAATAAAGGTTTCATTTCCCATTATTATCAAAGAGAAAATGTTCTTCCCTTGTTTTACTGTTGATTCTTCATTTTATTAGGGTTGGGGGCTGGGGAAATAGGCAAGGTTTTAGCACACCATCTTTTCTTTGTTGGGAGTCTCCAACTGAAGTATTTTTAGCAGGGGAATGATAAGTCAGAACTGGCCTTTACAAAGGTCACTTTGACTCTGAAGTGAAGGCTTCGGGGAGAATATGGGAATAAAGCAAAGAAGAGAGAGATCAAGAGAAGGCAGAAGAGGGCTGAGATTGGTTGGGCTGAATTCAGATGACTGCAAATGGTCAACAGAAGTTAAAATCAAAAGAAATGTAGAGTCAGTAAGATACCAGGCAGACACACACAGGTGTGAGCTTTTCCAGGGCAGGAAAGGGATCTGACTTGTCTTTGTATCTCCAGAGCCGAGCTCAGGTCTGGCATTTGGTTGGCACTTAATGCTCATTGAACAGTACTGATTTTTGGGTAAGAAAGAACTGAGCACAACCGATGCGTTGTGAGCTTGGTTAAAAGAGAGGGTGGTGATGTTAGAAGCTTACTACGGTTTTATAGCTGAGAAAGTGCTTTGTTAAGTACTTCATATACATAGAAATCAGAGGGTAACTTCAGCATAAATCATAGGACTTAGAATATTAGATTTCAAATTAATATAATTAATAAGAATCTTATTTTTATGAGATAAATCTGATAATTTAAGAATGCATCACTTGTTAAAAAGTCTCTAATTCTAGAGTTATCTTCAGTAAGACATTTTTCTTAATATTTATAAACATAAATGTGTTAAGAAAAATTCATTTACAGAATAGTCATTAATATATAAGATTACACTTGACTATCCCCCCTTTTTAAAGAACCATGATAATTGCAGTAGGAGTGAAGCAAATTGATATCATGTCTTACACAGATTTTATGGGAGTACATTTCTTCTGAATGGTTTGTATGCATACCTTTCTGGATCATCCCATCTCCTGAATACTGGCACCTTACAAACAGGGTAACTATAATTTTGTCTTTTCTAGAATTTCATATCAATGGAATCATGTTTGGTCACATTTCCTTAGAATAATGCCTTTGAAATTCCTCTGCGCTGTGTTTATCTGTGTCGTGTTTACCCATCTGTGTTTATCTCTTACCTTCATTCCTTCAGTAAAAACAGTGTATTATTTTCTTTTGGTGGAGATGCCATGATTTGTGGTTCTTCTTGGATTTTCTCTGACAAAAGATACCATCTTGAAATAATTTATTTCTTCCTGGCCAATATTCATGTTTTTAAAGTCTCTATTCCTGGTCTGATCATGATAGATGCCTTCCTGACTTGTTCTTAAATTTCAGGAAATGGTATTTGTAGATTTTTTGTAAAGGCTATTTTTCGGGTGAAAAAGATTACCTGCTAGCCTAGAGTGCAGGTTTTCTTTCTTTCTCTCTCTCTTTTTTTTTTCTTTATGAAAAAGTACTGAATTTTATCAAATAGTTTTTATACCCATTGAGGACATCACCTAGATTTTAGCTTCACTTTCTTAATATGAAATAATTTACTAACATTTCCTTGTCAAATGATCCTTAAATTTCTGGGATAAATATAATTAGGCCATGCTGATGCATTTTGTATCCATGTTTATACATGAGATTGGTAAATTTTTTTTCTATTTGGTACTGTCCTCATCAAACCTATACTGAGTGTTTAGCTTCTTAATTTTCCATCTCTATTCTTTACCAAATATTTAAAGCTATTTTAGATATTTAAGGCCATTTTAGATATTTAAGGCTATAACATTTCCTCTAACTACCAACTAACCTATGTCTCCTAAGTTTTGATGTAGTGTTTTTGTTATCTTATGTTTTCCATGCTTTCTAATATTTTCTATATGCCCTTATTGTGCCTTTTTAATTTTATTTTTATCAGTGTTCCAAAATTCATTGTTTATGCACCACACCCAGTGCTCCATGCAATACGTGTCCTCCACAATACCCACCACCAGGCTCAACCCCCAGCCCCCGAAAACCCTCAGAGTCCACAGTCTTTCATGGTTTGTCTGCCCCTCCGATTTCCCCCAACTCACTTCTCCTTCATACAGATGGGTTTTTAAAGTCAAAAAGTATATGCCTTCTTGGCTTTTAATTATTGATTTCTATTTTTATTGCATTAAGATAGGAAAACGTGGGCACATGATATATACTTGGAGTTATAATTATTTTATACACGTTGTGGCCTCACGTATTTCTCATTACTATTTCATGGATGTTTAAGAGTGATCTCTTTTCTCTGATTTTTGTTTTTGCTCAAGCTTATTTTATGTTGTTCACTTTTCTATTTCTTCATGAACTTTTTTCACATTATCTAACAATTTTTAGCAAATGTATTTTCTCAAAAAAAAGTCATTATGATTGTCAAGTTTTCAGTTTATTTTGTTTTTGTTTTTAGGTTGAGCCACTTGAAATTATTGTTATTTTTAGAAGTAATAGCCTACAACAGTGGCAGTTCCAACTGGTTCAACCTAATAAACAATGTGAAACCACTTTGGGGGAATATTTTCATTCCTGAGGCAACTAGAGTCTCACAGAAATGCAATTCTTACTGAAGATGAGTTCATAATCAGATATTAAAACACACCCAATGGAATGTTTCTTCAAGACTCTGAGTCAGCAGTCCAATTCCAAAGGGATTGAAGTATGTTCTAGAAGACTCTCGGGAAGAAATGCAAAAAACAAACAAACAAACAAACAAACAAACAAAAAAACTTAAGAGGAACATAAATCACAAGGAAAGAATAAGCCGTTGTGAAAGAGGAGTAGATGAAGTTCACAAAACAATCAGGGCATTTAGATATTAAAAGCATCACTGATGGTGAAGGGGGTAATGTAGACACACAGCTGCAGAGTGAATCCTGAGTGAATTGTGTGATCGGAGGAAATCACTCAGATGCAGCACAAAGATACCACAGGAAAGAAAAGTGTAAAATAACGGTTAATCACACAGAACAAAACATGAATATCAAACATAAATTTAATAATCATTCCTAAAGGAGATGGTACGGCAAATGGGGATAACACAACATTTAAATAAATAGTGATAATTATATGGAACAAACGAATAACAGGACTTGTCAGGCTGAAGAAACATATTGTGATCCCACAAGAAAATTAAAAAGAAATTCATAGTTTCAGGCATGAGGGTAAGATTGCTTGGTTCCAAATGCAAGAGGAAATTTCTGAAAACAGAGAGAAAAGATAGTTAATCTATAAAAGATGAACAACTAGACTGACAGACATCTGGACAGAAACAAGACGGTGTAGAAAGTGATGGGATAGAAGGCTCTCCAGGTGGCTGAGAATTCCACAACTACCTAAAATGTCCTTCAAGAAATGAGGCCAGATGCAGTAAATGAAGCAAGAAAATAGTGAAACTATCCTCAAATGGCCAACGACTCTGTAACCAACTGAAATATCACACATGAATAAAGATGAAATTAATTCGTCTTTGCAAAACATGGAGTTTGCCAAACATAAATGCTCACTGAAGAAAGCAAATAATGACTGATTAAAAAAAAAAAAAAAAGAATTTGAACTCAGAAATAAGGACTGAAGTAGAGAAGCAAAGAAACAGGGAAACAAATGGGTAGGTGTAATAGCACTAACTGTCAAAATAATAATAGTATTAAAAGTTAAATTTAGGGTGTTTTCAAAAGAAGAGAGAAATAAAATAATAGACAACAGTAGCATGGGGGCGCCTGGGTGGTCAGTTGGTTAAGTGTCCAGCTCTTGATCTCAGTTCAGGTCTTGATGTCAGGGTTGTGAGTTCAAGCCCTGTGTTGGGCTCCATACTGGGCATGGAGCCTACTTAAAAAAACAAACAGATAACAGTAGCATGAAATATGAAAGAAATTAAAAGGAGAAGGGAGCTACATTTATTCTTTATATTTGTTTTTACTTTTTGGTCAACTATACATACTAAGGAGCACCTGGGTGGCTCAGTCAGTTAAGCATCTGCCTTCAGCTCAGGTCATGATCCCAAGGTCCTGGGATGGAGCCCCCCATCTGGCTCTCTGCTCAGTGGAGCCTGCTTCTCCCTCTCCCTGTCACTCCCCCTGCTTGTGCTCTGTCTCTTTCTGTGTTGAATGAATAAATAAAATTTTTTTTTAAAGTATACATACTAAAAATTTAAGTTAACTATTAAGAGAATATATGTAATTTCAAATAAGTAGATGGGGGGAAGAGTAAAAATAACTGTAACTAATAGTAGCTAAAATAAGGGAAAATAAACAGTATTAAATAATTAGTAAATAAATAATATAATAAATAGTAAATAATAGTATTACAAGTGGAAAAACATAATATGTAGAATCAAAATAAATAAAGGTGACTGAATTTTCCTGTTATAAAAGAACAAAAACATTAAGTTTAAAAAATCCAGCCTGTTTTGATCATAAAACATCTATAATGACACAGAAATGCTGACAGTAAATGGAAGATAAGGCAAAACAGAATTTGGATAAAAAGCTGCATTGCATTTGACAATTATAAAAGAGAATGATCCAGCAGGAAGATGTGATACCCCGAAGCTTTGATGAAACATTCCTTCGGGAAACGTTGAGATTATATACATGTAAAACTAGAATGATGGCTTTCAGCCAACAGCTGCCATCACTGTGGAACCCTTCATCATCTGGTCCTGCTCACTCATCACTGCCCGTGGGCGTCATTTTCCCTGGGCTCTACCCACTCCAGATATAGTCTTCCTTCTAATATACTTCTGCCTAATGACACTGTTACGCCTACAATTTCCTTCTCAAAGTTTTACAGGCTCACCTGTTTTTGACATTTGAACCTGAATCCAAATATCACTTCTTAAAGGAAATTTAATGGCCAGTTCACTTCCTTTGTCATGATTCTGATATACCTTCTTTGTAATGCTCATGAATGAATGAATGAATTTAACCTGCTTATTATTCTCTTTACTTGGTTATTATTGGCGTACTTTCATAATGCATGTCTTGTTTCTCTTCTTCATCTTTGTGTCCCCCACTATGTAGAAAGAGCATGTAAAAGAAATGTGATGCGTAATTGTTGAATAAATGAATACATTAATATCTCTGTGGGATGGGCTGGGAGGTTTGTATTTCTCATGGGACTGGAGGTATATTAGGGATGGAAACCACATCTGTATTGTTCTCTGTAAGTGAGATCCATCTCCTAAGACTAGGTAAGGCAAATGTTGATGGAAAAAAAAAGTATATAAATTCCACTTCTGGAAATGTTATTGTAATCAAAGATTATGTACAAATGTGTTTATTGCAGCATTGTTTAGTATAGTAAAAAGCACATAATGTACATACTGAACAAGAGGGCAATGGTTAAATAAATTAGGGTTTTGCAATGGAATATTATATAGTCCTTAAATGTCACTTAATTAGACTTTGTTCTTAATATATAACTTAAAATGTAACAAATGACTTCATATGCAGTATGATCTTAATTTTACATATTTATATGAACCTTATCTCAATTTCTATTTTTATCTATATCACTGTACTTCTGTTCTAAAAGGTTAACAATATATGGTAGAATTAGTGGTGATTTTTAACTTTGTATCCACGTATTTCTTCATGTCTTGAGTTTTTTAAATGAGGATGTATTCATTTCACAATAAAAATTTTTGAATGTTAATTTTAGTTAAATGTCAAGTATTCATTCCTTGGAATTTTGCCAGGTTTTCAGAAATAATCCAAAAAAATCATGTTTCATTGGAAAACACAAAAATTGCTTATTTAAGGGAAATGAAGCTTGATTAAGAAGCATTTACACTTCCATGGTGGAAACCACATGAACTAACACCACAACATGGCGACTGCATTGATGGCTGAAGAAAGAGAAGGAAATATTCAGGAGGGAGGAAAGGGCATGAAATAAAAGGGATTTGCGACTGGAAAAGAGATTTTGAAATCTCCAAAAGAAGACATTTCTGAAGAAATTGGAATTGAGGGAGACACAATTGAACTTGATGTAAAACAGTTAAAAAGCTTGAAAAGTAATAGCAATTCTCAGGAGTTAAACTAACTAATTTGCATGCACCATGTGCTTTAAATTGTTCCACAAAAGAAGCAAGGCTGTCATGTGAAATTTTTAAAAGCAGTGCCCAAGCCATTTTGAACTTGACTTGGAATACTATGGATTTTCCACCATTGGCTTGATGGCTTCCATCTGGGTTGTCTCATTTAAAGCACATTTGAGAATAGCTGTTGTCTGCTTTCAGAGGAATAGTTCTTGTAAACCTTGATTATGGTTCAAAGAGAACGTAACTGGGTAGAAGGGTAGAATTTTCGAATGTTTCATTCTACCTTGCCTTCAACTTTGTTCCCCTGGGGCAGTTACAGAAGTTTCCTATCCTGGTGGCCCTCTAAGTAGAAAAATAAGACTGTGTGTGTTGATAATACTACTTTTGGCCCTTAGGCAAGTTATTTTTGCGTATTCAGATTTATTTATTTATATAATTGAGACAGAGCATGCACACACAGGCAGGGGGGAAGAGGCAGAGGGAGAGGGCAGATTCCTTTTTTGTAAAATGGGACAATAGTAATACCTATTTCAGACAGTTCTTGGGAAGATCATCAATTATGACAGGGTGTAGAGTGCTCGATAAATAAATGGACAATGATACTGCCTTTTCTTCATCTATAAAAACTGCATCCATAACAATCTAGCTTCTCAAGAGTGTGTGGCTTATATGAGGTTATATATGTGAAATTATGTGGCATCATATATTGTTGGTAGCAGATTATGCAATAAAATATCCCTCTCCTTCCTATTAAAGAATTTTCAAACATGTTCCTTGCTTGTGTCTCAGAACATGCACTTCTCTGTTGACCCCAGTGAGGCAGTCTCCCCCTGCACATTTGTTGAATGGAAGGTTACTTGTGGTTAAACACAGACAGGTGCCTGTGAATTACCCAGCAAGGAGGACATCTCTGAGTTCTGGACTCGTAGTGTTTCACTGACTTCAGAAGGATGGAGCCAATGCTTGAGCCCAGGAAACGGGGAGCAGATTGTGAATGAATATAGCATATGGTGATTTTCACTTGTACATTCTTCAGTTTATATGATGTGCCCTAATGAGGCTATAGCAGGAATGTAGAAGCATGCTGGAAAAGAAAACAGATCGTACTCTAGGATTTCCTTCATTTGTTTGTTTGGAAAAAATGTGAGGTGTTGTGTGTGTGTGTTTGTGTGTGTGTATGTGTGTGTGTGTGCATTTAAGAACAATACTATATTTTACTATCAAAAACTCAGACAATTTCAAAATATTTTACAAGTGAACTCAAGAATGATAAACTGTTCTCAAAGAGAACTTTCCACTGATCAGGATGGTACTAATTACAGGCAAAGATACAAGCACAGGGTGTTCTAAGCCATCGCTTTTGAGCACAGACAGAATTCTACAATGGGTACGACAGGGCCCCAGACAATGGCTATCCCTTGATGGTACACCAGAGAAGCCACTTGCCAAATTCATCTGGAAGAATGGCATTTTCTGATGGACAAAAGGACTCGAAGAACAATTTGTGCCACAGAGTTCTGCTATCAGCAAGAAATTTTGTTATTTTTTTTTGAAGTCATGTATCTTTTACCTTTGAGCATATGTTAAAGACATATCACTTAAAGTTTAGCATTGAACTTCTCCTTCTTGTATTAGAATAGTTTTACAAAAATAAAGGGAAGGTTCTAAACTCCTTACCAATCCAATATAATGGCGCAATGGCAACCAAAAATTTCTAAAAACACTCCAAAACTATACTCTTCTTCCTGTGTTAAATACATATGAACACATATGCACATGGCTTCCATTCTTAACATAAATTTCTCTTATATAAACTTATATAACCATGCTCCTAAATTTTACATATCAGATGTTTAAAGTTTGTAGCAGCAAACTTTCAATCCCTGTCTATCATTTGTAGGGCAGTACGGTAAGTCCTAGAACTTCATTGACGGACAGGATTAAATCTATGTGAACTCTGCGATTTATTCCCTGGCAGGTGTCATTTCAGTGATGCTGATTTCTGATGTTGCTTGTCTTTTCTTATCCTCTAATCATTATCAAGTCTAGGATGCTGTATTCTCTGTTTGGCAGACACAGGACAATAAAAGAAAAAATCCAGGCAAAATACAATTATTAAGCCTATAACCAGGGATAGGGTATTCGTTGAAGGGCCAGAGATAGCTGAAGTGAAAAACAAAACAGGAAACAGGTCAGGGAGAAAGATATAATTGAACATTTTCCCTGCAGGTTCTTCTATGTATTTTATAATTTGTGATGTGTACCTTAATAGGTACAATTTATGTATACACAACAACAATGAGCCGTATGGTTCTGTGTGTGTGTACACAAACACCTGTGTATGTGGGTACACGTGTGTGCACGTGCATTTACACACATGACAAAGGCAGCTAAGCTTCAGCCATGGCTGTATTAACCTTTCCCTGAATTAATATTTTGTACTAGGTTTATTTCCTACTAAATAAAAGGGAGTATGTATTTTTTCCATCATAGTTTGATTAACATTGAACTTAATATATTACTTACTATATTTTTTTAAAAGAGTGGGTGGGAGGAAGCTTGAGGGAAAAAAATCAAGTATAGAGACCAGGAATCAGGTTTAATTCAAATTTCAATTTCAGGTTTGAATTAGAGAGCATGAAGCAATTTATTTTAATAAACCACTCGCAGATTACACTAATCCTGTATAACATCTGGTAAGTCTTGAGTCTTTTACCTTTATCTATCTCTATCTACTCCTTTTACGTACCTGGTAAACAGTGATTAAATGGCTGACTTGTATTTTACACCATGCACCGTCTCTAGATTTTGTGTTGTGCTATGTCAGGAGAACCTAATTAACAATCTAAATCTTGCCTTTCACCTTTAGTCCAGCCAGAAAATGCATCCCAAGACAGAATAAATTGAGTGGCTCACGCAAAACCAGTCTACCTTAGTTCAGGAAGAAAGAAATTTCTCGGAAAGCCTTGTCCCCAGTCAGGGCAGGCTGATTAGCAAGAACAGATCTTGGGGGGGGGGGGGGGGGGGGGGGGGGGGGGGCACTGCTTCTGCACCGAGCTGAATAAAGTCCTTCCAGGAATTTGCAATTCCTTGGCCTGAAAAACAGGGTCTAATTCCCCTTGGGCTAGCTGGACTGAGACTTGTAAGACCTGGGGGAAGGAGTGCATGGGTTTGAGGCATAAATGTCTTGTTTAAACTCACCGAGGGGAAGAAAACAAATAGCTGAAGACTTAAGCCTGACATTTTCTTTTTTTTAACTTAAGGTTAGGTTTAGAGTTAGATTTAGTTTTTCTAGAACCGTAAAAGCTAGAATCTGTTTCTTAGAGCTAGACTTCTATAAAGTCTTTAGAACAAAACAAAATTCTTAAGGTGTAGTAGAAACTCTGTAATAATTTCAAAGTAAATAATAGAATAAATTGGAATAGGAGAGCATACTTCCCTTTGTCAGAGAAAAACATTTTAGTGGAAATTGAATTGCCTTCAATAGATTGACAATGGTTAATAATTACTGAATCTTTACACCCAGTGTGGATGATCTCATTTAAGTGCCATGATAGGAACTCTTAGCCTCATTTTAGACATGAAGAAAATGAGGTTTAGAAAGATGAGTAAATGACCCAAAGCCACCCAACTCAGCAGTGGTAAGTTGATATTCAAACTCAGGTTTATTTAACTCCCAAAAGCAATATTTTAACAGACGGCCCTTCTTCGCAACAATGGCGCCCTAAGTTTGGCTGAGCCATGAGATAAAGATCATCTCGAATTGCTACCTCACAACGAATGGAAGAAGAGGGTTTATGAACAAATACGTGGTGGTATTAAAGTCAGACATAAACATCGGGGAGCATGGAAAAGGGAGTGATTAGGGAGGACTGTGGTGTGTAATGAACATTTCACAGTGAGGACATTCGGAGCATTTCTATGGTGTCTATTTTGGGGAGCAATCAATTCATTTACCTCCAAAAACTGATATCCAGGAAGGCATCCTTCTAAGGGAAGGACATGCAGTAACTGCTCATAAAGAAGGTTTACTGGAAGCGTTGACTCTGGCAAATGGCTCGCATGTAGGGGGTTGTTGCCACAGGGCCACCAGTGGGCTGGGGCTCACGGAGGATGTGCAAGGCCTCTGTCCACTACCGCTGGTGCTGACTGACTTGCCTCCAGCGCACAGGTCAAACACTGAACCTACACAGACTCTTTTTTCCTTTTATCGGTGCAATTTTCTCTTTTCCTTTTTCTTTCACTTGTTATACAAGGATTTTATTAGCTTTGCAATTCGGAAAACATCATATGATGAAAAGTTAAACAGAAGGGCTCGATGGAAGCGATTTACACACAGCGTGAACTTGAAACCGAACGGGCAAGAAAGGACAGAGGGTCATAGTTGAGCGAAGAGTGAGTAAATCCTCTGATTTACCTCCCTAATCTATGTCAGAATTCTATTTACTGTTTTCTGAAGGTTATCTCTAATTCTAATTGCCTGTTTGCATCCTGTCCTTCAGAGAAATTGGAGCCGCTGATGCCCTTTCGGCAAGCGAAAATGCCTCCCGTGGAATCAGGTGCGCGCTGTGCTGACACGGACGGTCGCAGCTTGATTACACAGGTAGAGAGGGCAGAGGGGGCAGGCGATTCGGAGCTGGGATGTGCATATTAATCAGTGCTAACCAAAAGTTACCACTTTTACAAGAGGCCCCCACCCCCGCATCCTCCTTGATTCAAACAGTGAGGTTGTTCAAGCTGCTCAAAACCCAGTCGCAGTATATCCCATATAATTTTGCGTAAAAACACGTGGTGCAATGTATCAGGGAAAATGTAAGGACAGCACGTGGTCCCAAAGCTCGTTTTCTGCCCACCTTCTTGTCTCCCCTTCACGTCAGTGGAACTGGTGGATGATCTTCTCTGGAGGGAAAGCAGCCGGTAGACAGAGACAGAAACCCAGCTCTCGGGTTATGGGGATGGGGCCAAGCCTCTCGTGGCACCTCCTGTGTTTGCCAAATGCAGACCAGCAGGAGCAAGTGGTTGCGGAGTCAAGGCAGTCCCGGAGCAAGAAGCAGACAAGCTGAAGCGTGTGCAAGGGGAAGGCGGGGGCCCAGGACGGGCCGTGTGTGGGACCGGATATGAGGATTCCTTCTGCAAGACGGGTGAGAATTTTCCACAGGGAGGAGACGAGCTAGTCCATCCTTTCTAATGCATTTTAAAATTCATTTTTGCATTCATTCAACAAAGACTCGGTGATTGCCTGCGGTGAGCCTGGGACCATCGGTGGTTTTTACTACATTGAGTTGTCATTTTCAGTAAGTGCTTTGCCATCTTCACAAATTCCGATTTAAAGACTCTGCCACACAATGTGTCATACAGTTATGAGAACGGTGATTACAAGTCAAGGTGATGACCTTCCAAAGGAAGGAAAACTCTAACCAACATCCTCTCACCTGTTTTTTTTTGCTGTTGTTGTTGTTTTGAGTGTTCCTGGTATTCTCAACACATCTGCTGAAGGCCTTAGAACCAAAATCACAATTCTAGCAATATTAAAGAAGTGGCACTTAGTTTTGAGTCAAGAGTTCAAAATCATGTTTCCTTCTCTTGAAGTGAATGGTTTCCCCAAGTCTAGACATAGCATCTCTACAGCGTGTTGTGACACAAACATTTTTCATAAATGTGTTAAACAGAGAAATAGAAGCAAAATTACTTTCTAATACAAACTAATCATCCTTATTATCTGGCAAAAACTGGGAACAGGAAGTCTTTACTCACACCTTCTGTAAGAAGAGGTGACTTGCTCCAATCTCTCACAAGCCCCTTACAGTAGGGATTTTCCATAGTAACTGCCTAGTCCTTAGCTAACTTGCCCTTGTTAAGGCAAATTATTCTTTTTGTTAGTCTTTTGACTCCAGAGAGCTGGAGTACAAGACAGAAACCAGAAAAACTTACACTTTCAGAGCATCATTCTGGAGTAGCATGGAGAGATTTAGAAGATTACATTGCACTTCTTTTCCAAACATTAAAGTAAATGCAGGATGTCAATTTTATTTATTTTATTTTATTTTATTAATATTTTATTTATTTATTTGACAGACAGAGATCACAAGTAGGCAGAGAGGCAGGCAGAGAGAGAGAGAGGGAAGCAGGCTCCCTGCTGAGCAGAGAGCCCGATGCGGGACTCGATCCCAGGACCCTGAGATCATGACCTGAGTCGAGGGCAGCGGCTTAACCCACTGAGCCACCCAGGCGCCCTATTTTATTTTATTTTATTTTATTTAGATGTTAGTATTGATACATTGGTCTTTTAGAGAGTATCTTGCTCCTATAGTTAGAGAATGGAGGACAGAAATGAATCCAATAAAACTGAGCAAGTACAGTTTTGAGGGCGACAGGCAATCGAAGGTAGAGGTACGTCATAATGTGGAATAGATTTGTTTTCACACCATGAATATTTCTCAGTTCTAGTACATGTGCTGCTTCTTAATGAATCCCAATCTATGAAGCTTTAGATAGAGAAAGCTTTTCCCCATTTATCTTCTGAACGAAAACCCGCTGAATTTAATTCATATTGATCTCACCTTCACAGCTAGAATGTAGAAAATATGATGAAAAATTCTGAAGATACATTTTTATTCCTCAGTGCTACCTACACTTTACTTGACGATGTAACACCCAGCATTGCCTGATTTCTCCCTTGATTCTTGAAAATCAGACTATGTACTTCTTTAGCTTTCTGCAATTTCTTGCATTATAAAGTAACTCAGATGGGAGGCATCAAATGTAGTTTCTTGGAAAAAAAAAAGTGTAGATATGTATGAAGAAAAGGTGCTAAGTTTCACTTTTTCCATTCTTATTTCCTGTTTTGGTAGTTTTATCCTGTCCTGATTCCATGAAGGCAAAGCCTGTGTCAATTACACACCAATAACCGTCCCTCCTCCCCCAAAAAAACCCAAAAGCCAACTACGGTTAAAAGACTCTTGTCCTCTATTTACCTTGATAGCCTCAAGAGAACGAAAGGAGAGTAAAATGTATCAGCTTTGCCAAAGCATCACTAACAAGTTTACATCTGTATCTATCCATATATAATCGACTTACTGATGATCTAGCTATCCATCTAGATGTTTATCTCTCTCTCTCTGTGATATAAACATAAAATGAGGGGTAGGTAAAATGGCAAAAAGTATTGCTCTGAGAAGCATACAGTATAAAAATAAAGCCATAGTAGAGTGAAATACAATTTACATCAAATACATTCTATATTTATTGGACTTGTAGTCACTGCATATTTCTTTGTTACACACACACACAAAACATATTTAGTTGCTGCATATTTCTTTGTTACACACACACACATAAACAATAAACAACCCAGGAAGAATGTGTATTCGAGACCTTACATGAAAACTGTTCATCATAATGGAAAGAGCATGTAAATCCTTACCTTTGCTGGAAATTAATATCAGTGAGATGGATCCTAGAGTGTCCAGTTATTGATTCTATTGTATTGTAAGTCAGCACTGTCCCCCTTCAAGTCTTCATCAATGTTTTGAGAAATTTAAACAAGTTCTGACATTTTTTGTTGGATGCGTACGAAATTATTTCTGATATTGTACATCAGTCTAAATGTCAGCTCTCTGTTCAGAGAATAGGTCCCCACATGCTACCATGAAAACAATCTTTCATTTGCTGGAATTACAGACCAAACTCTTGTCAAAACCAAAGTTATCACAACATTGATTCTAACCTTTTTGAACTTATTTCTATTAATATCTGACTTTCATTTGCTTAGAAATTTGCTCATTTGTATTTCCTCATGAAAATGTTCCATGGTTTTATTTTTACTTGATTAAACATCAATATTGTTAAAAACAAGACAATAAGCTCAATATGGAGTCACTTAGGCTAAGCCCCTTAATGCCCACCTGAGACTTAACACGTAACTTCATTACAATTTCAGCTCTCCAAGAGAAAGAACTGTAGACCAATCAGTGGGAACTACCTGGTCAGTACTAGTGAGGTCATCTGTCCGAAAGACTCCTGATAGCCCCTAAGCAGAAGTGACCTTGCTACACCCAATCCATTCTTGGCCAGTATAACTTCCTTACCCATGCCCCTCTGCCTACAAAAGTCTTTCATTATATATAGCTCCTAAGATCTCCTATCTGCTGGATGGCATGCTGTCTGCTCACCATTGTTGAATTAAGCCAATATGATAGGTAAAATTTACTCAGTTGAATTTTGTTTTTTAACAATCATTTCATATATAGGTTTATGTTTAAATAAAAATAACCTTACATTAAAAGCATATTTTCTAATTATTTCTAATCCTAAGATGATGACTCAGGCTGTTTTAGAAGGTGGTTGCTGGCATTTGTAAGGAAGCAAAAGCGAGGTATGTGTCTCCTCTTTCTGATCCACAAAACTGCCAGGAGTCCTCTCAAATCCTATACTCCCTAGCCTAGGAAGGATTTTCTCATGCAAAGCAACAACACAAAAAGATAGTAACTACCCATAAGAGGGTTCGTTTAAAATATAAAATGTAATTGTCATCCACAAATGACTAAAACTGTTCTGTTCTTCCTTGCAGAATGTGTCTTTAATCATTAATTCCCACTGACCAAATTCCATTAGTCTAGGTTTGAAATCCTGGCAAATATTGCTTTAAAAATATACCATTGCAGTCTCCTTGTCATCAAAACATTTTGTTGTTTTTGTTGAAACACTTTGTGTTAATATGAGCAAGAGTTAAAGCATGACTGAAAAACATTCCAAATGCCTACTGTGCTGAAGGTCATACCAGTCATTCCTTCACCAGACACATATCGGGTGTCCATTACACTCAAATCTATTGTGCTCAGAAAATTTTTGTTGGATGAATGTGTTTTGTTAGCCTTATTTTTCCAAGTTCCTACTTCCTTAGGTCTTGGTCGGCTGTTAGTCAATTGATTGCTGCTGAATATTTTATCTGAAGGATAAGATTATTCATTTTAAGACAATAGGGAAAGAGTACGAGGGAAAAAATGCCAAAGCTGGGGTTTGTGCTGCTCTTGATGAAATACTTGCTATCTATTAATTTGATTCATCTGGTAAACCATTCCCGTTTCAGTTGATTAAACCATTTATCGTTAGGAAAAATACAGAAGCAAAGTTTTCACACTTGTCTCCTGCCTTGTGCCCTCCAGCATTATTTCTATGCCAAGATTTTGGCTAAACCTTAAGACTTCTGTGAATAGGTTTATGTAGCATTTTATCACAGAGCCTGAAATTGGCCTCTTGAACTGATATTCAATCTTATTAAGAAAAAAGGATGCTAAGACAGAAATCCTTTATAAAACAGCATGAAACAGACCCTAGTACCAGCTTCTCGTAGCTTCTGGTAATAGGTTTCATATAACGTTCTAGTCAAGTTTCTCTGCCAGATAGGGTCCTCAGCCCTTGATGACTTTCGGAAAAATTTCTACCGTGAGTCTATGAAATGATAGCTTTAGAAAAGCCACTGTAAACCTCAGAGTTCCCACTGTGGCCAGTGACAGCTGATAAATGAAAATGGAGGAAAGGCAAGCAAAGCAATTTCCATGACTCCTGGCCCACCTGTAGGAGGCTAACGGAGGCGCTGCTTTATTATTTTCAAGCTACTTGCCTTGCAAGCTGTAGAGTTCTCCAACACTGTTCTGACGAGTGATGTGATGCCAGTACGCACTACGAGGAAGAGATATCGATTTGGATAACGTCATTGGCTCATTCAAGCTTGTCTGAAGCTAAAAGAAAAAGGAGATGTGTCAGGCTTTATGTAAAATACTACACTGAAATCTGCTCTTTCAGAAGCTGAGGGTTGGGGCGCCTGCGTGTCTCTGTCGGCTAAATGTCTGCCTTCAGCTCAGGTCATGATCCCTCGGTCCTGGGATCGAGACCTGGGACAAGCTCTCTGCTCAGCAGGGAGTCTGCTTCTCCCTCTCCTTCTGCCCTCCCTTCCCTTCCTGCTCTCTCTCTCTCAAGTAAATAAATAAAATCTTTAAAAAAAAAAAAAAAAGAAGTTGAGGGTTAAATGTGGGTGACATATGACAGAATCTGTTAAAGATACCTGCCTAATTTGCTGCTTAACTTTTTTTTTAAAAAAAGTAAAATTGGGACTCAAAACATGAAATGAACACTTGTAGAGGATTTAATTTCATTCATTAATTTAGAAGGAACAAAAAAGATGGTACAATTGATTCCAAGGAGAATTCAAAGGGCATACAGCCAGTCAGGAATGCTGGTAATTAGCCAGAACAATAACCAGTTGTACCCACCAGACAAATACATTTGCATTTCTATGTACAAGAATTATTTGCTTTACTATCAGCTTTCTGCAGTTTACTGAATTATAAAATAACTCTGATTGGAGGTGCAAGCCCTTCCAGAAATACTCCCCAGTGGCCTCCATCATAGGCACCATTAATCCTTTTCCCCCATTTCAGTGTCTTACAATTTTTCCGGACACCACCTCCTTCCCTTACCTAGATCTTTTCTCAAATGGATCTTTTCCTGTGCTCCTGCCATAGGAAGTTTTACATATTAAAACGTGTTTTTTCCTGAGAAGCTCTGTGGTGAGAATGTGACATATGTTCTTACTGGAAACAGAAGTTTCAACATTAGCCCCAGAGATCAACACAATGTCACTCAGGTGCTCAAGCTTATGATTAGTTCAAAGAGAACAATACTTTACATGGCATTTTCAAGAGAGAAATGTATTTTTATCGATTCACACCAGGTTTTAAAAAAACAACCAGAAATAATTTTCTGTGGTCTAAGTACACTTTCTCTGATGCAGTCTGAGCAAACGCTCACTCTGACGGGCGACGGGCACTCCTCTATTCAATAAAACCTCACATTCCCTCCTTATTTAATACCTGACACTCGGCAGAAGTGGCAGAGGGAAAGATCTGTCTGTCAAGCCTAACCTTAGAGACCCGGACGCTCCCCGTGGTCTGCTCTTTCCCACCGCATGCCCGGCCTTTGAGACTTGCCATACTCTGCGTCCAGTGTGGACAGCCTTCCTCCAAGACGCTGTCAGAAAATCCCGATAAACTGTCACAGGCATATAAAGCTAAGAATTTTTTAATTTTAATGGAAGATGAAGCCAAAGGGTGTAACGTATTTACTTGATTTCGCATTTTTAGCAGTGAGGCATTTCCAGATTGGCTATGTCTTGCCAAAAATGTGCCCTACTCAGTGAATTTAACAGTCTGGTCCTATTGGAGGTATTTTTTTAAAAGATGGCTCCAAGGAGAAAACATTGTAACCAACTTTTTTATTTTTCAAAATTTGGTGTATTTCAAAGTTTTCCTTCTTATTGGGAAAATAGATATACTAACCATACCAACATCCATCCCATGGTTTGTACGTAGGGGGTCTAGGGGAGAAGTCAAATTTCTGGGTTACAATAGGGCAGTGCTTTCCAGAATATTTGGGGTGCTTGTTAACTATACACACTTCTGGTTTTACCCCAGACCTAATAGTTGGGACAATCTCTGTGGGTGGGACTATGTATTGACAAAGTAACCACAGACATACCGGATATCCATGACTGTAAGGGATAGAAGCAAGGCTCATTTTACAAAATTATCACCGGGACAAAGGGCCTTTCACTTTGAAAGCCAATTTCTCATTTGAAGTATTAAATGAATTCAACACGGAACTTCTTTTAGTTACTGTGAGCAATGTCCATTAATAAACACAAATTTATCCATAAAACAAACCTCCTATTTATCTCATTTCTGTCTACCCTTTATTTTTTCCTACTACTTTGCAAATTTGTTTATTAACATACAGTGTCATCAGTGGTTAATTCCTCTTCCCCAAATTACTTTTCCTTCTGTTTTTTTTTTTTTTTTTCCATTCTGGGACACACATTTCTTCCCAAACAGTCAGTCTTAAGCATCATGGAAACACAGTACACATTTTTTTTTTTCTGGAAATAAATAGGGTGAAAATTTCTTCCATAACAATTTCATCTGAATTGCCCTTTATTGTTCCTTTGCCTCTTGTCTCGATTTCTTGGTCGTCAGGGTTTTCTTCTTTCTTCTTTTCTTTCTTTCTTTTATTTCTTCCCTCATTTCTTCAGTTCCTTTTTATTCTACATCAATATTTAATTCAGAAAAGTGAAAAGTCTATATTTGAAAACGAGAATGTTCATACTCTCCCGATCTCTGTTCAAGGTACAGGTCTTGTCCACCATATCTCAGATGTTTAAGTCTTCCTCTGCACATCGGAGAATCCATTCCTCAGTCAGTGTTCAGAACCAGGCATCGAGCCTGCTCACCGACCATCAGGCCCTTCTGCTCCATGTCTTCCGATGGAGTCGAGTCACCGGGAGCACAAAATATGCGTTACTTTTGTGGAGGATTCAGGATGCCTGCATTCAAACACAGGGTGTCTGGGCTCCTGCCTCTTAAATCTGGGCCAACTGATGATTGCTTTGATGAATCATGCAAGTAGACATGACATCACGTCTGTTTTGGTTCTGCCTTCAACCTCTACGGCAGACTCTCTTTCCCTCTGCCTGTCTTGAGTTATTGTGTAAGTCTGACTACTTGGGAGCCCTCCATGGTTGGAGGAAGACCAAGTTCATTGTGTGTGTGGGCCATGTCATTCGAGGTTTGAACCCTGCTTAGAAAGTCCAGCAGTTCTCATTTTACAGCTGGGAAATCAGAACCCCACAAATTCAGGGATTTGCTGAAGGTACATTCCCAACAAAACATTCCTCTCGGTTTCTGAGTGCACTGCCCTTTGGACTGTGATGTTGATCTCTCTTGGGAAAAATGAGTTTCCTCTCCAACATGCTACAATAGCAAAAATACAGCTCTGTACTTTGAAAGCACCTACCCTGCCAAGAAAAAGCAAGGAGGTCCCGAAATCTGGTGTAATTTTTGTCAAGGTACTGCCCACCAGCACCTTTTCCTGCTTTTATCGAAATAATTATTCTGGTTACCTTATTGCCTTATCCAATTTTCCTTCATTGTTTTGAGACTCTGCCTCCTTCTGTGATAATCACTAATGCTAATTCGTGTTCGCCTACATAAATTCATCTGTGTATTAACAAAAACCTGCTAACCAATTCATTTTACTTTTGCTCTGTATCTCCCCATTTATTGACCAGAAAATTTAAAGTCATATTTGCACTAAAGACACAGATCTCAACAACTGGGAGAGGAAAAAGTTAGCATTTCTGAGTCATTTGCTATGTGCCTGGCAATGTGCAAACTGGTTTTTCATAGGTTGTTCTATCTGATATCCATATAAATTGTCAATAATTACGTCATTTGAACTTTGTAGACAAGGAAAATGAGACTCAGAGGGATAATGTAATTTGTTCATGGTGACGCAGGCAGTGAGTGATGTCTCTGCGGCAATCAAGACCATGATGTTGATGAGAAAAAAAAATTCTTTCCCCTACATTTCAAGGTCTTCTAGCTGGACTAAAAATTAAAATTTACCTGAGACACTTTCACAGAGAAAAAAAAAAAAAACCGTAAGTTTTATTATGTGTGCAATGGAGGCCCAAGAATGAAATTGAAACCCAAGGTGGGAAGTTCTTATACTTTTAGACAAAGAGACAATAAATCTGTGAGGAACTGAAAGGACAAAGAAAACTTAACTTTAGGGGCTTCCATTAATAAGGAACTCTAAACAGAATTTGGGCAATGGTAATCAATTAGTGAAAAGTAACAAGGCAGGCTGACACAGGCTTCTCAGCTCTGAATTCCCCATCTCTGGTGTAAGAAGTTCTGCCTGTCTCCTGGAATAGGGAGGGTGCTTTTCACGTGGGAGATCTTTTTCCTGCTTTCAGGGGTACAGAGGAGGGTCTATTTTGAAAGTACGTGCAATGCTATTTTTTTTTTAATTTTTTTTTTTAAGATTTTATTTATTTACTTGACAGGGAGAGATCACAACTAGACAGAGAGGCAGGCAGAGAGAGAGAGAGGGGGAAGCAGGCTCCCTGCTGAGCAGAGAGCCCGATGCGGGACTCGATCCCAGGACCCTGAGATCATGACCTGAGCCGAAGGCAGCGGCTTAACCCACTGAGCCACCCAGGCGCCCACGTGCAATGCTATTTTTAAAGTAGCTTTAATTCAAAATAACCAATAAGCCAAAGTGGCACATTTGGGGGCAGACTGCCTTTAGTTCCCACAGTGTCACTTCCTCTTCACTAGTTCACTGTAAAATCAAGCCCTGGACCCCTCTTCTCCAGGGAGCAGATATGAGAATTGCACCAACTGGGTCAATTCCAGCAGACCAAGGCAGAACTGCGAACAACTCTCCCCTATGTTGAGAGGGGAGGGTCACAGTGGGTGCTCCCAGTCCTGGAGTTGCCATGCACGCACACACGCGCACACGCACGTACACGTGCCAGCTCGGCTGTCTGCACATCTTTTAGCAAACCCCAACTCTATTGCTGTCTTGTCTCAGGCAACACACTTATGTTTGTTTGTTTTTTTAAGACTCAATTTTTCCTTATCTCTAAATTGGCCTTAATATAATCCACCTCAAGTGTTGTTATAAATATTTCATAAGATGATGCTTTTAGAGGGAAGAGCGCAGTGTTTGTCCCATCTGAAGAGCTTGGTAGAAACTGCGGGCTTCCTGTTGCTGCTACTACCCGGGAGAGGCCACCAACATGAGGCCATCTGTGTGTACATGTGGTCAGGACACGGAAATGTGCCCAAACCGCGCTCTCGAAGGAATGGTGATGAAGGCAGTCAGCTTCTTAGATCCAAACCTAAGAGCTTAATAGAAGTACAAACCCCAAGAAACATGAATATGAGGGATGGATGGTCAGTATGGGCGGGTGGGAGAGGCAGGACCCAGGTGGGAGACGGTGAGCGATGATGGTAGCAAGGTGTGGTGTGCGTGCGTCTGCACACACACATAACACAAGTCAGGAGAGGCCGGTCTCAGCTTTTCTGGAATGATGAAGAGTTAAGATGTGAGTGGGTAAGTCAGCACATTTGCTAGTATGTCCAAGACAAGAGGGACTGGGTAGGGAAATCCGCTATGGAGATGCAACCCTCAAATACCCAAGTGGTCAGGGGACATGCTGAGGTACCACGTGGGAAGTGTGTCAGAGGTAAAACAAACAAAAGCAAAAACAAAAAAAGTCATGCTGCCTCATAAGGAAGTGGTGAAAACAAGCCCGGTGCCGGTGGAGAACATTTAGTTTATCTGTTCTTGGAAAAGAGCTCATGAAACTTGAAAACTGTATAGAAATAGAAACCCCAGAGACCTTTAGGCAGCCAAGCTCGGCACTGTTTGGATTTATTCAAACAGTCCTCTGAAGTTTGAAGGTTTACGGGCAATTGGTTTTTCACAGACTTGACTTAATTTTCAATAGGGGACCGCTCACACTTAATCTTCCATTTTATTCAAGATAAATGAAAAGGAATTAGAAGATACCTTGGTGAGTTGGTACAAGACTAACAAACACTACATCGTTTACAGAGTCATTTAATCGAAGTTGCTAGATGTCATTTAGTGTTGAACTTTGGAGAGGATTATTCTCTTTAAACTTGAACTAAAAATGGAAATTATCATTATATGTTTTAAACTATGTATTGACCACAATACTTTCATGGAGTATAAAAAAGCTGAGCTTTAGAACAATATCAGAAATCATTACAAACATAGGCATAAGGAGTTTGAACACCGTTCTTATCTGTCATCAGTAATGCCTTTAAGAATATGTATATTCTTTACTCATCTGTCCATCTATTTGTAAGTAGATGCATTTATAGGCTACTCTCTGAATATAGGAAACATGAGAATACATACTGGAACATTAAATTTCACACCTGTTGTCAATAAAATGTTCACTGTCTCTTGGTTTCAAAATGTACAAATAGCTAGAGGCTGTATTAAAGTTTATATAATTAATTTCCAATGTCTGCACATAATGAAAGCTGGCATGAACTTTTTACAGTGGTTATAAAATTTTACCCACTTAAAAATAAAGCTAACTTTTTTTTTCTTTCCAGCCATTTTATGACTTAGCTAATAACTGGGCTTTTACTCAAGACCGGCTGGTATTCTAACACTCGGAGTAGATACTATTATAGCTCCTTCCTTTCCTCTTTTTTTTTTTTTTTTTAAAAGATTTTATTTATTTATTTGACAGACAGAGATCACAAGTAGGCAGAGGCAGGCAGAGAGAGAGAGGGAGGGAAGCAGGCTCACTGCTGAGCAGAGAGCCCGATGCAGGGCTCAATCCCAGGACCCTGAGATCATGGCCTGAGCTGAAGGCAGGGGCTTTAACCCACTGAGGCACCCAGGCGCCCCCTTCCCTCTTTTAAGGAAAGGTAACTAAAACACAGCAAAGGTAAGCACCTTACACAAGGTCGCACAGCTCTTTCTCCAGAGTCAACCTGGTTAGCCAATATCCTGCCCTGTTTCAACCAATACATGTGCATTCATTGGATACATCTCCAAAATTGACAACTACACTCATACTTTGAAAGTAAGCTTAATTAACTGCCCATGTAATTCTTACATCAATTTTTGTAGATTTTTGTTTGCCCACTACTGGTCTACATTCTTTCTTCTATTTTTACAACACTGTCCTAAAAAGAAGACAGTCTGATTCTTTGGGTTTTATGTGTATATGCCATAATTGTATGTTTGTATGCTGAATTATCTTAATTGACCTTTGAAATCTATTGTTTCTCTTTAAGAAAATCATTCTCATAATTGCCATGAGCAGATTGTATGGCCATGAATAAATAAGATGGCATAGTTAAAAAGATAAGAGAGAAAATCATTCGTACAGAGTTTACTCATTATTCTTTGATTCCAGCAATACAAATGAAAGAACAAATTTATATTTTTTAACATGAAAAATTGTACTCTTTTATGTCAGGCAGTCATTTTCCTTACACATTATTAACTCTAATCAAGTTGATTAAATGTAAAAAATATATATATAATGCATTTTCTGAAGTGACACCTAGAGCATCTACAGCAAATTTTAAGAAAAAAGAACACGATATAAATAAAATATGTGCTATTACATTATTTTACAACACCACTTGCTAGAAAAATTACACATTGACCTCTCCCCATTTCCAACTCATTGGTGCATTTACGCAGAAATGAGTATTTTTCTTCCTGTCTGTGTGTTTGTTTAGAGACCACATTTTCTTTAATGTTCTGACACTGGAACAACAGTAAGTAAATGGATTAATTAGGATCACAGGTCCACTTTAGTTATCAACTATAATCATTTGTTCTAATCGGGCTTATATCACTTCATTACAATCAGTGTCTATCAATCAGTAAAAGAGAATTTCGCAAATATGCAAATGGAATTTCCCAGCAGGGAACTGGCCATTGTCAGTAGTAATGAAGGCTCTTGTCTTATGATTAATAATTGATAATATTGAGCAATAGAATCATGAATAGAACTTTGAAGAATGAATTTATGAGCAGATAATCCTATATATTAGATGTGACACATCACTTGCAATCACAAATCACACATTTAACCTTTTCCTAGAATTTCTTAAAGTTCATTGAATATACCTAGAAAAGAAATTGTAAAACGTGTTAAAATTTTTCTGTGTACTACTCGTCAGAGTATTTTGCTTCCAACATTTTTTTTTTTACATTTTCAGTGTAGGAAAACTAGTTATTATTATTATTATTATTATTATTTATTTTTTTTTTTTTTGGTAGGGACAGATTCCTGTAAAATGTGGATATGAAGAATGCCTTCACTAGAAGGAGAGCCAAACTACCTGGGAGAGAGCCCATTCTGGAAGGCTTTCTCATTTCTTCACCAAATTATAAATGAGCCCATGGTATTCCTGATCTTAAAAGATCTATGTACTTGAAAAGAATTGAAGGATATTATTCGGCTATCCTTGGGAATAACATTGGAGTGTCTTCACAATACTTCTTAAAACAAGATCTATAAAAAACACCTCAAACTCAACATCCAAAAAACAGGTAATCATGTCAAAAAATGGGCAGAAAACATGAACAGATGCTTCTCCAAAGAAGACATACAAATGGCTAGCAGACACATGAAAAAATGTTCATCATTGTTAGCCATCAGGGAAATTCAGATTAAAACCACATTGAAATACCACCTTACATCAGTTAGAATGGCCAAGGTTAACAAGACAAGAAACAACAAGTGTTGGAGAGGATGTGGACAAAGGGGAACTCTCTTATACTGTTGGTGGGAATGCAAGTCGGTGCAGCCACTTTGGAAAGCAGAGTGGAAATTCCTTAAAAAATTAAAAATAGAGCTACCCTATGACCCTGCAATTGCACTACTGGGTATTTACCCCAAGGATACAGATGTAGTGAAAAGAAGGGCCATCTGCACCCCAATGTTTATAGCAGCAATGGCCACAGTCATCAAACTGTGGAAAGAGCCAAGATGTCTTTCAACAGATGAATGGATAAAGAAGATATGGTCCACATATACAATGGAGTATTATGCCTCCATCAGAAAAGATGAATACCCAACTTTTGTATCAACATGGACGGGACTGAGGGAGATTATGCTGAGTGAAATAAATCAAGCACAGAGAGTCAATTATCATATGGTTTCACTTACTCGTGGAGCATAAGGAATAACACAGAGGACATTAGGAGAAGGAAAGGAAAGATGAACTGGGGGAAATCGGAGGGGGAGACGAAGCATGAGAGACCGTGGACTCTGAGAAACAAACTGAGGGTTTTGGAGGGGATGGGGGTAGTGGGGGTGGATGAGCCTGGTGGTGAGTATTAAGGAGGGCACGTATTGCTTGGAGCACTGGGTGTGGTGCATAAACAATGAATCTTGGAACACTGAAAAAAGTAAAATTAAATAAAAAAAAGTATTATGCACACTCTAAGATGCCATCAGTTGAAAGACAAAACACAATTTTATGTAGCACTACGAAAGAATAGAGCTATCAATTAACCTGTAACTCATATTTGACTCGAGAGATGTTAAAATGTGAAGAACATGTGCATCTTGGAACTGGTGAACTGTCATAATAGTGTTTCGCTATTCACGTAACTATTTACACCAAAAAAAAAAAAAAAAAAGTCTTTTCAGGGCTTATGTGGGTAAGTTCTGTGATACACTATAATTCTAGGAGGGCAAATTCCCTTAATTTCTCATGGCTATTTGAATTAGTTTTCCAGGAAGCTGGCTTCATTCTTTCTTCCCCTGTGCTTCTCTCCCTTTGCCTTTCCCTGAGATGTTTTTGTCATTGGTAAGGTGACACCATCACAAAATTTCCATCAAAGATGTTAAAACCACCCCTTGGGCTCATTCTCATGGGTCATGTATGACAATGGCGCCTCTCCAGAAATTCTTTCCATCTTACATTTATAAAAAGAAGTAACAGAATTTGTTTTTAAACTGTTATTTTTCAAAAGGTTTATTGTTTTTGGAACAGTGAGGTTTTTTAGTTCGTTAAGTGTGTGAGCTTAACTTGCTTTTATTCTTTTATTTCTAGTAACAGAAGCATGTAAAATGACAAATAATGGAGAAGGAAACCACTCTTTGTTTTCTAAGCAAGAAATTTTACATGAGGCTCTGTTATTCTTTTTTTTCTATCCACCAGAGCTTAGGACAACAATAGGATTGATAGCTTTGGACAGCAGTGCACAGGCCAGCCCTGCTGGTGGTGTTCGGGGCATTAAAACAATCTTGCTATCTTGCTGATATTTTAATAACACTGGTGCTATTTGTCTTTAAACTACACAAAATTGTTCTGGTGGCCAAGTGGCAAAAACTACTGGAAATAAGAGCACTCCAAACCCTGTTTTTAAAAGGATACACTGTAATTCTCATTATGGGAAACTGTCCTTCTGCAAATAGGCTTCTAAATTACTTGTAATGTTACTAATGACAGTACCCTGCTCCTTTTCTTTACTTATTTCTTATTTATTTATATCAGGAAAATTCACTGAAAAAATTTATTCTTGTCTTCTCAGTTGCTCCTTACCTATGGGCATCTTATAACACATGTAAAGTTATGAACACAAAAACCAACTTTAAAAAAGAACTTCTTTTCATATTGTGTGTGTAACAGATCCATGAAAATTAAAAAATTATTTCAAGGCATCTGAGGTCTTGTCACCTCCGCTGATTTTAGCCTCACCAGGCAGAATCACAAGGGCACATTTTGTGATGGTTTCTAATGAACAGCTTCTATCACAAAGACAAGAAAAATTTCCTTGATAATGCTAAACATGGATGGCAGAGGACCTATAAATGATTTTAGGAACAGCACTCAAAGAACTCTGCTGGTTCTAAGAACAAGAACGATCTCCGTGAAATGCAAATTCTAGCGATGCCATTTGCTTACCCATCTAGCTTTAATCATTTCCTCAGGGATTTGAGTCTTAGTGAATCTCTCAGAATGACTTCTAGTTCAAAATTTACGACTGTGGCTTCAATCTCCCGTGCACCTCAAAACCAAAACTGTCCTCTGAAATAAGACGCTTTGATGTTAACAGCTAAAGAAAATATAGAGGACCGTTAGCCCCTTTTGTGAGCATTTTCGGATTCCCACTTGGACAGGAGAGTGAGAAGCTGATGCCCTACACGTGGAAGCCAGAGGGGAAGCGTGTCTTCTTGTAGTGCAGAATTCATTCCTTATGGAGCTTTAATTAAGGACCTTCCGATAAGCTGGTGCTCTGAGAAATCGGTCAGGGTCCATTGAGCTCAAGGACTCAAGGGGTGTTTTCAGTAATTCGGACCAAAATCGCGTGATGCCATCATCTCACCAGCATGAGGAAGGCCTGGAAAATGTTTGATATTTCAAGGAGTAAAAGGAATGAGATCATCTTACTCAGGCAGTGTAAGTTACTTGATGCCACAAACTTTCACGTCACGTGAGAGAAGGAACTTCTTTGCTCTTCTGTGTATCACCAGGCAGCTTAGTGAACAGCGTAAACCCTTTACAATCTTGTGAATGGTTAATCCATGGCTAAGCTCTACTTAGAAACTTCTGGTGTTGGTTAATAGTAACTAATTCTTGTGTCATCTTTCTCAGTGAAGGAAATGAAAAAAAAATATTTTTTTAGTTTTATTTTTTCAGTGTTCCAAGATTCATTGTTTATGCACCACACCCAGGGCTCCATGCAATTCGTGCCCTCCTTAATACCCACCACCAGGCTCACCCATCCTCTCAGCCCCCTCCCCTCCAAAACCTTCCGTTTGTTTCTCAGAGTCCGCAGTCTCTCATGGTTCATCTCCCCCTCTGATTTCCCCCAGTTCTCTTCTCCTCTCCATCTCCCCATGTCCTCCGTGTTATTTTTAATAGCCTTACTGATTTAATGATTCTTGTTATCCAGTACTCTATAGTGCAAATGTACTGTTTTGTTCACAAGGCTGGGAATTTTTTTTAGATATAGATTTTTTTTTATTCTTTATTTTTTTTAGATATCAGATTCTTTAAACAAGAACAGAAACATTGCCTAACTTAGATCATGGAGCTATATGAAAATAAGTTTATTCTTGTGTCCCCCCTCACCCCCAGGAAGGAAGGTAATAAACATGGGCAAACCTAGGTTCTAACTAACCACACATGGGGTGTCAAAAGATTATATTGAATTTTCTGTTACAGTTAAGAAATGGTTGTTAAGATATTATTTCTCATATACATTTGTTTATATGTAAGACAGTAACACTGTTAAATCACCTCTCTTTATTTAAAAAAAATTTTAAAAAAGATCTTATTTATTTATTTGAGAGAGAGAGCATGAGAGGGGAGAAGGTCAGAGGGAGAAGCAGACTCCTCATGTTGCTGAGAGCCTGATGTGGGACTTGATCCTGGAAATCGGGGATCATGACCTTAGCCGAAGGCAGTCGCTTAATCAACTGAGGCACCCGGGCGCCCAAATCACCTCTCTTTAAAAGGATGAAAGTAAATGTGCCAGTAGTCTTAATAACAACGTTCGGGGCCATTTATTACTTGTATAGCTCATTCCTAATTTGATCTAGTAACAAATGTAAATGTGATAAAACTATGTAGGCATTTTCTACGTGCTCAGTAACAATCTGACACGGACCATTTTTAAAACTGGAAAGCCAACGAGCAGCATCACCTTCTGATTTTGTAGGAGTCACGTAATAAGTATGATGCATCGTTTTTATATCTGAAGTTCGGGGCTATCTTTCTAGCTCTCAAACTGTACTTCTGCCCAGTTGATAGCACAGGCCTTTCTTTTCCTTAAATAAGCAAATGAAGCATTAGAGGGTGTTTAACTACTATTTCACAGTCGTCGGAATTTCTTCTTTCAAAGAGATTTGTGCATGTCGAGGCAGTCTCTTAAAAGAAAAAGTAAAAATTATGTCTGGGAGCCCTGGAAATGTTTACTTAGGGTCCCAGAATGTGAGGAATGTTGGGAGTTGTCAGGTCAGGTCTTGGTAGCACGCTGTCTGAAAAACATCAGCTTGGCTTCCTGGGAAGAATGCACGACGTAGGAAATAATCGTAGGAGTCCGAACCTTCAGAGAAAAGCATAGCTGTGCGATTGTGTTCGAAATTAAATCAAATGCTCTATTTGCATGTGTGCACCAAACTGATGGGGTCTTTGATGTCGTGATTTTTAGAAATATCTGGTTTCTTTGGTGAGCCTGCTATTTAAACACCTGCCCCACTCTTCCATCTCCGAGCACCCGGGTACCTGATGCACCCCATGGGGCAACCCCCCGCACCCCCAGGGGTAGACTGCCTGAAATCTAAGTCAGTGCAGGGCTGGTCTTGAACCCCAAACAGCAACTGCCTGGCTCGGCTCCGGGGACATGCTTCTCGGCCACACAGGACATTATCATGTTTATCACCCACCACAAGCATCAATAGCAAATGCGAATTTAATTTTGTTTTGCAAATTTTTTGGCACAAGATTGTTAGACATACTTGAAAGGGATTGAAAGATATTATGTAGAGACAGTTGGGAATAACAATTAAGAGTCTTCACAAACATTGCAAGTCTTATAATTATTCAAAATCACTCCTACAGATGGATCACTATCGTAATAATGAACCTTTTCGTGGTACTTGCCATGTGCCAGGCCTGTTCTCAGTACTTTATAGATTTTAATGCACAAGTACCTCATAACAACCAAAGAAGTAGGACTATTATATCCTCATTTTACAGATAAAGGAAATTGAGACATTTAGAAGTTAATATTCCAAGGTGCCCAAGGTGATAAGAGCCAGGAAGTGGTGGAAATGGGATATGAACTCAGGAGACATACCCAGTGCTCTCCTTTACAGCAGACAATATGGTTTTGTCAAAGAGCTCTTGGCATGTCCTTCACAACAGTACAATTAAATAACTGTACTCATAAGCTTTTTGCCTGTTCAGAGCAGCTATAAGTAAAGCTACTGTTAAGTGTAGTTAATTGTTAACTGTTAACTAGCAGCAAGTGACATGGCACTGTAAATTTTGGTTGCAAACATCAGTAGATTCTGAAATAATTTGGAATTTGGTAGTTATAGTTTCTCACTGATTTAAGCCCTTGGATAAATGTCATATTAATTAGGTAACTGTTAAAATGGTTTACAGTTAACCCAAATCTTTCTAGGAGACTAAGTTATACCAGTGTCTTATTAATGCTTCTACAATTAATCACACAATCATATTAATAATCTTACTAATGTTCAGGCCACTCATTCATCCCTATGAAAGGCCCTTCGTCCTGCATAAGACCTGGTTTTCACTTGTCACACTGAGGTATTAAGAAAGCTCTTTATTTTTTTGTTTTATTTTATTTTAAATTTTTATTTATTTAACTGACAGAGAGAGAGAGCACAAGCAGGCAGAGGGAGAGAGAGAACCAGGCTCCCTGATGAGTAAGGAGCCTGACACAGGGCTTGATCCCAGGACCCCAGGATCATGACCTGAGCCAAAGGCAGTTGCTTAACCAACTGAGCCACCCAGGTGCTCCAGGAAAAGTCTTTAAAGCTCTTCCTAGATAGATAAAAATGTGTATGTAGTATTGGCAAAATTAGAAATGCGTTAAGAATAACAAGATCATTTGCTAAATTACTTTTTGTTTTGTTATACCTAAACGATAATTTTGTATGTGTCAAAAATATTATGTAATGGAGAATTTAAAAAATCAAAACAAATGTAATACTACATATAGAACTCTGTCGTCTTTAAACTGGAACAGAATGATGAGTGTCATTCCAGTGAGTAACCCACTTACGTCCCCAAACTCCATTTGTTCCTTCATTAATGAAATCTAATGCTTCTCCATAAATCTTGAAGAATGGTCACCTCTTAAGATTATGACCAATAATCACCCCATTATTTGCCTTTCCAAGAAGTTAGTAGCAACACTTAAAATTTTTCCTCAGCTACTTGTAAAAGTTGCGGTTTCAGATTCTTTACTAAATGATTTCTTAGCTTGACCACAAAGCTGTAGTATAGTTCCTTATACTGTTGGGAAACAGTGTAAGGTCCTTCTGAAAATATTTTATGACTGGCTCTGAAACACGTGCAGAAAGTGTTAGAAGTTTCAGAGAATCCAGGACAAACAAAGACAAAAAGAAAGTAGAATCCTTTCTGGGGGTAACTAAATTTCCCTGTTTATTTTGCCCCCCCCCCCCAGTTGAATCTCTATGCAGAGATATACAGGGAGCACTGCTTTGTAATTCACTCTCTATGCATCCCAACCCTCTTTAGGTAACTGTGCCAACAGGTCACGGGGAGATATATGGAGCACACAGCTCCCCACCCGTGGCCACAAAGAACTTCTTTGGGCGTATGCTGAATAGGGCATTAGAGACATGGGATTCGGTACCTGGGGTGAGCTCTTGGGGCGGAGTTGGGGGTGGGGGTGGACACCAGGGTGCTGACGTGAATGGGCCCACAGATACATGATGTGCACCAGACCTCAGCGACATTCATTTCCAAGCTGTTAGGTTACCGAGGAAAGGAGCCTTACCCGGGCCTTCTGCTCCATTTCTAGCATTAATCTTTCATGTTGCTCAGCTATGGCCAGTGTCGCGGAATGGACCTTCTGATAGATCATTTCTCCTTCCCTTGTTTGAAAAGTGAATAGTCCTTCTCCTGTGTCACACATTCTGTGAGAATAGAGATAGGGAAAGAGATGGGTCTTCATGTGTTCAAGTGCGTAACAGTTCTCCATGTAAAAGACGCCCGTGCCCTGTGTCACCCTCCTCCTTGACTTCCACGGGAGCTAGGGAAGTGGATTCAGGCTTGACCGAGCCAACCAACCAACAAGCACATCTTTAAATGGTACATGAGACGGAACGAAGGGCAAAAACCCATGTCTGTTTGGAATTTTAAAAATGAAGTGTTCACAACCCTGGACAGAAACAAGACACAAGTGGGTTCAGCCATTGCCACGCAGCACTCGCCTGTCTTACGAATCCAAACAAGTAGTTGTTTCCTTTAAGGATTTTCACATTTGTGTTATCATAACACTATTTCCTAGGATTCGAGAGCTCTTGAAATGTAAAGAACTTAAGAAAAATCTTCAATTTTATACTCGCTCTTGGAGGCACCAAGAAGACTGTGCATTTTTTAGTTTATGGATTTGCACACATAGGCTGAAGCTGTGATTTAAACCGAGCGATCCTTAAGCAGATCTTGTGAATCCAAGAAATGCCCCGGCATAAAGAAGACCCTATTTGGATGTGAGGATATTTGGCTTGAATTTTGGCTTTGCCACTTACCAGCAGTGTGATCTGGGACAAGTTAAATAACTTGCCTATTCCTCCTTTCACATTTCTAACATAGGAAAAATAACCGTACTCATCTCACAAGATCCTTATGACAATTGAAAGACCAATCTAAAATATCCACCATAGAGAAAAGAGTGATTTAATTTCAGTATTTTTATCTGGTGAACTATTACGCAGAAATCACTAGGTCATTTCTAGAGCATATAATAACGGTAGAAGTTCTACTATGTACATTCAAGAGGGAAAAATTAGAATAAAAATTCTTTTTCAATTATTTAATTATAATTACCTTTTTAAAACATGGCTTTATTGGAATAAAACCACTGACACCTTGCTAAGCAATAGGATTCTTGGTTAATTTTATTAACAAAGACTAATTCTAAGATGAAAAATATTTCTAATTTAATGCTTTAAGCCAGCTTTTAAAAATAACTGGAGACCCTCAGAAAGACCCATGCACTCTCACTATGATGCTATCTACTCAGATATTGGCTGGAGCGCTGTGCCGTTGGTTTTCAGATTAGAACACTGGAAGATTTGCACAAGGTTCATGAGGTCAAACCATGTCTTCCAGCACCAAAAAGATTTTGCATTCTTCTCTATGGCTCTCCAAGGAGTTTTCGGTGGAAAAGAAATGTCTCAAGAGGCGTCAGACATCACAGAGGCTACAGAAGCTATCCCGTAGGGCCCCATAGAGCTAGCACTTAGCTTCCGTGAAAAAGATCTTAATAAAATTCACACAGCGTGAAATGGAAAGTCTGGGGGGAAAATGAAGCGTTTTCACAAAGTGAAACAAATGAGCTTTCTTTGTTGATTCAGAGGAGTCCAGAAGTCCACCAGTCGGAGCGGGGCAGGGACTGACACGTGGCGAGCCGGCTAGTTCCGACGAGGGCTCTGCTCCTTGTCCTGTGAAAGCACCGCGTAGGACCCCTCGGAGATGAGACAATGAAGACACCGACTGTCATTTCTTACTCAGTCACCGACTGGGGGGCCCACCCTTGCCCACATCCTGGGACTCAGCTGCCCGGAAAGGGTTTGGAAGCTTATGGGGGGTTTCCTCCAGCCTCTGAAACACAGACTCCTGTCCTCTCCAGCCTTTCTTGGATCATCAAACAAGGCCTTAAAACACACTAGCTTTAAAAAGTGGAGACAATTGCAGTCAAAGATGGTCTTTCTTCAACGCAGGTACCTACAGCCAAGCTGCTCACACTCCTTCGGTAAAATTAGTTCTTACTTAGTGACTTTCGTCTGCAGTGTTGGAAGGAACAGCTTAGGTTTCCCTGCTTAGTGTTTAAAACATGTTATCTTGGGGCTCATAAGAAGCAGATACAGATATTTATTCCTTCTTAGATGTCTGAAGAGTTTTCGGGGAGCAAGCTGGTACTAGAGAAGATGGGGAGAGATGAAGTCATTTCGACTTGCTACTCCACGTGTGGTCCACAGACCCACCCCTGGCCTCACTAGGAGCCTGTCCGGATTAACAGAATGGAACTGTGTATCCTAGACCCCAGGTGACTCCTCTGCACGTTATAGTTTGGGAAGCACAGGCATATCGAACTCTTTCTACACGTCACCATTTCATTGAAGGGGAGACAGAGATCACACTTGGGCCCCAAATGAGGATAATCAGAAGCTGTGTTTGTATAGCTTCAGACAGTGACATAGGACGCTGAAGGTCAGAAAGGAAACATCATGACAAAAGGAACAAAAAAACCTAAAAGAACCTTTTCCTTAACTTGGGAAGAGCTGAGACAGAGGTGCTACCCGCATTTGAGTAGCCTAATCCCCTTGCCACTAACATGCACATTCCGCGATCGCATTTATTTGGAGAAAAGGTGACAATTGGATACTGTATGTTGGTCTTGGCTCCAAACTGAATTTGATGGAAATTTATATACAATTACAATCGTTAGCGCTCTTTCTACTTAGCAAGGTGTTTTCACAAAATTCATATTTTTTCTTACCAAAAATTGAATGTCATAGAATATCCTAAGTTTCCTTCGGCTTTAAGGAACAAACCTCATAAAAATTCTAAGTAGGACTGATACATTAAGTTCCAGGGTATTGTTTTGTTTTTTGCTTTTGACATTGTGACCTAGGGGACATTAGAATAGCATAGGATCCGAAGGTCAAAAGGCACAGATGTCAACCATCATGTCATGGCCGGTGA
The DNA here is from genome assembly GCF_010015895.1 of Lontra canadensis. Classification (NCBI taxonomy): domain Eukaryota; kingdom Metazoa; phylum Chordata; class Mammalia; order Carnivora; family Mustelidae; genus Lontra; species Lontra canadensis. The sequence continues at coordinate 7,954,518 of NW_022631038.1, forward strand.
TGTTCATTTATCCCGTATTTACCGGGCAGGTACAGTAAGCCAGGCACTGTCCTGAGCCTGAGGATGGAAAGGATGGAGACTACACGACTCAATGCCTCTGAGGCTCTACAAGGAGTGGGGAAAACAGGCATTGTTGGGAGAACGACACACTTACCTGTAGTTTAAGTGCTAGCAGGCAGAAGGACGGGGCCAACAGGAGGTAATGGGGGGTTGACCAGGACACATTATTTTACCAGTTCAGTCCCTTATCTATAAAACTGGGGCAAAAAGACTTGGTTACAAGGTTGTTTCCATTTGGTCAGGGAGGGATTAATCCAGCAGGCCACGGGCACCCAAACCCTGCACGTTCTGAAGAAAGGCCTGTGTTTGGGCTGGGGGTGGGGGTTGGGGTGGACGTGGGAGGGATGGTCCTTTGGCCAGTTTCATGAGTCTTGGTTGGGAATATGCAGCCTGATAAGAGTGAATTTTTGTGTGTCTGAGGCCTTGAGCCATGCTGTACCAGTATGACTGGATGAGTTTATCCTAATATGATGCTTATTTTGCTCCGGTGGAGGCTGGAGTCGAGTGACTCAGCCTGCCCATGTGACTGATCCTTAGAAAAAACCCTGATGGTAAGGCTTGCTGTAGCTCCCCCAGTTAACAAGTCTTCTCAGGTCTTTCACACACCATCGTCGGGGGGACAAGTGTGTCCCGTGTGACTGTCCTGGAATGGGGGCGTGGGGGGTGTTCCTGGAAGCCTGAGCCTGTCCCTTCTGGCCTTCCTTCCTTCTCTGCACTTTCACTAGAACAACCTAACTATGAGCAGCGTAGCCTTCTCTGAGTCCCGTGTCTTCCTAGAGAAACACCAAGCCTGAGGGTGGTGTTGGGGACCCTCCACTCTAGGCAGCTGGCGTGTGTTATGTCGTCAATAGGGTTCCACAGAGTAAGAGTCTAAGAAAATCCTAGTATTTTCCGTTAGTGGCTCTTTTCCTTTCCTTTTCTTTCTTTTTCTTTTCTTCCTTTCTTTCTTCTTCTTTCTTCTTTTCTCCTTCCTTCCTGCCTTCCAGATTTTATTTATTTATTTGAAAGAGAGCAAGAGAGGCATGAGCTGGCGGGGGGGGGCAGGCAGACTCCCACTGAGCAGGGAGCCCAATGCAGGACTCCATCCCAAGACTCCAGGATCATGACCTGCGCCGAAGACAGATGCTTTACCAACTGAGCCACCCAGGCACCCCTCGAGGGCTCTTGTTCAAATTCCCTTTATCCTCTCCTTCTCTAGCCCATCTCGCCACTCACTTCCACAGTCATTCGAAATAACTAGTCTCTGCTGTGTTCTAATAAGGACCAACCAGAGATGACGTGAATGAATGTCTGTGTTCACAGGAAACAGAACCCCAAGTGAGGGGCTCCGCTATGCGGGGTTCTCCCAGTTCTGCTCAAAGGGGAGAGACAGCTCTAAAAGAGGGTCCCAGGGAAGAAAATCTCTTAAGAACATGCCCTACGTACCACGTAAGCTATTAAGGATGCCCTCCTTTTCCTGCCTTTAAGTCTCAAACTTAACTCTGTCTGAAGGGTTAAGTCCCAGTCTTTTTCCCAATCACAAGCAAAAGAAATTCACCCAAACAAAAGTTATGGAAATATTTTACTTTTAAAAAGTGAACATAGAGAGTGCCTGGGTGGCTCAGTGGGTTAAGCCTCTGCCTTTGGCTCAGGTCATGATCTCAGGGTCTGGGATCAAGCCCCACATCGGGCTCTCTGCTCAGCAGGGAGCCTGCTTCCTCCTCTTTCTCTGCCTGCCTCTGCCTACTTGTGATTTCTCTCTCTGTGTGTCAAATAAATAAATAAAATCTTAAAAAAAACAGTGAGCATAGATACTTTAGAATAGGTATCTGTGGGCCCTTAGATGCAATTTTACTATAGACAATCTGTCCAACTCTGGCAACGTTGTCCACGTTCAAAGCTGTATGACTTCATTCTCAGTGTAAGTTTTGCAAGATTGTAGATATATTTCATGACCAAATATTTACCCTCCGTGCACACAAAATTTTAAACCCTCAGCAATGGAGACGGGCAGGAGCACTTTCCTGAAAACCCTGTGGTGTATCTATTCAGTATTTAAAATTTAATGTTTAATTATAGAAAGTAATGAAATTCTTCAAAGCACAGACTTTCTGCCGAGCAGTTAAAACCAATTAACACTTTTATTCCATTAATGGTTTAATCTTTATTGTCCTTTAACAATGCAGGCATTCCACTTTCCTTTTAGCAGCTATGAAAAGTAGCTGAAGTTTCTCTCTATGGGCTCTTAGTCTGATTTGGATCTGGGTAAGAAAGTGCAAGCAAAATGGACAAACAGACAGAAGCAATTGGATAGCAAGTCTGGAAACAGATCCGCTTCATATGAGAGGTAAATACGGAAGGAAAGTGTCATCTCCAGTCTGTGAGGGAAACTGGACCCTCCAATAAGCTGTGATGGACACTGGTCGTTAGAAAAAATACTGGATCCACGTCTCTGCCTCCAGTGACATAAATTGCAGAGAAAGGAAGTAAAAAAAAAAAATAGTAGAAGAAAATAGGGAAGAATTCCTATATAAACGCAGGAAGAAGGAGTTTCAAGCTATGATCCAAGCCAAAAGGTGACAAAAGAAAAAAAAAGAATGACTCTGCCTGAAAAAAGAACTTTTTTTTTTTAAATAAAAAAGATTTCATACACATGAGCAGGCAAATAAAAACTAGGAAAACTATTTGGAACTCACAACACCTGATAACTTCTCACCTATAAAGTACGTATATTATGTCAGTACTTTTTTCAGAGGTTTAAACATTAAATGAATTAATATATGTAAATCTTAAAACAGTGTATGTTATGATTATTACTCATTAAATAGTAGTACTATTGTCACTACTACTATTAAAATAGATACCTAAAACACAATACTAAATGAGAAAAGGGTGACAGTAATATGTATACTGGACGGACATTTTAATAAAGAAAAGTATGTCTTCGCTTGCATGTACATAAACTCTGGACAAATGCACAAGAGAGTAACTGTGCTTTCTAAAAAAGATTTATTTCTTATTTAGAGAAAGGGGGAGAGAGGGAGCACACATGCATGAGTGGGCTGGGGGGAGGGGCAGAGAGACTGAGTCTAGAAGACTCCACACTGAGCAGGGCAACCCTAGGACCCCAAGATCATGACCTTAGCAGAAACCAAGAGTGGGATGCTTGACTGACTGAGCCACCCAGGCGCCCCTCACTAATACTTCTTTATGTAAATCGTCAAGTTAAAAAGAGAAGTGCCATTAATTTATTAATTGGATTTAATTAATTAAAATTAATGTTAAGTTTTAAAGCAAGGGTCAGAGTACTCTCACAGGACTTTGGTGGAGATGTAGTGTTTAAAATGTACCTAGCTCAGTCTCTGTCACTAAGCAATTGCACTTTTACTGCTAAACTTATAAAATACTGTATTGATCATTTGGGGCCTCCCTTCCAACTGAAAAACACACACACACACACACACACACAAAATCTGTTTCCAGTGTAGCACAGACACCAGATCTGATTTCAAGAAGGGGCGGGGGGGGGGGGGTTTGCAGAGTTCCGGTTTCTAATGAATTGAAATAACAGCAACAATTGTAGCAACGGGAGAACAATAGCTAACCCCCAGGGGCCAAGGATTTAGGCCAGGCTTGGTGTTAAAGTCTGCGCATTACCCCACTGAGCCTCAAACACTGGCAAGGCCCTCACTGCTTTCCCCTACAGAAAACACAGTCCTAAGAGGGGAGGTGAAGGAATCTGCTCAAGGTCATTGAAATTTAAGTGTCTGAACCCAGACCCGTGATTTTAGAGGGAAGCTCATTATCGCTAAGCTCGATTTTGTTCATAGAAGATGAGAAGCAGAAAGGCACGCATAATTCTTTAATTAGGAACATTTCTGTAGTGGAGAGAAAGCGAGCACTCGGCACAGGGCTTGGGTTACACAATTTGAAGGTGCTCTCTCCTTCTCTGTGGCTGTTCCTTTTCTGTCAAAGCAAGTTCCTGAGGATATTTCTCTACGGTGTGCCCATAAATCAGTCAATTAATCAATAAAACAGGTGAATTACAATGAAACCCTCCCTGCAGTCCCCAATTCATGTCAAGTCCTTTGTAAGGAAGAAGGTAGGTGGAACATTTGCCGTCCTCTCTGCCTCTTGATGATATTATTCTATGGCTCCAAATATTCAATACGTATGGTGGCTGTTGGTTGATTTCACTGTTGGGACCTTCGGGATACAATGCTTCCCCTCAAACAAGTTGACAAACCTGATCCTTTAAGGAGATCCTGATTTTAGGTCAGGATCTGCTGAAAATTAGCTTCGTGACTTACATTTCTGATCCTTTATAAAACTAATTTTTTTAAATGAAAGAGTTGATCTAAATGATCTCGAGTGTACAGATTTGTTTGAAGATTCTCTAAGTCTTCCACTGGTGATGGCCAAATCACCATCACATTAATTAAACTACTTTCATCTTTTCGAATATTTTCAAAGTTTTAATTTTATTCTATTTTATTTACTTTTTATTACTTTTGAATTTTTTCCTTTGGTCCTTTTTCAACTCAATGCAAAAGTCAATCGAGTGTCCCCCAAATTTTGTAAATTCTTAAAAAGAGATACTTGTAAGATGCTTTTCTACTTACCTTCCTTTCTGCCTCAAAAATTTAGAACTGAAAAATCTAGCAGGTGAAGATGTAGAGTAAGTCATAACACTTTAGTTGTTCTTTAATTACCTCAACACATGATCACAAAGTACTACTATTATCCTTATTACATTGCTACATTAGATGTTTATGAGGGTTTAGGGCAAAAAAAAATTTTTAAAGGCTTACAGCTAATTTTATATTCATCCTGTATACATATCTCCTGGTGGCTTTATTGGAAAAATATTGGATACGCCTTGAGAATTAGGAGTGTAACATCCTTAACCCCCAGGGCCAATCACAAAAAGCACCCAAGGCTCCATTCACTTGTGGACTGAAATGACTGAAAATTATCAGTATGATGGCGACTTGACAAGTATTGATTTTGTGGTCCCTGACAATGAAAAAGCAAAATGAAACATAAAGGAGAGAATTTTCTTTTCTTTTCTTTTCTTTTTTAAGAACAATCCCCTGGCGTTAGTATATTCTTCCGAATGGAGCAGGGCCAAACCACCACAAAGAGAACAGAGATCGGCCTTACATTCCTGGCTGACGTATACTGTTCTTTTTTGAAACTGTTTGGGGGACGCTAGGTGTATAACCCATGAAACAGCTACTGACATAGACTCAAGCCGGATTTGTCTGGGATAGAGGCAATAACAAAAGCAAGTCAAGCGAAAACTTAAATTCTGTCATTTAGAAATTATACTTCCCTTTTAAAGTGAATTTGACTGCCAAGCTATGGTAGGAAAATTTTTAGTTTAACATGCAAGTTACTAATATTTGCTCACTGAATTAGAAGAGTTACACTTCTCTTCACCATTTTGAGAGGAACCTAAAAATGAGATCATTATATTTCTTCAGAGCAAAAGAGCCTATAATCAGGGTTTACAAATTGCGTTTTTATTCTCTTTTTATGCCAAACATAGTTAATGAAGGTAATTCTTAAATTAAAGATAATTTCAGTGTCTTAAGTGACTAGAGAGGAAAGTGTTTCAAGTGTAGCCAAAATTGAAAAGAAATGCAAGACGATACTTGATTTTCCATTGGTTTACTTTCTCACCTTACAATCTTGTCTTTTCTTTTTAGGTTATTTTTATGCATTCACTGACATTTTTTTGGACATCCACCAATCACATGTCAGGCACTGTATTAGCTTCTGGAAAATATTTTTAAAATTTTATTAAAAAAGAAATAAGTAGGGGCTCCTGGGTGGCTCAAGCGGTTAAGTGTCTGCCTTCAGCTCAGGTCGTGATCCCAGGGAGCTGGGGTCAGGGTCCCAGCTCAGCAGGGAGTCTGCTTCTCTCTCTCCCTCTGCCTCTCCACCTGCGTGTGTTCTTTGTCTCTCTTCCACTCAAATGAATAAATAAAATCTTAAAAAAAATAATAAACGTTAACTCATTAGTTGCATTTACTCTCATATATATTTACCTTTTCATTTAGAAACTCAGCAAATGAGTAGGTGATTATAGGAAATACTTAACATAATAATATGCTTTGGAGATTGAAAGCTAGTGAATTGGTTATGTTAAAATTTTCTCTATAGGTTTTTTAGTTGACAGATCACTGATACAGTATAACTTTTAGTCCTTCATTGCCATTATCAAAACAAGTCACCCAGTAAAATGACACAATCATTCTGATATACCGAGGGCAAATACTAATGGGTATTACAAAAGATGTAAATATATGTTTGAGGTTTTTCATTTGTTTTGCAGCAGAAATGAAAATTCAGTGCCATGGTGAAAATATGAATTGACTTAAATTTTAAAAAATTGAAGCATATCAAAAATTTTTTTTTGAAGAATGTCAAGTGTCATCTTTCCAGGTTAATAGATTTAAAACCTTACTTATTAAACTCCATTTAAACTTTAAATTGAATTCCTTTAAAAATCTGAATTGAGGGGTGCCTGGGTGGCTCAGTTAAGCATCTGCCTTCGGCTCAGGTCATGATTCCAGGGTCCTGGGATCGAGTCCCACATCAGGCTCCTTGCTTTGCAGGAAGCCCTCTTCTCCCTCTCCCACTCCCCCTGCTTGTGTTCCCTCTCTCGCTATGTCTCTCTGTATCAAATAAATAAATAAAATCTTAAAAGAAAATCTGAACTGGGAATATAATCAATGCTATCGTAACGGTGTTGTATGGTCACAGAGGGTTCCACTTGCCGTGAGTAGAGCATAACGTGTAGTGAAGCTGAATCATGAAGTTTTGCACCTGAAACCAATGTAAACTTGTGTGTCAATTAGACTTAAATAAAAAAAAAAATCTGAATTAAAAATATAGTGAACAGATCATTTGAGTCACCTTGAAAGTAGAAGCTAAGAAATGGAACCAGTATTTCCCCATCATAAATAAAAGTGTCAATTCTTTTATGTTCTCCCTTGGTATCTTTGCCTTTCTTAGGTTTAAGAGTCTGCTCATCAAGGTTCATATTGACGTATCCTAGTTAAGGACTGACCAACCATCTCTGTGTTTCCTCTGATGAATCAGGTACAAATTCGTATTATGGCACTCCTAATTTTACATGCCTTCTTCCCAATTAGATTTTTAATACAAGACATGAAAGGAAGGAACATCTTAAAAATCTAGACAAACAGAATGATTCAGGATTTCTTAGGGGAGCTGACTTCTTAGTCACTCTGATTTAGGGCAGCTGAATATAATCGCTTTACCTGTTTGAGCAGGTTTTTCATCTCTACCAACCTCCCCCATCCACCTTCTCCTCCAATCTCTCTCAATTAGTTTCTAGATTCCTACATACATCAAGTCATGGAACAAAGCAAATGACAGAAGAGATACAGATATTGAACGTTCCAAAAAAGAGGTAAAGAAATGGAAGTTTCCTATATGAAAAAAAATATTACTTATCCTATTCTTACCTAAGTTTGGATTTTGCATTGCTATTTTTAAGTTAGAAGGTTTGGCTACATGATGAATAAGGTCTTCTTTCAAAGATAGAAGTTCCTAACTAAGCTGTGACTTAGTTCCATTTGAGCGAGTAGTTTGCTTTAAACTCCATTTAGTAATTGCTGTGTTTTAAGAGGTGGTTAATACTATTAAAACATGATTTACTATGCTGTGTTTCTTCAATCTTGACTTGGGTACTTTTACTTCTCCTTAATAACTTCCATGCAAGGGTTAAGCAAAGGGAGGTACAGAGTCATCCTGCTACTGCCCAGGCGTTCACGGAAGAAGGGGCATGGCCTCCGGCACGAAACTGCAGGTCATATCAAGGTTCAGTTACGCCCATTTCAGATCGGTGCAATTTGTCATTTACTGAGCTTCAATAATCCAGTGACTGCTATTGGAAATTCTCACTCAAACTGTCTGCTTCGCATCCTGAAATCACCTTTAGAGAGCCAAGAGCCCACTCTTCATGGCAGGTGTGTTGGATCATTTTACGTGCCCACTTGACTAGGCCACAGGGTGCCTAGACATTGAATTACACAATGTTCTGCGTGTGTGTGTGTGTGTGTGTGTGTGTGTGTGTGTTGGGGGGAGCTTATAGATGAGATTGACGTTTGGATCTGTAGACCAAGTGAAACAGATTGTCCTCCTCACTGTGGGTGGGCCTCCTCTAATCCATTGCAAGCCTGAACAGAAGAAAAGGGGATAAGGGAGAATTCACTCCTTCCGCCTATTTGTGAGCTGGGACATTAGTCTTCTCTTGTACTTGGACTAGAATGTACACCACCAGCTCTCCTGGGTGGCCAGCTGGCTCACTGCAGATGGTGAGACATCCCCACTTGACTAATCCAGCCGGCATATCTCTGTCTTCGAACTCTGCCAGCGCTCCCCTGTGCCCGTGGAAATCCCACATCCTGTCTCTGGGCGTTTGTGAGTGGTGAGTGGGATCCATGTCTCTGACGTGATAAAAATCATGTGGGTGGTTGGGAGAGCAAAGAATGGAGAAAACTAGACGTTACGAGAGGAATGTATTTCTGTTTTCAGTTTTGCTTCACTAGGGATATAGCTCTTCCAGTTCGTTCTGCTGGGATCTCCACAGACTTTTGCTTTCTGAGTCAGTATGTGGTGAAAAGAGAAGGAAACTACTGCCCGCCACACCCAGGAGGTGCCACTTTCTGTTCCCCCAACACAGCCCTAGACTCTTCAAGATCGGTCACTCAAGGGCACCTCATTACTCACGGGCACTTTCTCCCTAATCTGCCATGGGTTTTTATTTGCTTCGACTACTATTATTACAGCAAGAGAAATACGAAGTCAATATTCTGCTTCTGAAATTTAGAGTATGATTTGAGTCTCTCTAGCAGATTTTTATAAATTTTGAAAAGTCAGGTCTAGAGGGCTAAGTCTGAAGTTGGTTTTTTTTTTTTCTCTTTTATTCCCTGCCCCTCAGTCTGAGTTTTATTATATATCCTGGCTAGAAAGAAACTGAAACAGTACTCAAAAGAGGGCTCTGTTCCTTCCAGACCTGGGTGATGGTGGGAAAAAGAAAAGCAAAAGAGAAGGTACTGGGTGAGCCTTACACACCCTGATGTCTCTTATCTGAATGGACATTCTGGAGAAGACAAGAATTAATAAGTTGGTATCTAGATTGAGCCAATGACCCTACACTTGTGACTCCCCATAGGCCTCAGTTCAGAGGCAGAGCATCTAGAAAGTTCTGGGCAGAGGACTGGGGTTGAAGAAGAGGATATAAGCATTCTACGATTAAGGAAAATGCTTTGATCAGTGGATCCAGTGAAAAGTGCCAGTATATCCCCCCAAAAGGCCAAATGGATAGCTTTAGCAGATCCCAATGTGGGGCAGACCAGACCAGGTCTTGATCTGAGGTTCCTTAACTACCTAAGGCCAGGGAAGTCAGCTGTCTATTCAAACTACGTAAAACAGAAGAGGGGGAGGAAACCAGTATATTACCAAGATGACGCATCCCAAAAAGACAATTTAAAATGGCAAGTTAAAATATCCTCCTTCTCATTGGGAGGGGGCTTATGAAAAATATCAGAAAATCTCCACTCTCTTTGCTCAACTGAGTTGTATTAAATTTAGAGCCAGCCATCCTGGGCAAATAGTTGCAATTTCAAATAGCAACATCCTCGCTCTCTTGTCTGTGAAACTCACTGGCAAAGGTTTTCATTTCCTGTGATCTCATGTTACCCAGTCCTCGGGTCAGCTTCATAGGCTTTCTGCTCATTTGCGGAGAAAAGTCTTTCAAGTTTCTGCCACACTCTTTCCAGTTCCTCCGCCATGTTGTTCCTAGCCTCCACAGTCATTTGAGGATATGGAGGAAAATGAATGCATTTTATTCTGATGTTATTACTGAAGAGGCTCTTGCCATTGACAGAAAACCACAGAAAGAGCCAAAACCAAAAAAATGTATTCTTAGATGTTGAGCCTAGAGTTTGATCTGTGCCAGGTCGGCCATTGTGGCCTGGATGTCAGGAGGAGCCAGATGAGGAGGGTCCCGAGGAAAGGCACATATGAGCTCTGAACTCCTTTCCGGTATGACGGTTCACACTTGGAGTTAGAGAAGTGTGGGTTAGTGAGCCAAAAACAACCTTTCAGGTGGCATTAATATTGGTAAGAAAGTGGAGTAAGAGTATGGGATGTGAGAGAGAGGAGAGAAGCAGCAAATTCACACAGACACACACACACACACACACGAGATGCACGGGAAAGGTCAGTGAGTCAGATGGTGGTAAAAATCAACAAGGATTGAGCCGAGAAAACGATTCTGCAAACAGGAGCATCTTTCAGTCAACAAGCTGGCTGTAGGCTCAGGGCAGAAAAGGCCTCAGGAACCAGGAAGGAGAGAGAGAAGATCAGAACAAGCAGAGAGAACAGTCAACTGCACCATGTGAAAATTCTTTCCAGACTCCCATCCTCAGAGAACATTCTAGAAGGACCTCTCCTTGCTCATCCTGCAAACTGACCACATTTCCCCAATAAGGCACAGGCAGGTGCGACTCTCAAGGGCGGCGGTTTGGCGACTTAAGCGAGCGGGGGGGCATGTGCTCGGCCAGGGTCTGTCGCCTCTTCCTGCATTTTCTGCTCTGTTCCATTTCGTCTCACGTGAGGCAGAATTTACTTCATGTGATGATTCCACAAGGCATCCGGCGATGGGGCTGATTCTGTATTTTAAACGAACACTTCAGGTTGTGGCTTCTGCGCGCCTGAGTCCGACACTAGTGTTCTTGGGGCGAGGCCCAGACGGCTTCCTGCTCCATCAACGGGGACGAGGACAGAGAAGGACGCAGACCCTCCCGCAGGGTCACAGCCTCGTCAGCCTGTTTGCTCCTTCCACATCCGTCCCTCGGCACGGTGTGCCAGCACTTGCCCGGCCTAGGAAGGCTGCGCGGTGACAGGTGGCGACTTGGAAAACCACACGAGTGAGATGGGGCCCTCCTGGCCCGGAGTCCCGACTCTCTCCACTGCCTCCGGTTCACCGCATCTCCACGCCTGGGCCCGAGCCATCCGTTTCAAATTTCCAGAAACATCTCCAATCATTAATTAAGCACTTTCAAGAGACTGGTAGCAGGCTGCTGGTAGGCATGAAATTAATTACTTATGTCCCTGAGAGGTATTTCTAGAAACAGAGTTTTGATTTTCGGGAGGGGGCAATTTCAAGTCTGTGAAAGTGAGAGTCGTGACCACATGGATGTCACCAGCCAGAGGGTCCGCCTGGGGACCCTGGGTTCCTGGTGCTTCAGGAAGAGGCAGGGAGATAAGGAAACCCTTAGTACAGACGCGGCAACTTATCATTCTGTACGACTGTGGCCAGAGCTGGTCAAGGCACCTGCTGCAGCTAATTTAAGAACTGCACCCCCCAGGCTCCCCAGCTTCCCTGCGAGCGGCCAGGCAGAGAGAGGGAGAAGACGGATGAGCGGGGCGCATCTCCCCGGCCTCCTGCGCAGCTCGGGGTGACAGACTGTGGAGGCCCCGAGGTGGGGCTTGCTGCGAATCTTTTCTACCATCTCAGCCTGGCACCAACTGTGGTCCAGAACGGAATAAAAATGCCATGAAGGAAGGAGCTGAGAGAAATTTACTCTTTTACCCTTGAGACCTAATGGCATTCAAGCAGTATGCATTTTATTTTATTTTTCTTAATGGTCAGAGCCCTCGGCTGCCTCCTGTAAATACCTATCACGGATCAAAGCAATCTTCGTGAAAAATATTCCTCTCGGCTTCACGAGTTGTGAAAGCTCCAGGAAGTGCTCATCTGAAATGCCATCTTCTCCATGAACAAAAAGATCATTTGTTGCTGAGTTGTATCTCTATGATTTCATTTTTTTCCTACTGCATATAAGGATGTTTATAGAATCTCAATTATACAACATTTTGTATTGCTCTGTTATCTACAATTCTAAATGCTAGAGCTATAAAGTTATCTTCTGTTTATATAATTCATACTATTCTTTTTTTTTTCCACCAAGGGATTGATTACTCATTTCAGTTCCCCACAGTTATTTCTCTTGCTACTTTAATTAGGTTTTCCTACAAATGGAAGGGGAGAGGGAATAAGCAAGGTAGAAAACAAGAGAATCGAAAAGCAAATCTCATGTTTCTTTCCAATTTATGTCAATGGAAGTGGTAAAGGTTTTGAGACCAGGGTTAAGACACTGAGTGGCACGGGGCGAGGGGCTGGCTAACAGAGGGAAGGAGAATGTGCCAGGCTAAGATGATGTGTTGGGAGGCAGGAGTCACGCTGGGAAATAGGGATGAGGAGCCCAAGGGCTCAGGCTCAGCTCTGATTACTCTGGAAGTCCCCTGACCCCCGAGTCTCAGCTGCTCCCCCAGAAAACTATTGGCCTTACGCACTTTATAGGATTGCTAGGAGGATCAAAATGCAAAAGCATTTTGGAAACTGTTAAGTACTTGGAAATGAAAGGTATTATTAATGTGATTATGGGAATGGCTTCACAAAAGCATATGGTATCTGGAGACCAACACGGAAACATCTTCCTTGGCAAATGTCCTCTTGCTGTGCTGCTGAAATATCCTCGGCCTCGTCTCTATCTCTGGATGCTGCTGTGTTGTCTGTGTTTGGAGATGGTGTTTCCTGGTCTCAAACTGTGACCCACGCGGCCTCTGACAAGCAGTCACTCCCCCATGTGTGCTCTGTCAAACCGGCAATTGTCCCCGTAAGAGAATTTGCCCGTGAAAAACAGCTTCCCCTGGTAAAGTGGCAGCTTTCCACGGGGGAAATCTGCCTTCTGCTTCCACCAACACAGACCGTGTTTGAGAAGGGAACGAAAACCACTTTGCTATTTCACCAGCTAATGTAAAGGTCATTTTTCACCCTGTTTCTCTGGCAGTGGAAGGTTTTGATTGTATAGCTCTGGTAATGTTGCCTTTTTTGAAATTCATTTTTGTTTTCAGGGGCTGTGCTATCTTCCCCCATACAAGTTTCATTATATTTAGTGCAGCAGACCATGTAGCTGATGTAGTTAGAATGGCAGGCAAAATAGCCCATTACTATACCTATCGTCAGCTTGCTGAATATTTAGTAGAAAATGCAAAAAAAAAAAAAATTACAGTTGATCAGGATTGGAATAAATGGACAGGCTTAGTTTCTGATTTTTGATTTGGGTGACTTTATGGATTCCTCTCTGGGGTTCTATTTAAAACGTGGCAATTTATGTTGGTGCACAGAGTAAGAAAACAACTTTTTATTTTTTTAGTGGGAATTTCTTATTTCTTTAGTTTCTATGTTATTACAGGGTTCACCCGAACCAGTTTTATTAGTAAATAGAGCAATGACATATATTCTGTTAGGGTCCCATGCTGTCATTTTAGATGTTTTGGTTGCATATTTATTATGAATATTTTCAATCAACATAAATATGACTGAATTTAACTTTAGAGACATGAAGTCTTTTGCCGTTAATGCAAACACATGTCAAAGAAAATAGTCTAATCATTTACCACTTACATCTTCTAGTTGAAAAGAAGAGTTTTGGATTCAGGCAGGAATGTCTTTTCTGGATGTCCTCGTAATGACTTGTGTGACCTTGAAGGGACTGATTCCTCTCAGTTTGTACTGGTATACAGTCTCTGTCCTTTTTCTGATGCCTCTGTCTAGCACTGTGCCCTGGGAATCTGAATTCTATAAGCCCAGCCTCGCTTGCCTTCTGGTCTGGCCAAAGTGGGGCACTCCCAGAAGACAGTGGGACGGAGTAGGAGGTATTTCCCCCCCACCCTTCTCTTCCCGTCTTGGCACTGTGGTTTTGGCAAGCTTCCATCCCCCAGGGATCCACGTTCTCTCTGGGTTCTGGTTTCCTTGTTCCCTCAGGCACGGAGTAGATAAAACCTTCTCTCTGTTGCTAGTCTTGCGATGCCCACCACCATATGTTTGTTCCATAATCACCCCCACACTCTCTTTAAAGAATTCCTACAACAAATTCTCCCCAAATCCTTTGAGGAGGTAATTTCTGTATTGCTGGGCCCAAACATAATTCATAACAACTTATTTAATCTCTCACACACTCCATTTTCTCATTTATAAGATGAGGATAATAATGGCAGTACATCTAAGAAGTTTGCTGTGATGCATAATAAGAAGGATAGTGACACTACTAATACTAATGCTGATAATAATAAGTACAGTACTTGGCATGCATGAGTTGCCTATTCCAAAGCTTGCCCTTTAGCCACAGCATCAAAGTTTGTTGGCCAGGTATGTCAACAGATGATCCTGGGTTTGGCATATTAGTTAAAATTCGAAATTTTTAAAAATATTATGTAATAAGAACCCAAAGAGATGGAACTAGATAGCAGAAGAAAAATGTTCTGTGGACTAGAATCTTAAGAGAAAGACAGCACAAAATTTAAACACAGCAAGGCTTTGTCTTGGAGGACATCTCGAGCTAGGTCATGGAGTTTATCTAGATGAACGCTGGTGCCGCATAATCTTGTGTTGGGGCAGGAGGGTTGGCTCTTGCTAAGTCAAACAGAATATGACAACAATGTTACCCAAATATTTTCTATCTTGAGCCATGAAAACCACAGGAGAATGGGCTTTTGGAGCAGGCCTGAAGGATTCTCCAGAAAATTGTGATAATGACTAGGCAGAGAAATTCAAGAGCCGTGCTTTTCTAATTGGATGCTGGGTACATTTGAAATATCGGGCTGGACCAGTCCATGTTAAGTCTCTGAGACAAGTACTAGGAGATGGGCATTTTGGGGGAGAAGATGTCACTAATGTCCTCCTAGCTTTAGAGCCAAAAGAAAATACGTCTAGGCCGAGACATCAGGCTAACATTCAGTACTGCTGTCCTCTATGTCAGTGAGCTGTTGCTAGGTTGTTTGAAGGCGCTCATGTGAAGATAAGAATAGTAACTTACTTGGAAAATACCTTCTTTTATAAATATGGACCCAAAGTTCAAAGGTGTAAGTATGAATGGTGTAAAAGCAACATTTTCCCCCCTGAAGAACATATTAAGAGTCTCAGTGCTCTTCAACAGTGACCCAAAGTGACACAAAGACCCAAACATGATCTCATTTTATGAGGTGGAATTAAATTAACATCTCCATTTAAAAGGGGTTTGAAACAACACCTTATCTTTCTCGAGGAAGCTTTCAACTTCCTTCATGTTACCATAATATTCCAAAAATCATACATACCCTCGAGCTGACCCCCTGCAGTCTACAATTTCTCTCATTAATTAAGCTTTTAGGTTTAAAGACAGAGCAAACTGGCTTTACCCAGGATACATACAATTCTTACTACTGAGTGTAAACTTTCATTGATCCTTTCACTTCATACTATTTAAAAAGACAGTGCTGTTTACATGATTTTTAAAGACCTATTTTTAGGTTGTCTTTCCACACACAAGAAAAATAATTCTTTGGTGGATTTTTTTTCTATTTTTTGTTCTCATCAATAAATGTATGAAATTCATACTTTAAGTAAATTCATAATAATGCTTCCACTGCATTTTTAAAACCTTCCTTCCAAGGGAGTCAGCTTAGGAAAGAACTAATATAATTAGCATTTTCTGATGGATGACTAGTGTCAAGACAGAGAGATGAAAATGCTTATTGTGGTTGGAGAATACACGTGTCCTGCATGCAACATCACCATGTGGCTGGAGAAAGTGACTGACACTAGCTCTTTGGTTTAGATGACCGAAGCGTTATTTCGCCTAGTTTTGTAATCTATATTACTAATTTAAATTTTCGTTTAAATTCTAGTTACTCAACATACAGTGCAATATTGGTTTCAGAAGCAGACCTCATTGATTCATCTCTTACATACAGCACCCAGTGATCTATATAACAAGTACCCTTCTAAATACCTCCACCCATTTAACCCATCCCCTGCCTACTGCCCCCCGTCAACCTTCAGTTTATTGTCTTTCATTAAGAGTCTCATGGTTTATTGCCCCTTCTCACCCCCTCCCCCCATATGTCCATCTGTTTAAAACCTTATGTTTCTTTCTGTCTTCAGTTTGGGCCAGATCTATAGCTCGCTACCTTTGCATCTCTGGTGAGTACTTCATCGAGCCCCTGCCATTTGGAGAGAAGGTAAGCTAAAATAGAAAAAACAAAAACAAACAAAAAAAAAACCAAAAACCAAAACAAAACCCAACTCATTCTTTAAGTAAATAATTGACTTAGGCTAAAACATCTTCAAATAAATAAGCACATTTGTGTGTGTGTGTGCCTACTATGTGCCAGAAATACACGTGGTTGTTGAAGAGAGGAACTTCCATACAAGCACTTTAAGTATATATTCTTAAAAAACAAAAAAGACTTATTTATTTATCTTAGAGAGAGAGAAAGAGAGAGAGAGAGAGAGCATGAGTAGGGAGAGGAGAGGGGCAAAGGGACAGGGAGACAAGCAGACACCCGACTGAGCAGGGTTTAATCCCAGGACCCTGAGATCATGACCTGAGCTGAAATCAAAAGTCTGATGCTTAACTGACTGAGCCACCCAGGCGCCCCACGGATATATTTTACAACACTTATTAAAGTGATTTGACGGTAACACAGGAGGCAACATTGTAATCTAGACATTGTATAATATCCTGGGTATGTGAAGATAGGCTTTTCTTATGTATGGTCTGATAAAGGCAAGTTTGGGAATTTATGTGCCATCTTTGTGCTGGTGAACACAAGCAATATCAAGGACAAAAATCCTAAGAAACTCAAGGCTGAATCTACAAATACACTTTTGGGCAGGCAGGTTGAATATAGGGTATTTCCGAGAATAAGAGAAAAATTCCTCCTTTCTGCTTGTTTCAATCCTTTATATAGGAATTCACTTATTTCACCTCTTCAGATCTTAAAGTGTGTTCATTTGATCAACGTTGTAACTCCTGATGAACTGCTTTATAGGAAATCTTTTGAAACTTTTTGATTTTAAGAAGTAGTGTTTTAAGAGTCCATAAAAATAAAATCACCATGCTCATTTATTAAAAAAAAAAAAACCAGAAGCCAACAACTGTGAAATCTTGTGACTCTATTAAGAAATAAATGAATTGATGGACATTATGTCCATGTAAATTATGGTCAAAGATGGAAGACTTCCAACAGTACAAACTCGTATCTATCATTCAAGAAATCAATCAACTTAGATATTCTGTGCCAGTGGTAACAGATTTAAATGATCTGCATTTTGTATTAAGATTTTGTATCTTTCAGACACTTTTTAAATTACTTTTTTTTTTGAAGATTTCGTTAATTTATTTGCAGGAAGAGGGAGAGACAGCGAGAGAGGGAACCCAACAGGGAGAATGGGAGAGGGAGAAGCAGGCTTCCCACTGAGCGGGGAGCCCGATGCAGGGCTCGATCCCAGGACCCTGGGATCATGACTTTAGCCAAAGGCAGACATTTAAGGTCTGAGCCACCCAGGCTCACCTTTTAGACACATTTAAATTCAGAATTAACATGCAGGATCAAAAGAGAAATGTAAACACCAAACTGTTCCTGACTTAACCACTTGTCATAATCTTATTACCTAGCAAATTGTCTTTTCAGTTAAAAAATTGAGAGGTAAAGAAAATGAGTTCAAAGCTGCTCTGATATCATGATAACACAATATTTTAACAGATATGCACTATATAATTACCATGTGTTCTACCTTTCAATATTCTGAAACAAGGTTCAGAATACCTTGATGTTTAAAAATAACATTTCTAAGAAATATAATTGTAATATTTTCATATTTTTCTTACATGACTTTTAGTTGTAAGGAACAAGTATGGAAAAAATGAGATAAAATATATAGAGCTCAGTGATGTGTTAGAAAGTAAACAAGAGCGTAACTACCACTTAATCAAAACTTAGAACAGAGTAAGCATCCTAGGATTCTCTGTTCCTCAATTCCTACCACCTTCCCATTCCACACTCTGATTTAACCAGATTTTTACGGCAATAAATTCCTGGGTTTCTGTTTTCGTTTTTGTTTTTTAGTTTTTCACCTAAATATGCATCCATAAACACTGTAGTTAGTCTTGTTGATTTTTCAGTTTTATTCTTTTGTGTTTGCTTTCTTTTCCTCCCTGAAAATTCTACTTATTCATCCATACGTAGCTGTGGACAGTGTAGGCCATTCATTGTTACTGAAATATTCTATTATTTGATTATGTTAAATTATTTTCCATTCTGCTGCTGAATCACATTCAGTTTATTTCCATTTGGGGCTCTTACCAAATATTAAATACTTGAGTCCCTGTTTCTTGATAGAGGTGTACAGCATTTCCATAGAGCACGTATCTAGAACTGGGATTGCTTGGTTATGGAGTATGCATATGTGCCAGTTTACTAGGTAATGACAGACTAGTTATTGTACAAAATTCACTTCTACTGTAAGGGTGAGAGTTCCAGTTACTTCACATCTTCACTAACATTTGCTGTTGTCAGTCTTTTAACTTTTAGCCATAATTGAATGTGGACTATCTTATCTCATTGAAACTTGAATTTGTAATAAGAAGATTGAATGATCTTATTATCTGTATTGATTATTTGGATATAATCTTCTGTCCAGCGCCTATTCAAGTTACTTGTTCATTTTTGTATTGGGTTATCTTTTCCTTATTGCTTCTTTTTAGTTCACTACATAGTCTGGATATGACCCCTTCATCAGTCATATATGTTGCAAGTATTTTCTTTCATACTATGCCTAATTTTCATGCCCTACATGGTCTTTTATGAATAGAATTTGTTAATATTCCTTTTCTTCTTCTTCTTCTTTTTTAAAAAAGATTTATTTATTTATTTTATAGAGAGCAGAGAGAGAGCATGCCCGAGGCAGGGGCAGGGGAGGGCTGAGGGACAGAATCTTCAAGCAGACTTCCTGATGAGCACAGAGCTTGATCAGGACTCTTGAGATCTTAACATGAGCCAAAATCAAGTGTTGGATGCATAACTGACTGAGCCACGCAGGCACCCCAGAATTTCTTAATATTCTTAATCTTAATGTGGTCCAATATATTGACTCTTTTATTAGTATTTTAAGAGTTCTATTTGAAAGTAATGTCTTCCTGGAAATCATGAAGATATTCTCCTCTCTTTGAATCCAAAAATTGTATTATTTTAATCTCATATTTTAAATTTATCATCTACCTATAATTAATATTACTGGTGTTTATAAATGTAAGGTTGGATCAGTTACTCTTTTTTATTATTGAAGTATAATTCACGCTCCGTGGGGAGTCTGCTTGAGATTTTCTTCCTTTCCTCTCTGTCTGCCGCTCCACCCATTGGCACATGTAAGTGCACTCTCTCTAAAATAAATAAATAAAATCTTAAAAAAAAATAGAAATATTATTTCCCAAATGCTCTCCATTACCACCTTTGACATAAAACAAGTATCTGTATAAAAAGTCCGTGTTTCTTCCAATGGTCAGAGATCTATTCTTTGCTGATGTTACACTACCTTAAACAGTTTAGCTTTATAATATGTCTACATATCTGGAAGGGTATGTCTTTTCAGCCTGTTCTTGAACAGTGAGTTGGCTAATTCATGTGAGGTTTTCCATGTTCATTTCCAGATAACTTTTGGAATTAGCTTTCTAAGTGTCATGTCTTAACAATTTTCATTTATCTTTATTCAGTGCTGCATTTCTATTCGATCTGGGAACAGCCTTTTTTCATGACGATGTTTTTCAGCATGTCTGTATTCCCTTTGATGAAGGTGTGCTGGGGAAGAATTGTATCAGATTTCAGTTTGTATACAATATTTTAATTTCACATTTAATCTTAAAGAATATATTCACTAAGCTTGGAATTTTAAGTAGTTATTTCCTTTTAGCACTTTATAGGTCTTTATAGGTATTATTCCATTTTTTTCTGACTTTCACAATTTCTACTGAACTATCAGCTACAAGTTACACTGTAACTTCTGAAAATAGCCAGTTTCGTTCAAGAGCATCCTTCTTTTATTCATTCTTAGATTTAGTAGAAATTCCTGACTGGATGGTATGATGTCTTTCTTATTTTTGAAATATTTCCTCAGCCAATATATCTTGAAGTTTTGCATCTGTCCGCTTGTCAATCTTCTCTTCTAGGATTTATAATAAAACATAAGAATACTATATGTTTCTCATGTTCTCTTCCAACCTTTTGTCTTTCTGTGTTTTTTCCCCCCCGGATATTTTCTTCTGATCCTTTCCCCCAGTAATTACTAATTTTTAAAAATTAATTATTTTTATTAACATATAATGTATTATTTTCCCCAGGGGTACAGGTCTGTGAATCATCAGGCTTACACACTTCATAGCACTCACCATAGCACATACCCTCCCCAATGTCCACAGCCCAACCACCGTATTCTTAGCCCCCCACCCCACAGCCACCCTCAGTTTGTTTCCTGAGATTAAGAGTCTCTTATGGTTTGTCTCCTTCCCAATCCCATCCTGTTTCATTTTTTCCTTCCCTATCCCCCAAACTCCCCAGTCTGCCTCTCAAATTCCTCATATCAGGAAGATCATATGATAATTGTCTTTCTCTGATTGACTTATTTCACTCAACATAATACCCTCTAGTTCCAGCCATGTCATTGCAAATGGCAAGATTTCATTTCTTTTGATGGCTGCATAGTATTCCATTATATATATATACACACCACTCTTCTTTATCCATTCATCTGTTGGTGGGCATCTAGTTTCTTCTCATAGTTTGGCTATTGTGGACATTGCTGCCATAAACTTTTGGGTGCATGTGCCCCTTTGGATCACTACATTTGTATCTTTAGGGTAAATACCCAGTAGTGTGATTGCTGGGTCATAGCGTAGCTTTATTTCCAACTGTTTGAGGAACCTCCATGCTGTTTTCCAGAGTGGCTGCACTAGCTAGCATTCCCACCAACAGTGTAAGAGGGTTCCCCTTTCTCTGCAACCTCTCCAACATCTGTTGTTTCCTGACTTGTTAATTTTAGCCATTCTGACTGGTGTGAGGTGGTATCTCATTGTAATTTTGATTTGTATTTCCCTCACGCTGACTGATGTTGAGCACTTTTTCACGTGTCTGTTGGCCATCTGGATGTCTTCCTTGCAGAAATGTCTGTTCATGTCCTCTGCCCATTTCTTGATTGGATTATTTGTTCTTTGGGTGTTGAGTTTGCTAAGTTCTTTACAGATTTTGGATACTAGCCCTTTATCTGATATGTCATTTGCAAATATCTTCTCCCATTCTGTCAGTTGTCTTTTGGTTTTGTTGACTGTTTCCTTTGCTGTGCAAAAGGTTTTGATCCTGATGAAATCCCAATAGTTCATTTTTGCCCTTGCTTCCCTTGTCTTTGGTGATGTTTCTAGGAAGAAGTTGCTGTGGCTCAGGTCGAAGAGGTTGCTGCCTGTGTTCTCCTCAAGGATTTTGATGGATTCTTGTCTTACATTGTGGTCTTTCATCCATTTTTAGTCTATTTTTGAGTGTGGTGTAAGGAAAGTTTCATTTTTCTGCATGTGGCTATCCAATTTTCCCAACACCATTTGTTGAAGAGACTTTTTTCCATTGGATATTCCTTCCTGCTTTGTCGAAGATTAGTTGACCATAGAGTTGAGGGTCTATTTCTGGGCTCTCTATTCTGTTCCATTGATCTATGTGTCTGTTTTTGTGCCAGTACCATACTATCTTGATGATGACAGCTTTGTAATAGAGCTTGAAGTCTGGAATTGTGATGCCACCAACTTTGGCTTTCTTTTTCAACATTCCTCTGGCTATTCAGGGTCTTTCTGGTTCCACACTAAATTTTTGGATTATTTGTTCCATTTCTTTGAAAAAAATTCATGGTATTTTGACAAGGATTGCATTAAACGTGTAGATTGCTTTAGGTAGCATAGACATTTTCATAATATTTGTTCTTCCAATCCATGAGCACGGAACGTTTTTCTATTTCTTTGTGTCTTCCTCAGTTTATTTCAGAGGACCTTATAGTTTTGTGAGTATAGACTCTTTGCCTCTTTGGTTAGGTTTATTCCTAAGTATCTTATGGTTTTAGGTGCAACTGAAATAGTATTGACTCCTTAATTTCTCTTTCTTCTGTCTTGTTGGTGGTGTATAGAAATGCAACTGATTTCTGTGCATTGATTTTATATCTTGACACTCTACTGAATTCCTGTACAAGTTCTAGCAGTTTTAGAGTGGAGTCTTTTGGGTTTTCTACATAAAGTATCATATCATCTGCAAAGATTGAGAGTTTGTTTTCTTCTGTGCTGATTCAGATACCTCTAAATTCTTTTTGATCTCTGATTGCTAAGGTTAGGACTTCTAGTACTATGTTGAATAGAAGTGGTGATAGTGGACATCGTTGCTGTGTTCTTGACCTTAGGGGAAAAGCTCTCAGTTTTTCCCCATTGAGAACGATATTCACTGTGGGTTTTTCATAGATGGTTTTGAAGATATTGAAGTATGTACCCTCTACCCCTACACTTTGAAGAGTTTTGATCAAGAAAGGATCCTGTACTTTGTCAAAGGCCTTTGCACCATCTATTAAGAGTATCATATGGTTCTTGTTCTTTCTTTTATTAACATATTGTATCATGTTGATTGATTTGGGGATGTTGAACCAACCCTGCAGCCCTGGAATAAATCCCACTTGGTCATGGTGAATAATCCTTTCAATGTACTGTTGGATCCTATTGGCTAGTATTTTGGTGAGAATTTTTGCATCTGTGTTCATCAAGGATATTGGTCTAAAATTTTCTTTTTTGATAGGGTTTTTGCCTGGTTTTGGGATCAAGGTAATGTGGCCTCATAAATGAGTTTGGCAGTTTTCCTTCCATTTCTATTTTTTGGAACAGTTTCAGGAGAATAGGTATTAATTCTTCTTTAAATGTTTGGTAGAATTCCCCTGGGAAGCCGTCTGGTCCTGGGCTCTTGTTTGTTGGGAGATTTTTGATGACTGGCTTCAATCTCCTTACTGGTTATGGGTCTGTTCAGGTTTTCTATTTCTTCCTGGTTCAGTTTTGGTAGTTTATATTTCTCTAGGAATGCATCCATTTCTTCCAGATTGTCAAATTTGCTGGCATATAGTTGCTCATAATATGTTCTTATAATTGTTTGTATTTCTTTGGTATTGGTTGTGATCTCTCCTCTATCATTTATGATTTTATTTATTTGGGTCCATTCTCTTTTCTTTTTGATAAGTCTGGCCAGGGGTTTATCAGTCTTATTAATTCTTTCAATGAACTAGCTCCCAGTTTTTTTTTTTTTATTTGTTTTACTGTTCTTTTGGTTTCTATTTTGTTGATTTCTGCTCTGATCCTTATTATTTCTCTTCTTCTGCTGAGTTTAGGTTTTCTTTGTTGTTCTTTCTCCAGCTCCTTTAGGTGTAGGGTTAGGTTGTGTATTTGAGACCTTTCTTGTTTCTTGAGAAAGGCTTGTATCATTATATATTTCCCTCTCAGGACTGCCTTTGCTGTGTCCCACAGATTTTGAACAGTTGTGTTTTCATTTTCATTTGTTTCCATGAATTTTTTCAATTCTTCTTTAATTGCTTGGTTGACCCATTCATTCTTTAGTAGTATGCTCTTTAGCCTCCATGTATTTGAGTTCGTTCCAACTTTCCTCTTGTGATTGAGTTCAAGCTTCAGAGCATTGTGGTCTGAAAATATGCAGGGAATGATCACAATCTTTTAGTACCAGTTGAGACCTGGTTTGTGATCCAGGATGTGATCTATTCTGGAGAATGTTCCATGTGCTTTAGAGAAGAATGTGTATTCTGTTGCTTTGGCATGGAATGTTCTGAATATATCTGTGATGTCCATCTGGTCCAGTGTGTCATTTAAGGCCTTTATTTCCTTGTTGATCTTTTGCTTGGATGACCTGTCCATTTCAGTGACGGCAGTGTTAAAGTCCCGTACTATTATTGTATTATTGTTGATGTGTGTCTTTGATTTTGTTATTAACTGGTTTATATAGTTAGCTGCTCCCATGTTAGGGGCATAGATATTTAAAATTGTTAGATCTTCTTGTTGGACAGATCCTTTGAGTATGATATAGTGTCCTTCCTCATCTCTCATTATAGTCTTTGGCTTAAAATCTAATTTATCTGATATAAGGATTGCCCACCCCAGCTTTCTTTTGATGTCCATTAGCATGTTAAATTGTTTTCCACCCCCTCACTTTAAATCTGGAGGTGTCTTTGGGTCTAAAATGAGTTTATTGTAGACAGCATATTGATGGGTTTTGTCTTTTTTATCCATTCCAATACCCCATGGCCTTTGATTGGGGCATTTAGCCCATTTCCATTCAGGGTAACTATTTAAAGATATGCATTTAGTGCCATTGTATTGCCTGTAAGGTGACTGTTACTGTGTATTGTCTCTGTTCCTTTCTGGTCTACTACTTTTAGCTCTATCTTTGCTTAGAGGATCCCTTTCAATATTTGCTGTAGGGCTGGTTTGCTGTTTGTAAATTCTTTTAATTTTTGTTTGTTCTGGAAACTTTAAAAAAAATTTTTTTTAAAAGATTTTATTTATTTATTTGACAGACAGAGATCACAAGTAGGCAGAGAGGCAGGTAGAGAGAGAGGGGAGGAAGCAGGCTCCCTGCCAGGAGGAGCCAAGAGCTCAGGGCCCCACTCCTCAGTGCACCCTCAGAGAAAAGGGGTCAATCACTCCCGGTCTCCAGCCACGCTCTGGGCTCACCCGGCCTGTGACCAAGTGTTTCGGGCTCCGTGCACAGCCCCATTTGGAGTCTCCAAGTCTAGCAGATTCCTGCCTCCAGAGGAGGAAGGTGAGTCTCCCTGGATCTGCCAGTTGTGGGGTTCTTGCTCAAAGAGCAATGATCCAACTGTGCCTTGGATCAGGGTTTAAGAGAGCTCACTCCTTGGCTCTGTCTCTGTAGTCAGCTTCCCCACTCTGATACCTGGGAGCTCTGCCACACTCAGACATCCCTGATCTTTCAGTGACCTTGCGGATCCTGAGACCACACTGTCCCTGCGAGGACTCCACCCCTGCTTAGACTCTGTAGCGATGACCCTCTGTGGAGCAGATTTCTAAAAGTTCTGATTTTGTGCTCCACTGCTCTGCCACTTGCCAGGAGCCAGCCCCCCCACTGCGGTCTACCTTC
Organism: Lontra canadensis; assembly: GCF_010015895.1. Classification (NCBI taxonomy): domain Eukaryota; kingdom Metazoa; phylum Chordata; class Mammalia; order Carnivora; family Mustelidae; genus Lontra; species Lontra canadensis. Next base: position 7,979,652 of record NW_022631038.1, read on the forward strand.
CGTTCGCTTTGGATTCACTTCTCTGTCCATCCTACCTTTCAGAAAGTGGTTGATTTCCCCCCACCCCCCTAGATTTGCTGCTCTTCTTTTTGATCTCCTGTTGAGTTTGTAGGTGTTCGGAATGGTTTGATAACTATCTAGCTGATCTCCTGCAACCTGATGTCATTTCAGTCTGCTACTCCTCTGCCATCTTGCCTCTCCAATCTTTAATTACTAATTTTTAAAAAATAAGTCTAATCTTCAGTTACATACAACTAATTAGTTTACAATGTTTGTTGTTTTATGTGTTGCAAGGATCTGCAATTTTTTTGGATACTGCTTCTATCAAAAGTAACACTCTATGGCCTCTCATGGTAGGTCCTAAAAGCCAGCTTTCACCTGACTCCCTCTTTTTTGAGATGCTTGCTCTTGGAGTTCAGTCATCATGTTTTGAGGAAGCACAAGCCACACTGAGGAGGCTACTTGTAGTATAACAGCTTACTTTCCAGAGAAGATCGAGATCCAAATGACATCAACTTTTAGACATGTGAGTGAGGAAGCCTTTGAGAAGACTCCATCCTTGGCCCCCCATCTGACTGCAAACACACGAGAGAACAACGAACAAGAACTACTTAGCTGAACCTAGTCAACTCAGAATTGTGAGAGGTGGTGATGATGATTGTATTAATACTAATGATTTTTGCTATTTTATACCAGTTTCAGATAGAAGAAAAGTAACTGGAGCTTGGTGTTTATTAGGTCTGAAATTCTTATTTGTTCGCTTTTAAAATAGCTTCTTCCACTTTTTTGACTAAATTCTCAATCTTGTCATTATCTCCTTATGTATTATAAGCATCTGCATTTGAAGTCCATCTAGGGTAACTCCAGGATTGAGGTCTCTTTGGGTTGGTTATTATTATCCATTGTTCCAGTTTTTCTTCATCTCTAGTTGTTGGCTCATCTCAGTCTTGTTCTTTTTATTTTTTATTGTGCACTAGACATTTTATTGAAATAATTTTAGGCCTAAAATGCTTTCCTCCTAACATGATTTACATTTGTCTTCTCCAAGATCCTACCTTTGTAAATTCTACACTTTGAGTTAGAATACTGACAGAATGACCTAGTAGAAGAAGGATATTTTAGTGAATTATAGCATCAGAACTTTAGCCTAAAATAAAAAGTCACTTAAATCTTTTGAGAAATAAATGTAATAATCATTAAGTCTTAGTTCTTTGCAATTAAAAAATCATAGTACTTTGAAAAACCATTAATTCTAGAATCAGTTTATATGTACATATACTGAAGACACAGAGACAAATAAGTTATAGTACCAGCATTCCAGAGTTTCATTAGTAGGAGAGGCAACAAATAAGTAACTATAAAAATAATCTGAAGTGATCCGAAGGGGCACGTGCACCCAAATGTTTATAGCAGCAATGTCTACAATAGCCAAACTATGGAAAGAACCTAGATGTCCATCAACAGATGAATGGATAAAGAAGATGTGGTATGTATATACAATGGAATACTATGCAGCCATCAAAAGAAATGAAATATTGCCATTTGTGATGACGTGGATGGAACTAGGGGTAACATGCTTAGTGAAATAAGTCAATCAGAGAAAGACAATTATCATATGATCTCCCTGATATGAGGAAGTGGAGATGCAATGTGGGGGGTTAAGGGGGTAGGAGAAGAATAAATGAAACAAGATGGGATCAGGAGGGAGGCAAACCATAAGTGACTCTTAATCTCACAAAAGAAACTGAGGGTTGCTGGGTGGAGGGGGTTCAGGAGAGGGGGGGTGGGGTTATTGACATTGGGGAGGTTATGTGCTATGGTGAGTGCTGTGAAGTGTGTAAACCTGGCGATTCACAGACCTGTACGCCTGGTGATAAAAATACATTATATGTTTATAAAAAAATAAAAAATTAAAAAAAATTATTTCCCTAACTGTGAAATTAAAGAAAATAAATACAAGTTACATAACCTATCAGAATAAAAAATAATCTCAGATAGTAAGTGCTGTAATAAGAATAGTATGCTGCACTAGGAGAGTGCTGGAAACTGCTAAGCAAAGCTTGGGCCACAAGATTGGGTTTACTATTGAAGGGATTACATGTATAAAATGTGGTCCTTGCTACACCTTTATAAACAAAAAAATAAAAAAATTTAAAAAGCATACACACACACATATACAGAGGTCACTCAGAAGTATAATTATAACACTATATCATCTTGGGGAGCCAGTAGCTCTTTATTATGCTTAATAATGTAAATCAGGTTTTAAGATATAAACACCATCAGTACAAGTCTCATGCTTCCTGAATCAGGGTTCCATGCTTAATCTTTAGAGCATGTTTTGTTGGTGAGAATTAATGCTAACACAACCACTCATCAGCAGCATGGGGCCTAGGTCTTTAGGTTTGATTGCATTTTGCTCTCAACAATCTAATTATAGTCTTTCCTCTTCGAAGATTATAGAATAGACCTGGAATATATTAAACCATTACTGTGTACTTCCAGTGCCTTAACTATTTAGATTTTGAGCAGTCTCCAATGTTCTTTTGTTCAGAGTCTATCAATTTGGATGGTCACCCTGACTCTGTTCAGTGTTCACCCAGATCAGTGCTGTCTCTGGTCACACTAAACAATGATGGGCAAATGGAGAACCAGCATATTGGAGACGGGGGACATGTTCACAGTGACTACTACTGGGCTTATCTGAGTGGTAGAATTCATGACCAGTACAAAGACACCAGTACAAAAAAATCCTCTTTTATAAGCCATACAGCTATTAACACAATAGAAACTGATTACTCACTCTTGATGGCGTGGCATAAAATATGCCTCCTTTTTAAAACTAAATAGGGGCCTCATCACAATAGTAGAGAAACAATTTTTCTGACAATTTTACTATGTTGTTATTTCCAAACCTTGTCTCATAGTTCCTTTCTTGATAAAATGTGCTCTATTGTTACCTCCAACTCACACAAGAGTTTCTGCTTTCTGAATAGAGGATTAAACCACTCAACGCTTCTTGCTGTATGGAAATTGCCTATTTCCCTTAGCTTTCAATCAGCTGCTGTGTCCTCTTATTTCAACTTGGTGCTTTTATCCACCCCAAACTATTCTAAATGTGCAAAGAGGCAAATCTACTCTTCAGCGACTCTAAGACTCAGTATGGACACCACGGATCCCTCTGCCCTTATTCCCATCAGCTGTAATCACATGGAATTCTGCCACATTAGGTCAGACAAGGCAACTTCCTTGATTTTAAAGAGCATTGAACATTATATTTCTTTAAAAATATACTTAGGAAACATATTATTGTATAAACTATGTCTTTACTTTTCTGTCTCTTTTGCTTTGACATCTAGGGCCTTGCTGACCCCAAAGGGCCTGACCTTCCCAGAGTTAGCCAGTTCCTAGAGATGGTAAATAACTCACCTGCAAGCATGCTTTTCAAATATAAACCAACCAACCCAGAACCCACATCTCCAGCCACCTCCTTTACTGAGCTCTCATACTCCGGACTTCTATGCTAATCACTCCAGGGCCAGATACTAGACACTGGGGACAGCCCTTATGTCTCAGAGCCCACTAAAATTATGCAAACTACCCATTCCTCACCCTGCTAACCCTACTTTACCCATTCCACAAAAGCCTTTGCCTGCCGTCCCCACCTCCCTCTGCCTCCTGACCAATCCTGGGACTTCACCATGTAGCCTGCCATGCCACAGTATGCCCCTTCCTCCTGGGAACTGTAAGGGACAAACTGACTTTTCAATGGCAATCATCTCCTGATCTGTTGGCCTTACCATACCTAATAATAATAAAACCTATCAAAACAATTATCGTGTACCCTAAGCAACTTTTTTGTTGTTTATAAGCACTTACTAGGTACAATAGGAAATGTGTTTCCCATTTTTTTCTATTGTTTTGATAACATACTTTTTTATTTCTTGAAGCTTATGTTTTATTCACAAAGAAAGAGATTTTAAAAGGGGCCTGATGAATACTTTTACAAATTAATTTTTTTCTAAAGATTTTATTTATTTATTTGACAGACAGAGATCACGAGTAGGCAGAGAAGCAGGTAGAGAGGGAGAGGGGAAGCAGGCTCCCTGCTGAGCAGAGAACCCGATGTGGGGATCGATCCCAGGATGCTGAGATCATGACCTGAGCCAAAGGCAGAGGCTTAATCCTCTGAGCCACTCAGACGCCCCTACAAATTAATTTTTGTATTGCAAAAGGTTTTTGTCATGAAATATTACATAAGAATTAAAATTCAGAAATATTAGAATTCAGAATATTACAAAGAGATAAAAATTCAGAAATATATCTACATTGGATTCCAGAAATTCTTGGAAGAAAATGCCTGTGGTGCAGAAAGAATAGGAGAGATTTCTTCCTTAAAACCAGAACTCATAAGTTTATGTGAAGCAAGAAACTAAAGTGTGTTTAAATTTCTCAGCTGGGGAATGGATAAAGGAGTTGTAGTATACTCACACTGCAATAAAAAGCAATGAACTCCTGGATATGAAACACCACAGAAAAACCTAAAAGATACTATGCTAAGTAAAAGTCACCAGACATGCATTTAAATGACATTCTGGAGAAAAGCAAATCTATAGGGCTAGAAATCAGAACAGTGTTTCCCAGGGGCTGGAGGTGGGGTTGATGGTTTTGCTCACTTGGTCTGCACTTGGAAATTAGAAATAATTCACAAATTATTCTTAGAAGAGGAGCAAACTTCGGAACACCATTCTAGGGCAGCAATTATAAGTAACCAGGGAAAGACATTTTTGTTAATTTTTCAAGGTCTGTTACCTAAAGCAACTTTGAGCAACTGAAGGCCCAATCTGAAAATTTTCTTTAAATGGCGGTAAGGGTCCTGAGACAATGTAGGGACATTCTAAGGAAGACAGGTATAGGAAAAGGACAGTGTGGAAAAGTAGAGTCAGCAGAACTTGTACAAATAAAGACACAAACCCAAATAAATCCTGGCTCTTTGGGGTTAAGGTTCTTACTATTTCCATAGCGAAGAGGATATAAGACATCCGAGTGAGGACCTCATGGAAACAAACTCACAGTTTGTCATTTATAGTTATAATGAATGTTAATTGCAAGTTCCTGGCCCCACAGTGCTCATGATATCGCACCATTAGCAGCTAAAATTTTCTAGTTACCTCCTTAGGGTGGAGCTTTACAGAGTAATATGGACCAAGTGGGCTATGAGCAACAAATTCCCTCAATGATGTGGCAGGTAGGAAAGAATGCTTCCTCTAGGGGGGCACTGTTTCATCTGGGTGGGGGTTGGAGGATTCTGTGTTAAACTGTGACTCCCCAGAAGAGAGGAATTGGTTTTTAGCCTGCTCAGCAAGGTTGGAGGAAACAGAAGTGAATCCATTTTAATAGAACTGGGATTCAGCAGCGAAAATGATGTTGCTGAAGCATCCCTTTTTCTTCCGATTAGACTTTATATTTACAAATAAATTAGTTAATTCCAGCAGAATTACTAATGTTCTTGTTTTCTAGCTCTCTGCTGAATGAACTAGTTTCTGCCAAGTGCCCTACTAGTAATACAATGAATGCAAATATAGTGGCCTCAGAAATCACCTTGCACAAGTAGAATGGGTTCAGAGTGGTAACAGGAAAGCAAATAGAAGAAAATCAGTGGGGAATTTCAATGCTTCCATGACCGTTTCAAACCCTTATTTGACTTGCTTCAAATACAATCCTTTTACAGAACAATGGAGCATGGATTTTTCAAATGTAACTGCAGACAAACTCCTTGTTTTGAGGTTGGAAGAATTCATTCATCTGCAAAGCCAAATGTCAAAAATGTCAAAAATGTTTCTCATTTCTCATCAGGCCTGTGCTTGACCAGGTGCCCAGTGGAAAGTTCTGCCACAGGAAACAGGGCGTGAGGTAGGGAAGTGGTGCCTTCAGTTTGAAAAGATGTCAGGCCATGTGCTGCCTTGTTTAGTAGCACCCTGGGATCTGGCTTCTCATTTTTCCTTTAAAATAGAAAATTCAAGTTCAGATATGGCCTTAAAAAAAAAAAAAAAAAGACCCCATTGGGTCCAATGAAAAACTGTGGTTCCTATTCACCACGTGTTCCCTTCGTGTCAGGCCCTGTGATACCTTTTTCATATCTGCATCATCTCCTTTAATTCTAAAAACAACCCCAAGGACCAGGCAACACTAATCGCCAGCTTTAAAATGAGGAAATGAGGGATGCCTGGGTGACTCAGTTGGTTAAGCCACTGCCTTCGGCTCAGGTCATGATCCCAGGGTCCTGGGATCGATTTCTGCATCGGGCTCCTTGCTGGGCAGGGAGCCTGCTTCTCTCGCTGTCTCTGCCTGCCTCTCTGCCTGCTTTTGGGTACTCTCTCTCTCTCTGGCAAATAAATAAAATCTTTAAAAAAACAAAATAAAATAAAATGAGGAAATGAGTACTCAAAGGAGGTAATTATCTTGCACAGGGGAATTTTTACCCAGAATTGATTGTCTGTGATTTCATAATCTAGTCTAAACCACATCATTACATGACTCTAATGTGAGAAATGTATAATGTCATAATGCCAGATTTGGTCAGGTAAGAAGGCATTTTCATTCTAGTTCCTTTTCCTAGGAAATAACTCGTTTCCCCCAAATTATATTTACTACAACAAAAATAACAAAAATATACAAGATGAATTTCTGTGGCATGATCTGACGAATGCACACATATATTATTCATATTAAATCCTTCCTCATTCATGTACTCTTGGAATAATTTTGTGAGCCAACGAAAACATAATTCAACTTACCTAAGTTCTTTGTATATTGACAAATACACTCATCACATTTTGGGGAATATCATTGCATACATAAAATATTTATCATATAAAAATATTCTTAAATATTTAATGATCAGGATGGATGGCCCTGCAAGCTCTCCTTCTCAGCTCTTTTTATCCAACTAGGTGGTATAAATAAATAAACATCTATTTGAAACATCCATTTTATATATTATTTTTTCATCTGACCCATATATATTGCTAAAAAAATTATATTTTTTAGGGATTATGCATTTATGAGAAACATTAATAGACCATAGCTTCTATTCCAAATTTATTTTACTTAGTTACTATGAGACATTTCAAGCCAATGGGGGGTGAGGCAACACAAAGGGTGGGGTTGTAAAGAGATTTCACTAAGGATCAGATTATATCACAATCTAGAGGCACATACAAAGCAGGAAGAGGTCTGGGACATCCAAGACAGCTCCTCAAAACCTTCCTCTGGCACTGGATGTGCACCCTTTGCCCCAGATATAGGAGGTTTCTGAGTGAAGAATGTGACAAGCACACCTAGCAGGGAGTATTTGAGTTAGGAAATATCTTTATATCCCAAATATTTAGTTTCTAAAGGGGCATTCTCTAGGGAGCTCTGTCTTCTAAATCCATAGATTGTAGGTTTGTTTACCAATGTCAGTCTTTTTTTTAAATGTTATGTTAGTCACCATACAGTACATCATTAGTTTTTGGTGTAGTGTTCCAGGATTCATTGCTTGTGTGTAACACCCAGTGCTCCATTCCAATGTCAGTCCTAAACTAGGAGCATCCAGCTGAGAGATTTGGGACACATGGAATCTCTTTCCAGCAATATAATTAGTCTGTTTACCAAGAGGTCATTCAGCATATTTACAAGATTAGACTGAATCATTTGTTTTCTTTCTGTTCCCCTGGAGGTCCCCTTGTGTTACTTAGGAAAGACAAGGATCACTGACAAGGCACTGTAACTCCCTTTCCCATTGTGGGATACATTGTTGAGTCTATAAACTGTTTTGGTTGCTTTGCTTGGAGTACTGATGAAATTTTAGGCCAAGATCAGTGATTTAATTCCTGGTGATACACAGAGCAACATTTCATGGCAGGTAGGTACCACGACATCAATGCAGGCCACCTCTTGGGGGTGAATTTTATTGATTCCACATGGAAGGGATGGAGTGTGAAAAAGGCAAATTTATACAAAACCAGCACCCCTATTGGGGAAATAAGTCAACAGATAATATAGACAAATCTACGTTTTCATGGGGTCCAAAGTTTATATAATTTTGGAGCCCCTTTTACTTTAATAAGAAGGACAGTAAAATATTTTACATGTGCAAAGTGACAAAAATTTTGATAACATTTGTGAACATATGTTGTGCTTCCCCTCTTTTTAGAGAGAGGTCTTAAAGCCATAGCTCATTAGCGTCTCAGCAAAATCTGCCCATCGGTGAATATACTTGTGCCAAAAGAATTGCCTTCAATAGTGAAGCTCCAGAAAATAAATAAATAAAATAAAATAATATTATTAATTTTAAAATTTAAATTTAAATTTTAAAATTTAAAATATTATTAATAAAAAAAATAAAAATAAATAAATAAATAAAAACAAAATAAATAGAAGAAATGACTGTGCCTCCAAACTTTCTGAGTGAGAGGTGAAACAGAACTAAAAATATATCAGAAAAATGCAGAGACTAAAATGAAGCATTTGTACATGGTCTACTGCTGGCTACTAATTACGAAAATACCTCATCAGATGCATGGAGCTTTTTAATTGTCACAATAACACAAAAGTAAATATCATGGCTTCTGTCTCACAAATTCAGGAATCCAAGCATAAAACAGTTATGTGCCCTGGAGTTATAAACCTAATACGTAATGGGAGCAAAGTTCAGTTCATGTCCCTCTCATGCCAATGCCCTGCACCCTACCTTCTGTAGTATTAGTTTCCTAACATTTCTATGTGTCTATAAACACCTTGATAACATGTGTTATCACGTTGCCAGAAATGAACATTTTCCGACTTATTTGTTGCGGCATGCTTTTTTCCCCCTGACTCAGCAAAACTATTTATAAATTTAGATCTTATTATATTAGAGTTATAGTGAATTCTGTTTTTTTTTATTTCTTTGTCAGGCTTTTCCCCAAACTGGATGACTCATGCCAGATTGTGAGCTGGGCATACCAGATACCCCTCAGATAAGGAGTCAACAACCATTCGTGACAGACTGACACACATCACGTATGACACATATGTAACATATGCACGCACAGTGTTTCTGTATTTCTAAATTATAATCTCAAATTCAAGGTGAATTGGTCTCTTTTGAAAGAAGTATTGCTTAATGTCTTTTCAACATGTGTAACTGAATCACAAAAATACAGTGCTATACTTTGCATGTCCCATATTGTGGATTCATGGAGGCCACACATCGGCCAGCACTGCACTACCATGCCATTCTGGCAACTTGCCAAGGCCACCTTTGATGCCATCTTTGAGACTACCTGCCACAGCTATTTCCCTCCCCTTCCCCCATAAGTGTAGAGGTGTGTTCACCAACACTCCCTCCCAAGAATTCACTGACCATCTTGTAAGACCCACACCAGAGCCTCCTTGCAGAGGTCCTGGGCTCTAGCTGTGGCCACCACACGGTTTTTAATATAAGAAAACCTAAGTGAAATAAGCCTGTTATAAAAATAAACAGATATGCAGTTTACTAACATTGAACTAAGACATAACATATATCTTTGGTAGAATATATATCTGAATTTACATAATGTATTTGTATAATGGCTATATGTACTTACACATTTGTGTATGTATTTATATTTATTTGCTGTCTGGGTACTCCTTTCCAGGTACACCTGGAAAATTTTTTTTTTTTAAAGTTTTGAAAGAAGAGTAAAAAATTAGAAACTTCCTATTTATACTGAGTTGTAACTTGCATACCTCCAAAATAAACACAATAATGTTCACTGCCTGGTTAACAAAGTATTCCTTCACTACATTGTTTTTAATAAATATAACTCAGAATTTTCTCTGCCAGCATGAGGAATGATTAATGAATAATCATTTGGTTACTTTGAATTTTTCAGGATAACTTAAAAAGTAAGTATCTGAAACTCATAGAAAACAGGTAACGGGCCTAGTCTACAGTATCCACAAAGGACCAACAATCAACAAAGCCTTTTTCTTCTAGTACTTCTGAGATTAAGTGATATAGTATCTCCTTTTCTACTTGATTTGACAATAACCTTCCTGAAACTGGATGAATTTAATTGATATTTGACACTACTGGTGAGTGCCTACAGCACATCAAGGAAATCTGAGACATAGACATCAGCAAATGCTGAAGAGGACGTGGAGCAACAGAAACTCTCATTCCTTGTTGGTGGGAAGAAAGAATGGTATAGCCACTTTGGAAGATGGTTTGGCGATATCTTACAAAACTAAATATACTTTTACAATATGATTATGCTTCTTGGTATTTAATAACCAAAGGAGGTGAAAACTTACGTTCACAAAAAAAAACCTGCATGTGGATATTTATGGCAGATGTAGTCATAATTGCCCAAACATGGAATCAACCAAGATGACCTTCAGTAAGTGAACAGATAAATTGTAGTACATCTGGACAATGGACTATTATTCAGCACTAAAAAGAAATGAACTATCAAATCATGAAAAGATATGAAAGAAACTTAGTTGCATTACTACTAAGTAAAAGAAGGCATCTGAAAAGGCTATATACTGTATATTTCTGATTATCTGATATTCTGGAAAAGGCACAACTGTGGAGACAGTATAAAGATCAATGGTTGCTAGGGATTGGGTATGGGGAAGGATGCTCTGGATGACCCCACGATGATGGATACATGTCATTATATACTTGTCTGGACCCACAGAATATACAATAGTAAGCATGAACTATGGGTTTTGGGTGATTATGATGTGTCAGTATAGATGTATCAGTTGTGACAAATGTCCCACTCTGGTGCTGGCTGCTGATAATATGGAGGGTTGTGCACATGAGGAAGGGGGTATATGGGAAACCTCTGTACCATCCCTTTAGGTTTTCTAGGAACCCTCAATTGCTCCAAAATCAGAATTTTTAATAAAATGGTTAAGATAGTAAATTTTATGTAACATGAACTATACCACAATATAAAGTAATTGGGGGAAAAAAAGTGATTTTTTTCCCCCCTGAGAGTCTTTTTTCTTAAAGACAGTGGAATTAAATTTAAATGTAGGGCCCTGTGGCTTCATACTTAAATAGATGTTATAAATTTTTCTGCTTCAGGGTTCTAAGAGACTAGATATTTAGGGAGATCACTTTACATGAAATTTTAAGAAGGTTTAGAAAGAAAGCCTTCAGAAAGTTTGATATTTTGCAAGGATTAGATTAGGCTTTGTCAGGTGGAAGGAAACAAGAAAGGCAAGAGAGATCCCCAAGTAGATATAATCTACTAAAATGAAGGAAAATAAAGGGGTGGAAAGGGAGGAGAAGAACGGGGAGGAGAGAAGTGAAGAGAGGAGAGCAGAGGAATGGGGAAGGGGAGGGGGAGGATCTGGGGGAAAGGAGGAGTGAGGAGGAAGGACATGAGGGGAGCAGAGCAGAGGACTGGGAAGGAGGTAGAGAAGGGGGATTTTGGTAACATTCTGTTCTGTGTAAGCACAATCTCATATGGTCTGGAATACAATTATTATGAAAGGATGACACTAGGAACATGTTTCACTTCTGGCCAATTCACCCTCACTTAAGGAAACAGGATGATGTTTTGAGTGTATCCAGAGATTAATACACTTGTTTTTAAGTCTTTAGACAAAAAAGAAATGAAATACTATTTCTTCATCTTTTTAATGTTGCCTGTGACTTTTTATGTTGCTTCATTTTCAGATTCTGCTGTAATACGATCCTGAACTGAACCCCTTTGTTCCTACTAAGGGAGGAAAGTATCTGACAGTTGAAAATAATCTCTGATGTGTTTGTGCTCACTTCTCTGCCTCATAAAGTGGCATAATTGTTGGCATTATCTGCACTGTCTCAGGAGAGTAGAAAGAGCATGACTAAGAGACTATTTTTGCCTAGCCTGGGCATGAAGGGGATCTTATAATGGGAATGTTTTCCATCATCCCCCAGCCAGGGCTCCCCTGCTCACAACCTCCATCCTTCACCTGTCCTGTCACCCAGTTCACAACTGGTAAGAGCAGACACCACAGCTTTTCTGCAAAAACATCTCTTCCCAATGACTGGCAGGAAGCGGGAAGTACAAGGAGGGGGCAGGGCTTGGTGATCAGTGTGTGTGGTGCCCCAGCACAGAGCCCACATGTAGGCACTGAAGGAGCACCCTCCTGGAGCATGGCAGGCATGTGGTCCCAGTGCCAGGGTGAGAAGGGAGGATTCCAGGGAGACAAGAGGGTTCAGACGGTGTGAAAGTGAGAGGATCACAGCAAACATACTATGACTGGGAAGACAATGTGTGTTTGGGCACTTTAGAGATGTTCAGATGTTTGGGGACCCTGAGAACATTATAAATGGGAGCACACCATGGGGAAGCTGCAGCCTGTCAGGAGAGCCCTCGCAATCTGCACAAATAGCCACTCTGAGTTTGCAACAGGAAAATCGAAGGAAGTAGTTGTTTAAAGGAGGCCCCGACATGGGCTCCCTGGAACCAGAGGGCCCTGAGCTCTGCTGAAGATGTGAAGGGCAGAAGCAGGGCTAGTTTGAACCCAAGACCAGAGGAAAATGGGAAAGACCACAGGGTCCCCTGGTGTTTACAAGAACTCTGCTTTGTGCTAACTGGCCTTGCCACTCTATTTCCTTGGTGGATTTACTCAATCTCTTAAACAACTACATCGTGCCTTCTCTTGCATCATATCTTGAATTATCTCTTTCCTCTAGCCTCACAGCCAGTTAACCTTCTTATTTCAGCAAGAAAAGAGAAACTACCAGAAGACATCCCTCCATACCTCTATCATAGCCGCAATGCCTACCATCATTTACACCTCCAATTATATATACCTCCATTATACTTTCCTTTCCCCCCCGCCGTGGTCTCCTGACTTGTTCGTTAGATACCATTACCTCTCATGATCTCAAAAGATACTGATTTAGAGACGTTTCCCTCTTCCTTCTGCCTTATCATTTTTTCTTCATATAGTTTGATTTTCATCAGCATGTGATTATTTTTAATATATCCTATCTTTTAAAATGATTAACCTCATAATCTCTTCTACCTACTTTCCTATTTCTTTTTTTATCTTCACAGCAAAACATCTTGATAAACCCGTCCTTGCTGACTCCAATTCCTCTCCTCCTGGTTTCTCTTGAACTCATTCCTATCTTTTGTTCCCATTCTCCACTGAAGCTGCCAGTATTTCGAAGGCCATCAGTGACCTCTGACTTGCAAAAACAACATGTCCCTTCTCAAACTTCATTTTACTCATTGTCTCTGCAGCACTGAACATGGTTAATATCATCTACTTCTTGAAGCACTTTTCCTCCAGGAGTAAGTCATGGATATTTGTATGTTCTCTTCTTCTTTCTCTGTGTGTGCTCCCTCAATGGAGCACCCAGGTACATGATGTTGGTGACTCCCAAATTTATATTTTCAATCTGGGACTCTGTCCCCACAGCCAGATACATATAAGAAGCCACCTTCTGAAATTCTACTTGGATGTCTAAGGTATCTCAAACTATCCATGCCAGAGAACAAACACCTGATTGTCAACCCAATCTTTCATCCCTACCATACTTCTTCCATGTTACAGTAAATGGCCACCTATACTTCTTCTGGTTGCTTGGACCAATTCTTGAAGTCATATATGATTAATACATTTTTCTCACTTTCTACATCTACTGAGACTCTAACTTTAAATCTGGCAGCTTCCCCTCTTCTCCCTTGCTAAATCTTTGGCCTATCATCTCTTACATGTATTCTTGTTATAGAAGCCTAACAGTTCTCCTTGCTTCTACCCTAACCTACCCAGTCTGGCCTCCGTACAACATGCGGAGTAATCTCTTTTACAATATAAGTGGGATTGCATCATGCTTGACCTAAGTACCCCAGTGCTTTCTACTGCATTCAAAGTAGAACCCAAAGTCCTTAATATGATCCAAAAGATAATTAGATATAATGATACATGGCCTGGCCCATAGTACTTGTTTGCTATCATCTCCTAAAAATCCTTCACTCTGCTCTGGCTACACTTTCTGTCCCTTAAACATGCAAGTCAAATACCATCCTTGGCCAGGATTTAAGACCCTTGGTTGGGGCACCTGGGTGGCTCAGTGGGTTAAAGCCTCTGCCTTCGGCTCAGGTCATGATCCCAGGGTACTGGGATTAAGCCCCGTATCGGGCTCTCTGCTCAGCAGGGAGCCTGCCTCCTCCTCTCTCTCTGCCTGGCTCACTGCCTACTTGTGATCTCTGTCTGTCAAATAAATTAAAAAAAAAAAAAGACCCTTGGTCAAGAATCTTATTTCTCAGGGCGCCTGGGTCTGCCTTCAGCTCAGGTCATGATCTCAAGGTCCTGGGACTGAGTCTTGCATCAGGCTCTTTGCTTAGTGGGCAGTCTGCTTCTCCCTCTCATTCTCCCTCTGTGCTCTCTCTGTCTCTGTCAAGTAAATAAATAAAATCTTTATATAAAAAATGTTTAAGCGGTGCCTGGGTGGCTCAGTGGGTTAAGGCTCTGCCTTCTCTCAGGTCATGATCCCAGGGTCCTGGGATGAAGTCCCACATCAATCAGGCTCTCTGCTCAGCGGTGGGGGGTCTACTTCCCTCTCCCCTTCCGCCTGCTTCTCTCCCTACTTGTGATCTCTTTCTGTCTCTCTGTCAAACAAATAAATAAAATCTTTAAAAAAAGTGTTTAAAAAAAAGAATCTTATTTCTCAAAGAACCACCTACAAACTTCTGACTCACTTTCTTTGTCTATTTCGTGGAATATCACCTTAATAAGGGCCTTGACTACTCTATCAAACAGTACCCAGTCACAGCATTGCTATCCCTTTACTATATTTTTTTCTTACATAAAACTCCTTAACACCTGGTAAGATTGTACTAATTTGTTTATTTTGATACTGTGCTGCCTAAATAGCCTATAAACCTCATGAAGGCAGGGATCTTAGCTTCCTGAGTTATCCCCAGCACCTTGAACAAAGCCTGACATATAATACAGGCTTGGTAATAACCATATTCTGTCAAATATATAACACTAAAGACCCTCATTTTATGTATCACTATGGGAAAAATATGCCAATTATACTCTCAAGCAAAGCTTTTTTTTTTAATCACTTAACATTTTTTGTATGTGTTGAAAGAGTTAGGCTCACTTGTGATGGATTATTGTATATTACTCTTATACATGCATAAAAAGAAAATATAAGTAAAATAAGTTATCTAAGGGATTGCTAAAACTTTTGCACATACAGAGATGAACTCTTATGAATCAACCCAGAATTATCAATGTCCTTTGTTTTTCTTTTTTCATAAAAGATCATTTCATTTGCCACCAGGAGTGTTAGTGAAATACATTTCTTCAGTAAAAGTTATGTCGTCTTTGACTTGAAGATTTTCTTCTAAACCACTAACACCTATTCTACAAGTTTTATGCTGACTGGTGCATACTTACTTACCAGAAGGTATTCACAGTAAGTTTGTAGACAGCACCAAGGGCTCATTTTCTTTTTTTAAATGGTCCTAAAATGTTTCTTGACTGATATCTTGGAGATTTGCAGTTAAACTCAAGGAATGAAACACTAACCATGCATATAACTTCAGTGGGAGTGAGGAAAGCATGAGCACCCATGACCAAAGCTGTACGCACGCAGGCAATGGCAATGAAATCACTACCACCACTTGGTGGCAATGAGTGAATTCATTCACTCCTTCGTTCATTTACTCACTCACTCGTTCATTCATTCATTATAAGATGTCCTAATAGTGACAAAAGATACCTCAACTTCAGAAATATGAAAATGTGTGCATCTTTTCAATGAATGGATCAATAACTAATAAATGAATCACTCAATTGTTCTCATAAAGCCAGCTGTAAGTAGCTTGTGAAATGAGTCTCATCAGTAGATGCGGTGACCCTCCACTAATCTGAGGAGATCAAACCACACTTCACATCTCTCTCCACTGATTTTGATCCTTTTGATTCCTGCAGTAATTCCTTGATTTAATGACTATTACTAAAGTTTAGGAACTTTCTGAAGGAGAATAAAAAAAACCTAAAAGGAAGGCCAAAACTGTCACTGGGATCCCCATAGACCAATTAATGAAAAGCAATTCACACTAAGTATGTGTGGGTTCAATAAAAATGTATTGAACTTTAAAGTTAATGGAGCAAAAATTAAGATCAGAGCCTCCATTTCTTGATAAGAACAGTTTCCTAAGTCATTTAATTAATGCTTTCTCCTAGGGGGAAAAAGTGAGTCCCAGCGTTATAGTGCAAGAGATTTACTAAATTAGACACACAGAAAAAAAAAAAAAGGCAGTAAGTTCCTAAAAGGCTTTGTCTTAGCTTTACATCTTTGGAATTAGAGGGAAAATTTAGACAGATATATGATGTTTAAAAAATCACATATATCCCTGATGCAAATTTTTAAGGAGGAAGCCTTCCCTATTTCCTATACCATGTAACTAAAACTCAATTGAAAATTATGATTTACATCTTCCGTGACATCAAAAACCCCCATTTATTCTCTGGGATGCTGTCAATCATTTTTCAAAGACTTGATAAGAACTATAGAAACAGAGATATCTAAAACATAATCTCTGTCCTTTATTGAGCTCATAGGGTACTTGGAGAGGCAGATCAGCCAATGATTACAATATAATGTAGAAACTGTAATAAAAATTTAGTGAGTGAGTACTGAAATCATAGAGGGGTTTTGTGTTAGGAAAATAGGTTAATCTATGCTGCTTAATTTAAAAAATAATAATAATGATAACTTCAGATCTCAGTGGTTTAAAACAACAAAGACAGATTTCTCACTCAAGCTATGTGTTGTGGCTCAGACATCTCAACAGTAGACCACTGTGTTGCCACAGTGCATAGAAGTGTTAGAAAAGTATAAGAAAATTCTCTTGCAGCCATGCTCTGGACTGAAATGCGTTCCCCATAAATTCATATGTGTATGCCTCAACCCCCAGTGTGGCTGTATTTGAACTAGGACCTTTCTGGAGGTAGTTAGGTTAAATGAAGTCATAATAGTGGGGCTCTGATCCAATTGCTTAGTGTCCTTATATAAGGACACCAGAGAACTTGTTTCCTCTCCCTATTTCTGCACAGTGTGAGGACACAGTGAGAAGACAGCTGTCTGCAAGCCGGGATAAGAGCTCTCATAAGGCCCCAAATCAGCTGTTACCCTTGATCTTGGACTTCTTGCCTCCAGAATTGTGAGAAATAAAGTTCTGTTCTTTAAGCCACCCAGCCTATGGTATTTTGTTATGGCAGCCCATGGTCCCAAATATGGTCTCATATGGCCCCATTTGACTGCGAAGGGACAGGTAAATAGAGTAGCATAGGTGGATATTTGGTAAGCAAGAATGACTGCCATAGTCATCTCTCTCTTCTGGTCAGCACAGATCCCTTTTCTCCCTTCTTCCTACACTTTTAATCCTTTCCTAAGACAAACCAAAACAAAAAACCCAACAAACCAAAAAGCAACTCACCCAGCCATTGATTCTAGCCCAAAGTCCAGAAATCAGATTCTTACCCTAAGGGCTCTCAGGGATCCTAGACCCTTATTCTGCTCTTTGTAGGGATCTGGTTTATCCTTCCCTCTCCTTGGCTCAGCCCTCTGCCTTGGGACAACTCTCCTTCTTCATTATCCTCCTTCGCCATATCTGAATTAGACAGTAGAGAAATGGTCCCCCTGAGGCTTTGCATGTTTGTCAATGTTTTTCTCGCCCTGCCAAACTCCTGTGAGAAAGCTGATTATTATCAAGTCTTAAAAAAGTCAAAAATATCCTTAGTACAGGGTTTTTTTTTCCCTCTCCTGCAAAACTTTCTCGAAATATTCTTACATTGCTTTTATATTTAATTCTTGTTGATCACATGTCCCAAAGGCAATATCCACTATTCTTTGAGTGTTTTTGGAGACCTACTTCTCAGATTTGCTCTAATATTTTGTTTCTCCTTCCCTAAAACTCTTTCCATTTAAAGGTGTTACCTTGACCAAAAATCAAGTTCTTTAAGCCTACCGCCTACTTAATCAGTTCTTTACCCTGGGCCATTCTTATTTCTAATTAAAAGATTATACTAGGGACTGTCCCCTTAAGCTGTTTTTCACCCTGACACACCTTAATCAATTGAGAGGTTTTAGCAAAAGTTGTGGAGACTACACACTTAATCTGCTTTTCCTTGAGGCTGTTTTAACCTGCTTTTGTCATTTACAGACTTTCTTAATTTTTATCTCCTCTTCTTTGGTGACTCAAATAATTATCCTTTCCAAGGTTGAAGGTTTTGAATTTTCTGAATCATTTTCAATTTTGCTTACAAGTTCTCAATTTCCCCCCCAGATCCTTTCAACGAACAGTATGAACATTTTGTTTTCTAATTTCTCCCCCTTGATGCTGAGAAATAGAATTAAAAACAGAATCTTCTCCCAATCCAGAAATCCTCTCCACAAACAAAGGAGAGAAAGAAAACACTCTTATTTTATATGTATTAGGCTAGAATGTGATGCACATCACAGGCAATTGGCTGAGAGACTGCAAAGATGGGAAAACATCTGATCCTTTTAATACTCAAGCAGATATAACATGGTCTCAAGATAAACAATAACTAGTTTTAAATGAGAGGCCTGATAGCACCATTTGTGCTCATGTGGGATTCACTTGGTAACTGGAGATACCATGTATGTCAGCTACTTGGCTTTTTCCAGAGGAAAAACAAACTTCTCACAGCTTTATGACAAAGTTGTTTTGCATGGAGCGAAGTGCTCACAGCCAGTAGGCTCCTATCCTCCCATGTAACCTGGGAGGGATGGTCACTCTCTCCTTTGATGTTTGTATTTCAAAGGCTTGGTTCCTGAGTCCTTAAGAAAGGTACTCCAGGGTCTTAAAGCTGATGAGAGATCTATTTAGTTTTCAGAAGAATTTATTATCTATTTCAAAGAGAGAAAGAAGTACTTACAATGGTAAGTGTTCTATAGTAAATGCTCTAGGAAAAAGGCAGGGAGATAAAGCTTCTCCCCATTTTCAACAGAAAGAATTAACCTCTTATTTTTAATTTGTATTTGTCCTTGCAAATTTGTTCTTATCTAGAAGCTCATTAGACATGCAATCAGCCTGCCAGGTTACCATAAATTATACCAAGAGGCAAGAGTTTCACCAAATGTCTAGCCTTGCATGATACCATTCTCCCAGTTCCCATAACATTTTCCTTCCATTTTTGTCCAACCACTATTTCAGGGCGACATATTTTAGGGCTATTTATTACTGCTGCACTCCTCCTGTTATCCATTTCTGTTAGGACCAAATAGAGTTATCCTTAAAGAACACACAAAATCTCAGGGGTTGAATGCAACAGAAACTTCTCACTCATGTTAATCCACTTTGGTTGTTAACAACTATCCTGGGCAACCAGGACAGTGCCTGCATCAAAAAAACAACAACAAAAAAGCATACGTCCCTCTGTTCATAGCCCTTTGTGGGAACTGGTCATAGGGTTCTCCAGACGGCCCTGAATGTTGAAAAATGTAGGGGGGCAGGAAATATGTGGAGAGCAATACTATCCAGGCAAAAGGGCAGCGGATCCCATTTTAGGAATTTAGGAACAGTTCACTGAAGGAAATGAGTTGAAATTACTCAAGAAGGTGGCAGGTGGCTGGCACTCAGCGTGGATGGATAGCACGAGCCAAGCATAGAGGTTCTTTATTAGCGTTTGTTGTTGTTGCTGGCATTCAGAGTCAGAAGCCTGAAGTAGGCGGAGACTATTGGTAAGGCAGATAAAGCTCAAAAACCAGAGGTGTTTTTTAGATCATGCTAAAAAAAAAGTGGTCTTTATCTTATAGACAGATTCAAGCTTTAGCTATATCTATCTAGTGATATTGTGGGATATCTTAATAATGAACCTTTTAACTTGCTTAATAATAAATAAATAGAGTAGCGTGGGGTCTTAATCCATTTGGGCTGCCGTAATTGCAGAGCATCTAGTGGGTGACTTATAAGCAAAAGAACGTTTTTTTTGTTTTGTTTTTTGTTTTTTTTTCCTCACAGTTCTGGTGACTATAAGACCAAGATCATGGCACAGGTAGAGCTGGTATCCGGTAAGACTTAATGGTTCATAGATGCCATCTTCTCATTGTGTCTTCACATGGTGGACAGGAGCCCTATTGGGTCTCTCTTATAAAAGCAGTAAATCCCATTCCTCAGGGCTCCAGTAGGCTTCTGACCTACTCACATCCCAATGGCCCCACCTCCTAATACCATCACCTTAGAGATTAAGTTTGAACATGTGAAATTTGGAGGGATACAAACACTGAGATCATAGCACTAGATTGTTGTTCTCTGAGCAATCATGGTGTGATAAAACATGGGAGCATGAATCAGACTTCTGCCTCTGCCAGCTGCTTACTTTCCATGTGACCTCAGTTACATCATTAACCTTTTGAGACTTGATTTTCTCATCCATGAAAACTTGATAAAAATATTTTCTGTTATGACCACCTTCCATGCTGATATCGGCATAAATGAAATGATGTACTTTGAAATGAGGGCTTTGAAAGCTATCAGATGAAACACAGATATAAGGATGATTAAATTCAGCAAACGCCTATTTTTACATTCATGGCACTGTCCAAGGCTATATAGGGAGAATTAAAAAGGGTCCCTTCCTTTGGAAAAATCAACATTCTTCCATGAAGAAAGCTAAAACACCAGACTATGATTTTGAGGTTTCAGCTGCAGAGTGTAATTACAAAACAGAGATTGTATTTTAACAAATGTGCTGACTATAAACATACAAAGGGATTCTATCTGGGGAGGTGGTCACCTCTGGAGGTGATGCACATATCACTATTTTATTCAAGGTACTTTGACCAATTTCTAAAATCTTTAAGAAGAATTTTCAAAGTGAATTAAGGTGTCACTCAGGATCAGTCTTGTGATTTAGGATTCATTTACTTTAATGACAGTGATAACCACACTTATAAGCATCACAACACAGGGAGGCTGGTGGACTGGGGAGGAAAAAAGGGCTAAAATGGCTGTTTTTCTTTTTTCTCCTTTTTAATTTTTTTAATTATTATTTTTTGTTCATTTTTCTATTAAATAGTCACAGTCTTGCCAAAATCTCATACAAATGAGTGAACGTACCACTGACTTGAATATTAAATTTTTCATATTTTTAAAATTGCAATAGTTTGTTCTTTAAAAAAAAAAAAACTGACAGATTGATACATGTGCACTCAAGTCATCTAGTTTCATTGGGCAGATGTTAACTTCCCACAACCAAAATCTGGGAAGAGAATCAAAATTATAGCTCCATACATATATACAAGGTAATAGTTTTCTTGGTGTTGAATAAATTCTAGATAAAGATTGTGAACTCATCAGTATCATTATCTGTTAGAGTCACACATGTGATCATGAGAGTAATTAATTCATGATGTGCATTTTACACTAGTATGTATTTCATATGTATTTCACTAAACTTAAAAGATTTAGAATTATTTTTTGTTTTATAGCATCACCAAGAGTGAAGAAAAAAAATCAAGATTTTCACATTGTGAAGGAAACTGAAATTGTGTCAAAATCAGCTGCTTAAAAAAGAAAAAAAAAAGATTTTTTTTTTTTTTTGAGGCGGGGAGGCAGAGAGAGAGGGAGAGAGAAACCCAAGCTGACTCTGCACTGAGCACAGAGACTGAGGCTGAGCTCCATCCCATGATTCTGAGATCACGACCTGAGCCAAGAGTTGGATGTTCAACAAACCGTGCAATCAAGGGCCCCCCAAAATCAGCTGTTTTAAAATAGTTGTTTCTCTATTCCCTTTTAAAATTTTTGTTTTGATTTTCATCATCTTATAGTTTCCAGACCATTTGATTTTTAAAAAAAATTTAAATCCACTAAATTAAATAATGTTAATAACCTCAGCAGAGGTTAAATAACCTCAGAAGAGGTTAAAGATTAAAAGAGGAAAAAAAAAAAAAAGAAAAACTAGGGTGCCTGGGTGGGTCAGTAGGTTAAACAGCTGTCTTTGGCTGGGGTCATGACCCCAGGTCCTGGGATAGAGCCCCATGTCAGGCTCCCTGCTCATCAGGGAGTCTGCTTCTCCCTCTCCCTCTGCTCCCCAGCACTCCCGACTTGTGCTTACTCTTTCTAAAAAAAAAAAAAAAAAAGAAAGAAAGAAAGAAAGAAAGAAAGAAAGAAAGAGAAGACCACTTAAAAAAAGGGGGAAAAAAAACCCAACTATTTTGAGCAATGAATATATTCAACACTTGCTAATTCTCAAAGACATCACAAAAAGCTACAGAAAAGATATTCCTTTCCTTATTGTTACAAATGAGGGGGATAAAACCCAAAAATGAAAATCAACTTGCCTAAAACCTAGAAGAATTGGTATTTTAACCCAGTAGTGCTAATAGTGCTACAAAAACACAGGTTCTTCCACTATAATATAACTTTACTAATACATCTCAGGTTTCATGATGCAAGTCAAAAGAAATACTTGGGCAGTGAATGTTCCTTGTTTTCTAGCAGCAATTATCAGTAGATGTAGGAAATCTATCATATCTTTCAACACAATGAGGAATTGGATTACCAGAAAAGATATTAATATAAAATATAGAAAAAAAATGTCAACACTTCCAGATACTAGATTTCTTTCCTCCCCTGCTTTATTAAGGTATAATAGACAAATAAAAATTTTATCTATTTAATGTGTACAATGTAACTTTTTTTATTAAGACAATTTTATAGAGCAGTTTTAGGTTCATAGCAAAAATGAGTGAAAGATACAGAAAATTCCCATGATACTTCCTGCACCCACACATAAAGAGTCTCTCCCATTAGCAATATCCCCCACCAGAGTGGGACATTTATTACAATTGATGAACCTCCACTGACACATCAAAATTACTCAAAGCCAATGGTTTACATTAGGGTTCATTCTTGGTGTTGTACATTCTGTGGATTTAGGCAAATGTACAATAACATGAGTCCATCCATATGGTATCACCTAGAGCATTTTTAAAGATTTTTTAAAAATTTATTTATTTGACAGAGATATCACAAGTAGGCAGAGAGACAGGCAGAGAGAGAGGAGGAAGCAGGCTCCCTGCTGAGCAGGGAGCCCGATGTAGGGCTCGATCCCAGGACCCCGGGATCATGACCTGAGCCGAAGGCAGAGGCTTTAACCCACTGAGTCACCCAGGCGCCCCATCATCTAGAGCATTTTTAATAACCTAAAAATCCTCTGTGCTCTGCCTATCCATCCCCCTGACCCCTAGCAACCACTGCTCTTTTCTCCTGTGTCATTGCTTTGCTTTCCACAATGTCATATAGTTGGAATCATACAGGGAGTAGTCTTTTCAAATTTACTTTCATTTACTAAAATGCAATTTAAGGTCTCTCCCTGTCTTTTCATGGCTTGATAGTTCATTTCTTTTTAGTGCTGAAAAATATGCCAGTGTCTGGATGGATCACATATTTTTTTAACCCATTCACCTACTGAAGGACATCCTGGTTGCTTCCAAGTTTGGGAGATTATGAATAAAGCTGCTATCAGTATTATGGGCAGGGTTGTGTATGGACATGCATTTTCAACTCCTCTAGGTAGATATCAACTCCTCTGGGTAGATACCAAGATACCAAGAGTATGATTGCTGAATTGTATGGTAAGAGTATATTTAGTTTTAAAAGATACTGCCAAGTTGTCCTCGAAAGTGGTTGTACCATTTTTGCATTCCCACCAGCAATGAAAGAGAGGTCCTGTTGCTCTGCATCCTTGTCAGCATTTGGTATTATCAGTGTTCAACATTTTGGCCATTTTAATAGGTCTACAGTGATATCAAATTATTGTTTTAATTTGCATGTTCTTGATGACATATGATGTGGAACAGCTTTTCATATGCTTATTTGCATGTCTTCTTTAATGAAGTGTCTGTTAAGGTCTTTTGGTCTGTTTTTCAATTGGGCCTTGTCTTCGTACTGATGACTTTTAAGACTTCTTTGTATAGCAGTCCTTTATCAGATCTGTCTCTTGCAAATGACTTCTCCTAGTCTGTGGCTTCTTTTTTCATTCTCTTGATATTGTCTCCTGAAGAGCAATTAAGTTTTTAATTTTGACGAGGTACAGCTTATCACTACTTCTTTCATGGATCCTGCATTTGGTGCTGTGCCTAAAATTTCATTGCCATACCCAGGGTACTGAGGTTTTCTACACTCTCTTCTAGGAGTTTTATAGTTTTGTATTTTACATTTAGGTCTACGATCCATTTTTGAGTTAATGTTTGTAAAGTGTTTAAGTTCCTTGTCCAATGTCTTGCCTTTTCTCCTTTGTCATACATCAGTTGATTGTACTTATGTGGGCTATTTCTCAGCTGTTTATTCTAATCCATTGATTTATGTATTCTTTCATTAAAACCACACTGTCTTAATTACTTTTATAGTAAGTCTTGAAGCTGGGTAGTGTCAGTCTTCCAACTTCGTTTTTTTTCAATGTTGTGTTGGCTGTTGTAACGACTTTTAGGTATAGAGTTAGTGGTGGTAAACATTCATAATATTGTATAACCATCACCACCATCCATCCCCACCACTCTTTGCATTTTGTAATTTGAAACTGTGTATCCTTTAAACAGTAACTTCTTTCTCCCCCAGCTCCTGACAACTAGTATTCTTGTTTCTGTCTCTATGATTCTGGCCACTCTAACTACCTTACGTAAGTGGAATCATACAGTATTTATCTTGTAATGATTGGCTTATTCCTTTTAGCATAATTTACTCAAGGTTCACCCATGCTGGAATAGATGGCAGAATTTTTTCCTTTTAAAAGCTGAATAATCTTCCATTGCATATATATGCAATGTTTTTAAAGTCCATTTATCCATCAATGAACAGTGGGTGCTTCCAGATTTTAGCTGTTATGAATAATGCCACTATGAACATAAGTATACAAATATCTCTTTTATTTTATCACTCCTTTTGGGTGTATACTCAGAAGTATGATTGCTGGATCATATGGTAATTATATTTCTAATATTTTGAGGAACCTCCATACTCTTCTCCATAGCTGTTTTACCATTTTACGTTCTCATCAATACTGCAGGGGTCCAATTTGGTTTTTTGATAATAGCATTTCTGCTGGGTGTGAAGTGATACTTTATTTCTGTTTCATTTGCATTTCCCGAAGATTAGGGATATTGAGTATTTTTTCATGTACTTTTTGGTCATTTCCATATATCTTTTGGAGAAATATCTATGTGAGTCCTCTGCTCATTTAAAAAATTGAGTTGTTGGGATGCCTGGGTGGCTCAGTTGGTTAAGTCGCTGCCTTCAGCTCAGGTCATGATCCCAGGGTCCTGGCATTGAGTCCTGCATCAGGGTCCTTGCTCAGCAGGGAGCCTGCTTCTCCGCCTCTGCCTGCCCCTCTGCCTTCTCATGTGCTCTCTCTCTCTCTCTGACAAATAAATAAATAAATAAAAATCTTTAAAAAAATAAAAAATAAATAAAAAATTGAGTTGTTTTGTTGTTTTTGAGTTTTAGAAGTTCTCCATATAGCCTGGATATTAATCCCTTATTGGAAGTATGATTTGTAATTATTTTCTCTCATTCTGTGAGTTGCCTTTTGATTTTGTTTTTATTGTCTTTTGACACACAAATTCTTTATATTTTCATTAAATCCAATTTGTCTATTTTTTTTTTCATTGCCTATGCCTTTGGTGTTATATCCAAGAAATCAATGCCAAATCCAAAGTTGTGATTTTTCCCTATGTTTTCTTCTAAAAGTTGTAAAGTTTTAGATTTACACTTATGTCTTTGACTCATTTTGAGTTAATTTTTGTATATGGTGACAGGTAAGGGGCCAACTTTATGCTTTTGGATTTGGATATCTAGTTTTTCTAGCACAATTTATGAGAAGACTGCCCTTTCCTCACTGAATGGTTTTGGTACCTTTGTCAAAAATCATTTGACCATACCTGAGAAACTCTTCCCTTTTAAAAACTTATTCTTAAATTAAAAAAACTTATATATAGTAACATTTGTTCTTTATGTTCCTTATATATAGTAACATTTGTTCTATGGGTTTTAACAAATGTAGAGAGTTTACATACCCACCATGACAATCAAGATAAAGACCAGTTTCACCTTTCTCCAAATTTCCCTTATGCTGTTGCTTTATAGTCAATCTCTCCCTGCATGCCACCCACTGGCAATCACTCATCTATTTTCCATCATATAATGTAATATTACATAAATGTAACCACAGAGTATGCTGTCTTTTGGATCTGGCTTTTTTCCCTTAGAATAATGCATTTGTAATACACCTATGTTGTTGTGTGTATCAGTTGAATTATTGCTGAGTGTCTATCGATTTACTGCAACATATCCATTCAATGGAGGGCATTTGGTTTGTCCATTTTTTGGCAATGATGAATAAAATGGTTATTCATGTGCAGGGTTTCTTTTTATGAACATATATTTTAATTTTTCTTGAGGAAATAACTTAGGAGCAGCATCGCTTCATCATATGTGAAGTATATGCTTAATTTTACATAAAAAATGCCAAAATTGCTTTCCTAAATGGCTACACTATTTTGCACTTCCACAAACGCATATGTGAGAGTTCCATTTGCTGTGCGTTGTTGTCAGCAATTGGTATTGTCAGATTTTCTTTTTAATTTTAGGGAAAATAATAAGTCAAGAGTTGTACCTCAATGTGGTTTTAATTTGTATTCCCCTAATGACAAATTAGGTTTGGCATCTTTTAATGTGATGACCAGTCAGCTACATATCTTCTTTGATGAAATGTCTGCTCAAATCTTTTGTCTGTTTTTTAAACTGCAGGTTGTGTTTTCTTATTAAATTTAGAAGTTAAATTTAGAAGTTCTTTATATATTCTGGATACAAATTCTTTGTCCAATATGTGACTCCCAAATCTTTTCCCCAGAACTGTCCTATCTTTTAATTCCCTTAAAAGTGTCTTTTACAGAAGGAAGTTTTAAATTTTGACATAGTTCAATTTATATATGTATGTAATGTGTGTCTGTGTGTCTGTGTATATAACTAATTTGTCATGCAGTGGAGGAGGAAGGATTTCTCTCTGCATCTGTAAACAAAAAGGTTTAGGAATAAATTATGTCTACCTGTGACATCACAGAATCCTTGATTATAGCACACATAACTGCTTCCATTAACCATTTTCCCAAAGGAACTATATTATAATAAGTATTGTTTTGCATTTCCAATAGTTTAAAACTGTAACCAGATTTTCCCTAAGCTTTTAAATAAAGATATTATCAAAATTGAAAAGATAGATATTTTAAGTGTCAATTTTGTGATATTAAGTATTGTGCCGAGTAGGGACGTTATGTTTTGAAGAATAATTTTATAGGGGTGATTGGGTGGCTCAGTGGGTTAAGCCTCTGCCTTCAGCTCAGGTCATGATCTCAGGGTCCTGGGATCAAGTCCCATGTCGGGCTCTCTGCTCAGCGGGGAGCCTGCTTCCCCCTCTCTCTGCCTGCCTCTCTGCCTACTTGTGATCTCTCATCTGTCAAATAAATAAATAAAATCTTTAAAAAAAAAAGAATAATTTTATAAAAAAAGAATTGGAGGCTCACTTGAATTTTGTTATGCAGCCATTTGAACCCATTCTGATGTTTGGTTACGATATTTATGAGGTTGTATGAAGTAAAGATGCCACATCAGCAGTTAAAAACATCGTTTTGTCTTTCACAGGATAAAACTGCACATAATCATGAATCCTATGACTTCCTCTGCAGGTCTGGATATCTTTTCTGATTTTTTGCGAACAAAATAAGCTGCATAGCAAATTGGTTTTTTTTTTTACTCTTAAAATGCAAACTTAAATCATCATTGCTCTAAACTGCTGTGAGACTATGAATTCATCTCCCAAACACCATGGTTCTCTAGGGACAATTCCCACTGAAATCTTCCTGGTCCTTGTTCTCATATCTGCCATGTGCTTCCTGAAGCTTATGGCATACGATTATAATTATGAGGATGTGTGAGGTATTTCTCTCCAGAAAGAATAGTCTAGATCCTCTTTTACTATTTATTTTTACATTTTGTTGGTACAGTGGAATTTAACAATGCATTTGAAAAAAACCTGTCGGTGAAAAAAAGTATTTTGGCATATCTAATTTATTACTTTCCAGTACATGCAGTAGTATAAATAAATGGCTAAAACTGCCATATTATTAATAATATGCTTTCTGCAAGAAGCTAATAAAATAAAACCCAGAACATGCAGATCTTCAGGGTTTGCTAGGATGATTGGCCAATCTGCCCTTTAAATTGTCTTCATCACCCATGCCCTCCCCTCTCTCTCTAACCCCCAGTCCTGACCCAGGGAACACAACGTCTTGCTTTTATTTCTCTGGATCAAGCATGAGCAAACCTTCTGATTTTGACTCTCTTTAACAAGAGTGGGATTGTCTGGAATTTACAAAATAGTTGTATAATTGCAAAATAGTGGCTGATAGTCCAATTATTAAAGGGCAAATGACATCCAAATTTAGAGAAGGAAAAAAATGCAAATGAACAATATACACAAGGCCAGACCTCCAATCGTAAAGATAAAGACACAAACAAAAGAAGAAAACAAAAACAAAAAAATAAAAGAGATAGCTCTCAAAGTCGTTGATCAAAATAGAAACATCCTAAATCATCATTTTAATGCTTGTGGTTATAGGGTCACAAACAGCACTCTCTTTGTACCATTAGAGGATGTATGAATTGATATCATTTTCTTGAAAGCAAGTTATTATATTGTGAAGAACCTTGAAAACATTCACATTCTTTGACCCAGTAAGCCTTTAAAAAGGCTTTGCTAAGGAAATAATCAGAGATTTGTACAACTTTTCACAGATGGTCAGGGTGGCTTTATTTATAATAGTTTATTTTGGAAACTTCTTAATGTTAAATTAATGATGGCAGAGCCATATGTTCAGATGCCATATAGCCATTTGGATCTGGATTTTAAAGGACTCAGAGACTACTTCAATATAATATTAAGTAAAAAATAAAGGATAAATATCTTTATTTGCATTGACTTTGAAATATATATCAATATAATATATTAAGTGAAAATATAATATTAATATATTAAGTGAAATATTATATATTATAGTATTTATATTATATATAATATAATATATATTAAGTGAAAAAATAAAGAATAAATATCTTCATTTGCATTGACTTTGAAATACACTGGAAAGAAGTACATCAAATATTAAAAGCAGTTATCTTAAGATGGAGAAATTATGAGTGATTTTAAGCTTTTTCTCCCCAACATCTCCTTCAAAAGCTTGTATTAACTTTTTATCTGGACAATAAAGCTATCTAAAAAATAATTCTCAATACTAAGGGGGAAAAATGGAGATTTACACAGAGGATGTGGAAAGTTTAACACCCGACCAGGTTACAAAAGCAGATTTGTGACTTTGTAGTACCTCTCTAGGAATAAAAGCCTAGTTGTATCTCAGCTTCAGGACGCCCAGTCCAGACAATCCTTGAGGCTCTCTTTCCTTCCTTGGTCCCATTACTTCCAGGGGAAGTGTTTTATTATAAAAGTAACAATGCACATTGCCAAATATCCAAACAGTATGAAAGAATATAATATAAGACCTGTAGTGTTCTATTTTCTTTCCCCACAATTTTTTTCACGTCGAAAACTTTGGAGTATAATTTGCATACAATAATACCATTATTTAGTGAACAGTTCCATGTTTTTTGATGAACGTGAGAATACAGGACATTTTCATCACTCCCCTCTGCGATTAGTGCCCTTTGCAATCCATTTTTTCTCAACCCCAGCCTCAACTCCAGGCAACCACTGATTTGCTTTCTGTCACTATAAATTAAGTTTTGCCTCTTGTAGGATTTTCTGGAAATGAAATCACAGGCATTTTTTAGAATAATGTTTTGGAGATTCATTTACGTTACGAGTCATGGGTTGGTAGCACTCCCTTATATAAAACTACATTATAATTTGTCTTCCCATTCATATGTTGATGGCCATTTTTAGATTGTTTCCAGTTTTTGACTCTTATGAATAAAACTACTTTGACTCTCCTAACACAAGTATTTATATGTTGCTTTGGGGCAGTTGGTGGGTAAATATCTAGGAGTAAAATTGCTCTGTTGCATGGCGCACACACAAAAAAGCCAAACTATTACCTGAAGGGATGTTCTTTTTCCCATTCATGTTAACAATGAGACAGAATAAGAGTTCTTCCTTCTCCATTCAACAGGGTCAGGGTTTTGTTTTATTTTGTCTTTTGGTAGGGGAGAGAATATACTGGTATCTTTTGTGGTTTTAATCCATATTTCCTCATGAGTAAAGATAATAATAAACATCTTTTCTTGTTTGTACTGTCAATCTGCATATCTTCTTTTATAACCTGTCCAATTTTTTTGCCTATTTTATTAATGGTTTATTTGTCTTCCTATTTTCGGCTGTAAGAATTCTTTAAGGATTACAAATAAAAATGCTTTGTCAGATACAGGATTTGTGAATCCTCTTCCCTGTCTATTGCTTGCCTTTTCATTTTTTTCCCTTCATTTTCTATAGGATGTCTTTTGAAGAGCAGATGTTAATTTTGATGAAGCCCAAATTATCAATATTTTTTCTTTGGATTGTGCTTTTGGTTTAGTATTTAAGAACTATCTGCCTATTTCAAGGTTAGAAATATTTTCCTCTATAAATTTTATAAATTTAGCTTTTACATTTAAGTCTATATCCATTTGGAGTTTTTTAAAGGGGAGTGTATTAGCTGGAGTTGCCATAACAAGTACTGCAGACAGGGGGGCTTAAAGAACAGGGGGGCTTAAAGAACAGGGGGGCTTAAAGAACAATGTTTATTTTCTCCTAGTTCTGGAGGCTGGAAGCCCAAGATGAAGGAGCCAGCATGGTCAGTTTCTGTTGAAGACTCTCTTTGTTGTCTTGTCGATTGCTGTCTTTTCCCTATGTCCTAACATGGCAGGAGAGAGAAAACAAGCCTTCTGGTATCTTTTCTTAAAAGGACATTAATCCTACCATGACGGCCCTATGATCATGATCTCGTTTACACTGAACTGTCTTCTGAAGGCTCCAAGGTCCCATCTCCACATACCATCACACTTGGATTAGGACTTCATTTGAATAATGCAGGGGGAGGAGGTGGGCACAATTCAGTCCATGGTGGTGAGGTAAAGAGCTATTGGTTTTCCTCCTTAATGGGTATCCAGTCATTCCAGCACCATTTGTTTTTTTTCATATTGAAATACCACAGCATATTAAAAAATAAATAAATTGGCCATATATGTGGTGTCTATTTTGAACTTTTCATTCTTTTCCAGTGATAGTTAGGTCTATCCTTATGTCAATATCACACTGTTTTGATTACTGTAGCTTTATAACAAGTATTAAAATTTGGCAGTAGAACTCCATCAAATATATTTTTTCTAAATTGTTTTAGCTTATGCTAGGTCTTCTGCAATCTTATTTTAGAATGAACTTGTCATTTAATTTAGACAAGTCATCTGGGATTGTTATTGAGATTACAATGAATCTATACATTGAATTGGAGAGAATTGTTATCTTATGAATATAGTATCTCCCAATTCACAAATGTGGCATATGTCTCCATTTATTTATTTACTTTAATTTCTCAGGCATATTTGTGGTTTTTCAATGTAAAGGTCTCACACACATTTTGTTAAAACAACCTATATATATTTCATATTTTTAAGACATTATAAGAGTTATTCAAAACATTTATGCACTACTTGTAAATAAAATAAAATTGATTTTTTTATACTGACCTTATATGCTGTAACCTCACTAAATTCACTTCTTAGTTCTAGTAGCTTTTTGTCGAGATTCTTTTAGATTTTTCCCTTAATCTACTTAAGGGTAAGGAAGTTTAATTTTCATTGCTCTACACTATGATTTTCCCACAGGCAGTACTGTTGGAATGTAACTTATTCCAAAGTATTACACATGGTAAATTAGAGAGTTCTTGTATATCTGCTGACTCTTCAAGGAAATAGGCACCTAGTAACCCATAAAATTATGCTCCAAGCACCAGTTAGCATAAAGACAGCCATTCAGTATTTTCCCCTTATTTGTACTTCAGTCTTGCTGCACCAGTCCCATTTTCTTCTCAAATTCCTGACTCATGACAGGTAACACTGATTTTTAGTCTTAGACGCCAAGATTCTAATGATTGTTCCAGCATTTGAATGCTGGCTTCTCCTAAGCTTTTTGCTTGGCTTATCTCTCCTCATATTTCCAGTGTTTGGCTAAGAATATACCTTCACAGAATTCTCTAAGAATAGAGCTCTTTACAGGTAGGTAGAAGCTTCATTCAGCAAGTGGAAATAACACAAGTTACATCATTTCTGAGGAAGAGTAGATAATCATGATTTCTTAAATGTCCATTAGAGACAGTACTGTGCCATCTGCTGCTTTTTATTCACAAACTCAAACTCTCTAAATTTATATAAGAAGTAGTAAGTAAGTATTAATAAGAAGTATTCTTCTAATACAAAGAAGAAACTGGAAGACAGAGGGGTCAAATGGCCCCTGCTAAGTTATTAACAAGTGACAGAGCTATGACCTAAACTCATTCTCTCATTCCCAGGGCAGGTAGGAGTGTGTGTATGTCAAGATGATTTTTAGATATTATTGTTTATTTTTTAAGAAGTTATCCTGACAAACAAAAAATGTAGAAAAGAACTCTCTCCTAAGCCAATAAAACTGAACAAATACCAAAACAAAAATAAAACAAAAAACCTTGAGGATTACAGGACTTACTTACTCTGAGATATTTTATTTTTAATGTATCTTAAAATTATTAAAAATTACAAAGATCATAGAAGACCAATGAATATTGACTGTCAGATAAAACAAGCTGCCTATCAGCTAGTTTGATATTTTGGTCGAGAATATCAATTTAATCACCTGTGGAGAGCTAGTATGTTCCCCTTAAAGACTTTGGAGAAGCAAGAAATTGGGAAAAACTGGTGACAGGTACAAATGGAGTGAAAATTCTATATAACCACCAGAAAAGGAAAAGAAAAAAACTTTACTTGTTATTTAAAATCCTGAGTAGGTGCCTTCTGAAATGAGGGAATAGACATGTAACATTTGGAGGTTCCTCAAAAATTAAAAATGGAAATACCATATGATCCAATAATGCCACCACTGGGTATTAATCCAAAGAAAATAAAAACACTAAGTGAAAAAGATACATGTACTCTTGTATTTAATACATCACTACTTATAATAACCAAGATGTAGAAGCAACCCAAAGGTCCATTCACAGATGACAGATGAATGGAAAAAGAAAACGTGGTGTGTATGTACGTACACACACACACACACACCACTGCAACATTACTCAGCCATAAAAAAGAAGGAAATCTTACCATCTGCAACAACATGGGTGGACCTAGAGGGCATTACACTCAGTGAAATAAGTCAGACAGAGAAAGACAAATACCATATGACTTCCCTTATATGTGGAATATAAAAAAGACAAAACAAAACAAAAACAAAACAAATGAACAAACAAAAAACCTAAGCAGAAGCATAAATACAGAGAACAAACTGGTGGCTGCCAGAAAGGAGGTGGTAGGGTAATTGGAGAAATAGGTGAAGGGAATTAACAAGTACAAACTTCCAGTTATAAAATAAAATATGGGATTCATGGAAGTGAAAAGTACAAGCTCAGGGAATATAGTCAATAATATTGTAATACCACTGTATAATGATAAATGGTGACACATTTATCATGGGGAGCACTGAGTCATGCACAGAATTGTCAAATTATTGTATATCAATTCTATGTCAATAATGAATATTAAAAAAATAGACAAATAGGAATACCTAGGAGAAATATCCAAAGAAGGGAATTCTGGATGTAATGTTATTACATAATGAAAATAAACCATTGCTTTTTTCAAACATAACTAACTTTTATGGATAGTAAAAAAAAAAGAAAGTATCATAAACCTTAGGTCAGCAAATAAGTTATAATCCCTTTTTCATAACCATATAATTTTAAAAATAGTGTATATGCCTGAAAATACTCATTTTCTTGAGAAAATTTTTATTACCTAGTAGTTATCTAGAATGTGATTACTATTATTATTGTCAGGATCTAAGCAGACTGAAAATAGACAGTTGAGTGAACTCATGGCCACTAAGCAGACAAAGAATTGAAGGCTCTCAGAGAAATCAGTGTGGGAGATTGTTTAATATTACCTAGGCAAAAGGGTCCAGACTGGTAAAATTACTTCAGCTCAACTCTGGATTTTTCCCCTCTCCTTAAAATTTTAAAAGACATATGGCCTTGGCCTAACCTAGATGGATATTATTAGAACCTGACCTTGAATAAGTATTTAATGGTTTTGTAAGAACAAAGTTATGAAATTAAAATGGCTATATCGAGTAAAACAAAACTTCACTACACTTGTCTTATAATGCCATTTTCAGAATGGATTCATTTTCAGAATGAATAAATCATGTTCCCAGTGGGAAGACTGATATATTAAACATCTCTTATATAGAATCCCCGAATCTAAGTAGGTCTTGTCTTGGATGAGTGACAACAACATCACAAAGGTCACTGCACAAAGACATTCATTTTTCTGGTTGAAGCTCATGTCTAAACTTGAGTCTGTAAATAATGATTATGAAACAAGCATTCATTTAAGACATTTATGGATTCCAACTGTATGCTATGACCAAGAAACCAATGTATTTGCTTTGACATACTCTATTTAAAATCTGGGTTGTGCATTTCATATATTATAGATTTGCCAACATTGCTTCAGTCACTCTGAGTTAACATTTATACTTAATTAATGTTATTAACATAGAAATCTGGATAAATGAATACTGAACTCACATACCTGAAACCTAAAAAGTAATATATCAATGATTTAATATAAAACTCCTTTCAAATTTTTTGCTTATTAAAAATCTCACAAAAATAATGCTAGTAAGGACATGTTGAATTTCACAGGAATCCTACTTCACTGAAATATTATAGGATAGACCAAAAATATAGTATTGTAATTATATCATAAAACATATTGCAAGATTAAAATTATTCTGAAATTAGTGTGAGGCCAGTGTAAAAGACTGAACTGTTTTGAATAGGATAATTAAACTGTCATAAAATTGATACATTTTATTCATATTATCAACAAAAATATGAAGAAATTATGTATTTGGTGATTTCTACCCTTTCCAAAAACAGTGGTCCTCCTTGGGCACTAGTGGACAGAACCTGTCCTTTAGGTGTCTATTTGTCACCCACCTCCTGCGGTTGGTTGTGGCACTTGGAGCTTACCTTCCTGACTCAAAGGTAAACCACGTTGAGTCCCGTCCATATCTCCTCAGGGAGCTGAGAGGCCACATCACCAGTTTGACCTTGGCGTTGTGGATATCCCAGAGATAGATATTCTCATGAGTGATCTGCATTGTGCATTCACCATAAATATCCAGATTTGGCGTAGGCATAAGATACACATTGAATCTCTCTGCAAAGAAAAAAAGAATGGAGCAAATTAAGTGAAAAGAGATCTGACTCTTGATGGTAGCACTGTCTTAATTTATATACCTACCTACAGCCTTTAGAAAGCATTACCAAGTCCCTTGGGAACACTGATATGAAATGCAAAACACTACCCTGAGAAAATGAGCTAATTAAAATGTTCTTACTCATTAGTTCATTCACTCACTCATTCTACATTTTGTGTTGCATGTATTTTCTACGATGAGGAGGAAATGGTTAAACTGTACAATGGAAACATAAGGAAAAAAGCTAAGTGAGGTCTCTGCCCAAATGATGCTTACAGTCTGCTTCTTCACACAGTCTTAAATGCATATCATATACCTAACTTCTGCAAGAAATGTCTTATTTAATTTAAGCAGGAATTTACTCAATTTTACCTTTGTGTTGTGAGGTATTTAATGTACACTTAAACTGACTCTCAAAATACACTGTGTCAACAGTCAAATTCAGCATATGATAATTGCTAGTATTCATTATTTCTTTCTGTGGCACTTCAGGTACTCTTTTTTTTTAAGATTTTTTTTTTTTATTTATTTGACAGTCAGATCAGAAGTAGGAAGAGAGGTGGGCAGAGAGAGAGAGGGGGAAACAGGCTCCCTGCCGATCAGAGAGCCCAAAGCGGGGCTCGATTGCAGGGCCCCGGGACCATGACCTGAACTGAAGGCAGAGGCCTCAACCCAATGAGCCACCCAGGCACCCCGGACTTCAGGTACTCTTAAGTAAGCAAAATAAAAATACATAGATAGCCATTTTCATTCTTGGAGATTCTAGAGCTAAAATTCCGATTATTAGACAATGATTCTAAACCTTGCTTTATAATTTTTTGTATATCTCAAAGTCTACTGCAAAATTTTGCAGCCCTTGATTTCCATTTAAATGGATTAGATGCACTTTATAAACAATAAGTTTAGTTCATAATTTCCAGGAAGCAAAGAACTTGGTACGACCTATAAAGTGTCCTATAAAATATTTTTAATTCCTAGCACTGTATTCATGGTTTATAGTAATAATTAATAAATATTGGTTAATTATATGAATGAAATAAATATACCCCATGAAAATATGCACCACAAGATTTGGGCAATTATTAAAAAAATAATGTCACAATAACAAAAAGATTAAGAATTACTGGCAGATACATCTTTGTGAGTTTGAATTTAATTGTGAATCATGTTTGAAATGCAGTGCTGTTGAATTAATGATTTTGAGAGGCATAATGGTGCAGCTGCAGTTGAAAAAGGATTGGTATGTTTAGGAATGTGCCATCATCCATCATAATGCCACGATCTTAAACACTGAATGTTTGCTGGTATTAAGCTGGAATTGTCTGTATAATAGAAAGAATCTTTTCTGTGGCAGGTACTTTGCAGAGTAATGCTTTGCTAATGCAAAAAAAAAAAAATTCAGATTCTAAATGGGTTAAATTGAATCTAAGCACGATAGCTTGAAATACAGTAACCATAGAGACAATATTTATATTCAAGTGTCTAGATATTTTTGACCAAAATAATCTAGTGGTTCAATTTTTTACTTAGATCATTGACCCGTAAAACTAATATGTATATGGATTGCACATTCATCTCCTACAGAAAGGAAAACAAGATAAGTTATATAGCTGAAGAAATGAAGAAAGATCACTGCCCCATTAATTATCTGCAATAAAAAGTATATATATATTCTATAAATCTTTAAATTCTTGCATTCAGTCAAGTAAAATCTCAGTATTTTGCATTAAAGACTTCACTCACATTGCCACCACAATTCCCACTCTACTGGTACTGCAGGTAGCCAATCAAAGGGGCCCTGATCTCATCTAAGAGTGTAAATGAAAGTTGGACCCAAAAGGGTGACTCACGCATACAGATAATGCCTGAATAGAAATCTTCTTTTCTTTGGGCAAGACCCTTTTGGTCAAGACCCTTTTTCAGCTTTTACAGTTGAAAGCAAACATATGTCAGTGGCATCTGTTGTGCACAGGTAAAACATTTGTTATACAAGTGGAACATAAAACATTCTTCTAAATTCCTTCCTCTCCATCAGAGTCTGAAGATGGCAACCAAAAA
Source organism: Lontra canadensis (assembly GCF_010015895.1). Taxonomy (NCBI): domain Eukaryota; kingdom Metazoa; phylum Chordata; class Mammalia; order Carnivora; family Mustelidae; genus Lontra; species Lontra canadensis. The sequence goes on from NW_022631038.1 coordinate 8,017,278, forward strand.
TCATTGCCAAAATGTCAAGAAATCACACTTCTTCTAAAATATTGAAATAAACATCAGTAGCCCTTTTAGTGTTGGTTAAGGCCACACTGACTCTTGATATTCACACCCACAGTTTCATATTGGGGGAAAAAAAAAAAGAACATGCAAAAAAAATAACCCTGACATTGAAGACCCTGTCCTCCAGATGGATGACACATGGTAAATTACCCATAACCTAGGGGCTATTACAGAGGACTCAAAAGAACCATTGCTTTTTCACTGAAATGTCTGTGTGCTCTAACATTAGCAGATAAAACCTAGAAAAAGTAACAGAGAAAGAGTACAATCATCACCATGGACACTGGGGAAACAGAACTGAAAAACAGAAAAAGAATGAATTGGATTTAATAAGATTCACATTATGTAGGGCTCTCAATGTCAAAATCAGTGAAGTGCATTTACAAATACAAAGAAATTGGATAACCTGCTCTGAGGGAGTCCTTCCAAGGGCCAGCTGTAGGCTATGTGAAGCAGGTGAAATATTATCTTCCAATCCTTCTTGCTACCTTCTATTTTCCTAGTCTTACCTAGTAACTCACATTATCCCCTTCTTGCTATGGTTTGGAATGTTCCAACCTTCCTTTTGATACTGTTTCTCTCATCCTATAAAAGGAATTATTTTAAGAAATTTTATTTTCAATTTTTAAGTTTTTAAAAACCATCTTATCCTAATGGCTAATTTCCAAGATTTTGAGATTCAATTAAAAAGTAGACAAATTTAATCCAGCAGAGGATGAAGGCAGCTCAAGGTATCAAGTAAATTATTCTTTGATTTCACTGTCATGGAAAAAATGCTTCTGCATTTGCTGTGAGTGAAGTATTTTATGTCCTTAATAATATGTTGCTTCATGAAAATTTGTCACGGCTTCCACTGGAAAGACCATTTCAATATGGAATAGTCAAAAATTGCTGCCCCAAAACGACTTTTTAAAATGTTTAATTTTGTGAAATACTTGTATGAAGCAGGTGATTTAACCACTGTCTAATCATCTCTTATTGAATTAAATGTGCTAGTTTGTTCTACTAGAACATTGCATCACTTTCAAAAGCATCTCTCATAGTTCCTCTAATGCCACTAATTCCTTGGCAGTACTCTAAAATGAGCTTTGCAAACCAGCACTTCTCAAAGTGTGGTCCCCAGTGAGGTAGCATCAACCACCTCTGGGAACAAGTAGAATGTGAATTGTCCAGCCCCAGCCAGACCTACTGGATCAGAAACAATAAAGGTGGAAGACTATCCAGAAATCTGTGCTTAAACAAGAACTGCAGGTAACTTTGATGCACATTAACTCTCTCAGCATTAAAAAACAAAGGTATGCTTTTAAATAAGAAAAGAGTAGAACAAACCAGCACATTTAATTCAAACTGTCCCTTAATCTTTACTCAAATATAGTAATGTTGTTTCGTACACATACTGCCAAAGCAAGCACAGAAACTAGCTGTTTAAATAATGATAATAAGGGGCACCAGATGGTTCAGTCAGTTAAGCTTCTGACTTCGGCTTAGGTCATGATCTTGGGGTCCTGGGATTGAGCCCCATGTTAGGGTCCACACTCAGTGGGAGTCTGCTTGTCCGTCTCCCTCTGCCCCTTCTCTTCCCTTTGCTTGTGTTCTGTCTCTTAAAAAATAAAATCTTAAAAATATTTATTATATGCACCCAAAACCGTAAGATACCTAGGAATAAACCTAACCAAAGAGGCAAAGAATCTGTACTCAGAAAACTATAAAGTACTCACGAAAGCATAACTGTAAGTGGCTAAAAACAACAGCAAGGTGAAATATTTACAAAACTAATTGTCATGTCCAACAAAGATGCTTACTATTATGGACTCTGCAGCTGTGTTTGTAAGGCCACTTCTACTCTATGGTTAGATGAGGAGGTCCAAAGGAATAGACCATGCAGAAGGCCCGGGACCAGAGTTAAGGTGGCAACCACAAGAACAGTTTCAAGGCGACCACAAAACAGAGTTTGGTCAAACTGAGCTGGACAAGGTCTGGCAAGACAGGGTGGCTACCCTCAGAAGAAATGTCTTGGAAAAGGCAGAGTGAGACCCCGGTGATGTGCGGAGATTGAATGGGTCGTCAGCCCTGAGAAGGACCAAACCTCCCTTTCTCAGCCAATGAGGTTTTAAATAGATCTGGTTTGGGGTTGGAACAATGCAAATGTAGCTATTGGCTGGAGCCTCACAGGTGGAGACACGTGGAGCACGGCGGGGTTGCAGGGAGCATCAGAGATGCGGTTTCTAACATGAAACAAAACATTCTCGAGTGATTAGAAATCAATAAGCAGAACACATTGCATGGTGAGCTCTTCAACTAGTTTCCTAATAACTTCCACCTTGTACCGGCGCAGACGGAAAACTGGTTTTAAAGAAAGAGTCCTAGTACAGACAAATACATTTGCTCCCTTATAATTAATTAGAGTCGTTTTAAAAATACAGGCTTTTGGAATTTATGTATTAAATAATTTTGTGCATCTAGCACCTGGTGAACATTCCGTGCATTGTGACGACATGAACACAAAATGCATCTTTTGTATCTTAGTTACTTAGGATAAATTTGGGAAATGTGGATTGGATGCTTAGTCATTCCTTTTTTCAAAGAAGGCTTCTGGTAAGTTTTAATCATCAGCTGATTGTGGAAACTCATACTCCCTTTACCCATTCTACTTCTCCATTCTCTTACCACATTCTATATTCTTCTACATTCTTCTACATTCTACCCATTCTACTTCTTCTGGTTCAGAAGTTATGGACTTGAAGGCTGGGTAAAGAAAAAAAAAAAAGATGGGACATGGAACGATGGGACATGGAACGAAGTATTATGTCTAAATATTTGGAAACCAAGAGATCCATAAATAGTAAAACCCATCAGGTGTTCCATGGGGAGAGGTTATAAATTAAATAGTAGGTTTAATTTTATAGTTAACTTCAAGTAAGTGGGTATGAGCTCCTACACTTTTTCTTTCTCTTCCTTTTAAAATCCACTGTATCACTGAACACTACATCAAAACCTAATGATGTACTGTACAGTGGCTAACTGAATGTAATAATATAAATAAATAAATAAATTTTAAAAATCCAAGTGTAGCTTAAAAAGAGAAGCCCCATTAAAATAAAGGCATTCTTTAGCTCATTGGCGACCTCCCTCATGTTCTGAATTTCGATTCCGGAGTCTTCCAGAAAGTACAAGCCTAAACCATTGTTGAACTTCATTAATGAAAATCTGTAGGTATTATTAAATTAAATAACTTAAAGAAAATTAATAATTACATATACATATAAAATAATTACATATATAAAATTTGGTTTTGTAATGATTAGTAATAGCTATCAATAATTGGCTAATTTATTTATAATTTGCATTTCACTTAGTGGTTTCTATCAACCAGTGATTCCATAAAGTAAAACTCACTGTATATACAACTTACTGTTCAAAGGAACTTCATTTATTTATTTATTTACAAAATAACTTTAAACATTTAAGTGAGATTTTTCTTATGGCAAGAGAATTCAACTCCTTTTTTTCCTAAGTGTCACGTAATCAGGAAAGTTACTATTTACGGAAAATATTTGTTTAAATTGAAATTTATTACTGCAGCTGGTTCATTAAAAGCTCTAAACTTGGTTGTTTCATCAAATGTGGAAATGTATCTCGTCTAGTTGATCTTTATCTTTTAACCCATCATCCCCTGCTCTGGGGCTGCCGCACATTTTTGAGAGAGCAAGAAAGTCCCATTCTCTGCTCTTTTTTAACAGTTATTGCATATCAATTCAAAACATAAAATTTTACTATTAACACTGAATTACTAAATAGTTCACTAAATATTATTTAGTCCCAGGATCATAGCCATTGGTCTAAAATTAAGCAGTAATGAATCTGGTATTTGAGAAATCTGGTATTTGAGAAACTGACCATACACTGTGGAGTATGGAATTTATTACTGAGTATTTATCTGTTTGGATTCTAGGTTCACCCCATTTTTTGATACAATCTGCCTTGTTCTTAAGTTATATGAAGTACTAAAGAATTAAACAGAACCAGTATTACTCAGAAAATAATGAGATGTTTCAAGGTCATTCTGAACTTTATATTCTTATCTCTGAATTTCCCTAATATTAGGATATTGAAGGGATCAGCCTTCAATTTCAGCAGCTTTAGAAATGGGGCCACATGAGGAAGCAGACATTTGCACATGTAGACACATCCTGATATCTGTTTAATGCAGTTATACCAGCAGTGAAACAAAGCATGATTTATACTCATCAAAATGTGTGGAAGCCTTCAGGAATTCATTTCTACATGGTACTGAAATTTGTCAAAATTTATATTATTATAATGTGGCAATAGTAAATTCAGTTGCCAGATGCCATCTGTTCATGGCCACTATGAATTGGAATCCCTGCATTTCTTCAATCAATTGGCAGGACTTAAAAATTAAAAAAAAAAAAGATTTTTTAAAGCCGTATTTTTTAATCCCCCAGCCATTTATTAATTTTCTCTTTTTCTTTCTTTTAACAACAAAAAAAGACTGTTGACTGAATTTTATATGCATTTCCAAGTAAATCATGTTCACTCTAGTAAATAAAATCATTTTGAAACATAAAATAAACTCAACTGCTATTATACCTTACAGAGATCAACTCCATTAAAGTAACAGTGTATCTTCATAATGCAAATATATTCACATACAGTGGTGATTAAACTAAATACAAAGTATTGAACCATCTATATTGTACTCATTGCTGTGTAAGAATTTTCAGATGCTGTTAAATATTCCTTGGGGGTATAATTTTTAACGAATACATAATATTCCACTGTATAGCTATGCCATATTTTATTTAATAATTATCTACTTGAATATTAAAGTTAAGCCAACTTTTGTCTAACATAAATTAAGCTTCAGTAAAATAATCAATTTTAGCTCAATTTGCAAAATAATTCAGTCATTTCATATCCAGTCATAGGGTTTACTTTATTCTTATATAAAGTATGTACTTCATATAAATATACTTTATGTAAGTATACTTATATAAAGTATATATATATTATTATATATAAAGTATAAGCTTTGTGAACTTTATATAAGTATACTTATATAAACTTTATAAACTTTTATAAAGTATAAACTTTATAAAAGTATACTTACATAAAGTATAAACTTATATAAAGTTTTGGATCACTTTAATATCCTTAATTATTAATTTATGCTGGGCACTAAAATCTGAATCTTTGGTTAAATGCCATAAACTCTTTTACGAATTAGACAATACCAAATTGATTTCCAGAAGTTCCTTACCCATATATATTCCAATTAAAATATCTATTTTATATATTCATTTATATAAATGTCCTTTGCCAGAATTTTTTAAAAACTGAGTTTACTGTTACTTGAATTGACTGTGAGAACTCTATATACTAGAAATTGCTCCTAACATGTTTATTAGAAAGACTTCATCTCAGATTTTTATTAATTTTGTTTAAAATATTTATGTAAGTCTAGAGAGTATAAAATAGTTTTCTTTAATTTTTCTAATAGGTCCTATGTTATTGAAAGAAACTTAATAGTCTCCTACACTTTTCACAGCAGTCTTAGCATTTTATTTTTTACCTTAACTGGTATACTGAACTATACTGAAACATAACAAAAGGTTCATGTGTTGATTATAATGTTCTTTCAGTCTTGACAAAAGCACATTAAGATACACAACTTTTCTGCTCCCCAGAAAGTTCCCTTATGCCATTCTCCAGCTGCCCACACCCCAGAAGCAACCGCTGATCTTATTTCTAACATTGTCTCTTATTTTTGCCTGTTCTAGGTTCTTGTGAGCTAGGAACATCCAGCTTCACCACATCACTAATTTCTTCTCCGTTCGTGGCTTTCCATTTTTATTTTTTATTTCCTTTTTTGAATTTTTTGATAGTGCTTTTTGGACGAGCAAAGTTTTAAATTCTGATGAAGTACAAATTACTTCTTTTTACAGTTTGCTTACAGTGCTTTATAAAAGAAATGTTGGTCTATTTCAAAGTCACACCCACCTTAAATTGATACTTGAGTAGTGTGATGTAGTGGTTGGGGTTCATTGTTTCCCCTATAGATATCCAGTCTCTTTAAAACTATTTATTAACACACTTTCCTTTTCTCATTGAAATTACCAATAAGCTTGTGAAAGAGGACTTTGGTGTTCTTGTCAAAGATTACTAATCCACATATGTATGGATAATTTTCTTTCTATTCGGTTCCATGGACTATTGTCTGTTGTCTATCTTGACTACTGTCAGTTATAATAAATCCTGAAATTAGAAAGGGTACCCATTCCAACTTGGTTCTGCCTTTTCAAGATAGTTTGGCTAGTCTTAGGCCTTTTCATTCCAAATGCATTTTGAAATTGTCTCATCAAGTTAAAAAAAATGTCTGACTTCTAGGATTTTTATTGGGATGTGTCAAATCTACAGGTTAATTTAAGGAGAGCTAAAATTGCATACTGCAATCATAAACGTAGTTTATCATTCCATTTATTTAAGTGTCTTTTAATTTCTCTCAGTAATATTTAATTTTCAGTGTAGAGGTATGGTTATAAAACATTGCCAGTTTTATCCCTGAGTATGTGATTGTTTTTGAAGGTACTATAAGTGATACTTTTGTATTTCATTTTGTAATTGCTCATTCCTAATATATATGGGTGTGTGTGTGTGTGTGTATTATAAATATATATAATATATATGTGTGTGTATATATATTGTGTATAATATATATAACATATTTGTGTATATATATTATATATAATCTCTATAATGTTTACACATACACACCAATATGAACACATTTTTGCATATTAAATTTTTATCCTGAAACATCACTGAGCTCACTTAGTTATGGTTGTTTTCTCACAGATTTCATAGGAGTTTCTAAGTACTTTATCTTAGCTTCTCAGTCTTTACTAATTTTTATGATTTTGCTTTATTTTCTAGTCACATTACACAAATCAGAACCTTAAGTAGAATAAGTAGAATTCTGAATAGAGTTGGTGAGAAAGAATATCTTTGTCCTATCCTCAATCCTATGAGGAAAGCATTCAATATCTTAACATTCAAAAATTATATATTCTGAATTATTTTTACTGATGTCCTTCATCATTTTGAGAAAGTCTCCTCCTATTCCTAAACTTTTAAGAGTTGTTTTCATAAATGATTATTGTGTCTTATCAAATGCTTTTTTTTTGTTTAAGATTTTTATTTATTTGACAGACAGATCACAAGAGGGCAGAGAGGCAGGCAGAGAGAGAGGAGGAGGAGGCAGGCTCCCTGCTGAGCAGAGAGCCAGATGTGAGGCTCAATCCCAGGACCCTGGGATCATGACCTGAGCCGAAGGTAGAGGCTTTAACCACTGAACCACCCAGGTGCCCCTTATCAAATGCTTTTTATGGATCAACTGTAATAATCATGATTTCTCCCTCTATCTATTAATATAGTAAAAATATAATGAAGATATTGATTGATTTCAGGAAATATTTGCCTTTCTGGCACATACCAATATTGATCACAGTATATTATCTTTCGATGTTATAGTTTGGTATTCCTTTTCTAATTTTTAAAATGATTTTGTACTTACATGCATGAAAGATATTTGTCTGTAATTTTCTTTTCTTATATTGACTTTGCCCAGTTTTAGCATCTGGGTTATAGTGGCCTCATAAGATGAGTTGTAGAATAATTCCTCCTCCAAAAGAGTTTGCATACAATTGGTATTGTTTCTTCAACTGCTTGATAGAATTCAACTCTGCAATTATGTGGGAGTAGGGTTTGTCTATGGAAAGTTGTATAATAAGAATTATAATTTTTTTTTTTTTAAGAGAGGAAGCGGGGAGGTGGGAGAGAATCTTAAGTAGGCTCCACACCTAATGTGGAGCCTGACACAGTGCTTGATGTCACAACCCTGACATCATGAACCGAGCTGAAATTGAGAGTTGGATGCTTACTGACTGAGCCACCCAGGTGCCCCAATAATTTTAATTTCTTATAATTAAGATACAGGGCTCTTTAGATTTTCTATTTTTTCTTGAGTCAGTTTGGGTAATTTGAATCTTTAGTAAATGGTACAAAATTAGATTATTCTTTTTTTTTTTTTTTTTTAAAGATTTTACTGGGGTACCTGGGTGGCTCAGTGGGTTAAAGCTTCTGCCTTTGGCTCAGGTCATGGTCTCAGGGTCCTGGGATCGAGCCCCACATTGGGCTTTCCATTCAGTGGGAAGCCTGTTTCTCCCTCCCTCTCCCTGCCTGCCTCTCTGCCTACTTGTGATCTCTGTCTGTCAAATAAATAAATGAAATCTTAAAAAAAAAAGATTTTATTTATTTATTTGAGAAACAGATTAAGAAAGAGTATGAGAGGGGAGAAGGTCAGTGGGAGAAGTGAACTCCCCATGGAGCTGTGAGCCTGATGTGGGACTCAATCCCGGGAGTCCAGGATTATGACCCAAACCGAAGGCAGTTACTTAACCAATTGAGCCACCCAGGTGCCCTAAAATTAGATTATTTTTAAAAATTAGATAATTTTTAATCCAACATGTTTGTTGGATTTATCTTAATAAAGTTATCTTAATAAAAAAAGTTATCTTAATAAAATAACTTGTTAAAATTTATTATCAATTTACAGTCAAATTATTAATGCTTTACTTATATGACTTTATTTTGTATGGTTCTTAAACATTTCCTTTATTATTTTTAAATTATTTTTATCCAGTGAAGTTAAAAGGTTTAAGTTATATATTAGATTTTTCTTATGAATGCTATAATCAGAGATAATATTATAAATGTTTTTCCTTGTGGCAGGTGGAAATTAAAAACATTTGCCACAACACTTTCCCCTCAAATTTTAACATTTGTTATAACCTGGGCACTGGGAAAGATACTGTTGCTATTGGAATTTTAAACTGTGCTCAAATAAAAATGTAGAGCGTTATAAAATATATTAGAAAAATGAAAAGCTGAAAATTAATGACCATCCATTTCAAGAGATTTGAAAAAGAACCTACAAGGGTGCCTGGGTGGCTCAGTGGGTTAAAGCCTCTGCCTTCGGCTCAGGTCATGATCCCAGGGTCCTGGGATTGAGCCCCCCATCGGGCTCTCTGCTCAGCGGGGAACTTGCTTCCCTTCCTCTCTCTCTGCCTGCCTCTCCGCCAACTTGTGATCTCTGTCAAATACATAAATAAAATCTTTAAAAATAAAAAGAAAAAAGAAAAAGAACCTGAAATTAAACTCCAAACTGTGAAGCAACTCACCATATTGAATGAGAACAGAAATTAGTAGAATTTAAAACAGAATTAAGAGAAGTCTAACAAATAGGTAAATATCTGATGATGCTGATTAAGAAAAAAAAATCCAAACAAAACCCATATGCAGTACAAAGGGCCTATCATTACAACGTGAACGGTTATTAAGATAATACAACGATGTTGTATTTGGTCATTCTGAAATGACCAAATCCTAAAATCACTGGTAGATTTTACGAAGCTAATTATAATTGAGTTTATTACCCCAAGTTTTCAAATGTTTGTGCATGTTAGGTTCACTGAAGTTGTTAAAATATGGACATCTGGCCCTGAACCCTAGAGATGTTTTGTTTGTGGGTATGAGTGCAGGCCCAGGATTTACTTGCTTAGCACATGCCTGATGTGAATGTGATGGTGACGTTCACCTGTGTCCCAGATACATACTGACTTTCCTGCCAGGCCCCGTGCTATTTGGTTCCCGTGCCGGGCTTTACTTAATCCTCGTAACAATCCTATGAGAAACAAACTATCATGATCATTCTCAAGAGTCGGAAGCTGAGATTTAGAGAATGTCTGTCGCTTGCTCATGACCCCAGAACCGAGAAGTAGAACAGAACTTGATGATACACTTTGTCTGTCAACTTCTGTTGATCAGGTCTATGCTGGACTTCTATGCTCTAGGCTACTTTATTTTACTGTGGCAGGAAAAAAAAATGGTTCAAGAAAACTTGGCTATGTCAAAAAGTAAAATTTCATTACTATATATTGAATTCATTTAAGGTTTCCTTTTCTTTTTTGTATGTTTGTGTTTGTTTTCTGTCAAAGGAAGTCTTCTTTAACCCAATCTGTGATCAAGTTCAATCTTGGATTTTCTTCCCTTTTCATCTTAGGCTGAATTAATATAATCACATGAGTCAGCAGAGGAAATGGGAGTTCTCTTATCTGGTTTCTATGTATCCTCTTTCCTGTGAAGTGATATATCTTCTTTCCTGGATGTATCAACTTCTGCTCCCAGATAATGTCTGGAGTCCAAGGTGGGCACACAGATACTCGGGCATGCCTTCTAGGCCACATGTTATTTTGAGACCGTTGACGCTCTCTTTGTCTTCTTACACCTCTCTGGCACTCCTGACATCTCCCCACTATTCTTCCCCTGCTTATCATCCAACCCAATATGGAGAATCAAATTCTAGTATTTGCTTTTGAAGAAATCACCAGTTTTTATGAGGAGATTTAAATATGTCTTTCTGTGAACCCAAACTCCCATGGAAAGGGGAAAGGCAAGGTATCTACTTCTTACTCTCCAGAAAACTTACTGGCAAAGTCTCTCTTTTCTTTTTGTCTGGGGCTGGGAGATACCAGTAATTCAGGATTCAACTTTCTCCCCTCAACAGCTTTTACTTTCACATGACTCCAAATGCTTTTGAAATCTGCCTCTTTGTTCTCACTGTGTTTGTACAGGGACTTTTTCCAGGGGAAAGGAAATAGAGCGGGTCCTTTGGTGTTTCAATAGTTCTTCCAGGATGCATCTCACTTTGCAATGACATGGTTACAGTCTGACAAATGGATCATTTTGATTTGGCAATGTGGTAGGTACTTAAAGCATTTTTGACTTCCTTGAAGCACTTCTTGTAAAAAAAAGGCAGAAATATATATGGTATTGACCTTTATTCCATTATAACACACGTTGAAGACCACCATATGGGGAAAGTGATAGTTTTAACCAGGTTTGTAAATTATATGCAGTGTCAATATCCATCAGACAGTGAAATTAAAGCAATGCAACACAAAGCTAGGCAAAGAGCGTAGCCTATTCAAGACTTTGTGTTGCATTCATGAACGTTATCTGATTCTTGATGGGGTGGCTATTCCAACACCTTCACCTTTCAATTTTCCCTATAGATGATCACCTCTTTGGCTATACTGGCATTTTCAGAGGTGCTTCATGGAAGGTAAGTTCCAAAGGGTATGAATAAGTGTTATGTGTAGAAAGAGACAACATAGAAAACTGAGTTTGGAAATGTTTCATAATACAAACTTAAACAAGGTCTTTACTATAAGACTCCTCAATAACCTTACTCTATTAATGTACGTTGTGACCATTATACAGAGTTAGTATTAGTTTCCTAGAGCTGCTATAACAAAGTACCATTAAGTGGTGGCTTTAAACAACACAAATTTAATATCTCATAGTTCTAGAGGTTAAAAATTGGAAATCAAGGCCTTGGTAGGGCCATGACCTCTCAGAAAGCTCTAGAGGGAGAATTCATCTCGCTTCATCTAGCTCCTGGTGTTTTCTGGCAATCTTCAGTCTTCCTTGGCTTGTAGATGCATCACTGGAGTCACATGCCATCTTCCTGCTGTGTGTCTTCAAATCATCTTTCCTCTGTGTCCAAATTTCCCCTTTTTATAAGGATATATTATAGGTCATATTGAATTAGCATTCATTCTAATGACCTCATTTAAACCTGGTTATCTTTATAAAGACCCTATTCCCAATAAGTTCACATTCTGAAGCCCTGAGGGCTAGAACTCCAATATTATCTTATTTTGGGGAGGGGACAATTCAACCAATAACAGTGTTCTAAAGTATTAAATTCAATCTACTGATAACCTCATTCAGAGAGCATTTAGTAGTAGTAATAGTAGTAGAATATCCTGGAACTCATTTTTGGAAATACTAGAGTATGTGGATGGCATTTCAGAAGCTCAAACACAGGTATATGTAAGTTCTTTTCCCATGCAAAAGTTAGTTTTGTTCAGAGTTATTCTATGGACAAAAAAATAAACTTGGAAAACTTTTCATTACTGATTATAAAGAATGTATATAAGAGTGAATATGATTTACCCCAGGTCATTTTTGAAAAATTGGGGAAAAGATCCTTAAAATAGGTAGATGTTTATTGTTACTGCTGCCATTTTTTGGTCATTAACTGGTCATTTTCCATTTGAGTACAGTTCTGCAAGTATGAGCTTTAACTACTGATGGGTATTAAGAATTCAGACTTGCCTTATTGAAAAAGCTTGTTTGGGGGAGTAAAAAATAATTTTAAAAAAGAAGGTAGGCCGTTCTAATTTGAATTGATCATCTGTATGCACAGCATTTTCCTTTTATTTTTATTTTAGCATGCACTTATTACACCTCAGACGGTAGACTGGATTATTTTTTTTCTCAATTCTTCATTTCCTCTCCATATTAGATCATAAGTTCCAACTTATGTCATGGCCTCCCACGTAGCATGTCCTGCCGGCCTCCTGACTTTGGGTTTGGCCATAGGATTTGCTTTGGCCAATGGAATATCAGTGGACATGACACACACAGAGGCTTAATTTGTGCTGCAAGTTTGGGCTTGCTTGCTTTTCCTCCTGTTTTTTGTTTTGAGGACATGCCTTGGGGAGCCATTAGTGTAAGGAGGGTAAGAGACATAATGGAAAAGACATGGATACCTATACAGTTTGAAGCCAGTCTCATCAGTACCCAGCCTAAGTCAGGAGAATCCTGGCCAACCCATCTGTGCGTGAATGATGATAAAGTTCTGTGTTATTGAGATTTGTGTGGTAAGTAACACAGTGTTATTTTAAAACACAATGATCTTGGCTCTTCCCACAGTTTGGCGATTGTGGCCATTGCTGCTATGAAGCAGCAATGCCCTTCAACAGACAAATGGATAAAGAGGATATGGTCCATATATATAATGGAATATTATGCCTCCATCAGAAAGGATGAATACCCAACTTTTGTATCAACATGGATGGGACTGGAGGAGATTATGCTGAGTGAAATAAGTTAAGCAGAGAAAGTCAATTGTCATATGGTTTCACTTACTTGTGGAGTGTAAGGAATAACATGGAGGACAATAGGAGATGGAAAGGAAAACTGAATTGGGGGAAATCAGAGGTGGAGATGAACCATGAGAGACTGTGGACTCTGAGAAACAACCTGAGGGTTTTGGAGGGGAGAGAGATGGGGGGGTTAGGTGAGCCTGGTGGTGGATATTAAGGAGGGCACATACTGCATGGAGCCCTGGGTGTGGTGCATAAACAATGAATCTTGGAACACTAAAAAAATAAAATTAAATTAAAAAAAACCCACAATGATCTATGTACCTTGTTTACCGGTTTGTCTCCCTCACTACTTCTTGAGCTTCTTGGAAGTAATGACCATATTTTATATAATTCTACATTTCCTCAGCCTACTTCTTGCATATCATAGCCTCAAAAATGTTTGATGGGTGAATACTGAATGAGTGAATGACATACAAGACAATCTGAGTGGAATGTAAGAAGTATGGTTATTATGGAAACTCAGGTAAATAATTTAGAAAAAACACTGGAATACTGCTTTGGTTCTGGAGGAAGGTTATATACATTCTTAGGCTGGAAGTAAAAACTTGTACCAATTCTAGTCTATTCATAAGCAGGGACACTAGTTTCTAGATAAAGCCAAATCTTCAGATCTGACCTTACAGTAACCAGAGGGCAAAGTCTGAGGTCACTTTTCCATTTTGATGCAAATGGAAATCTCTTTCATCAATAGCAATCTGGACACATCCTCTGAGTCCACTTTCAACAACTGTAGGAATTTCCTACAAGTGCATTCCTTCTTGGTAATGATGCTTACTTCTGCCTCTAATGATTAACGAGTAAACTTTGTTTTCTAAAATTGCTGTTATGTAAAATGAATCCTTTATAAATGACCATTAATGAGCACCATACATTCTAAGGTTAGTGTAGTTCAGTATCTTTTTTTTTTTTTTAAGATTTTATTTATTTGACAGAGAGACAGAGATCACAAGTGGGCAGAGCAGCAGGCAGAGGTGAGGGGGGGAAGCAGGCTCCCCGCTGAGCAGAGAGCCTGATGCAGGGCTCAATCCCAGGACCCTGAGATCATGACCTGAGCCCAAGGCAGAGGCTTAACCCACCGAGCCACCCAGGCGCCCCTGTAGTTCAGTATCTTAAATATTATGGAAAGATGCGAAGATTCTAGAAGTTGTAAGAATTTAAAATTCAAATGTGGACTTAATATGCACTTTCTTGTGGCAGTGTTATCTGAGGTCCAAGAGTAAGTTTGTATGTGTCTTTGTGTGTGTTTATTTTCCCCTATATTATGTGGGATTCTGAGTAGATATGAAAGCAGCTGACAGCACTAGATAAAGATGATTATAGTGAAGAATTTAATCGATAACCATTTTTATCTCAGCAACACACATTACACCTTTAAAAATTATTTGCACAAATGTTTATTCTTAGCTGGTCTCTATAAATAAGACTGAGATCTGTGAAGAGTCAGAAAAACATTAGAGGAGAAGGAGCAATTCCAAATGTCAAAAAAAAAAAAAAAGTGCTGTGGTCAAGCGTCAGCACTGAGTCTCTCCTGGAAGATATGATACCACAAGATCACCCCAAGCCACAGCGATGTCATTTCTCACATCAATTCTGCAGGCATATGGAACTCGTCTCTTGGGAGAAATTTCAAATTAAATCCAAGCACACCATTGATAAAATAGTAAAATGATGTTTCTGATGAAGAATACATTATAAAATTTAATACTAAAATACCTTAGGAAAAAAACCTGAATCTGTAATGAGAAATCTTTCATATCTGTACATATTAGTGACTTCAAACATGTACTAGGAAGTGAAGAATTTATTTTAGGAATGTTATACCTGAAAAGTGTGGGGTAGTGATTGAAAGACATGAAAGGACAGTTTTAAAAAATAGTGTTATTTTTGAAAGAGTAATTAGCTAGCTAAAAAAATAAGTACTTTCCCTACACATAGTAAAATGAACAGGTGTACTGTTTTAGGAACAGGTGTATCTCTAAAGCAATCATGGGGCCCACGGGTGTGGGCTGAAGTTGGTCAAAGACCATTGCTAGTCTATATCATGAAAACCACTGGTACTTATTTCAAGGGGATCCTAAAATGGAATTATCGTATCTATAAGAGAAGTGTGTTGATTAACAAGTGAGAAAAACAGGGTATGCCAATAACCAGTTTGGTCAGTCTGTGTGTGTTTCTCTCCCAGGAAGTATGTATATGCATTGCGTGTGTGTGTTGGAATTTTTGAGCTAGTAATAATAGAACGTGTAGTCTTGATATTCTGTCAAGATATATCTTTTCATGTTCTCCTACAGTATGAATGACTGTTTTAAAGTTTTATCTAGCCTTCAATGGGACAAGAACAGAGGAAAGATGTTATTACCTGAACTCAAGGCACTTTAAAGAAAGTGTACGCAGATTTGAAGAGTGTGGAGCAATGGGTCTGTCTATGGCCTTGGGACTCAAGAGAGAAATTCACCAAGTGGAGGGTGATTTCTAAGGAAAGGAGACCCTTTCATTGACAAAGTTTCCTTTTAATGTTGAACGCTAGTCTCAGTGATCATATGTGTGTGGTGTGTGTGTGTGTGTGTGTGTGTGTTGAAGTAAGATTGCTGATCTCCTAACAAGGTATTAGGGGTAAAGGTAAAGGTTACCTTCTCTAATTAAATAATTGCTCATGAATTTCTAAAATGTATTTTTAAAAGAACATATATCTCTTTGTATGAAATTGGGACTATTAAGCAAAATAAAGCTAAAAAACCATTTATGGCATTGACTGTTAAGATCATTTTAGATCTTCTCTAGTATACACAGGAATTATTTTGGATTTCTTCATTTTTACTTGTGTTTAAAAATACTTGTGTCTTTTTTTTAAATCGAATTATGCATGAGAGTTAGTCTTTATTTTCCATCACCTCACTAAACCATCATGAGTTAATTTTCATTCATTAGGAAACAAATCAGGAGAGATTTAGTGACTTTTCTGAGCTACGTAAGGGGTGTATCACGCATTCAGACTGTGGCCTGGAAAGTTCACTTGGCAGCCCATATGTGCCTGTACTATATATCTCAGCAAATTATTCTGACATTATTATGAAACTAAAAATAAACTCCTAATAAACCAAAGAAGTACATTATCCATTAGTCCTGATGGAAACCATATACAGTCTCAAATCTTTTTTTTTTTTAAGATTTTACATATTTATTTGAGAGAGAGAGAGTGAGAGTGAGAGAGCGAGCAAGCATGAGTGTGGTGGGGGGGAGGGAGAAGCAAACTCCCCGCTGATTAGGAAGCCCAACAGGGGGCTCGATGGGATCATGACCTGAGCCCAAGGCAGACGCTTAACTGACTGAGCCACCCAGGTGCCCCATACAACCCCAAATCTTTAAAAGCATACAATGCACACTAAATGAGCCACACAATGATGCTCCCATCCACAGGCCTAATTTATTCCTTTTCTTCGTATTTCCTTTATGAGATGGTTTATGAATGTTTATCAGGAAGAGTTTCTTCCCTCCTTTTCTGAAACGGTGGGTGAGCACATGCTCTGAGCATCACGGCCGTAGATGTTCTGTATGTAGGCCAAGCTCGCAGGAAACAGCGCAGAGAGATGAAATACATCCAGGAGAGTGTGGGAGAGTACTGGAAGATGAAATGGAAGCTGGAAGAAGAGTTGCAGAAATGCCTCCATGACTTTCTGGAAGCTGCCGTCGGCAAAGGTGGTGTGCCCACATGTATTCGTGGCCAATTAACAGGGAAAACTTGTTTTTTGCAGGTTAGGAACAAACCAAAAAATAGTTCTTTTTAACGGGCTACAAAGACAGTGATGGCTGTTAGCACATTCTTAGTCATAACAAATAATGATCACCAAGGGCTATCCTGGTACATTTTTACCTGTGGTGTCTAATTTATAAGTCACAGGTAATTCCATAATTTCTTTTTAATAGTTAGTGGCAAGCTTCATCAGTGTCTCCCAACCTTTTCAAAAACACTGGCCATCAAAAATTAGCAACACTAAAAAGTTTCTATTAGCACACTCTTAGGTCTTCTAGTGATGATTATAATTATGTTAAAAAATGAAGAAAAAAGGAGCTCATCACATTACTCTGATTTCATGATTTAGAGGTGCTAGTCAAGAATACCCAGAATTTCAGAAATGCCTCTTAATTTAGAGAAGAGTATCGTAAGTAAACTGTGTATCACATAAGCCTTAATTTTATTACACCCTCTGACGTTTCATCCTTGCATACTTGTATTATGGTATGGACTGAATTGTGCCTCCCTGAAATTCATGAATTCATCCCTGAAGTTGAAGTTCTAACTTCTGAGGTGATCTGGAGATGGAATCTTTGGGAGTAATTAAGTTTTGATGTGAGGTGGGCCCCCCAAAGTGGGATTAGTGCCCATATAAGAAAAGACATGAAGAAGATTTTTCTCCCTCTCTTCCTCCCTCTCTCTCTCTCAGCCATGTGGGGACACAGTGAGAAGATGGTTGGTCTGCAAGTCAAAAAGAGGATCTCATTGGAAACCGACATTTAATCTTGGATTTCTAGCCTCCAGAATTGTAAGAAATTAATTCTTGTTGTTAAGGTCACCCAATCTATGGTAATTTGCTCTGGTAGCCTGAGCTAAGACATGGTATTAGCCAAATTCCCTAAAATTTTTTGAAAAGTAACACGATAAACCAGTTTGTTAATTTAGACTCTAAATCTACAACAACTCTCAAAGAAGATGTAGAAATGTTGTACATTCAAAAACTCATTATCTGTTGAGTTAACTTATCAGTCATTTATTTATCTAAATATTTTAAAATTTTATTTTATTTTTTCAGTGTTCCAAGATTCATTGTTTATGCACCACACTCAATGCTCCATGCAATACGTGCCCTCCTTAATACCCACCACCAGGCTCACCCAACCTCCCGTCCTCTCCCCTCCAAAACCCTCAGTTTGTTTCTCAGAGTCTACAGTCTCTCATGGTTCATCTCCCCCTCTAATTTCCACAGAAATCAGTTGCTTTCTTATACATTAACAATGAAAATATAGAAAGGGAAATTCGAGAATTGATTCCATTTACTATAGCACCAAGAATCATAAGATACCTGGGAATAAATCTAACCAAAGAGGTAAAGATCTGTACTCGAGAAACTACAGAACACTCATGAAAGAAACTGAACAAGACACAAAAAGATGGAAAACCATTCCATGCTCACAGACTGGAAGAATAAACATTGTTAAAATATCTATACTGTCCAAAGCAATCTATACTTTCAATGCCATCCTGATCAAAATTCCACCGGGATTTTTCAAAGGGCTGGAACAAAAAATCCTAAAGTTTGTATGGAACCAGAAGAGACCCTGAATTGTTAAGGAAATGTTGAAAAAGAAAAACAAAACCGGGGGCATCATATTGCCTGATTTCAAGCTTTACTACAAAGCTGTGATCACCAAGACAGCATGGTACTGGCACAAAAACAGACACACAGAGCAGTGGAGCAGCGTAGAGAGCCCAGATATGGACCTGCAACTCTATGGTCAAATAATCTTTGACAAACCATGAAAAAATATCCAGTGGAAATCAGTTATTTATTTAGATATATCCCAGTGTCACAGAGCAAGACATCAGGACACCTGGGTCGTACCTTGGGATTTTCTCCCGGTTGCTATCCAGCCTTGGGAAAGCCTCTTCATAGCTCAGATGGATTAGTTAATTTCTTCTAAAAATGATTGTTTTGAAACATTCCCAAGGCCCCTTCCAGTCTCAAAGTTCTACTATTAGTGCACTTTAAATAATGGAAGGCAACTCACACTCACCATTTTGTTCTCGCTGTACACCTGCCGCCAGAAGATCGGGCTCACCAAGGCTGATGTCATTGAGGCGGGTCCCCAGACACTCCATGCAGAGGTGTTTGCACCACTCCTCGGCCTCCAGCTCTGCAAATGAGCACACACCACCAAAGTCAGGCAGTGCTGTGAGGAACAACACAGGAAGATAACTTCCTGAACCATTTTCCTAGGTAGGTGGTAAGAGTTAAAAATCTACCTGAAGAAAACAAAAAAACCATAGTTTGGCTCTTAGGGACATTGCTGCTATGAACACTGGGGTGCAGGTGCCCCTTCGGATCATTACATTTATATCTTTGGGGTAAATACCTAGCAGTGGAGATAGCCTAGATGTCCATCGACAGGTGGCCCATATGTACAACGGAATACTACTCAGCCATCGGAAAGGGTGAATACTTACCATTTACATCGATGTGGATGGAACTGGAGGGTATAATGCTGAGTGAAATAAGTCAATCAGAGACAGGAAATTATCATATGGTTTCACTGGCATGTGGAATATGAGAAACAGAGCAGGGGTTCATAGGGGAAAGGAGGGGAAACTGAATGGGAAGTCATCAGAGAGGGAGAAAAACCACGAGAGGGTTGCTGGAGGGGAGGTGCATGGGGGATGGGGTAATTGGGTGATCAGCATTACGGAGAGCACATGATGTAATAAGCACTGGGTGTTATACACAACTGATAAATTACTGAACACTATATCTGAAACAAATAATGTACTATTAGTTGGCTACTTGAATTCAAATAAATTTTTTAAAAAAGAACACAAAAAAGCCTATATTCGAGAAGTGAAAAAAATCCCCACAATTATTTCCCAAGGGTTGACATTATAACATTTTTAAAAGTGATCTTAAGATGTTCCAATGCATTTTATATTATTTAAAAATAATAGTCTGAGAATATTGTTTACTATTTAGTATATCTTAGATTGATTTAATTTTTGGAGGGCGAGTACTCAGAAAAAATAATTAAATATAAAATAAAAATATGTAAATGAATACTCGAGAAATGTCAGACTAAGATAAATGAGCAAATGCTTTCCTGAATGCGACTAGATCTGTGTGCGTCGAAGCTCTGCTCCTTCATTCTGAACTGAAATGAGTCAAAGATCAGCACGAGAATGTGGTAACCTCTCTTCTGTAAACATCAAAAATGGCCCTCTTTAAAAAAAAATTGGAGTAGGATATTCAAAGTAACTTTCCCTTTTAGAAAACTCCAGTTACCTAAGATACTGGTTATCTTCCAACTTCTTTATATTCGCAAGTTTATTCTTTGCTCGAAACATTGGAACATCTTACACCTACACAAAATCTTGTAGTATCTCACACTTCCACAAACATAAGCGAATTTGATTCTTATATAAGCCCTGTGTGGGTGAGGTGGGTAAGCAGTGTCACACGTGGGTCTCCTATCACTGGTCAGCACCAAGACGGGAAATGCAGCCCAGATCCTGTAGATACTATAATACGAAGAATCTGAAAAAGGGTATGAGGTTCACAATTGGGGGCCAAGCCCCAAAACTGCTGTCCAGAATTTGGATGAGAACTTTCCATTGACACCTGCCCAGAGAAATTTCTGACTTTTCCACGTAGCATAAATCTGTACTAGGAGAGTCTAATATAGATTTCCTTCAAATCTCTTGTTACTCTCCGCGGATGACATTTCAACCTTTGCCTTGGCATTTTAAACTGCCCATAAAAAGTCATCTGTGACAGGTTTTCTTGACTCCAGGGGTTTGAATACCAACTGCTCTGCTCCATGGTTGACACCAGCAAACCTGGGTAATGTTTTCTTCCTGGGCTCAGTCACACTATCTTAGCATCAAAACTAGGTTTGATCAATGAGATGTCAAGCCAAATTTGTCATTTATTTCTAGTTTTATCAAGACCATAAAATACTGTTAGAAAAAAAAGAAAAAGAGCACTTAGTCCTCTACAGGGTACTAGTCTAATGAAAACAGTAGTTCCCATGCTCGAGGCATGAAAGTTGTTTTCTTTACGTAACGTGCAGTTCCCATATTTCATAATGCAGCCTCTCAGTGGTTCTAGACACACCATCCACCTGGGGCTGGGAGGAAGTAGGTTCTCATTGAGCCTGGCCTCCTGCTCAGGTGGAATCAGAGCCTAGGTCTGGCTGCTTTGGCCTTTCCTTGGGAATCTAGTAAAGAATCCTTTCCGATCACAAGGCCACTAATACACAGATGGGGCACTGGCTGGGGCTCACAGTTTTCCACAGAAAATCTTCTCTAGTGAGGGAATGCCAGCCCTCCTGAGAAAATTTTACAGGAGCAGTGGCAGCATTGTATTGAAAATTATTTTCATCAGATAGAGGGGTTTTGATTTATAAGATTTATAAAAGTTTGGAAAGCTTTTCCAACAACAAATCAAAATCTCATGCCAATTTCCATGCCGTGTCTCTAGACATCCTTGATGTTTCTGTGAAGGGAGATAATATGACTGCATTTTTCCTTTTTCACATTTTTTATGTCTTGAATATTTCTCAAGACCGCACAATTTTAAACCATCAGGAAAATCATATGCAATTAACATCTCCTCTGCATGACTCGACCTGAGAGTACCTCTGATACTCCATAGATAGAGCTGAGAGTACCTAGGATGCTGCTTGGGGTCAGAATAAAAATGTGAAATATGACAGACACCTTTGGGCCAGCGTTCCCTTGAAATACGAAGTCAGCGCATGCCCAGAAGTTGCAGAAACATGGCACTCAATTCTATTAATTCTTTTGTCCTAGGATTCAATAAGACAGAGAAAATAACCATCCAGTAAAGGGATTCTCCGAGGCTAGAGAGAATCTCATGCTCTCAGAGAGAACTCAATGGGGCATTTGCGTAAGAACTAGGGAGTCTCCCGTGGCCGAAATGAGGAGTGTTCCTGGGCTTAAAAATGTCTTTTATATCAAATCCTAAGAATCGCAATACTTCAGTTTTTAATAGTGCAGTAGCATGTAGGGATAGAAGTAGCAAAAGTAATAAAAGTAGAGGATATATAGTCACATGAAAGAAAACTGTAAACAATTTCAGAAAGAGAGAGAGAAACAGAGAGAGGGAGAAATCCTGGCAATTTAGTAGCAGCAGAAGTTCATTCCTCTTCTAAGAAAAACTTAACCATGAAATCGCTATAAACAAGGCACTGTTCTGTGCTAGGAGGTTATATGAAAAACACACAGTGTCTGTGGTCTGCAGCGTTCGGCTCGTGGGGTGGGCAGGTGCGTTCAGGACGCAGTGCCCTGCAGGGCTACGGGCTTGGCTCGTAGGAACCGGGAGCTGTGGCAAAGGCCGAGCAGCTTGGGAGGAACGAGATCAGGCACGAGCCGGACAAGCAGAAAGAAGGGGAGGGGATGTCAGAGTGTGCGTGTACGAGTGTGAGAGTGTGTGTGTGTCTGTGAGTGTGTGGCAGTACATGTGTGAATGCGTGTGTTTGCTAGTGAGGAGGTATTAGTGTGTGTGAGTCTGTGACAGCGTGAATACAAGTGTGTGTGTGTTTTAGTGTGTGGGGGTACTTGTGACAGTGTGTATGAACGCGTCCGTGTAGGAGTGAGGGTGTCTGCTTGTGAGAACGTGCGAGGCTATGTGTGGGTGTGGGGACGTGTTTGTGTGAGTGTGCTAGAGGAACGACGCTGGACTGAGGAGGTGGCCAGGGGCCAAGGCCGAAAGGCATCTCCTGGGATCTTATGAGCATCCAGGGCAGCCCGGACTTCATGCAGCAGACTCCGACAGTCAGCGCTGTCCCTTCTCTTCACAGTACAGGAGTGCGCCCCAGATCCACGGGTTCCGTCACCCAAACACGGCTGCAACCAGCTGATCCTCCTCTGATACAGATCAGGAGGTCACAGTAGCCGAACACACGTCACAACACCCACGTCACTCACGTCCCCGCATCTTACCACGGGGCATTTTCTCATCTCCCCTCATCACAAGACGGGCGGGTACTGCACAAGGTATCTCGAGAGACACCACATTCACGTAACTTTCATTAGAGTATAATTGTTTATTTTATTATTGTTGTTAATCTCTTACTGTGCCTAATTGGTAAATAAAACCTTCTCATGAGTATGTGTGTATAGGAAAAAAACACAGTCTAATAGGGATTGGTTCTATCCCTGGTTTCAGGCATCCACTGGTGTCTTCAACTGTACTGTCCAGGGAAAAGGGCGGAGCTGTGGTACCACTGAGTTCAATGAGATCAGCCCCAAACCTTTATCTCACAAGCACTAAGCTTTGTAAACTCCATACTTGATTGAATAGTTTTGTTCCAAATAACCTGAATTTGTTTAGGTATTATATAATAATTTGTTTTTTTTTTAAACCTGTTTTTGATAGTCACCTTTCAGATAATTATACCTATGCTTTTTATTTGTTCTTAGGAAAACTATGTATTGAAGTCCTTTAATCTTTTATGGTATGTTCATTTATTTTGTCCCATCATTACTTAACTAGTGTTTATCTCTGAATTATCTTCCATTTTTTACTTTCTCTATTTTATTTTTCCAGAACAGAGGAGATTAAATACAAATGCAATCATCTAAACCCATTGCACTTTAAGATGTTTATTTCCCACAGACTTGGTGCCTTTTGTCTTTCATTTTATCTTTCAAACTTGTACCTACATGTAGTGACTAAATAATTAAATTTCTTCAGGGGCGCCTGGATGGCTCAGTTAGTTGAGCTTCCTACTTTTGATTTCCATCTATGCTGTGATGGGGGCGGTTGGGATTCAGCCCATGCAGGGCTCCCCA
Organism: Lontra canadensis; assembly: GCF_010015895.1. Lineage (NCBI taxonomy): Eukaryota > Metazoa > Chordata > Mammalia > Carnivora > Mustelidae > Lontra > Lontra canadensis. The sequence goes on from NW_022631038.1 coordinate 8,041,008, forward strand.
CTCAGTGGGGACTCCGCTTGTCCCTCATCCTCCCCCTAAGTGCACTCTCTCTCTCTCTCAAATTTAAAAAAATAATTAAATTTCTTTAAAGAGAAATATAGGCACGAAAGTGTTCTATGATGCTTTCTACGTTTTCTCTTCATGATGGAAGTGCTTTTTCTTTAAGATGTCTTTTTCATATAGCTTGCAGGTATGCTCAAATTTTTTAATTCTGGTAAGTACTTTTTCTCTAGAACTGACACCCAAATAATGTTTTCATTATGTATAAAATGAGTTAAACGAAGAAGTTTGGTAACTTCCAAAAGAAAAAATTGGAAGATGTTTGGGGATCACCAGTCAAATGGAGAAAAGAGACTGAGCTAAATGAGTGAATTATGAGACGAATGGGTTTAGTGATTTTTGGGAAAAAGATCCAGGGAAAGTTCAAAATAGCAATACAGTGAAAGGAGGAGGGCCCCTCCTTGAAGAGCATCCTTCCTTCACAGAATCCTGGGGAGAGAACAGCAGTATCCTTTTGTATGAGAAGAGGTCTTTACATTGCAGACCTTTAATTAATGCCTACTGAATAAATGATTAAAGTCAAGCTTCATTACTTTCACTAAATTTAGGCCTTAGGTTAATGATATGAAAGTTAAACGATCCAAAATAGGCTATATTTTGGAAAAAATTTTCATCACATATACAGAAAACACTGAAAAATTTTTCATCACATATAGAGAAAATAGGCTATCTGCCAAAGTCATATAGCACCAACTAAAATAAAACCTAAAAAATAACATTAAATCAAGTTCATGTTAATTTACTGCAAGATTCACAACTAGTTTTGTGTGGAAATAGTGAAGTGCTGCATGTAGTCCTCACTGGGTTTAGCTTTTCTTAATAATCTTAGGAAAATGTAAGTAAAATGATCCCCACGTCTTCACAAAAACCAGTAATCCTTAAGTATTATATCTAATTCTTATCTTCTGCGCAGATTTGCTATGATTTGGTAATAAGTGTTGTTTTTATACTTATTAAAGCCTTTTTAAATACATGCTTTGCTGGAAAGTGAGGAAAAATGTCTCCTCACCAGACCCATGCTTAAAGAATATAAACATCCCTCAAACTGCTATTGGAAATTTATAGAACTGTTAAAATATATGATGTTTTGATAATGATTTTCATCCTTGAAAACTGGTGCCTACTTGCTCCTTAAGTGGCCTTGTTGATATTTTTGAACTTTTCTTTTTCTTTTCACTTTTTTCTGCAGTAGGAAGACAAGAGACCATGTGTTTCAACAAATATGTGTCTCTGTTTTCAGGTCACAGAAAAGAGCTTGATTTGTCAGAGTCAGATTAGTAGAACTGATCGGTTTCAAGATTGAAGAACTTTTAGTTTTCTGAGTAGCAAGTGCATTTATTCCCTTTCCCTGAAGTGCCCTCAGTTGCCCCTTCCACACTCCCTCACACCCAATAAGCCTTTAAAACTTGTTCTTGAACTGGATAACCTCAAATTTAGCTCCTTCAGACCCACGTTTGGATGGGATACCATTCCTCTCTATTTGCACAGCGCTCTGGACACACATTTTGCATACCCCCTATATATCACAAGTTGTCTGTCTGCCTTCTCATCAGCATATTGAAGATATTGGGAGTGTGGGACACATTGATTCAGTTGGCTCTAGGTCTTGGCATGGCACCTCGATGTGGAAACTAATGAATAAATGTGGAATAAGTAAACAGATGGGATTTTCAGTTATTTCCCAGAAATTTAAGGCATATTCTAGAACCAAATGCAGATAATTTGGGCAGTAGTCACTTGCTGGTTGTTTTGAAGTCTCTATTCATCCTTACTTAAGGGAAGATTTTAACTTTGCTATTCACAGCTGGCTTATCTAGATAAAACACATCTTTGATTAGGCAGGGGAAGGGAGAAATAACGAATAGAGTTCTCTACAGAACATCAGTAATTCTAAAATATCTCCCATTCAAAATGTTTCTGATTTTATTAAGTTGTCTTTTTCTTTTACCTTATTAGTGGTATTTATACCAGGATGGCAGTCTGGTATAAATCCCTCTGATTCTGTATGTGATAAACCCCCGATCAAAATTTCAGAGATATGGGGATGGAATCTGAGTAAAGGTAAACTTAGAACCAAGGAAATGAGTTATTATTTTAGCGAATTCCATCTTTCATGTACACAATCATAACTTATTTTCCTTTATTTCACAGCAGTTTGATACATCAAAATTTTGAATTCAGAATAGAATACCTTTTTCTGCTATTTCTCTCCTTTTGTGATTTGGAGGCATAAGGTTAGGCTTTTAGATGTGGCTAAAGAGAAAAGTGCTCTTGCCTAGCCTTCAAAGTAACAAATGGCAAATAGCAGCAAATGGCAGAATCATCAAATGCACTGCTCTTTAGCCTGGCAGGAGTTTCTTGCAGAATGCTTTAATGTAGAGGTTAGTAAATGACACAAGAGCTTAAAAACAATTCAGAGAAAATAAGAAAGAACACAAATCAACACAAATAGTCTGAAAATGATGGTATACTCGTGTGTGTGTGTGTGTGTGTGTGTGTGTGTGTGTGTGTGTGGTGTAAAGCTGGAAACAGGATGTTACATATTACAAGAAAACAGGATTAAAAAGAATCCTAAGCCCAGTTTGAGAATAAGTGCATTTCTGTGATGGAAAGCCAGCATCAGGACAGAATACTTTCCCATCTGCAGAATTCTTAATGGATACCAACAGAATATTTGATACACACATTTTAAGCTTTTCACAAGAACAATTATGAAGCAGGGAACTTTTTGAGAAAGAGATGCTGTCAAGAGACGTCATCTTAGTGGTGTTCTCCTAAGGCCTAAAAGCAATTCCTTTCTATGTAACAATCATGAGGTGCTTGGGAGTGGTAAGAAAAACAAGAAAGAGAAGAGCTATGTGTTGACATATGAAAATGTTGCCAGTGCTATGGTTTTTTAAGACTACAGTCTAAAATCATATAGGGATCTAAAACTTTCTATCTATACAGCCAAGTTTATTACTAAGGCATTTGGCAAGAGCTCATATTGAGTATGGAACTGAGTTTGGCCAATAATCACAATAAGCCTAGAAGTGTAGGCACCCCCAGAGCTTCTAGAAAGGAACACAGCCTTGCTGACACCTTGCTTTTTGCCAAGTGGGAGTCGTGTTGCACTTCTGGTCTTCAAAAATGTGAGATAGTACATTTGTATTGTTTCAAGCTGCTGTGTGTGGTGATTTGATATGTTAGTCACTGAAGACCAAAACCAACACAAAGGCCAAACAGTCTATTCCTCTCTACTAGGCAAACCTCCAAGCAAACAAATTAATTTAATGGAATTTGATCCATAAAAACTTAGAAATATACATACAAACATACAACTAGATATATACATAAGCACAATGTGATTAGATTTGCTTGTAGCTTAAGAAATTAAGGATTTCCTAATTATTAAAATTGGGGTAATGAAGTCTCAAGACAGAGAACATAGATGCTACTAGAACTAAGCAAAAACCCCAACAGGGCAAATAGAGGAGGGTTTGAGGGAGAGTTGGAGTCACCATCAGAGAGATGAGATCCATTGTGGATCTACAGACACTAAGAGAAGACTGGGTAGATGGATACACAATCTATAAGGAAGGCATGAGAAAGGGTGTGTGAAGTTAGGAACCAGATGCCAAATAGCAGGCACATATGATTAAAGGCCCACACTGGGTTGACAGGGGCCAGAGTAATTTTTAGGGACAGTCTTCTAGTTTCATGACTCTGAGGGAGAATGAAGGCAAAAGGAAGGAAGACGTACCCGGCAGGAACTTGGTAGTAAAGGAAAAAAGAAAAAAAAAGTAGAAAATTTAGGATCTTGTAGGACAAAAAGTTGTCACAATATCAGAGAACTCACAATCCCTCCTCTACCACCAATGCAAACAAAATCCTTGAAACCCTACCTAGACCTCCTTACACTAATAGAAAAGTATTGAATTAAACCAGATCTGTTAAAAACACTCAGTCAGAAGAACCAGCAAAGGAAATAAGTCCATGGAGAACTGCTGCAGGCATTCAAGAAATGAAAATTCACACAAGTTCAAATCACTTTAGGAAAACCACCTTTCACCTCACCCCGTTCATCAAAAATGGTAACATGAAGCAGAAGAAAACCGTAAGTACACGCTCCAAAAAGAATGGAATATATTCAAGCAAGCATTTGTGGATATAAGCAATCAGCTTGAATTAGAAATTCAAAAACTAAGAATGGAAATGAATAAAAACCAGGAGAAATAAAGAGTGGAATGCATCTAGAAAAGAAGTGGAGGAAAAAGACGAAAAAACCTCAGAAGTGGAAAACAAAGTGCAAGGTCCCAAAGGCAGAACAGACTCAAATAAGAATTTATCAAGAGGTGTTGACCAAAGTAAGAAACTACAACCGTCGTAAAGAAAGAGGTAGAAAGAAGCAGAGAGAAGCAGTGGCCGTGGATAAAGAGGCAAACGAATCATGGTGGCTTGGACTAAAATCTAGGAGAGTGGGCACAGAGGGGTTGAGAACTGTGCAGATCTGGGATTTCTTCGTGAGAACCTATGATGTTTGCAAGCTTGCAACAGTCAGAATATGAGGGAAAGGGAGAAGGTAAAGATGAACACGATGTTTTTTTGCCTCCGCCATGGGGAGGATGGAGCGGTCTTCGAGTGAAATTGTGAAAGCTGTGGGAGAGGCAGATTTGGAAGAAAACAAAAGCTCAGTTTTAGAAAAAACTTTTAGATTCTTGGTAGATAACAGAAGTGGATAGATGAGTGGGAAGTTGGATGTATGACCTTGGTGTTCGGGATGAAGCTTCAGATTATATGTCTAAATGTAGGGAGAACAGCATGCGGGTGTTACTTAAAACCGCGTGGCCACATGAGACCACCAATTAGTTTGCACAGACAAAGAGAAGACTTCTAAGGACTATGGCCTGGGCTGTCCCACAATTAGAGATCTGGGATAAGAAGAGGAAGGAAGGCTTAGAGCAACAGACATCTGAGGAAGAAATAAGAAAGTGTATATTATACACTGGAAACAAGAACAAAAAGGGTTTCAAGAAGCCAAGGATTGTTTTATTGTTCTTTTCAGCTTTACTGAGGTCTAACTGACAAATAAAATTTTAATATATATAAAGTGTTCAATGTAATCTTTTGATATGTGCATACATTGTGAAAGAATCCCTACAATCAAATTAATTAATGTATCCATCATCTTTAATTAATACACAATTAATTAATCTTTAATATATGTTTAATTAATCTTTAATTAATAATACGATGAAGTATTTGTCTTTCTCTGACTGGTATCATTCAGCATAATACCCTCAAGGTCTGGGCATGTTGTCACAAATGGCAGGATTTCCTTCTTTTTTTTAAGCCTGAATAATACTCCACTCTGTGTGTGTGTGTATGTGTGTGTATGTGTGTGTGTGTGTGTGTGTGTGTGACATTTTCTTTATCCATTCATCCCTTAATGGACACTTGAGTTTTTTCCATACTTTGACTACTGTGAATAATGCTGCAATGGTCATGGAAACACAGTATCTCTTTAAGATAATGATTCCTCTTCCTTTAGATATATAACCAGAACTGAAATTGTTGGATCATATGGTAGTTCTACTTTTAATTTCTTCAGGAATCTCCAGATTCTTTTCCATAGTGGCTGCACCAATTTACATTCCCACCAACAGTGTACAAAGGTTCCCTTTTCTCCACATCCTGGCCAGAATTTTTTATCTCTTGCTCCACATATATGGTTGATTAATTTTCTACAAAGGCACCAAAAATATACAATGGGGAAAGGATAGTCTCTTCAATTAATGGTGTTAAGAAAACTGGTTATCCATAGGCAAACAATGAAAATGCATCACAGTCTTACACTTTACACAAAAATCAATTCCAAATGAATTAAAGACTTGAAAGTAAACCTGAGACCATGAAACCCCTAGAGGAAAACGGAGAGGGTAAACTCCTTGACACTGGTTTTGGCAATGACTTTCTGGATTTGACACCAAAATAACAGGCAACAAAATAAAAATTAAAACGTAGAATTACATAAAATTAAAAAGCTTCTGCATAACAAAGAAAATCATCAACAAGAGGAAAAGGCAACCTACAGAATGGAAAATAAAGTTTGCAAACCACATATCCTATTGGTTAATATCCAAAATATTTAAGGAACTGATAACAAATTAAGAGCAACAAAACAGATAACCCAATTAAAAAAATGGGCAAAGGGCCTGAATGGGCATTCTTTCAAAGAAGACATCCAAATGGCCAACGGATACATGAAAGGGTGCTCAATATCACTGCTCATCAGGGAAATGCAAATCTAAACCACAATATCACTTGACAAACTGTTTTAAATACTAGCAAACTCAAGTAAAATGAGGTTTAAAAACCAACTATAAGATTTACCAATGTGGAGGGTATTCATTACCTTAATAAGATGAGTTTTTGTTAGATGGGCAGAAATAAAAGATGAATCAAGTATGTGCAAGAAAAAATGGGACAGAGGAGACATGCATTAGAGTTGAAACATGGGTAAATATAAAACTATTCACAAGGTTTTTGTTTGTGTTTTATAAAGGGAAGAAGAGAGACGGCTCGGTAGCTGGAAGGGGAAGTGAGATCAAGAATTTAGTGACATAAAGAAAGGGTAATAGGGTTTGTGCAGGTCAGTGAGAAGTTAGCAGTGCCATATACAGAGCTCCATGGGGATTAGATTCTAGAGATGGGAGATGGCCCAGGAGTATGAGCTTCTCATGGTAACTGCCATGACAATGATAAAGGGCATGTTGACATAAATCCTGAGACCCCCAGGTGGATAGTATGGTAACACAGAGGGTGGTGAAGGGAGACAGGGATGGGAGGTCTTTTTTGGAGCACAGTGTTTTGGGCCTTCTGGTGGCTCCTGTTGATGAAGGTGGAGTCTGCAGAAAGGCAAAATTATTTCCAAATCAGTGAGATATTTCCTCATGACTGCAGATTAAGTACTCCATGGGTGGTCTCATGCTGAGCTCACAGATAATCTTCTAATCCCTGCTGACAGCAGACTGCCGGGCGGGGTGGCGGGGGGGTGTCTTCATGATTTTTACAGAAGCAGACTGTCTCAACAAGAGGCAGTTATTTCTTACTCAACCTGTTTAACAAAACTAGGGGTCATCTTGGACTTCATTCCATGCCTTTCATCTCATATCATTCAATCCAATCAAGCAACTGGTAATTTTTGGTCTGCATTAGGTGGACAGCACCATTTAATGTCCTGGGGATAAATAAAGTCTGTTTCTCTTTGTCTTGCTCACATTCTAATGGAAATAGGCAAGGCAGTAGCAGAAAGTATTCCTTTAGGTGGTAGATTCAGGCACTGATGGCAGCTTTCTTAGTGTGGTCAAGGAAATCTTATCTATAGATATGATACTGTCAAATGTAAAATTAAAATATTTCTCACAAATTACTTCCCCCCCCTCCTTTCCACTGCTACAGTTCTGTTTCCTTATCACTGCTGGACTAAGGTAAAAGCTTCTTTGGGACCTTCTCAGAGCAATCATGCCCACATATAATCCATAGGAAATACTTCAGAGCCTTGAACTGAGGCTGTTGTTCTAGTTGCCATTTTAAGCCTCTTCGTACTTCCTAATATTTCTGTATTTTATTATCCTATCTTTCAGAAAACAGCATTCTAATATTTTTCCTTTGCCATTAGTTGCTCCCTCTGTAACAAACATTAACGCTATTCACAGAATTTCTTTAGTTCTTTTCCCTTAGGGCTTATAGTTAGTATATGGCACTTCCTTGTACCATTAACATCTGGTTTAGTCACTGGTTTGAACAGTGAATTATGAGTAGAAATTCCTTGTGATACTTCTGTATGAAAGCTGTAAGAGCTAGGGAGGTGTACAATTCTTTCTGTTCCCTTCCCATTGATGCAGTGATATAAAAGCGAGTAACAATGTAGTGCTTGTGTAAGTCTAGATTTCTGATGTGATGATTAATAGAGCCATTCTACAGATCCCCAGGTTACATGAAAAAATGTTTTGATGGGTGAAAGTACTGAGATTTGGGGATTTTAATGGCTACATACCCAGTGTTTCCTAATTTTAAAAAAAGATGGACCAAAAAAAAAATAGAAGTGGGGTGATGCTATCACACATAAAAAAAATGGTGTCATTGTCTTGGTGGTCAGTCAGCAAGGGATAAGGAAACAATCAAGGAACATGGGAAAAATGCTGATCCATCACGCAGTGGTAAACTATTTGGCTAAAATATCACCTGCGATAACTTGGTGATGGCATTAGAAAATTCAGTAAAGTATGGAGAGGGGTTGGAAATACAATACTGATAGCAGGTATTAGTGGCTGTAGCTGAATTTGGCAAGGTATTAAGGAAATGAGTTGGTCAGTTTGCACATAAAAAGGCTAAAAGGAAATAGATATGTATCCAAAATATTGGAGCCTTTCCAGATTGAAAAAAGCTGGGTCACTGGGTGTGATGCCCAGTGTGTCTGTTCACTTAGAGAAATGGCTTTGGGAGAAGAAACCAAGGGTCTGGTTCTCCTACCAAACCTGACCACTCAAGGTCTGAACAAGAAACAGTAGGGAGCTTAGAGTTCAAGGGAAGCCTTTCTAGGAAGGAAATGTGGGCATAAGTATTGGCACATGGACCTAAGTAAAATCACATAAATTTAAAAAGAGTTACACTATGAAAAAAATATGAAGCTGCTCTAAAATCAGTGAATGAATGGCTTTGGAGATTGTATACCACATTTGAGTTCATAGGGCAGAAAGCCATCTGAGAACAGTGCTCAGCTCCTAAAGAAGGTATGTACTCCCAGGTTTACTTCAGATATGGAGTCAAAGCAAGTAACAGAAATCAGGGAACTCCCAGAAGATCATGGGTTTCAGGTTATAATGAACTGGTGACACCCCTCAGGGAGAAACAGTGGCACCTAATCAAGTAAAAGACCCCATCCACACATAGCAGGGGGCCTCTGCACAAGTGAAGATCCTGGTCGTGATCTCAGGCTTGGACATGGAGACCCATGTCGGGGTCTGTGTTCAGTGGGGAGTCTGCTTCTCTTCCTCTCTCTCTCCCTCTCTCTCTCTGCCCTTCTCCACACACTCTCTCTCTAAAATAAATAAAATCATTAAAAAGAGAAAGAATAAAATATTCTCCACAATGTTGCCTCAAAATACACAGTTTGAGCCACTCTGAAAGCATACAGGACAAACAGTGTCTGTAGTTAGGAGATGAGATGAATGTGGTGAGTATTTTCACTTATCTCTAAGAAGAACATGCTAGTGGTTTTGACCATTACATAAGCTGGAATCCTTATTTCATTATAATCATACATTCATAAAAGAAGAAAGCATGAGGACCACTCATCTTGAAATTCAAATAATTAATGAGGAACATAAAAGTGATAATTATTCTGATAATTTGCAGCAAGATGATCATTACGATTTATATGTTCTATTCATATGATCATAAGTATTGTACAGCTTATAAAGATAGCTTTTCAAAAGCTAGTATCAAAATGAACAGATAATAAATATTATATTGATATTAATTTCACATTCATTGGGAATAAAGATCATATATTATTCAGAGAAAAGTACTTACATAGGTGTGAAGAATTATTTAGTAGTAAAGATTTAAAAACAAAATACAGAAATCATGAAAGAACCCAACTGATTAGTTGTAATTAAAACAAAACAAAACACTACAAGAGGGGTGCCTGAGTGCCTCTGTTGGTTAAGTGGCTGCCTTGGGCTGGAGTCATGATCCGAGGGTCCCGGGATTGAGTTCTGCATCAGGCTCCCTGCTCAGCAGGGAGTCTGCTTCTCCATCTCCTTTTGCCCCTCACTCCCTCCACCTCCAGCCCCAGCTCCTACATGTGCTTTTACTCCCTCAAATAAATAAAAATCTTTGATAAAAACACTAGAAAAATTGTAAATATTAGATTCTGAAATTAATATACCACTTTGATGCATAGATTTTAAATTTCAATCTTTATTTTCTGTCACCTTTGTGACCCAATCCAAACATTACATAATAATTTATTGAAAAACATATTTGTTCAAAATTGGTGGAATCACAATCCAGACTTAAAACTCTATTACAAAGCTGCAATCATCAAGACAGCATGGTATTGGCACAAAAACAGACACAGATCAATGGAGCAGAATAGAGAACCCAGAAATAGACCCTCAACTCTATGGCCAACTAATATTCAACAAAGCAGGAAAGAATGTCCAGTGGCAAAAAGATAGTCTTTTCAACAAATGGTGTTGGGGAAATTGGAAAGCCACATGCAGAAGAATAAAACTGGACCATTTCTTACATTATACACAAAAACAGACTCAAAATGAATGAAAGATTTAAGCGTGAGACAGGAATCCATCAAAATCTAGAGGAGAACACATGCAGCAACCTCTGTGACCTCAGTTGTAGCAACTTCTTGCTAGACATGTCTCCAAAGGCAAGGGAAACAAAGGCAAAAATGAACTACTTGGACTTCATCAAAATCAAAAGCTTTTGCAGAGCAAAGGAAACAGTTGACAAAACCAAAAGACAACTGACAGAAGGAGAGAAGATATTTGCAAATGATGTATCATATAAAGGGCTAGTATCCAAAATCTGTAAAGAACTCATCAAACTCAACACCCAAAAAACAAATAATGCAATCGAGAAATGGGCAGAAGACATGAACAGAAATTTCTGTAAAGAAGACATCCAGATGGCCACAGACACATGAAAAAGTGTTCAACATCACTTGGCATCAGGGAAATAGAAAACAAAACCACAATGAGATACCACCTCACACTGGCCATAATGGCTAAAATTAACAAGTCAGAAAATGACAGATGTTGGAGAGGAACTGGAGACATGGGAACCCTCTTACACTGTTGGTGGGAACACAAGCTGGTGCAGCTATTCTGGAAAACAGTATGGAGGTTCCTCAAAAAGGTAAAAATGGAACTACCCTATGATTAACAAGTGTACTACTGCATATATATTCCAAAGATACGGATGTAGTGATCCTAATGGTACCTGCACCCCAATGGTTACAGCAGCAATGTCCAGAATTGCCAAACTGTGGAACGAGCCCACATGTCCACCGACAGATGAATGGATAAAAAAGATGTGGTATATTTATAGAATGGAATACTACTCAGCCATCAAAACAATAAAATCTTGCCATTTGCAACGATGTGGATGGAACTAGAGGGTATTATGTTGAGGAAAATAAGTCAGAGAAAGACAATTATCATATGATCTCACTGATATGTGGAATTTAAGAAACAAAACATAGGATCATAGGGGAAGAGAGGAAAAAATAAAACAAGATGAAATCAGAGAGGGAGACAAATCATAAGAGACTTTCAATCATAGGAAATAAATGGAGGGTTGCTGGAGGGGAGGGAAAGTGGGAGGGTGGGGGGACGGACATTAAGGAGCACATGATGTAATGAGCACTGGGCACTATATAAGACTGATGAATCACTGATATCTACCTCTGAAACCAATAATACGTTTATGTTAATTAACTGAATTTAAATTTTTAAAAATGGGTAAAAAAAGAAAAACACATTTGTCGACCAATTACCCTTTAAATTAACGGCTTCTAAAGTGACATAAATTGGAAGTAAATTTTCATATACTGCAGAAAAAATGTTATTAAACCTTTTATTTTTTTCAATTTTATTTTATTTTTTTCAGTGATCCAAGATTCATTGTTTATGCACCACATCCAGTGCTCCATGCAATATGTGTCCTCCTTAATACCCACCACAAGGCTCACCCATTCCCCCATCCCCCTCCCCTCCAAAACCCTCAGTTTGTTTCCCAGAGTCCACAGTCTCTCATGGTTCATCTCCCCCTCTGATTTACCCCAATTCAGTTTTCCTTTTCTTCGCCTAATATCCTCCATGTTATTCCTTATGCTCCACAAATAAGTGAAACCATATGATAATTGACTCTCTCTGCTTGACTTATTTCACTCAGCATAATCACCTCCAGTCATATCCATGTTGATACAAAAGCTGTGTATTCATCCTTTCTGATGGCTGCGTAATATTCCATTGTATATATGGACCATATCTTCTTTATCCATTCCTCTGTTAAAGGGCGTCTTGGCTCTTTCCACAGTTTGGCAATTGTGGACATTGCTGCTATGAACATTGGGGTACAGATGGTCCTTCTTTTCACTACATCTGCATCTTCTGGGTAAATACCAGTAGTGCAATTGCAGGGTCATAGGGTAGCTCTATTTTTAATTTCTTAAGGAATCTCCACACTGTTTTCCAAAGTGGCTGCACCAACTTGCATTCCCACCAACAATGTAAGAGGGTTCCCCTTTCTCCACACCCTCTCCAACACTTGTTTACTGTCTTGTTAATTTTGGCCATTCTAACTAGTGTAAGGTGGTATCTCAATGCAGTTTTGATTTGAGTCTCCCTGATGGCTAATGATGATGAACTGTTTTTCATGTGTCTGTTAACCTTTTGTATGTCTTCTTTGGAGAAGTGTCTGTTCGTGTCTTCTGCCCATTTTTTGATATGATTATCTGTTTTTTGAGTATTGAATTTGAGGAGTTCTTTATAGATCTTGGATATCAGCTCTTTGTCTGTAGTGTCATTTATGAATATCTTCTCCCATTCTGTGGGTTCCCTGTTTGTTTTGTTGACTGTTTCCTTTGCTGTGCAGAAGCTTCTGATCTTGATGAAGTGCCGAAAGTTCATTTTCACTTTTGTTTCCTTTGCCTTTGGAGACATGTCTTGAAAGAAGTTATTGTGGCTGATGTTGAAGAGGTTACTGCCTATGTTCTCCTCTAGGATTTTGATAGATTTCTGCCTCACGCTGAGGTCTTTTAATGTAGTTGAATAGGATATGTCCTCTTGTGTTTGGATCCAGCTAAAGCTGCTACCCAAAAACAGCTAAATATTCCACATTCTAAAAACATACTAAAAAGTGCTACCAAACGCATTCACAGAGTGCCTAAAATTAGAGGTATGACAACAGGCTACTTTCCTTCACTTGTGGCAATCCCTTCCCATATAAGTGCTGAGTGAAAAATAACAAGCAAAAAATGACCAGACAGATTTGGCTGCCCAGGAGAATACTATGGCAATTTCTACCTCCCCATCTCTCAAGCCAAGGGAGTATGTGTTTTTGTGTCTCTCTGGGTGTATGTGGTTTTTTTTTTCCGACGGGGGGAGTGCGGTGATAAGAGAACTTCTCTCTAGAGACTAGGAGTATCTCTAGGATGCATAAGAAGTAGCGGACTGGAAATCAGCTTGTACAGTGTATTTGCTCTTTTGCATTATTATCAGTTTGATGAAGGGGGAGGGAAACTGGAAAGACACCCAAAGTTGACATGGTGGGAGGCCAGCATTCTCATACTCTGGATGGAGGAAATGAAACAGTTTACTGTGTCTGAAGTGGTCCCTGCTGAAGCCCAAGAGTGTTGTCTGCTGGATGGGGGCTGGAGAAGAGATCCCAGCAATAGAAAGTTCTGAATCGATTATGGTGGATCATGCGAGGCAGAAGTAAGTAAAGGTGAGCGTAGGTCGGGTAGCTGAAGCCCATGTGCACTCACACTAGGGTCTGTGCAATGAGGAGGCCATCTTCAAGAGAACCTGCCACACAGAAATCATGGGCAATCAAGACAAAACGACAGCTATGCTAGCAGACTAAAGAGGAGTTGGGAGAGTTTTCCTCTACCTTTTTCTTCAGGATTCAACACAACAGTGAAGCCAGAATTTGGCAGGGTGAGAAGGCTGGAAAACAATTATGTTCCCATCTTTCCTGAGGCTTCAGAATTGGTTCTGTGTCTAAGTTTGATATGTTTGGACTTTAAGACCAAAGAGTGAGTAGGGAATCATGATTTGGTTAAGGAGCAGAAAAGGGCAACATGACCAGGCACTTTACTGAAGGCAAAAATTGGAGAGAAAATACCAAACCCCAACATAAAGAATCTCTACTATTTCTGGTTCCATTACTCTTTTTGTTGTTGTTGTTTGTTTGTTTTACCACATTCTTACCAGAAATGGTATAGCCTTGTTTAAAAGGATTTCTTTAACATATAACATACAAAGATGATTAAATGATGTTTTAAATTACTAAGAAGTTTTAGGAGATTATATATAAGAATAAATGGGATTTATCAGACAAAACTGTTAGGGAACTAGTGTCCAATATTAATGTATGATTTTTATTAAAAGCTCCATTGAAGTTGATACAAAACATATTACTGTTCCTGGGGGAAAGGGTAGCAAAATTGCCCAATTCTTTTCAGAATTATCTATCTCCAAAATGTCTCACATTTTCTCAAAAACATTTTTTTTTCCAATTAGCAGTGTTCCACAATGTGTTTTTGCTATCTTAAACAACCTGAGGATTATACATGGACCATTTGATTATTATCTATTAATGGGACCCATTTTCATGTTCTGGGTGGATTTTGGGCTAGATTTTAGTCCTTAAAGACTTCTTTTGCTTAACTGACCTGTAATTTCTAACTTCTTTTGCAGGATCTTAAAATAACCAGGAGAAGTCAGGTTATTTTAAATTTAAAATTTAAAGGTTAGGTTAAAAGTACCTTGCAGAACTTGCAAGATGGAATGAATGTGAAATCACTTCAGAGTACATCAAGATTTAGGGATTTCCCTGGGACCAAAGGAATTGGCCAATCCATCCAGGTTCTTAGTTATGCCCTTAAGAGTAATGTGTTATCTTGTTGAATCTACAGGTAGAAGTTGGTTTCCACCCCCATATTTCTGTTGTTGTTAATAACTGCAGTATCGTCTAGAAGGGACTTTAGAACCAAACACCGTTCCAGGGAAATAGCATGGAGTCATTTCTGAATGGCTTAATTTCTTAAAGAAGTACCCTCTGGTTTTCTTCATTGGCTTTTGGCACTAAGATGAAGATGTCACCTTGAAGGCTGGATCCATCCTACTAAATTCATTTGTCTTTAGTAAGCATTTCCATGAAAGCAACTATTTAAACTTAAAGACCAGGTTTGTACCAATAAGTTTAGTTTGACTGTTAGATCAGTGTAGAGTGAGCATAGGACAATATTGCATAGGCACGGCAGAAGAGATCAATCTTTAAATCATTACCATTTTGCTTATTCATGGATCACAATGGATTTTTTTCTGAAGTACAGATTTTCAAACTGACTATAAAAAGTTTCATTGGAACTCCACTGCTGCACACTCATGCAAAATTTAGCTTGATTAAAATGGATCAATGTGAAACTCTGTTAAACTGTTTTCTATTTGTTCAAAGACATTATCCATCTCACAACAAAGACTTTAAGAAAAGATCCCCAAGTGAAAAAGAAGGAAAGAGCTTAGAATTTGGAGAATATTATATTTAGGGTAGGAGAAAAACATTGTCAAGCAAAGAGCCCTCTTGAAAAGAAATGTTGGCAAACAGAGCAGTAAATTATACGACAAGCAAACTTTCTAAAAGTATCTAAGATAAAGGTACATCCTTATTAAGATGTGAGCGTTTCAAGACAGAACCATGGAGAAATAAGAGAGGGCAGAGAGAGGAAAATAAGCTCCTGGCATTCTGAACCAAAACGCTGATGGCAAGAGCAAGACACTGTGTTTATTTAGAAGAACTAAGGTGGAAAGAAGGTTTGCTCTCCCTCTTTCGATTACTATTTGTTTCTGTTCCAACTTCGAAAGTGCAGCTTTTCAGAGTGGATATAATTCAGATTTCTGATTTTGACAGAGAATTTTTAAAAAATGTCTGTGATGCCAATTTACAGTTGGGAGTGACTGTTGACAGTCCATGTCACATATCTCACGTAAACTTTCAGTTTTTCCTTTATATGGGATTTGTGTTTGCATTCACTCTAAAAATTAATTCAGTAAATTAAAGTTAAATTTTCATAAACATCTTTTTAGGTAGTAGAAGTTAACTAGATGATCATTAATCATGTTACATTTTGATATTCTCTGATAAAAGTGAGCTAAATTTTAGAGCTATGTATCAATAATTGCACATGCAGTAACCTCACATTGTTATTACACAGTGTAATGGGAAGGGGATATCACTATTTTCCATATGTGCTCCTGAGCAAATTACGTAGGTTTATGAACTTCAATTTCTTGTTTAAGAGATGCTAATGGCTCTTCTTTTTTTGTTCTTAATTAAGTGCTTATCCATATAATTGGGTAAATTTTGAAGTACCACTCTACCTCCTAAGACTTTCTGCATTAATTCTGCCCTCAGTCAAATTTACACCTCAAGCATAAGAAATATCAAGTATAGATTAATATGGTATCTCCATGATAAGTAAGAAAAAAGAACGTATTGCTTCTCAGGATCACTGTGAAAACTCCAAAATTCACTTTATTTAGGTTGGGGGCAGGAGAATCCTTCATAAAACCTTAGTCCTGATGAATGTGTATCATTTGAGAGAAAAACAGGACATTAAACTGCATTAAGACCAATCTCAAAGAAAGGTCAATATCCCACAAGAGCACACACCATCTTAACACAAACAATGAGAGAGAGTGGTCAGCCCCTTCGAGATTTGCATATTAGAGTCAAAGTTTACAAGTTCCTGGAAATTTTATATTTGTTAATTTCTATGTGAATAAATACACAAAGAGACACATGCATTGGACTCCTCTTCATATAAAAGAAACACATCGAACAACTGATTAAAGTCTATGTCCCCACATATGAACACTTTGCACATGGCCTTTATTTCAGAAGCACAGAAACCATGTGTAAGAGTTCAAAGTGGCCTCCGGGTGGAGGTGCCCCTTCCTGCAAAGCCACCGCTCACCCCCATACTAGCATCAATGTTCTCTCATCATTGCTTTACAAGGATACACCAGGGTTCTGACTGCTCATCTAACAGTATTTAACTTCTAGCATTTATTAAACATTCTCTTAGATTAAAGGTCCACCAAGATGAAGGTCCTTTTCAGCCATTCTCTGAGACACTCCACAATGCATCACAACTATAAAACACGAGCAGTGTGCGAGGCTGCTATCAGGATCCTCAGCCAGTCATGGCATCTAATGACCTGCTAGCTCACAACCACAGGGCCCTTGACTTTATTCCAGACTGCCCAACCGACAAAATTCTGTTGCAAATGGGAGCAGTGTCCCAATTTCTCAGGGAATTAGTTCCTCAACAGAAAGAGGGGTGCCTGGGTGGCTCAGTCAATTGAGTGTCTGACTCTTGATTTTAGCTCAGGTCATGATCTCGGGGTCATGAGATCAAGCCCTGCGTTGGTTCCCCACGGAGTAGGGGAATCTGCTTGAGATTATCTCTCTTTCTCCCTCTGCCCCTCCCCCTGCTCTCTCTCTCTCGCAAATAAAGAAACAAATCTTTAAAAAATACAAAGAAATACATTGCACAAAAACATGTAATAAGTTATCGTGTGATTTTCTTCTTTTGTAAAATGACAGCAGGTAACCTTCTTTTCACTGTGTTCCTGGTCACTTAAGCTCTTACGGACACTTTGTTTAATGCTTTGTGCCTCTTTGGAAGGTCACACACATGTAGATGTGATGTCAGTCACCTTATGCAACAAGAACGACAGGGTACTGCTTGTTTCTTCTGAAGGAGCAGGTCAGGGAGCAGAGAATGCGTGTGGATCAAGGCCCACGGAGGGGGAGCGGCAGGAGCTGAGGCGCCCCTCTGGGATTTAGGGGCAGTGGAAGCAGACCCAGGGATGGAATGCTTATATGGCTCTCCTTTTCTACTGCAGCGTGGAGAAAGTTTTCAAACTTTCTGGTTTGAAAACACATCTGGTTCCAGTGTGTTTTCAAATGTTCATTGTAGAAAAAACATCTTCCTTAAAATGAGTTTGGACCATGTTGTCACTCTTAGGGGCCAGTCTTTGCCGTGTGCAGGGTGTTGAGAGGTAGTGTTTAATGACGGCATGCAGGCTTATTTTTAGAGCTGCTGTAAGCACCAGACTGGGAATATTGAGAAGAATGAAGCATTGGAAACCCAGTTGCCAATACACTTTTTTTTTCTTATTGGAAAAAGAAAGTTATGTGTGCAGAAGTTAAGCATTTTGAGTCTCTCTAAATAAGGTTGTGCTGTGTTCTGGAATATTGAAAAAAGACCCGAGAAGAATACTTGTTTCCATCTGTATTCACAGAGAGTTGCTCCCGGAACATGTAAGGAGCAGAGCCAAGGAAGCACAGGGACTCCTTTATTCTGATCAGGAAAATTGGTAAATCAAAGGCAACTTTTGGCTGCAACGTCTTTTCCATATTGTTCTGCAGTGGAAGGAGTGTGGGCTGTTATCCTAATAGCAATAATCACTAGGAGTAGTTGTCAGAGTTCCAACCATGAAAATAATAGTTATTTGTAAAATATTTACTGTGTGACAGATACTGTCCCAGGAACACTGGTATTAAACTCATGTAAGCATCCTTCCAACGTTGTGAGCTAGTAGTCATCACAAGTTTCCCAAATATACAGATGAGGCAACTGGGGGCAAAGGGTTTAAGAAACTTCTGGGTCCCACATCTAGCCCAGGAGTTTCTGGAGTCTCACCCAGCAATTCAGCCCCAAGTGAGGCTCTGATCCATACTAGGAGAGCCTGGTTAATTTTTATTCTAGGTCCGATCCACTTCCACACATCATTCCAGAATTAGGAGACGTAGGTGAAAATCTCTCATCACGCCAGCAGATTTATCATTTCCCGCACAGATTGGGTCAGTTTCCCCTTTTTAATGTCATCCACATACATCCACATACATCCACATCCACATCCACATACATACATCCACATACAGCTCCTATTCTGAGACTATTTTGTTAGGTGCACAAGGGATAAGGACTATCTGATTCTATTTCTAATAAATATTTTAATGTCAAAACCCTCATACTAGTCCACCAGATTTCATCAGCTTGAACTTTTCTGTTTTATTTTTCTCTATCGGCCAACTTTTGCTTAGATTATGCTGCGGTAGGAATCAGCCTGCCATCTCAGAAGATTTCTAGAACAGCAATGCTTACTTCTTGCTCCTGACCTTGTTGGATACAGGCCAGCTTCAGCTCTGCTTCTGGTCTTCTCCTTCTGGGACCAGGCTGAAGGGGCAGCCATTATCCCCGTCTCAAGGTAGAGAGGATGAAAGTGAAGACAGGATCCTGCAATGCTGTTAAAATTCAAATGTGGCATATGTCACTGCTCCCATGCTCCATTGACAGGAGAAAGTTAATGGAAAAGGTTTAATATTCTAACAGAGAAAGGCAGGCAGTAATTGGAAACAGTACCACGATTTATGACATGCTGTTCAGCTTTTCCATTCCTTTACTTTCTGTTGCTCTGGGTCCTTACTTTGAGAGCATTTATCTTGCGAGATGTGTGTAACTAAATTTGAAAATCCAACTTGAGATCTCTCTAAGAAAACAGGTAGGTGTTTATATTTACTTGGAGGTTTAGTGACCATTTTGTGTTTTCACTTTGTCATGTGGTTCTTCTCACCTCGTTCTTTGTTCTCTTCTCTTCTAGAGGTTCTCAGACTTTACTGTGCTTTAGAATCACCCGGAGTGCCTCTTAAAGTGGATCCTTGAATTAACACCCAGAGTTCCTGATTTAGCAGGTCTGGAGTGGGACCTGAGAATTTGCATTTCTTACCTGTTTGCAGACACAGAGATGTGGCTGGTTCAGAAACCACACCCTTCTATGGCATCCACTGCATTCTCTTTATTGTTCCCCTTCCCCCAGGTGTAAGAAGAAACATAATGATCTTGAAATCCTTAAAAAATTGCTTCTCATCTTTGTACCGAATTATTTTCCAACATTCTATTTGCAACTTATATTATTTTTCAAGTCTCAAAATAGTTATTATTCTTAGCATTTTATATCTATGCTACTTCAAATTTATCTATTTATTTATTTGTTTGTCTTAGTATGTTCAGTTAGGCAACATAGAGTACATCATTAGTGTTTGATGTAGTGTTCAAAGATCCATTATTTTCATCTAACACCCAGTGCAACTTATTTATTTTTTAGTCAACATCTATTGAATTTGCACTATGTGCCAGGGCTTTTCAAGTATTGACTTGTTTACCTCCACAAAAAGTCTGTGATGTAACTGCTGTTATTTTTAAAATTCTCACTTTACATGTGGAAACAAGCACAGAGAGGTGCAGGGATTTACTCCTGGCTGTGCAGCGTGGCTGACTCCAGAGCCAATGTCCTTAACCACTCCACCATCCTGCCTCATCCCCCTCCCCTTTCTGTTTTCAGTTACCTTCTTCCTAAACAATATATTTTTATACTTTCTGTGAAAACTGAAGTTAGTACAGTGAAGACAGAAAGAGGATTTCTGAAATAAAAAACTAAGGAAATTATCTTTCTGTCTTCACTCTTGAGTACTAATTTATCTTGACAGTTATTTTTCTCCAGAGTTTTGAAAATATTTTTCTAGGGTCTTCTGCTTATTGTTGTTAATATTGTATCATCTATTCATCCATCATTTCTTTCTAAAAGGAGTCTGGTTTTCCTAGGGCTTGCTGTTTTTGCGTGGAGCCCGACGTGGGGCTTTAACTCACGACCGAGATCAAAACCTGAGGTGAGATCAAGAGTTGGATGCTTAACCAACTGAGCCACGCAGGTGCCCCTCTTTGAGCTTGCTATGATGATTTTTTTACTTTACATTAATTTTGCATATTCACCATATGCAATCTATTTATTCCATTTCTATCTAAAGCAATTCACCATATGCAAATTTATTTGTTGGTTTGATGGAACTCTAGAAGATACCGGTCTTTCTTCATTTCTGGGGTCTTTTCAGATATTATTATTTTGAGTTTGCCTCTCTCCTGTTCATTTTCCTATTCACTTGGACATCCTGTTGGATACAGGTCCGGCATATCTGGACATTCTCATTCTACCTTTCTTACCTTAGTATCATATCTTAATATTTTTCTCTCTTCACAGTTTGTGCTGCATTCTTGATTTCTTCAGATTCATCTTCTAATTAACTAGTAATCTCCTCAGATAGCCTAATTTTACTCAATTCCTTCCATTTTGGTGGCTTTAAAAAAAAATCTAAAAGTACTAGTGGTTTATTTTTCAAATGTTGTTTTTATATAATGATGCCCTTCTAATATAATGTCTAAACTACTTATTTTTATTTATTTCAAATATAATTATATTATATATTTTAAAACATTTTCCTGCTTGCAGTTCTTGAGGTACTAATTTGCCTTTTTAAAAAAGCAGCCGATTTCTTCTCAGAGGGATTCATTTACGTGTTTTGTACTGGTTTACTGTAAGCTCATCTTCAGGAAGTTTTTCTCTCCTCTGGTGATCTCATAGCCTGAAATTCGTCAATCTTCTCAACAAAACTACTTCAACTTTGCCTCCTTCAAAGCCCTATCGCAGTGAGCAATTCTGGATGAATTCTGAGTTTAATATCCGCGTAGGGGGTGTCTGGGTGGCTCAGTGGGTTAAGCCTCTGCCTTTGGCTCAGGTCATGATCTCAGGGTCCTGGGATCGAGCCCCACATGGGCTCTCTGCTCAGTGGGGAGCCTGCTTCCTCCTCTCTCTGCCTGCCTCTCTGCCTGCTTGCGATCTCTGTCAAATAAATAAATAAATAAAATCTTAAAAAAAAATCAGCCTGGAATTCTTTCCTTATGCAAGTAGTTTACATTCATTCAATAAGTATTGATTAAAGTATGTAAGTAATTCTGCACTGTATTTGTGTGGGGTGAGCCTTTGTTTAGATGACCCTTTTCCACCCTAACTCTGAAACAGATGTCAGCCCTTCTCATTCACTGCTTTCTCAGGGCATCGGGCTACTCCTTCCTTAAGAAGGGGAGAGCAATGGGAAAGGCGGATTTTATGAAAGGAATTCAAGTCCCCAGAACCCACTCATGTTGATGCAATGTCAATGTCTTTTTCCTGCCCTAGTCATGTTTACAACTGTGTGTGTGTGTGTGTGTGTGTGTGTGTGTGTCTCCTTCATTCAGGCCATAACTCTGGAATCTTTTGTCAGATTTGGACAATTCTTGGCCATGTTCACTTCAAATATTCCTTCTGCACATTTTTCTCTCTCTTCAATTTCTGAAATTCCAGTGACATGCATGTAAGGGTTTTTCTCTGTATGTATCCATATTTTAATCTTATCTATTTTTTAAAAATTATTTTTCTCTGTGTTTATTCTAAGTATTTCCAGTAGCCAGGTTTCAGTTTACTAGTATACTCTTCAGCTATTTTTAACAGATATTAAATCCATTTATCAAATTCTTATGTTTATTTGTAACATTTTAGAATTTCCATTTGATTCCTTTTTGTAGGTTCCGGTTCTCTGCTGAAGTTTTCCACTTTGTCAGTCATATTTTGAGCATTTTAATTGCCATTACTTTAACTCCCATATTGGTCTGTTGGTTAACTCCAATGTTGGATAATGTACAGTCCTGCTCTTATTGATTATTTTCTTCTCTTGGCTTCTTTATTTGGTATGATTGATAATATTTGATTGAATGATCAAAAGTATACCTGAAACAGGGCGCCTGGGTGGCTCAGTGGGTTGGGCCTCTGCCTTTGGCTCACGTCATGATCTCAGCATCCTGGGATCAAGTCCCACATCGGGCTCTCTGCTCAGCAGGGAGCCTGCTTCCCCCTTCTCTCTCTCTTTCTGTCTGCCTCTCTGCCTACTTGTGATCTCTTTCTCTCTGCTGAATAAATAAATAAAATATATATAAAAAAGTATACCTGAAACATTATAGAGATGATTTGAGGATCTGAATGATGTTATCTCTGTCCATACAGGGTTTAGTTCAGCTTCTTGCAAGTGGTCAGAGACATATCAAATTCATTCAGTCTGGGACTCAGCTGATTCAAATCTAGGATTCTGTCTTTGTCAAGACTTATATCAATTTTGCCTTATCCATGGGGTAAAGTACTTCAGGATCCCACAAGAATCTGGGATGTTTACAAGGACACTAAGGAGGACCCCTCTTCCTTGGTGGACCTTGAAATCCAAATTTGACTCCCAGTATCATGAGGCTATTGAAAGCTCCTATGAGCCATTTTCAGCCTGGCTTCTCAGCTGCTAGTGGTTACTTGCCCATGGGTAGTACCTTATGAAGCAGAGTCAAATGACAGGCTCACTTGCCTGTGCTTCCTTCTATTCAAGGGCACATCAAGCAACATCCGGGCATTTCCTGCATTATTCCTTCCTATTTAGGACCCCAGGTCTGGCACAGCTCACCGTGTTATAGGGGAGATGACTGGTGTGTTGCCTACTTTCTGTAGCAGATTTTGTATAAACAGAGCCTGGGACCCTTGTTCAAGGCAGGAGGCATCTTAATCTCTCTCAACACTTCTAGCTCAGAGACGGGAACTCTCATTTATGAGTATATTAAGGTCTCTGACCTACCCAGAAGTAATAGTCCTTATATTTTCTTGACATATATGTCAATTTTTCTATACAAAAGAAATCACCCAACTATATTTTTTTTAAGGAGAAGGGAATTTTAAAAGAAAATTTCAGAAATTTTTGTTCAACATGCTCCTTGTCACATTGGCTTACCTTACCTAAGAACAACAGATAATAGGTACAATGATGTTAATTCTCTGTTCCTTTCTTGGAAAGAAAATTCATTAGATGGTGGTTTCTGGGCGTCTAAGCTTCATGTAGGGGTCTCTCTAAAGGTATGTCTCATGAGAGAATTCTCTTAGGATTAGTTATCAAGTTTTATTATTTAAAAAAAATTCTAATTATTGGAATTGCACTGCACAAATAAATGCATATGGGAAGATATGACATCTTTTTATTGTACAAATGTTTATATATTCGTTGTTTAGTTCCTGCACCTTTCTCAGATAATCTATTCTTAACAGTTTTATGGCACTTTTTGTCACTGGAAAGAAAGTAATTTGATTTCATTTCCTTTTTGAGATATGTATTGCTTCTTTGTAAGGAAGTCCTTAACTTCTGTGTATTGGTTTTTTTTTTTTAAGATTTTATTTACTCATTTGACAGAGAGAGAGATCACAAGTAGAGAGGCAGGCAGAAAGAGAGAGGGAAGCAGACTCCCCACTGAGCAGAGAGCCCGATGTGGGGCTCGATCCCAGGACCCTGAGATCATGACCTGAGTGAAACACAGAGGCTTAACCTGCTGAGCCACCCAGGCGATCCTGTGTATTGATCTTTTATCAGGTCATCTTACTGAACTCATTAATTCAAATCCACTTTTAATTGATTTGTTTTTGCACTTTTTAATTATAGAATCATAGAGTTTGCTATGACTTAACTATTTAACAATACAGTTATGCAGAAAAATTTCCTCACAGCAATACAAATTAATTGCCAAGCTCTGAGAATACTTAGGGAGGATGATAACTTAAGTTTTCCTTGTCCTAAGAGAAATGGGCAAAACCGTGGCAGTGAAAGTATGTAACCACAGAACGCCACCATACCTAACAGACTCTTTTTCTCATTATTTTCACGGATTTGTGGGAATTCAGTCCATACGATGAAGGGTATCATTTTTTAGACCTCTGACAAGGAGACTTGGTTTATATAATCATGAATTATTCCTCTTTGATAGGACATTTTTATTGTAGGAAAAAAAGGCTTTGAGGAAAGCCTTGTTATAACTATTTTTTAAATGAATAGAGATTTAGTATTTTCCTCTCTATGATTAGATGAGCTTTTAAGTTTTGTGAGTGACAGGTGTTGAAAGAAATACTGGTGTCCTTCTCATGCGTAGGGTGTGCAAAGATGTTCAGAGGAACATGGTCCGTCTTCTCAGATGGTAAGTTAAGTGGTTAGGAAGAAAAGTAAGGAAATGATGAGGATTCAAGAATATGCCATCTGGGTGTTCTGCTCTAATAATATCATATTCAGCGGGATTATGTGCTCAACATACAAACCATGACTCTCTCTCTCTCTCTTTGGTAAAATTCAACTCATGTTCCCTCACTTAATTTATAGATTTTTTAAATAATGTACATCTGAAATTGGCCAGGGATTTGACCTCTGTATAGGAACCAAGAAGTGAAAAAGAATTTACTACTGTTCCCAATTGCATGAACAGCTATTTTACTACCTATGGGAACAGGCTGTTCTGATAATTTCCGACAAACTACATCTAGGCACACACTTAGCCAAAGACAACTTGAGTACTCAGGACTGCTGAATCACAGGCATTGATATTCTACCTACCAGTTGACAAGGGACACTCAATGTACACGTTTTCATACCCACATCTCTTCCAATTCTAATCCTTATTCTAGAGATATCAACAAGCCATTTATCTGGTAGAAGGTCATTTATATAAACTCTCAATGACGTATGAAGAATACAGCCTTTCATTCCTCCACTGGAAGAGGAAGGAAATGTACCTTTGTTTTGTAAAGAGCAAATACATTGTAACCCTGGTTTGCACCTAACTTACAAATATTCCAAAATTCAGCACAATGACATTTTGAATTTATTTCTTTTTCAGAGTCACCTCAGTTATTATAGTAAATAGGAACTAAAATTTTAAAATGTTTACAAAGACATGAATGTGACCACTGTTGTCCTTTCTAGGTGTGTTGAGTAAAAAGTAAAAGGTAAACTTTAAAAAGTATTTTTCAACAAGAAAAGGAGAATAAAAGGAGGTGCCAAGCTTCATGAGGATTTTAAATCTGAGCAAGCATTTGATAGTCTTAGTCACTGTGAATCAGTTCTCCAATAAGACAGTAGATAAACACATGAATAAAGATAAATTCATTCTGATTCAAAGTGCAGCCTTCACCAGCAGGGTCCTTTTGACCTGTCCCTCCTGTGTTCAGCTAAAGAACTTTGTCATCCAATTTCCAAGTCATTCATTTCTACTGTCATCTCTTCTCACCCTCACGGCATGCATTGCTCTATGGGACTTCAATTTTCAGAACAGTTTTTTAAAGATAGTTGAAACCATATCACCAAGGACTCTCTAATGCTTTTCATTCCTTCTTTCCATACATTCACGGCCAAAAAATTTATGGGAGTCCAGGGAATGGGAGGTGCTCGAGTGTGTGTGTGTGTGTGGGGGCGGGTACCATGTTGAAGAAACAAGGGCACCGTATGTCTCATGCACACACAATTATCTCTCTTTAAAGTCTGAGGAGTCTTATTCAGCCTGGTGGCATCTGTCTACTTTCAGATCTCATGGCTCTGTCTGTTTGCATTTTCAGGTAATTCTGGAGTCACCTATCAGAAGTGACGTGTTTGGGCACTTCCAGTTTCCTGTAGGAAAAAGATGGCTGCCTTACTTCTCCACATATCTGCAACATCATACCCCTCAACCAAATTATAAACCAAATGTTTATAACATAACTGGGAAACAGCAACAACTATAAACGTCACTTCACAAGCACTTAAAAAAAGAAAAACAGAAAATCAGGGGAACCATCGGGAAAGGGGCTGAGAGGCTGCAGGACTGCAGGGGACCAGCCCCAGGAAAACCCTGCCCCAGGGAAAGAGAAGCAGCCCTCTGAGGTTTGATGGTAAAGAAAGAGAAGCAAGCCAAGTGGTGAAGAACACTGTTCCGAAAGACGGAAAACGAGTTAAACTTAGCAGATGCCCAGCCTCAGGCTATCTTCAGCGAGTGCATAGCTCCAGAAGAGGCCTTGAAGAACCAAAGCAGCTAAGCCAGTCAATTCCCTGATCCTTCCTTTCACCTGTAATTTTTTGGAAAATGTAGTATTTAAAAAATAAATATAAAGCAAAGCAACATCCATACGGAGCTACTAAAGGAAAAAAATGAGGAAAAAGAGTTGAAATATATCAGCTGGAGAAAACAATTTTCTTAAGAAAACAAAGCACAGGAAAACTGGAGCATAGTATCCATATTTGCATTAAGTACCCTCGAACGGGTGATTGAAGACATAAGAAAAACAACCAACTAATATCAGAATGTCAAATCCTGGAATAGGTATGGAAGAAATAGACATGCACATGCATAAAAAGGAAAAATTTAAAAAATATGCATAATTGGAATCCCTGAAGAAGAAAAACAAAACAATGGAATAGGTTTAATACTAATCTATGAAAACCTGCTCAACATTGAGGAAACCAGAATCTACGTATTTGAAAGAACCTATTATGTACTGAGATAATTTGAAGAAATGATTGATTCCTAGATATACTCCTGTAAAACTATGGATTTTAAGAATAAATAGAAATTTCTTTTAGCTCTCAGGTAACACTAAGTCATTGAAAAAGCAAAGAGAAAGCTTGGGATCCGATTTATCAGCCTCTAAATAGAAAATAAGACAATAATGGCACATTCCCAGAAGAATCAAGAAAAGGAAGTGTCAAGGGGTCTTTAAATTCTCAAGGCCATAGAAATACATTTTAGCATTAAAAAAAATCCTCAGGAAATACTGTCCTCAGGAATCTCCAAAAGGAGAAGCTTTATCCAATAAAGATAAATATTAGCAAAGAACTGAGGTTGGGCATTTAGAATATGTGGTTGACTGTTATAACTATAATAAAAGTACAAATCTTTCTAATTACTCCCCAAAAGACACCCCCCCACACACACACCAAAAAAGAAAAAAAAAAGCAACAAAAAAAAGAAAGAGAAAAGTATTGGTATCACATAGAGAAAGAAACATAGCCAATACAATACACACAGTGAACAAAATATAAAATATAAAATAATATGACAAAGTAGCAACCAACTGTATCAGACATAGCAATGATTTTAAAGAATTTATTTCATATATTAAAAGAAAAATATTTTCAGATTGATTTACAGAGCAAAATACACGCTGATGGGAACGTAAAACTTTATAGATACTCTGGAAAGCACTCTGAGAGTTTGTCTTAAAAAAACCAAACACCTACTTACCATTGGATTCAGAAATGGAATTCTGAGCCTTTATCCCACAGAAATAAAAATCTATGTCCTCAAAAAATCTATACATCATTGAATATAACAGCTTTATTTCTAATACGCCAGAATTAAAAACAACCACATTATCTTTAATAAGTATATGGTAAAAAAACCAAAACCAAACAAACTTTGGTATACCCATGTTATGGAATACTACTCAGCAATGAAAATGAATAGAGTTCTATATCTACATTGTAGTGGTGACTAAAAAAATCTACACGTGGGATAAAATGACACGGAATTATATATGCACATGGTAGCCATATATTAAATTATGGCTTTGATGTACTGTAATGTACTGTACATTTATGTAAAGTGTAGCCGTTGGGGGAAATTGGGTGACCAATACACAGAAGCTCTCTGTATGATGTTTATAACTTCCTACAAATCTGTAATTATTTATAAATAACAAGTTCAAAACACTATTTTAACATTGGTCCTTCCAAAGCATCCACTTCATGTTTTCTAAATAAAGGAAATACTTGTCAAGAATTGTGAAGGAGGGGTGCCTGGGTGGTGGCTCAGTGAGTTAAAGCCTCTGCCTTTGGCTCAGGTCATGATCCCAGGGTCCTGGGATCAAGTCCCACATTGGGCTCTCTGCTCAGCAGGGAGCCTGCTTCCTCCTTTCTCTCTCTCTCTGCCTGCCTCTCTGCCTACTTGTGATCTCTGTCAAATAAATAAATAAAATCTTAAAAAAAAAAAAAAAAGAATTATGAAGGGGCTAAGCTTTTGCTTTACTTAGAAGCTAGCAATTCTGTGTGTTATTCTTACATGGATCTTGGCAGATAACAAGAGACTCCCAGATCAAAGAAAAAAGAGTTTTACCCAAGACATGGCAATCGACATGAGTATCAGCAGGTTCTGAACACCTAGAAAACCTTGACAAAGCATAGCACCATGGGAGGAATCACACTGCCCAATATTAAGGTGTATGATACAGCTGCAGGAACCGATGGTGTGGTCTTGAAGAAGATAGGCACATAGATCAAAGGAAGAGAATAGAGAATACTCAAATAGAAGCATATAAATATGCCAAAATTACTTTTGATAAACGTGCCCGAGTAATTCAAGGGAGGATGGATAAGCTTTTCATTAAATGATTCTGGAGCAACCGAACATCCACAGGCAAGAAAACCTCATCCTAAACCCCATACCTCATGCAGAAGTGAGTCCAAAATGGTTCATGGATGAAAGTGTAAGAAATAATACTGTTAAATTTACTAAGAAGTAGGAGAAAAGTCAACAGGAATGAAGACTAAGCAAAGAGTTCTTAGTTTTGACACCAAAAGAATGACTCATAAAAGGAAAAATTTATAAATTGAACCTCATCAAAATTAAAAGCTTTTGCTCTGTAAAATCCATGTAAAGAAGATGAAGATACGGGCGGCTGGGTGGCTCAGTTGGTAAGTGTCTGCCTTCGGCTCAGGTCATGAGCCTGCATCCTGGGATCCAGCCCCGCATCAGGCTCCTTGCTCAGTGGGGAGACTGCTTCTCCCTCTCCCTCTGCCTGCCACTCCCCCTACTTGGGCTCTCTCTATCTCTCTGTCAAATGGAGAAATAAAATCTTTTTATTCTTTCTTTCTTTTTTTTTTTAAAGAAGAAGATGAAGATACAAGCCATTGGCTAGGAGAAAATATCCACAAACTTCTTATCTGACAAAGGACTAATATCCAATTATATAAAGAACTCTCAGAACTCAGATGAAAAAAGATTTTTTTAAATTCCAATTAGAAAGTGAGCAAAAGACATTTGAATAAAGAGAATACATGTATGACAAAGAAGTACACGAAGGTAGGTTCAACATCCACCTGCCCTCACAGAAACACAAATTAAGACCACAATGAGATATCACTACACACCTATCAGAATGGCTAAAATAAACTAAAAATAATGACAATAGTAAATGATGGCAAAGATGGGAAAAAACTTAGTATTAAGTCTTGAATGTGGCCATGCACTGCATTTACATAAAAGAAGATCCTTTAATGAAGAGATAAATATAATATATAGGGTAGGTATTATGTCTGCAACTTCCACAAATTTAGTTCAAAGTGCAGAGGGGTGACTAGAGCCAGGGGGAGTGAAAGAAAAATCAAGTAAATATTGCAAAATATTAATCGCTGAGTTCAACTGCAAATGCGTCCTTATATTTCTATTCAACTTTTCTGAAGTTTGTAATCTTCAAAATGAAAAAATTTAAGGGTTATTAAATCCCCCCACAGTAATAAAAAATAGGCTGGCATCTTTGCCTTCAACAGCCCGAGGGAGGGTGTTGGGAAAGGAGGTGAAGGGCAGGCAGTTTCCCGCCTCAGATAACTTTGCTGCAGAGGGGCCCTCGTGTTTTCCGTGCTGTTGCTCGCACACGGCAAGATGGCTGCCATGGCAGCTGGTTGTTTGGGAATTTAGGATCCTGCGTCATTCAACACTATTACCTTTAAGGAGCTAGTTGAAAATTCAAGTCAAGGGACCATGTCTTAATGTAACAGTGATTTGGGGACGGACTTCTCATTGCAGAAATTCCCAAGCAATGTAATTAGCACAGACAGCAGAAATGTAGCTCAGAAGTCAAATAATGATCATGTTATGCAATAACACCATATGCAATAACACCATAATAAAAAGGTTGAACTTACCATCAGTTTCAGTATCTGCTTCTTTGAAAATGTTAGTTCCTAGACCTTGTTCCAGATTTAACGAATCAGAAACTCTAGGGCATGATCTAGACTTTAAATTTTTGTTTAATTCTTCCAGAAATATTAATCAGCTAAGATTTGTGGACATCTGGCATAAGGTGTTGTTGCTATTGTTGAAATATAAAAATAAATCCAATTAAAATTTCCCATTAAATACTTTCATCATCAGTCTAGTCAATGATCACATGGAAACTGGGGAACAGCGGTAACACTACTTCCTATTTATTTTGTCATTAAGGTAGAGCTCAGGTTTCATGAAGATAAGCAGAAAACCCATTTGAAAGCAAGTGGCTAGCATACGATTATAAAATTTGCTCCTGGTAGGTTGGTATTGATCAGGACAGGCGAAGAGTCCACTATTAAGGAAAAAAGAACAATGAAAAGCATCCTGGGAGAGATCTCTGATTGCTAAATGGTCATATTTCTTCATACAACCTGGACTAAGGAGATAATTTGTAGTGTCTTGTTAGCCTTAACGTCACATAAAGACATTCTGTCATTTCTTTTAATGAAGGTTAAATGTCGTGGTTCCACAGCAGCAGAAGCCCACCGATGACCCAGCTGTCCACCACACCGCTCTCCTCAGCCCCGCATCTCTGCCCCCAGTCCGACGCTATTGCTTCTGTCACTTTGCAGACAGGTGGCGAAGCCTGTGCCACAAGCGGGACCGTTTTCCCGTCGCTGCTGGCCGTGCGGGATGAACTGGGCCACGGCTCTCGGAAATCACTTTGCAGATTTGGAGAGACTGAAGGCTGGACGGCGTGTCCAAGGGCACTGGGCTGAACGTAGCAATGCGTTCCCCGGTGTCTGACTCCGGAGCGCTCTTCTCATCCCACGGTGCCTCTCGTGAGCGAAGGAGGACATATAAATTGCTTCACAGGGAAACACCAACTGGTGAGACCTTTAAGCTAGTGGGATTCTCTCTGACACGGCTTTGAGAACCCACTTTGAAAGAACAGGTTGAGAACAGATCAGGGAAAAGAATGGGGACACCAGACTGAGGTGACATTTTGGTCCTGTGTGTGTGAACAGCAACCCCTCAGGCAGTTGGCAACGAGAGAACAGTACCTGGGAAGGCTAGAAAGTGTGTCTAGCAAGACTATCTGGGTTTTATGAGGCGATACAGAGACATTGATGACTTTGTAAATTTGTTTGTGAGAACTGTGCCATAGGGTCATCTAGCCTTTGCCTGTGCAACAAACTGAGGGGGGCAGGGGGAGTCAGGAGGGCTGTTAAAACGATCCCTAAGAAAAGACCAAGGTGCTCATGGTGACCAGGGAAATAGTCAAGGACCCTCATCAGCAACGAACAGGGCCATGATCCAGCTACAAAAATCAGAAGAGGTCAAGGGACACCGGGAGAGAGAACTCTGCTCTCTTGAAGTGTAGGGACAGGAAAAAACGATCATGGGTAGAAATACACAGATAATGCTCAGCCAGTTAACCACGTTGATTGGTCTTTTGTGCCTTGTTGGCATTCACTTTTTTTTCTTTCTTTCCTCCCTCTCTCTATCCCCCCTCCCCCTGTCACCCTCCCTCTTCTCTTTCTTCCTTCTTTCACACTGTAAAAGCAAAGCTGAGTAATTTCAACAGAGACTGTATGACCTGCAAAACCTAAAATATTTACTACCTGGCTTTTCCCACCTCTACTCTAGAAAGACATCAAAGGCAACGGGACGATTATTGGTCAGGGAATTGGAAACTATGAGTTAGTTCCCGTTCTCCCAAACAGCAGTGGGCCTCGGGCAAAACAATCAACCTTTTTGAAACCAAAGCATGTTGTCATTCCATAACAGAGCATGAACAAAATATAGGTCTCCTATCCTTAGAAGATCATGGAAAGAAGGAAGAAGTCATTTAAAAAGAAAAAAAAAAGAAAGAAAGAAACTTAAAAATTTGCCAAATAAAGTATCAAGATCGTTTGATACTTTGCAGAATGTTTTATTAACCCACCAAAATAAATATGTAACTTACATTATCGAAGTCTTTGAAAGATGGATACAGTTCCCTTTGCTAAATAGAAAAGGAGAAATCATTGCCATTGAGCCAATGACTGGTGGAGCCCTTCTTTCGAAACTTGTAGATATGGGGAGAAGTTAAAAAGTAAAATTGTTTTTTCAATGATAAAAATAGGAACCACTAGATAGTTTCTAAGGTCTCCTTCAGTTCCAGAATCCTGTGAACACAAATATACCACAAAGCTACTTTAAAGATGCTGTAATCCCATCTCTCTCTCTTTTTCTCCCTGAGTGGTGAGATAGCAAGAAAACGTCCGGGGTGGGGAGGGACGTGGGGGGGCCAGTGGTTAATACCATGATAAAACAGAGTCACATAAGCCCATAAGTTTGGTAACTGCTGAACTGAATAAGGATAACTGTCTCTTCATTGCTTTTTAACTCTCTTTTTAAAGCCTTTAATATGTAAATATTCCTGATGAATTTTCAAAAGGGAAGACATATTACATTGTATTTCCCAAACTCATATGACCATGAAAATTCATTTTCCAGGACATCTCTCATGACCTCTTCTCTATAGAAAATACTGCTTTAAATAATGATGATCTGCTAGGCAGATTGATGTCAGTGCACAGTGAATGGCAAGTGTAATTTCATTGTAAGGCAGATCAGGCGGGTACATGGGGGGCACGTTTGGGGGTGCTGTCTCCTGAAGGCATCAAGTAATGATTTGGCTACCAGATGGTGGGTGAAGGGTTTGGAGGTGAGGAGGGAGCTCTGCTACTCAGGACGCAAAAAACCACACACACACACACACACACACACACACACATCCTACAATATAATAGTACTAACTACGAGACCAAAGTCACATCACCTACTCACACCTTCACTTCCCAGGCTGTGTTTTTGCTTTTCCAACCTTTTTTTTTTTTGCCTTTAAGATGACTTTGAACTTCATTTAACCAGACTGCATTTGCATAAGTGTATGTGTTTTGCAGTTACTAGAGCACAAAATGTGAGTTGTAAGCATAGCATCTGGCAGCTCCGATCCTAGGGTTAGGAAGATCCTGCCACTTGCAAAGAGTGGGTAAGTCCCTTTAGCGTGGAGCCGTCGGGGGAGGTGGGGGGGGATGGCGATGGAAGGTGGCGAGGAAGTGTCTCAGTCTGTGTTAGCCCAGAAAGCAAATCCTGAGGCAAATGGCTTTGGTCCTGGAGAAGACTCTTCTTTACCTTGTCCTTCAGGGAGACCATAAGTGCCTTAATGTGGCAGAAGCACGTTTCTAGCTAGAACAGACATATCTTGCTCATGAATCCGAGAACCAGGCCTGGATTGTTTCCTTCTCCTTTAGTTGGTCTTAGACAATCTTCCATAAAGCCACAGGTATGGGATGAAAGAAAGGCATCAGGGCAAGAAAGATACATGATGTGCGGGTCTGTGCCACCTGTCCTTGAAGTACCTTGTGTGTCGGGATCTGTTAGGACTCGTTCCTGAATATTTTCATGGTAAAGTGCACTGCTGCTGTGTCTGCCTCACCTCGAGATCTGGTCGATTTACTCACTTCCAGCTCACAGAAGGTGGTTCCTGTCATGCAGGCACGGGGCACCCTATGGTCCAATAATTATTCGCTACCAAGACCAGCATCATGCCAGGGGCAGTTTTAAACTGGAGAACATTTCTCCAGTAAGGCCATGGATGTGTTCCACATCACTAGGCCTCTGCATGGCAGAATTCCTACAGGGGCGCTCGCCAGACCCCAGCCAGCCAGCATTCCCGGATAACACAGATGCTGACAGCGCTAGCCCACCTCCTGGGTCACACAGTTCCACAGTCAGGAAAGCCTACAACATAGCAACAACACACTGAAGAGTCCTTTGTGCTCTGGACTCTACTGAAAACTGGAGACCTTCCAAACAAATCAAGAAAGGGCTTGGAAAAGTAGGTTGGAATAGGATATATTTTATATGCAAAATCCAAAGAGGCCCCCCAAACACCAAACCTCTTTCTGAGCAGCTGGGATGCTAAGTGTGACATCATGTCCTCCGTCTGGGGCTCTCTGCGGCCCCTGAGAACCCCACCATCTCCACTTCTGTCTGTACGTCATCCTACTTAACCACAAGTGAAAGTCTGGGTAACTGCGGGGCTACTGTATGCCAAGAGAAATTACTACGTGTTTACAACCAGAAATCGGATCCCTCTTGCCGTCCGCCCAGGCAGTAACCCAGCTCTCAAAGTCTACCCTTGAGGGTGTGCGGTCTAAAGCCTTTCCTGGTTCTACAACAGCGTGAGTCATTTAAAAAACCAAGGCTTAAAGCCAAGGCATATGTGGTCCCACTTATTAGGAAGTACACTCACGAAGGGCAGCGAAGGAGAAGGGAAAAAAGCCAATACAAAGACGGGCTACGGAGCTGACCACAGCTACGTGCAAGGATATTCTCGATCTGGCAGAGCCATCTTCGGAGATGCCGTAAGACCTGTCTCCAGCCAATCCACATGGACAGAAAAAGAGCAACACATTTAATCCCTGGCTGCCACCTCCCACTGGGGGAAAATGGTTTACACCGGTGGCTTTTAGCACCTGCCACAACATCTAGTGTCAGTCAGGATCCCACAGTATTTAGAGCCTTGATGTCAACAGCGAAGCCACGGGGCAGAGTGAGAGCCACACAGCATGTGCGCTGTAAGTCTGCCCCAGGCTGATGGCCCCCGGAGCCCACTCGGTACTGGCAGCTAGGGGCACAGCTAGAACAAGAGGCAGGTACCCCTCGAGCTGTCAGAGACAGTAAAACACCAGCAAATGCAGAGAAAACAAGAGAGGATAATTGAGGAGTAAAATTCAGCACATTAGTGGTGGGAGGTTACTTAGAAGGGAAGACATTTTAAGGAAATAAAAGATTAACAAAGGATATGCACTGGGCAAAGTCATCTAAGAAGAACTGGGTGAGAATGGTTAGTTGAAGCATTAAGAGCATTTCAGCTTTGGAGCACGTGCTGTGGGGAGTATGCAAGGAAATCACTACAACATGAATCAAAAGAATGCAAAATAGCAGTGAGGATGTGGTTAAAGTTAGAGTCCCCCAAGCACTACTGATTGACTCTTCTGAGCATTATGCCCTCCGAAGAGAAGACGGACAGTTGTAGCCGCGGCAAAGTTAGGTTTTCCAGGGCTGGTACAGCATGCTCTGTGCGAGGTCAACAGGAGAACAAAGCTAGCAGAGAAGGAGGCTTTAACCCCGGTGGTTAGAGAAGATTAAGAAAAGCCAGAGCTATTTTGAAAAGAAGAATGTTGGAGGACTTACATTATCCAGTTTTCAGGACTTAACTGTAAATCAAACTCTAAATCATTAAGACAGAGTGGTTTTCACATAGACACAGAGATCAAGTAGGCAGAATGGAGGGTCTATACAAGGACCCACACACGGATGACTGATTTTTTTAAAGCGCTTACATATTTCAAAGAGTAGGACAGACCACTTAAGATATCGTGTTAGAACAGCTGCATATCTTTATGTAAGAAGTGAACCTCAACTTCTTTCTCACTCCACACACAAAAGTTTACTTGAAATGGATCCTGCACCTACACAGGACAGCCCCCCTCCAATCCATGTCTCCAACGACTCCTTCCTCACCCCTCCTGAGCCACACCAGCCATCTCGCTGTCCTGCAGCTAGACCTGTAGCTCCATCTGCCTGAATCTCGTCATCTACTGGCTTGATTCAGTCGCTCAAGTGCGACCATTGTAGGGAAGTCTTCCTTGAACACGTCATGGGAAAATGTCTGTGTGATCCTCGTTCTCTTTCCAATCTCTTATCCGGCCTTATTTTTGTCCATGGCACATATTACTACCTGAAATGACATGCCTGCCCATTTGCTTCCATGTCTGTTATCTGTCTCCCCATCTAGAATGTACTCTCAGGTCTGGGTTTTGTCTGTCTTATCATTTTTCTAACCTTAAACAAAGAGTAGGCAGCTGATAAATACTTATTAAATGACTAAATACCAGCAAATATACTAGTTCTGGTGAATAACATTTTCTCCTCCTCATTACATAATATCTAATTCATAGAAAAGGAATACATATCAGAGGTCACCTTATCTGACTCACTTAACGGTACAGAAGAGGAAATTGAGAACCGGAAAATTGAACTGACATGCTAAGTTCAGCTCGGGTCGTAAAGAACTGGGACTGAAATCCAAGTATCCCGACAACCACTTTCCCAGCTCTCCTTGCACACGTCCAAAAGCATGATCAGTTCTGTGACTTTCTGTTTTCTTGGAGAAGGTGACGGTGTAACATTATAACAGTATACAAAAGCGCATTCAAATCTTAGCTTGTCTGAGAGTTGTCAAGAGGAAATTTTCTTTGGTCTTCATGAACACCAGATATATAGGTAAAAGAGGCTTATTTCCATTTAGAGATAAGTTTAAATGTCTAACCAGCTTACCTAAACCCATACTATTATTTTGTGCTAAACGTTTGAAGTCAAGTCCTATAACCGCATTTTCAGATTTTATGTTTGGCCTTCTTTTCCAAGAGGAGAGGCTATGGAGCCATATTGTACCTTTCTGGCTGGGGGAGAAATTCCTTCTGTTCCTCTAGTTATGATTAAAGTCACTGCTAAATTAATAGTCCATTTTTCTGTCTTCTCATGAAAGATTCAATATTACTTTCTCATGTTTATTCTTTTCTTTTTCCTCCTAAAGCCTAAAGCCACTGGTGAGCCAATGGCAGCCACTTTCAGTTCACATCCCCTCATTCAACACTTAGTACAGGACACTTGTTTTGAGCTAAAATATTTGTCAAAGGGTCTCACAATTTTCTCTCCAACCTCAACTACCCATTGTGACATGTTTCTACTTTGCATGTTTTGCCAGAATTCCCGAGCGAGAATGGTCCCCTAGATGGCACTGAGTGACTAGATGGGTGGTTTTCCCTAGTCCAGCAGGGGGTGACAGAGTTCTCGTAGTTAAAACTTACTTAGGCTCTGCTCAATATAAAATAGGTTTGAAAGGGAAAAAATGGATTTTGGGGATTAATTTTACTGTTTAAAAAGCCGGTTCAATAAAAATTTGGTATATAATTCTGAATCATGGCCAAAATAACTCACAAACTACAACTCAGTTGCAGGGTTTGTAATCTGGGAGATGACGGGGAAGACCACAGGGAAAAAGTAAATTCTGTAGAACAAGCTATATTTTCAGGAAGTTTAGCTTCATGGCTGATGGTATAGGCTTTGCATAGGAGTCTTTGGGTTTAAACCACAGGTCTAAGAATAAAAATAAAAAATAAAAAATAAAAATGTAATCACCTGCAGCTCTAACCTTTGCCAGATGTATGAGCTTGGGCAATTTCTTAAGCTTTCTTACCATCATTTTCTCATCTATAAAATGGGGTGTTCGCTGCATATGACTACTGTGAGGAAAACCAAGTTAATTCCAACCAAAGTCTTAAAGGCATAATGACAAATAGCTCGTGCTTAACAGCTGTTAGCTAGTATTATTCTTTTTCTTGTGAGAGTGTTACACCTACACTGGGAAGAAAACCATTGATTAAAACATTAGTTCTTAACGCATCAATGAAAGCCATAGAAACAAGAACCTGAAAGAAAGGTTAGGGGATTCTCCAAAATTCTCTAAAATTCATACATGAACCACACATGGAGAATGTCTGACTTCAAGCTGTAGGCGTAGCAGCTGCTGCTGGAGGCAGAGCAGACAGGGCTGAAACCAGTGTAAACCGTGATGCTCCCAGGACATCCAAACTGGGAACTTGGTAGTAGCCAGAAGGGCTGGTGTCTGACCAGGACATTTTCTACAGCTAATGATTTCTTCTAAGTAGTACTAGATGAAAGAAAATAGCAGATTACTATTGTTTCTGGAATTAGCTGGATTCTAATATTTATTTTCTTTTGTTCCAAATGTTCCTTCTTTTTATATTTGTTGTATGGAAATTTGTAGAATGTATGTAGTTATACATTTATTGACAAGTATGTTTTTAAATAAAATACTAAAATGTGGCTTACTGAAACTGTACATTTTTAAATACTGAGAAACATGTTTAGGGAGATTTTACTTTTAAATATTGTGTTACTGAGTAAGAAGATGGTACATCCCACTAGTAAAATAATTTTTCTGGCAAAACATGCTAAGTAGAAACATGTCACAATGGGCAGTTGATGTTGGAGAGATGATTGTAAGACTCTTTGTCTCCATAATCATTTGTCAGGAGCCACAAAGGGACATACCTATAAGAGGATGTGGCCCGAGTTTCCATCCTATATACAGTATTCTGAACACAAGGGTTTTTCAACAAGACAACTGAATGGCCTAATCCTAGAATTTAGAAGGTTATTTTAGTAATATTTTAAAGGCAAAAATCACTGAACTCAGGACTTTGGAAATTTTAACATAATCACTTTTATAGGTCTCAGACAGGGAATTCAGAACACAAAAAGATACTTATATTAAAAGACTAGAAAATACATGAACCTATTCCCAAACTCCATACACCAAAACACCAACATGTTGATTATATTATACATTACAGATAGATTCAAACTGTCATAGGCTCACCATCTATTAGCTGGGACAATATGTTCTCCTAAGACAAATGAACCAAATCTGGTTGTTAGTCATAGTGTGTACAAGTTTTTGTACTTTACTGCAAGATCATCAGGGTAAGTGAACATTCATTTATTAAACTACCAAAGAATGGTAAAGATGTATTTAACCTCAAGGTATATATTAAATGATATATAATAATTTTAAATGCATTTAATTATAGATAATATACATATTATATATTCATATTTAATATAGAATTGTGTAAACATATATCATATATATAACATGACATACCTACCATACATATCACATATCATATATCATATATACCACATAACATCATATATCATACAACATATGTTTATAACATGATATATATTATTCATTTATATTTATATATTTTATGTATTTATGTATAATATATGATATAGTTTATGTATTTATTACATATAATTAATATATTTGGAGCACCTGGGTGTCTCAGTCAGTTAAATGCCTGTCTTCTGCTCAGGTCATGATCTCAGGATCCTGGGATAGAGACCTGTGTTGGGCTCTGCACTCAGCAGGGACTCTGCTTCTCCCCCTGCCTCTACCTCTATGTTTTGCACACGTGCTCTCTCAAGTAAATAAAATCTTTCTAAAAAACAAAATAAATCTATAATATATTCATACCATTTCACCCTGCTCATGATCTCTCTCAGGTAAATAAAATCTTTAAAAAAATAAATCTAGGAGCACCTGGGTGGCTCAGTGGGTTAAAGCCTCTGCCTTCGGCTCAGGTCATGAACTCAGAGTCCTGGGATTGAGCCCTGCGTCGGTCTCTCTGCTCAGCAGAGAGCCCGCTTCCTCCTCTCTCTCTCTCTCTGCCTGCCTCTCTGCCTACTTGTGATCTCTTTCTATCAAATAAATAAATAAAATCTTTTTAAAAAATCTATAATATATTCATATCATTTATTTATATTATTATATATAAGGTTATATATGATTTATATATTACTTATATTCATATAAAACAATATATAATTTATATATAATTCATAATTACATAAAATAATGTATCACTTAGTATATGCATAAACATATATTAAAAATAAATATTTAAGGTTGTGAACAGTAGCATTTCCTCAGTAATCAGAAAACATGTTAATATTTGAATGCTGAAGACATCAAACCAACCAACCAACCAACCAACCAACCAACCAACATAATGATTTAGTCATGCAACCAGTATTATAATTTGCAAGTTGAGTAAATACTAGTGAGTTGTGGGAATAAGAATTAGCACTAAGACTGAGCAGAAAATGATGGAAGCTGGTGTTTCCAGTCAAGTGCAGAAAGTTACCATGTTACCCACTGAAGATCTCCTGGGCTCAGCTAGTGGGACACTGTGCATGTCCCAGATTCTACTTACAAATTATCCTCAGGATTTTGTTGGCTGACATTTCTCTAATGAATCCAGCAGCCTCCTAAGAAACTGGGTTAAATGATTAACATTATATCTTCTCCAAACCCCCCACTGACCGAACTTCCTCATCCGAAGAGACAATCAGCAATTTTTGTTTCCCTCAAATAGCCTTTGTTTTCTGTCTTTCCTTAGTGGGTGCTTGATCTAGGAGGGGCACTGTGGAATGTGCTAAAAGGCAAGAGCTGTGTTTCAAAGCAGATATAGCTAGCGACACCTTGTTAGAACAGGAATAATTTCCTGGCAAAGAGATGCATCCTAATTCAACAGTGGATATAGTATCCTAAATGCTGAATATTTAACAAGTTGAGTTAACTCCTCCAGGCCTTCAGGTGGCCAAGTTACCCCACACTCACTTAACATTTCTAAATGTTGAAAGTTACTTGGGGATATCCACTTTTTACGGTCTTAAGAAGCCATCTTAAGAAAAGGCCTATAGATTTATACTTTCCCCCAAATAACACAAAAGTGTTCAGCGATACCCAAAGCATTTTACAGAGGCATCTCATGGGAATTCAGTAAAGATTTGTAATCCACAGCACAATACACACAGCCAGAGTATAAGCTGACCACTCAACAGAGAACAAAGAAATCCAAAATAATGCCCGGAGCTTTGAAAACAGAAATGAACATGATGATTAATGCTTTGTGCAACTTGGGGAACATTTCCTTGGGAAGAGCTATAGATCTACCCCCTCCCACTACTATGATTTCAATTTCTTACAGCACTTCACGCGGTAACAGCAAGCCCCTTCGTCTAAATTCAGCCCTTGGGCTATATTCTGACAGTCTATTTGTGTCCTGATTTCATGAATAATAAATGACTGGATGTGAAGAAATATACAGCTCTTCTCACTCGTGCAGAAAGTTTTAAGGTAAAATATATTTTAACATAAATGCTACTAAATGTTTTTTAAAAAGCCCCAAAGAATTGAAATTTGACAAGGAGAGGCCATTCCTTTTGCTGTTGTTCCTTCATTCCAAAGAATCATGA
This sequence comes from Lontra canadensis, assembly GCF_010015895.1. Classification (NCBI taxonomy): domain Eukaryota; kingdom Metazoa; phylum Chordata; class Mammalia; order Carnivora; family Mustelidae; genus Lontra; species Lontra canadensis. Next base: position 8,082,574 of record NW_022631038.1, read on the forward strand.
TACAATAGAAGGAGCAATGGAGTCAAGAAACCCAGGGTCCAGTTTCCAGTTGTTTTAAAAACATCTCCTTGAAAATGATCAGGTTTTGGTTGAATTTTTCCAGCGTTTCCTGAGTCCTCGTAGATCTACGCCAGTCAATAGCGTGCAGGGGAAACGTACATTGCCTCGTAGGCGTCCGTTAGGAATTAAGACATTGTTCAGAGTTACTATGAAGTGCTGAGTAAAATGTCTATTGCAGTTTCTCCTGGAAATGTGCTTAAGAGCTGGAGGGGTACCAAAGATCCAGCGCTGGCAGAGGGTGTGAGCTAGGATGCGGCGTCCTGAGGACTGGCCCAGCACCTGGGATCAGTCCCTGAAGCCGGAAATGATGGACACCAACGCCTAATTCTACAGAGACAGGAGACCGACAATCTCCTTTTAAATGTACCACTTTCTCTTCTAACTGCCAGGTTGACAAGATATCTCTAGTTTCATAGTAATTCTTAATTCTAGTCCCCCCAAAGTGACAGGAAGAATGCTGTCCCCACTGGGCCATCCTAAACGGAAACCTATAGAGAGCAATGAGTCTGCTCCGCTTGGCAATATAAAGGAAAAATGTTAACTATGCCTCCAGGCCAAGTCCTGATCATTTTTTTATTCCCCTTCTAAATAAGTCAATATTAAATTAAATTTATATTGCAAATTCTTTTTTCAAAAAGAATGACAGATGCAGGAAGCAAGAAAGATGTAGAAAAAGGGCCTGTCAGACTGCCACTCTCTTAATTATGTACAGTACATAGGATGTGCGATGTGCCAGGAACATGTTGGATATATGGCAGTCTAGTATGATAAAAAAAAGCAACAATCATTTTTGATATCTTATTCTAAACCGCAGCAAACCATCTGAGCTCTTGTACACCGAGCAAATTACAGAACTATTGCCACTTGCTGTGTCTCTGAAGACCACAACAGTCTTCTGTATCGCTCAAGGGGAGCCAGGCTGTAAAAACCATAAAAATGAAGCTACTGCGTAGATGTGGAACTGCCTGAGAACTGTCAGAACAGCTGCTGGGTTGATATGGCAGGAACCAGGATCCCCAGACTGGCAGAGCCCCAACATTCCCTCTGATTGGTGAGGAGACCTTAAAACATTCTAGCCTTCTGTGAAAAAATCAGAGCAGTTTTGCTACCAAAGGATCATTTCTCCAGCCAAGGGCTGGGTGCCCTCTGGTAGCTTGGATAAGTACTTGACCTTGATGTCTGTGGCTTGCATATTACTCCATGCCAGCCCCAGCTGACCTCAGCCTTCAACGAACTCCATTGCACGGTAGTCCTACTCCAGTCCACCGAAGACACTTTCTAAATGAGGGTGTGAATTACTCTCGGACCCACATCTAAGACGCTCTCAAACCAACAAATGCAGTAATTGTTTCTGTATGTCTCTGCAGAACTCCAAGACAGAGACAGAGTCTTAAAAATAAAAGGGATCCAGAGTCAAAAATATGTTTGAGAAAGTTTCATTCCATAACCCTGTCTTGGAGAAGCCCAACCTACCATAACACTGAGGAGTTCTACAGTAAATAAAATTGCTCTACTCTCTTGAATCCAGCATTCCTCAGACGTTGGATCACTCAACCGTCCTCTCATCATTTAATTATTAACCTTGCGAAGGTTAATATGAACCTTGCAAAAAAAAATTAATGGTCTACAGAAGACACTTTGGGGAAACACTAATGAAAATAAATTTCTTCAAGTATTATTTATAACGCAATGAGAGTTAAAAATTGAACCTACAGGAATCATTTCAGGAAACAGCTTTTTGGAGGGGTACATTATGTATAAAGTTCTTTTAAGGGGTAAAAGTGGTCATCTTAAATTTTTCTATTTTATACAGTTTAGAGGTGACAGCTCTATATGGTTTGCATACAAATGAAAGTTGTGGATAATTACACCGAAGAGTGCTGTCCCAAGGATAAATTCCATTAAGTTGCCAAGATTGCTGCTTTTGCTAAGTCCCTTTATCCTCATACATGATTAATGGGACACCCACCATATCTGTGCTTGAAGACCACAGAGGAGTTTAGGAAGCTTAATTATTTACGCAACATCTCAAGAGTATCTTCTTGGCCAGGGAGCGCTAGGGAGTAAGCGCCCTGCCTACTGCTCCAATTTCTGTTTTAGCTGTGTCTGCAGACATTTTTCTGTGCTTCTCTTTGCCCCTCCAGGCGGTCATTAGGCCTGGATTCATCTGTAGCCCTTGGGCTGTTGTCCTCTGAGGCTTTGTCCCTAGCCTGCTCACAGCTCTCCCCTGGTTTTACTTCAGTTTGTCTCTCTCCTCCTCTGTCTCCTGTTTTGCTCGTTGGGCCCTGTTTTTCTCTGTTGCCGAAACATGAACCAGATCATGACGCCCCCCAGGGCCTGCCCATCTCGCCGCCCCACTCTGAGGAGTTGTAAGGTGACCAAGCATCATACCTACTCCCCAAAATAACCTGGGGGCCACCACGTTGACATGTGGCCATCGAAAAAGATAACACCCCATCTCCCAGTCTCTGTGGAAGGATAAAGCCTAACTTGTAAAATTACCTCCCACCATGAAATACGAGCAAGTTTACTTTTTCTTTGGTTAAGGGCAATTTTCCTACTTCCTGTTGATTTCTTGGTAACACTTTTCACCAGGTTATTAAACATTTTATTTGTTGGGCTTATTTTGAGTTTCCTCCCACTAGAGGCTAAATTCTTTGCAGATTTTCCTCTGCTGTTCACAGCTGTATCCTTGTCTCATACCAAGCCTTTACACGGTTAACACTGAACAATTAAAAAAAAAAAAAAACAACTGAATGAATAAAGAAAGGAGGAAATGCAAAAAGTGACTATATTCTTTTCTCAGGTAATTATTGTCAACAGAAGTAAATGTGGATGGGCTGAGTGGGAGTTTTAAGAGGAGAGGGGAAAGGACACATGGAATACCAGTGTGTCTTTCCACTCAGAAGTGAGCAGTGGAATCCGCTATCATCTCGCGTCAAATGTGTCAGAGGCATCTTTGCGGTGAATCCTAGGGCTGGTCTTCACTTTAACCAGGAACGCAGGCACGGTACCGCACTTTCCTGCTCTGCATCTCAGAATTCACTTTGCTCTGCCCATGAAAACATGGCTTTATCACTGCCCTTTCAGTGACTTCCTTTTCAGAGAGAAAACAGTTATAAATTAAAGTTTTGAAACAAAAATTAAACAGGTTTCAAAATAACTGAGGCTGAGTCTATGAACATTTTCTCATAGTGTTTCAATATTGTATATGAACACTGAGTCCTGGGCCTGTCCAAAGAAAGCATACAGTAAATGGTAAGAATGCTGTTAACATAGTTAACTGATTTGCATCTCTTCTGAAGCAAGTAAGATGCTTGATTAAAAAAAAGAGTAAATGAAACAAGATGGGATTGGGAGGGAGACAAAACATAAGTGACTCTTAATCTCACAAAACAAACTGAGGGTTGCTGGGGGGAGGGGGGTTGGGGGGGTGGGCTTATGGACATTGGGGAGGGTATGTGCTATAGTGAGTGCTGTGAAATGTGTAAACCTGGCAATTCACAGACATGTACCCCTGGGGATAAAAATATATTATATGTTTAATATAAATAAAATTTATAAAAATAATATAAATAAAATTTATTAAAAAAATGCTTGAGAAGTCTTGGACTTTTTTATTTCTTATCTGCAGGCTTTGAACTACACATATGGCAAGCCCCTTTGGCTTTATACCTAATGGATAAATATTATTATATATAATGGATATTATGAATCTGGCTGCAGGGTTAGCGGGGTACAGATAGGCCCTCACTATGAACATGTGCTACTTTGAAATTTACTGTTAAAAGCAGAAGTATCAACCAAAGCAATTTAAGGTGAGTTACCCTTCCAAGGTGCGTTACCTAAGAACGGGATCAAGCCACGAATTTTATTTTCCTGACAAATTATAAAACAAACTTACTCTCTGGCCATAAAATATGCTCCTCTTAGGATTTTGACTCATGAAAAATGTAATAAAACAACTCCAACTTGTGACCTTTAAGTGAATTCTCATTTGGTCTTGACACTAATAAAGAGTTTATTGCCTTCTTAGGTCACCTCGTTCACTGCTTTATAGCCCTTTCAATGGCATTTGGGCCATTTACCAATACGATAAGGACACAGAAAATGCTAGAAAAAACTGAAGAACACTAGTTTTCAGATATTCTCTAGAAATGCCTAGTCAAGTTGTTCTAAAATCTACCTCAGCCTTCGAGAGATTTTAATAATGACTTTAAAAGCAGCACTTAATGAATAAAAATTTATAAGTATAGGAAATTTAAATGACGTTAATCTCCACAATGTTCAGAAAAGCAGTGGGGTAAAAACCCATTTATATTTAATAAGATTAGGTACAATCTGTGCAGCATAAAGTAAAAGAATGCACAAAACAGTATTTTCTATATCCAAATTGGGAAGGAGTTGGCTTCTAGCATATATGATAAAGTGATTCTGAAGCCAGGATCCTTATCAACTGAATGGCAAAGAAAATGGCATTTATTAAGGGGAAAAATACACAGGTAGGAATCAGTTAATTAAATTGAAAATATAGCCACTAAAAAGAATCAGAGAGTACTTCTTTCATGAAAGTCATCCCCGGCGAAGCTTTTGTTTGGTTAATTGTGTGCGGTTCAGAAACCTAACAGGATGGTCCAGTGATTAAAGGGACAGATCTCGTATTCATGAAAAGTGACACCAAACAACTTTTTGCAAAAAGGATTATGATTATTTTGACATTTTCTCTGATTGCAGAAAAGCGCTTGATTTCTATCTGATTTTAGATTACAAAGGCCCCAAACTTCAAAGTTTTTGTTTCTTTGCTGCTAGTATTTGATATAAAAGTGGCTACAAAAGCTTGCTATATTAAAAAAAAAAGTGTATGAGATAGTTGCCTTTCTCAACTAATAGGAAACAGAATTTAAAATTATGATCATTTACTAAATCTCTGGGTACCATGGGACAATGACTGTGATTGATGGTGGTGATGGTGGTGATAAATGTCTTTAAGTTAATCTCTTTCAGGAAGGGTAGGTTCAGGAAAGGGGGAGAGAATTTTCCAATAAATAAAACAAATTCATTTCTGAACTGTTTCCGACGAATGCAATATAAGGACTTCCAAAATCATGAAGTGGCATCATTCCTTACCTACATCAAGAATTGATAAATGGGGGTGCCTGGGTGGCTCAGTCGGTTAAGTCTGCCTTTGGCTCAGGTCATGATCCCAGGTCCTGGGATGGAGTCCCGCGAGCAGGGAGCCTGCTTCGCCTTCTCCCTCTGCCCCTCCCCCATGATCCCATGTATTCTCTCTCTCTCAAATAAACTTAAATAAGGCTTTTTTAAAAATCCAATTGGTAGAAGAGGTAGCTATCTAAGGCCAAAATAATGGTAGTGAGAATTCAGGAGGGGGTTACTCTGTGCCAGAGTACCCACCGTGTCTACTTGTCAGGGTGCTGTAAATTATTCCCTTTGGCAGATGAAAACAGTGAGACCAAAATACAGATAGTACAGTAGCTGGGAGGAGATCTTCTGGGTTCACATTCTGGCTCTAGCTCTTAACCAGTTATGGGCAACACCTCTCTGCACCTTCATTTCATCCCCTCCTACAATGAGAATAATGACTCTTCTAAGAGTTTTTTGAGAATATGAGATCTGAGTTCATAGCACAGTGTCAGAAGCACACCAGTATTTGATAGGTGTCAGCAGCCATCACTTACAAGGAGTTAGTATCTTGCCCAGTTACAGAGCTAGTAATCGGCTGAATTTTGGATCCATTTATTTCCACTGGCCCACACTGCTTTACTTTCTTAGAAGATGAAGAACTTTTCTTGGGAATATGATTATACACATTATGAGTCAACATCGCCTAGGCAACACAGATGTTCAATAAATTACTTAGACCTAAGTTGAATTTTACTTTCCCAGTTATGCTTTAGGTAGATTTTATCACCTTCTCTGTACATGGAAACCCTTCCCTGAATACAGCACATGGAGAATCCATAATAATGATCTGGGTGTACGAACAAAGAACTGTGGGGATAGGGAAAGGGCAGTTCTAGCTCTAATGGGTCCATTCCACTTTCATCTGATGCAGGAGTGGACAAGGGTGATTACCGTTTTCTTTTCCCAGTCAGAAAGACTCCTATAAATGCCTACCTTCCTGAAATTCCTAAGTGGGAACTGGTCTCAAGGTTAATAATTTTTATTTTTTTTTTAGTTTTTACATTTGTATCCCTTAAACAATAACAATTATTGTACCTACCAGTTGTTCGAATCTCTGAATCTCAATTTTCTTTGTGTCATTATGCAATTTCCAGTCAGTGCTTGCAAGCTCCTTACCTAAGGGGGCCTTGGTGACCTGCATTAAATCTAATTTATGGCTGACATCTGCCTCGCTATTTATAAACAAATTCAGTACAGTTAAGTGAACCACAGCTATGTTGTTAGAAGTAGTACATTTAAAGACAGGAAAATATAGCTCGAAGCAAATGGCAACAGGGTCCTTAAACACAAAATCCTATTGCTTATTTCATAACGGTTTTAGTGACACATTAAAGAAAAATGCTTTTGGCTACAGACGTTAAGAAGCAGCCTTGTGATATATTGTGTCCAAGAAATTATAGTTATCAAAACAAATCCTGCAGATGTCAATGTGATGTGTTTCCATAATACAAAGCTCGAATTCACAAGGGACAAAGGTTATCAAACTGTAGACTTAAATATAATACTCTAGTCTCTGTTTTCTCCCCTTATAGAGCTGGAGAAAGTCATAAAAATAAGGCGTGGGTGTATAAGCTAATAAGAAGGTGTGTGCCTGGAAAACACAATAAACAGTACTCATCTAAAAAATTAAATGAGATTTTCTATGTGATCTTTTCAGGGGCAGGTGTGAGGGTAACATGTTTTTGGCATCTAAATCTGTTGAAATGGAAAGATTCAAAAAGGGAGATTAGCACAAAATCTGTTACTGTATTTTGAGTATTTCTAAGTCATAAAATTAGATTCATATATTTCTCTGTAAAAATGAAATCCTCCCAAGAAGACAGCTCAGGAAGAATAACTTTTAATTATATTATTTTAAATATATTTCAAGGCCACCCTCTCTTTCAAAATACATGGCTGGCTATAGCTTACGTAGTATGTGCGAGGCATCATCTTTTATTACTGAGGAATTGACTATTTCCCATAAGGAAAATTTCCAAATAATCTAAGTTCACATCCATCACTGAAACCATTTTCACACATTTCAACCTCGGACCAGCACCCTTATGTTTCCAATTTACTCCGGTTGAGTATCTCAGTTCCAATACTGTTCAAACTCTGTCAAGACCACGAGCCCACTGTTGCTCCCACCATGTTTTCAAACTCGATCACCTCTTGGATACCCTCAATCCCCTCTGTATCCAGCTTAATCTCTACTGTCAACCACTACAACTCCTGGGCACATAAGTCCACTTCCTTGACTCTCCCCCTTGCTTCCTCACATTCACCTGCCCAAACACAACAGGAAACTACACACAGGCCTAAGCACTCTAGATAAAAAGAAAAAAAGAAAAGTGAAGAACACACAAGTCCACAATGTTACGAAGGAGAAGAGACGTGTATACAAATGAAAGCAAATAAGAATAGTAGATTATATAGTAGTAGTTGATATTGACAAGCACTCACTGAGTTCTAGTCACCCTACTAGGTGATTAAGAACTTCGGTACTTTCTTAAAAAAAAAAAAAGGAGAAGAACTTTAGTACTTTGTATAACTATGCTTTTAAAAATGTCAAGCCCAAAGTTTATGGGCAGAAAAGCACTTTCTCCCCAACACATCCCTAGGAAGTGGGGAAGTAGCACGTGAACCCAGGCACTTGATGTCACAGGCTATGGTCTTACCTGGTCAGCCACAAAGGAATCTGAGAATCAGGATAAAAGGGACTGTACTCCAGGAAAATCAAATTACCAGAAAGCATTCAGATAGATATAGAAAGCCTGAGTGGCCATGCAATTCATAAACAAAGTACTCCTCAAAGATGTCCTAAGCTACGATGGTTTAAAAAGCCAACAGGAACGTAATATTTCATTTGTTATTTAAATTGCTCTAAAGTTTAAAAGCACAAACACTGAAAAAGAAGACATTCTTTTTATGAACGCTGGTAATACACTGATACCAAACTCTGTCTAGGAAAGTACAAGAAATTCACAGACCTGCTTCAGATTATGAAAAATCCTATGTGTTACAGAAAACTGAATTTAAGAATTTAAGATAATGCTTCAATATGCCCACTTGGGATTGATTCTAAAATATAAAAGTGACGATATTAACTATCATTTGCCCAACGATTAATATGTTTCAAGCATTGTTCTCTTGATATTAAATCTTTCTTTCAAACCCATGATGAGAAATTGCCTTTGGTCCCATTTACCAAGGAGGAATCAGAGCACTGGGAAGATCTGAACTCATTGTGGCTTGAGTATGCTCTTGACCAAGACTTTGTAGGAAATGTATTAATATAGTTTGTCCTAGAAACTGTTTTTCTTTTTTTAATTTATTTATTAGAGAGAGAGAGAGAGAGAGAAAGAGTACGAGTGGAGAGAGGAGAAGGAGGGAGAGGGAGAGGAGGTGAATCTCAAGCAGAATTCCCTTGACTGGGGAGCCCAACACAGGCCTAGATCTCGGGATTCTGAGGTCATGACCTGAGCCAAAATCAAGAGTTGGAGGCTTAACCAACTGAGCCGCCCAGGGCCCCTCATCCTAATAACTGTATAAGGGAAAAGAGTTATGTAATTATATTGAGGGATGCCGACTTTGAATGAATGGACAATTTTAAGAATATAATTTAGCTATCAGAAATATAGCAGACCACATATAAAATGAACAAACAAGGGCCATGTTCATCAAAGTAAAGTTTACAAATACAACGAGAAAAAAATGGCAATTTGCCAAAAAATATAATATAATTTTTATAAATTTCAAAAGTATGTAAAAATAATAAACTATGATTTCTATAAATAAATATAAATATGACAAAAGTATAAATCACAAATGGTTAGTAAATAAAACATGCAAATCATAATAAAATCTTAGGGATTATATAATTGTAACAAAAGCACACATCCCATATTTATACTACATTTGATTCATTTATTTCTAAGTTGGTTGACAAGTTCACAGGTGGTTGTAATACTACTATTTATATTATCTACATATGATATTTTAATAATACATAAAATAATAAAATCAATGCTACTAATTAGACAACTTCTAGAGTAGAGAGATATAAAAGGAATATCTCTGATAGTCCCTTACCAAGGCAAAGTCACTGATGTGAATTTTCAGTACTATATGCTTTTTCACATAAATATATTTGTATGTATATGTGCGTGTATGTGTATTTGTGTATGCGTATGTGTGTTTACACACATGTTCAAAATACTGGGCTCACTCTATGGTAAATTTTGTGCACTGGCTTTTTCACATAATAGTGATCTGTATCTTAAGTCAATGAACACAAATTTACATCAATAGTTTTAATTGCTGCAAATTATTTTTTTAAATGAACAACAAACTGATGAACAATTAGTTCATGATTTTTTCCTATTTTATAAATGGCATTGCAGTGATCATTTCTACACATAAATTTGTCTAATTTCCAACTTCTACCCGTGGTGCTTGTTTGCTTATGGTTTTGGTCTTCTTTGTTGCTGTATCCCTATCTTAGAGGTTGCATGTGGGAATCCTCAGAGAAATGTGTTGTTGAAGGAAAATTACCAATTCTGGGTCTTTCTGGTAAATTCCTGGACTGGTGATGTCCAGGATCATGAAGGTAGTGTAATGGCACAAAAATGGCGGCCATGTCAGGTGTGGACTGACGTGTTCATAGGGGCCTTGCTTAGAAGAGGGAGTCTCAATCATTTTTCTTTGTTGGCATTTGAATGTTGTTTTCTTAATCACTTCTCATAGAAAGCTTTCAACTGTGTTTCCCCAACTTGTGGAAGCCAAGGCGTTGTCTCTTGCCCTGCATTCACAGCTGTGAAGATGCTTGCATGTTCCATGTTCATTACAAGATGAACAAAGTCTTCCAGTCCAATTTGCTCCTCTTGGAAGCTTTCTCTTCATTTTAGCTTTTTGTGGCATCTCTTTTCTTTCTTATCAGCTGAGCTATGCATTTAAATGTGTTATATTTTACTTAGTACTTATTTCTAAGCATTTTCAATACACAAAGTCAGCCTTGTTTTTCAGATAGAGAGCACTTTGATAATTGGAAAGAAAAACACAATTTGTAGTTTCAAAAGAAAGAACTTTAATGTGCCTCATTTATGTTTAAAACAAAGTCCAAACTCATAAACCCTTCTCAGCTATTTCCACTTGTCTTCCTCTGCTCCCAAAACTACTTTAAAAACTTGGAGGAGTTTCATTTCTTGTTTGCATTTATATACATAATTCCTTCTTCTCTCCACCTACCTGTTGAAACTCATTCAAAACCCTCCACAAATGATATATTTTTTTTAAAGCCTGATTTGAAAGAGTCACGTGCTAGTACTAGGACTGGCATCATAAATTATCACAGACTTGGTGGTTCAAAACAACAGCAATTTATTCTCAACAGTTGGATAGGTTGGGCATCAAGCTGCCAGCCAAGCTGGTTTCTTCCGGACGCTGTGAGGGAGAACTGGGCCATGCCTGTCCCCCTGTTTCCTGTCCTGTTGGCAACCCCTGGCATTCCCTGGTTTTGGCTGCTTCTTTCCATCTCTGCCTTCATCTTCACATGGCCCGCTTCTCTGTTTCCTCTGTATCTCCATAGCCAAATCTCACCCACTTTTCTCTAATAAAAACACCAGTCATTGGATGTAAACCCAACTCTGATAAACTATGACCTCATCTTGACATGACCACGTCTGCAAACACCCTATTTCCAAGTAAAGTAAAAAGAGTTGGAACCGGAACATATCTTTCTGGGGAGCACAATTCAACCCATCACAAGCTCTTTTTATTAGAGCTACTAGAGCATTTTGTATTAATACCTCTGGTTTTTGCTACTAGAGCATTTTGTATTAATACCTCTTCCTAATCTGTTTGTAGTGAATCTTTTACAAATACATGGCTATATAAAGGACAAGATTGGTTGAAAAGAAAAAATTCAGCCTTGAGACCTAAGGCACTATTGAATATTAATCATTTAAAATAATTCTAGAAAGCTTAAATAGAAAAATCTTACATATTTTTGTTAGTTTTTGAGTGATTTGTCACTTTAAGAAACATACTCAATTTTTAAATCCTAATTCAACATTTCAAATTAAAGTGTTTTTTTCCCCACATAAAAATATTCAAATTGTTTTTCTGCTTCAAAGATTTCAAAAAGTCTGGCACCCAATTATAGATGGTTTGATTTCTTAAAAAAGAACAGTTCTGTATAACAGAGTGGCATATGGTACAATTTTAGAGTGACACATCAAAGGTAATATTCTTTATGTAAATCCTGAAAACAAAGCAAGAGTACATTTTCTTAATGTACAGGGATAGGGGATGACAATGACACCACCCTATCTATTTCCCAGCTGACACTCTCTGTTAATGGTTCATAAAACTTGAAAAGTAGGGGCGCCTGGGTGGCTCAGTGGGTTAAGCCTCTGCCTTCGGCTCAGGTCATGATCTTAGGGTCTTGGGATCGAGCCCCGCATCGGGCTCTCTGCTCAGCCGTGAGCCTGCTTCCTCCTCTCTCTGCCTGCCTCTCTGCCTACTTGTGATCTCTCTCTCTCTCTGTCAAATAAATAAATAAAATCTTTAAAAAAAAAACTCGAAAAGTATTTGGTAAATTCTTGCACAGATAGTAGCCAGTTCTAAGGTACTTTCTGGAACTTCATTGACTTTTTGGGGAAAACCTTCGTTGGCTCATAGAAGGGGCACGAGAGTTATCAAGTGCTTCATTGTGTAAAATGGGGCAGAGAATCACATGGAGGCAGCTGGCAGGAAGGGTAGCGTGTTAGACATGAGGTTGGAGTGTGGCCGATAAGCTGTAGCTCCGTTCACTGTTCACGAAGTTCAAAGGCAGGGATCCAAAGGAGGACCGGGTCAAGCTGAAACAACAAACCACTGGAACTGGGGCCTAAAGAGATACCCCAGGACTTGTACTAGATTTTATTTTCCAGACATTAATTTCCAGAGCTTTTCAGTCTTTAGTGAGTGATTAAATCATGATGCATGAGTATTATATGTGTTACATTTAATGGTCAACCCTCAAATTAATTGCACTTTAGCTTATTCATTTTTTTTTCACAGTGAATCAATTCCTCGTTGTTTCCAAGGCCCCAAGTCAGAGAACCTCTTTCCGGTTTGGTGCACTGGCCCCATTCATCCTGAGTGGTAAACGGCTCAGCCATGATTCTGGTGCCCAGGTAGGGACTGTTCTCCATTAAATCTACAGACCATTTCAGTCACCTGTATTATACATTAGCATCTGGACAGTGCAAGGGGACGAAGTCATAAAATGCCACTCAAATCATTTCTGTCTCCTATTTGTTTATCATGCCAATTGTATAAAACCATGCCCAAATTTTACTAGATTAATTTAGTCCTTTTATGACTGTGTGCAACTTAAGGTTTGGTATTTTTATTCATTGTGAGTCTACAAAGAACATTAAAAATTTAGTTTCATTACACTGTCAGTGCTACACAGCACATCACTTTCTCTAAAGAAATAGCTTCAAAATCCCAACACATTTCAGATCACACAAGGCCACTAGATGCTGTTTTTTTAAATGATTTCTTCCAAATCTCTTAGCAGGAGAGCTAAGAACCAGATGGTTATAAGCCAGCCATTCTATTCCACAGTGACTGAGTCAGCTAGAAATAGAAGTTGTTCCAACTTCATTCAAGTTGTCCTTTGTATTGAACAATCAGTAAACAGAAATGTCTCCCATTATCCCCAAAGTAAATGGACTGCTCATAAAAAGTGCTAGGCTGACATCACTTGAAACTGAAGTATTATGTTTATCCACAGACCATGTAACTCTGAGCAGCAGCAGTGAATATTTTTTTAACGTCACACACAAATTTGATTTCTTAAATGCGATAAATCTGATTTTGTCCTTTGTATGGATATACATCTAATGTTACTTTGGGTTCTATAAACCAAACTTCCAACAATTTAAAGTCATATTTCACTATATGGCTGAACAATTATCAAAATCTGCCAGTTGTTTTACTGGCTTACTTCTACTAAATTAGCTTTATTACCACAAATGTGAGAAAAGTTGAACAATTGGGGTGAGTACCTCTATTATTTGAGGTGCCCCTTTAGGGGCACCTGGGTGGCTTAGTCGGTTAAGTGTCTGCCTTTGGCTCAGGTTGTGATCCCTGGGTCCTGGGATGGAGCCCTTTGTTGAAGCCCCGGCTTCTCCCTTTTCCTCTGCCCTTTTCCTGCTTGTGCGCATGCATGTGCACATGCTCTTTCTCTTTCTAATAAATAAACAAATCTTTTAAAAAAAATAGAACCTTTATATGAGGGACTTTTCCTTCATTTTAAAACATAAGTTGAAATCTTCAAAAATTAAATAATCCATGTGATTCAAAAGGATTTTCTAATTGGAAAATAGAAACGTTTTTAAAAAATCAAATAAAAAACACTTTTGGTGAAGTCATACACACCCTTTTTCTTCATTATAATATTCATGAATAATGAATGATTGGACTTTATAGTGGGTTCTATTCACCTAACTCCAAGAACAGTCTCTTTGTCTAGTATCTAAATCTGTAACACAGAAGCATAAGTTCATTTATGTTTATAGGTTCTGTGCCAGAGGTGAGAGCCAAAACAGGTTTTTTAATTGCCTATATAATGAAAGTGTTCATCAAAATAAAGACTTCAATGCATTGCTATTACCTTCCATTTTGAATTAAAGAATGATTTTTGACTGTGTATGTTTTGAACTTATTTGTGGGAGGAAAGATCATTTGAAGGAAGAGAAGCAAAAAATATAGAAAATCCTCTAAAAAATGCTTTCTTAAAACAATCAGCAATAATAATGAAGACACTAATATATTTTATTGATTAATACAAAAGGTTATGGGGAAAAGATGTTATTTTAGGTAGTAATGATCTCTTAGAAATAAGGATATTGATTTTGGGAAATACAATATGTATACAAATTGATGACCAGGTATTTTGGGTACAAAGTAATACACAAAATTTTTAAAAATTTAATTATAAATATATGCACATATTGGGATTTGGGATTTACTCAAATATTTTTCATTTTTAATATGGGGGAATTTATTCAATTCCTGAATATTCTACTACATATTTTGTATGGAAAAAACAATAAAAATAACTTCATTGTATTATGGAATAAATTCAATGCTTCAAATAATTATTTTGGAAATTAAGCAGCTTGTTCAGACTTTAAATACAAGTTGCCTTAAATTATTTGGAGGTAAGTCTAAATTATTTGGAGGTGAGGTTTCATATAAAGGTATACCACATTCCAGTATGCTTCAGGTTACTGCACTGAGCCAATGTCGAGTTTTTCACAAACTGAAGGCTCGTTGGCCACCCTGCATCAAACAAGTCTTTTGACAACGTTTTCCCAAGAGCATTGGCCCACTTTGTGTCCAGTGTCACATTTTGGTAATTCTGACAGTATTTCAAACTTTTTTGTTATTATTATGTTTGTTATGGTGATCCCTGATCATGATCTTTGACGGTAGTATTGGGTTTGTGGATGGCACAAACCGTGCCCACACAAGATGGCGAACTTAACTGACACATGGTGTGCGAGTTCTGACTGCTCCACTGACTGGCTGTTCCCCTCTCTCCTTCTCCTCTGGCCTCCCTATTTCCTGAGAAACAACAATATTGCAATTAGGCCTATTAATTAATGGCCTCTCACGTTCAAGTGAAAGCAAGAGTCACCTATCTTTCATTTTAAAGCAAAAGCTAGAAATGATTAAACTTAGTGAGGAAGGTATGTCAGAAGCTGACAGGCAGAAGCTAGGCTTCCTGTGGCAGTCAGCCATTATGTGACTGCAAAGGAGAAAGGAGAAAAAGAAGATCCACCTAAGCTATTTCATGAAGGTGGCTAAATTAAACAACTGACTTTCAGTATAGATAGAAATAGCCTTATACTGGAAGAAGATGCCATCTAGGACTTCCATAGCTAGAGAGGAGAAGTCAATGCTTGGCTTTAAAACTCCAAGGGACAGACTTGTTAGGAGGTAATGCAGCCAGTGACTTTAAGTTGAAGCCAGTGCTCAGTGGTCATTCTGAAAGTCCTGGGGTCCTTAAGAATTATGCTAAATCTATTGCGCCCAAGTTCTGTAATTGGAACAACAAAGCCTGAGTGATGGCACATCGTGTACAACATGGCTTACTGAATATTTTTAAGCCCATTGTTAAGACCTACTGCTCATAAAATAGGATTTCTTTCAAATTATTACTTCTATTGACAATGCACCTGGTCACTCAAGAGCTGTGACTGAGATGTACAGTGAGATCGATGTTGTTTTCATGCTTTCTACCACAACGTCCATTCTGTAGCTCACGGATCAAGGAGTCATTTTGGCTACAGCTGCCATAGGTAGTGGTTCCTTTGACGGATCTGGGCAAGGTCAACTGAAAATCTGGAAAGAATCTACCATTCTGGATGTCAGTAAGAACATGCATAATTCATGGGAAGAGGTCCAAGTATCAAAAACAACAGGAGTTTGGAAGAAGTTGGTTCCAACCCTCATGGTTAACCTGCAGATGTGGTAGAAATAGCAAGAGAAGTAGAATCAGGAGTGGAGCCCGAAGATGTGACTGGATTGCTACAATCTTGGTAAACGTTTAATGGGTAAGGACTGACTTCTTATGGATGAGCAAAGAAAGTGGTTTATTGATACGGAATCTACTGCTGAAGATGCCATGGAGATTGTTGAAATAACAGCAAAGGATTTAGAAAACTCCCCATAAACGTAGTGATAAAGCAGAGCCAGGTTTGGAGGGAATTGAGCCCAGTTTTGAAAGAAGTTCTACTATGGGTAAAATGCTATCAAACAGCATTGCATAATGCAGAGAAATTGTTTGTGAAATGAAGAGTCAATTGACGTGGCCAACTTCATCATCTTCTTTCAAGAACCTGCCACAGGCACCCCAACCTTCATCAACTACCACCCTAATTGATCAGTCCACACCGAGGCTAGATGCTCCATCAGCAGAAAGATTATGACTTCCTGAAAGTTCGATGATGGTCGGCATTTTTTTACCAATGAACTATTTTTAAATTAAAGTATGTACATTTTTTAAAATCATAATGCCATTGAACGTTTAGTAGACTACAGGGTAGTGTAAACATAACTTTTATTTACACTGGGAACCTACAAAATTCATTTGACTCACTTTATTACAATGTTCACTTTATTGTGGTGGTCTGGAGTATTTCTAAAGTATTTCTAAGGTATTGCTAGACTGACATAGTTGAGCTCTTTTTCCTTTTTTCTCTTTTCCTTAATGAAGGTAAGCAGAATCTATTAGGCAGATTCTAGGTTTCCAACATCTAAGCCATCTGCTCCTTCATTTTCTAGGCATTGACTTGAGATTGGAACATATTCAAAAAGAGGACCAATGGGTCCCTTTTCAAGTAATAGACAAACTCCAGAAATTCTTATTTGTGTCCCACAATATCCTACTCATAGAGTTATTGCAGCAGACCTGGCAGGCCGTGGCAATGTACACACACACACACACACACACACACACACACACACACACAGCATAATGATCACTTACTCCCCCACACACCATCACAAACACACAACAATCTGTTACTTGGCAATTTAAACAATTTTCCTCATGCTGCCAAATTAGCCTCTAAAAATCATTTTTCGAAAAACTATCTCCTAGGAAAAGCTGAATGATAAATATAGCATTATAACAAAACTTAAATACAAATTTTTACTCATTTATTACTTCATTAATTTAACAAATTTTGAGGCCAAAATTTGTGTTTGCTGGCTTTCTGAGGTGAGAAAGAAAATATGGTCATGTCTTCATTGAGCTTAAATCTGACAGAGGTTGTGAACAGGGTATGTGAGGTCTGAGGTCAGGGTTCTGTGTGTGGAGGGCAGAGGTACGAAGAGGCATGAAATATGGTGCCAAATGGAAGCCAGTGGGAAAGTGGTTGGGAGATGTGTGTGTGTAGCAGGCTGGGGAGGAGCTCATGCAAGGAGTCCATGTTAGAAGATGCACATGTATGTACCCTTGCCCATGTTTCTTTGTGCTCATAAAACATACACAAGCTACAAAGGCACACATCTAGGATTATTTTCATTGTTTGTCCTTAACTGTTGTCAGTTTCTGTTTATCATATTAGAATAAGCCAAACACTCTTTTCCTTCCTGCAAGTCCCTCCCTACCCTGTCTTTTAACTTAAAAAATATATATTACAGATGGCCTTAGAGATAGTCTAGATGTATTTTTTACTGCAAGGTTTTTTGAGATAATTGTAGATTCACATGTAGTAGTAAGAAATACTACAGAGAAATTCTGTCTAAACTTTGCCCACTTCCCCCCAAAGGTGATATTTTGCAAAATGATAGTATAATATCATAACCAAGATACTGACATTGATAGGGTACTGATCTTATTCTGATTTCCACAGTTTTACTTGCACTTACTTGTATGTGTGACTTCTATACAACTTGCCACCTGCATAAGTTTGTTTATGCACCATTACAATCAAGACAACTGTTCAGTGCCAATACAAGTTCATATAACTTTTATGACCATATATCCCCCTGGGACTCCAAACCCCCAATCCCATTCATCACCTCTGACAACTAAAATGTCCTTTATCTCTCAAATTTATCTTTTCACAGATGTTATGTAAGTGGAATCACAAAATACATCTTTTGGGATTGGCTTTTTGAAAAATTTAATTTTTTCAGGGTTCCAAGATTCATTGCTTATGCACCACACCCAGTGCTCCATGCAGTACATGCCCTCCTTAACACCCACCACCAGGTTCACCCAACCCCCCCAAGTCCATTCCCTCCAAAACCCTAGTTTGTTTCTCAGAGTCCACAGTCTCTTATGGTTTGTTTCCCCCTCCAATTTCCCCCAACTCTCTTCTCTTCCCCATCTCCCAATGTCCTCCGTGTTATTCCTTATGCCCCACAAGTAAGTGAAACCATATGACAATTGACTCTCTCTGCTTGGCTTATTTCACTCAGCATCATCTCCTCCATTCCTGTGCATGTTGATACAAAAGCTGGGTATTCATCCTTTCTGATGGCTGTGTAATAGTCCATTGTATATATGGACCACATCTTTGTATCCATTCGTCTGTTGAAGGGCATCTTGGCTCTTTTCACAGTTTGGCAATTGTGGACATTGCTGCTATGAACACTGGGGTATATATGATCCTTCTTTTCCCTACATCAGTATCTTTGGGGTAAATACCCAGTAGTGCAATTGCAGGGTCATAGGGTAGCTCTATTTTTAATTTTTGAGGAACATCCATACTGGATTGTCTTTTTCTCCCTTGACATAATTCAGTCAAGATTCATCCAGGCTGCTGCTTTTATCAGTAATTTGTTCCTTTTTATGGCTGAGGACAATTTCATGGTATGTGAGTATACCACAGTTTATTAAAAGATATCTGGGTTCTTTCCAGTTTGGGTCGATTATGAGCAAAAGCTATTATGAGTACTTTTTGTATGTGTGTATGTTTATGTATGAATATAAATTTCCATTTTTTTTCTGAGTTAAATATCCAAGAATGCAATTGCTGGGTTGTGTAATAATGGCCTGTTTAATTTTATAAAAGGCTGCTAACCACCTTCCAGAGTGTCTGTATCATTTTAAGTTTCAGTCAGCAGCACATGAGGGATCTAGTTTCTTTGTGACCTCACAAGAATTTGGTGGTGTTATTTTTTAAAAAATTTTAGCCATTCTGATAGGTGCATAGTGATATACTGTGGTTTTAATTTGCATTTCCCTGATGACTGACTGGCTTTAAAAAACTGGATATGTTCATTCACACAATCACAAACACATAATTTCACGTAAGTGGGATAGTTTATACGCTGGGTATTTTCTTCTGTTCATTTTCTTTTCCTTTTTCACTTTTGCATTTTTTCCCCAGCTTCCTTTTCCGCCCACCTCCTTATTATTCCCTCTTACCCCAGGTAACTCTTGGTAAAACACATGCTATGTCTCTCGTTGTCTCTTTTACAAATGTGATTATTCAGTATACAGTTCTCTGTTGATTTGTTTTGCTTGAAGTACTAAAATTCATAGAAATGTCTTCCAGTTAATTGGCTTAATTAGAATTCTTTCTAGGGATTACATAATATTTCGTGATAACAAAGCACCATAATTTGTTCAAGTATTTTCTTGATAGCCATTCATTTGTTTCCAATTTTGTTGTCATTACACACAATTTGCTTAAACCTATGACTTCATGTACTGGTATGTATGTTTCTACAGGATATTTTCCCAAAGACACTCACTGAGTCAAGGGGATGCATACTTATTTAATAGTAGCTGCCAGTTTTCTTGAAAAAAATAATTGATGCAATTCACATAGTCACTAGCTATCATGAGAACACACTTTGACCTGCATTCGCATTAGAAATAAATGTGAGAGCTCCTTTTAATTTTGGCTTTAACTGTATTATTGTTTTGATTTTCACATCTGTGACTGCTTTGTAGTTGGGAGTCTTTTTTCCAAATGATTTTGCCATTTTATCAGCAGACATGGACTATTGATCTTAACATCAATCTAAAAAATATAATTTGCTAGAAGAAGTACTCAAATTCCCTGTTTATGTGTTTCAAGTCCTTTCTTTTTTTCCATTGTCATGTGCCATGAAGTTAAGAAAATTTAATAAAATCGTGCCATTGTTTCTTAAACATTTTTACTATTAGCTTCAAGCAGACTGCTACATCTACATACGCAAAAGTGATTTTAAAAACAAATAATCCAAATAAGTCATAATTCAAATGAATTGAAAACTCTGGCAAGAATTCAAATAAATACATTCTTTTATTTTTACATTTGGATCTAGCTTCAGCTTCACTGTCTCGAAATTCTTCTCTTGGAAATTAAGGCCGTTTTGTTTTAGGGTAGGAGTCTTTGTTTCTCCAAAATCTTACATGACCCGTGAAACCACCACCACCACAATAAATAAATAAATAAAATCTTAAAATCTTAAAAAGCTTCCAGTGTTATATATGTGGGGTACAACTCTGCATCTGCATTTCAGAAACATAATTCAGTATCATTCTTATCTGAAATAACAGACTCCAGTGTTGTGTACGTATCCAACACATGGCCAGTATAATTTCAAAACTGTAAGGCAGTAGTGAAAATTGAAGTACACAAACAGGAGTGAAAATTATCTTTTATCTTTTTTGGAAAACCAATTTTCTGGTTGTTAGTTTTCATATGAGACATTATCTAAGAGCTCAGAACAAAGTGATGTGGTGAGACAGTTTTAAGACAGTGAACAAGAAGGCACAAATACTTCTGGATGTTAACAAATGATACCAGCAAGGTTGGGACGGGTTCGATTACGAAATGGAATTGATATCACCAGTTAACAGACTTCTGTGCAGTGCCAAAAGTCAATTTTAAATGATGAAATGAAGCCAGATGAAGAGCGAAGAGAAGTATGGCAAAAGGGATGAAAGGCTTCCAAGGAAAAACATATTGATAAATTCCAATTCAGTTTAGCAAAATTAAGAAAAGTGTAGGTGAGGAGCTGTGAACAGTTTTATTTAGGCAAGGTGACATTATCAGTTTTAGAATAAGAGAACCTGGTATTAATTACACCTATAAACTTTAACTATAAATCCAGAAGCTTTACTTTCTTTAAAAACAAAACAAAACAAAAAAACAACCCAGTAAGGCTTCTACCAAAGACTTCACTATAATTTTAAGTCCACATCTTTCAAACCCTTAGTGCTTTTCGCTTCCATCTATTATAAAACAAACGCACCATTTCATTGAGCAAAATCTTTAAAAAGCTATAATAAGCCAGCTAATACATTGCATAGCACAGGGATTTCAAAATGAAAAACACTGCAGGTTCAAACTATAAGCTGCCATACGTCTCAGCGATGTCAGAGTGCTTTATGAGCTGGGATGCTAAAATTCAGTCTGAAATGTATTTTCTTGTAGTACTGAGAACCCATGAAAGCAACCAATTGCTCAGAGTTCAGTTTTGGGATGTCTGGGGACTTCAGCTGTGCTTTGCCCCACACCTCTGCATGGCGGTGTGATTATTTTCCCACCAAATGCCTACAGCTACACCCAGCAGAAAGCAGAATACAAGTCACAATCTCACCCTAACAATACCTCCCAGGCACTGTTTACTTAATTCTTCAAGCTTGAATAGAAACCTCAAGAGTCCTCCGACCACCTGGGAGCAAAATCCAGACACAGACAGATAATAAACAAGCACCCCAAACATCTGTAGAAATCAATACGTTGAGCTTCTCCCTACAGTCTTCCATAGCACAGTCTTATCACAAGAAGCCTCCCTATTCAGGGGTATGACTTAATCCATCTGGGCCATTGTCTCTGAAGTAGTTCAACTTCCACAAGCTGTAGACCGGGCTATAATTGCTTACCTGACTCACAGGCAAATGTCTTTGACGTTTCATCATGAAAGATAATTGCCACGGCATGCTTCTTTGTCTCTCGAGGCAGTCTGGTTATATTTTTGATGTTGTGCAGTTCCGTTACCTTGAAAGAAAAATATTTTTCACTTAGTGTTACAGGAGACACTGTGTACCGGAGTGCTGAAACAAAATGATCAGGCATTCCTCTCTTAAACCACTTCCCACTGAGTATTTATACCCTCTTCCCATTAACTGTAGCCAAATACAAGTGAGCGCAACAAGTATGGCTTCTCCTCTGCCCTCAGTTTTGGTCCTTGTTTGCTGAATTTTAAAATAGTCTAAATATTATGTAGAATAACCTCCACAAAAGCAAGGACTCTGTGTTTTTATGAAAATTGTATCTTCTGCCAGTAAGAGTAAGGGTGGCACCCAGAAGATTCTCGTTACTCTTTTGTTAAATTCTCATTGGATTCAGTATCTCTCTTCTCTCCTAACTCCCATCCATTGTGCACGTTTTTGGTGGGACGAGAGTCACAATGCAATGGACACCAGTTGACTGGCAGAAAAAGTGACTAGAAAATTTGGGGTCATAAATATAAGCCATGGACCTGCTTCCCAGAAAAATGCACATAGTATTCATAAGCCCATGTACCCACTACTACCTCACGCCGTTCTCTCACCAAGGCCCATCCATGATTCATGCACCCAGGTTAGCAATTCTTCCATCATTTGGCAATTAATAAGTATTTAATAAACTTACTTATTCTAGCTCCAAACTGTCTATGGGAACAAGTTCCTCTGCTATAACTTGTGCACCGTTTCTTTTTCTCCACAGTCCAGAGAGATGGGCAAAAAAAAACAAACAAACAAACAAAAAAAAACTATCTCAACTACACCGCGAACTCAGTGCAATAATACCATTGCACGAATGAATGTTTCTTAAATCTACCTGTCAACATGCTGAATGTTATTTCTTCTGACAAAAAGATTTGACAGGTTCGCTCTCATTTTCACTTAGTTCAAAGATTTAAAAATCTCTCTTGAGGTTTCTTTTTGGACTCACGTATCGATTAAAACTGTGTTGTTTAATCTCCACACATTTGGGGATTTTCCAGCTACCTTGCCATCATTGATTTCCAGTTTAATTCCATTGTGGTCTCATTGCACATATTGTACGATTTCTATTCTTTTATATTTGTGTAGATATGTTTCGTGGCACAGAATGTGGTGTATCTTCATTGAACGTTCCACGTGAGTTGGAAGAATGTGTTCTGTTGTTTGTTGATGTTGTCTATAGATGTCCACTACTTCCGGTTGACTGACGGTGCTGTTGCGTTCAACAGGGTCCTTACTGAATTTTTGCCTGCTGGACCTGTCCATTTGTGAGAAAGGGGTACTGAAGACTCCACGTATGATAGTGGATGCATCTATTTCTCTTTGTTGTTCTGTCAATTTTTGACTCATGTGGTTTGATGCTGTTTTTGGTGCACACACACACTAAAGATTGTTATGGCTTCTTGTAGGGTTGACCAATGTATCAATATGTAATGACTTTCTTTATCCCTAATAATCTTCCTTGTTTTGAAGTCTTCTTTGTCTGAAATTAAAATAGCTACTCCCTTTTAAAATTAATGTTAGTGTGTTATATTTTTAATGAATTTTCAAATTATATTTTTTGATTAATGTTAGCATGGTATGTTTTTCAATATCCTTTTACTGTTAATCTTTGTATTTATATTTAGAGTGGGTTTCTTTTTCAAAACATATAGTTGGATCTTGTTTTTGGATCCACTCTGATAATCTCTTTTTAGACTGATGATGTTCGAAGTGATTGTTGATAAAGCTGTATTAATATCTGCCCTATTTGTTACCGTTTCCTGCTTGTTGCCCTTGCTCTTTGTTCTTATTCTGTCTTCTACTCTTTTTCTGCATTGTACTATTCTAATTGTGCATTTTATACGGTTCTAACTTTTCTCCTTTCTTGTAATTTTTTTCTTCATAGCCAGACATGATGTGTTGGGTCAAAAGAATTGCCATAATGAGGCCCCTACTGGCGCGGCAATGAGGTGTGGGGGGAGGGGAAGCATTCTCTAGTCCTAAGATAAGGTCCGGGTTTTGGACTTACAAGTGTTTCTCAGTGCTCCCCACCTCAGGTCAGAGAGGACGGCTAGCATGGGCAGGAACTGGGTATTTCCCTTGTCTTGACAAGAGTACCAGTTTTGACTTGCTTGATGCATGACCAATGTTTGTCACCTTATGGCACATGCTCTAAGTGCAAATGTAGAATTTTGCTGAAGGGAAAGACTTAAGTCCATTCATGACTTGAAATGCTATCCCAGAAGCACCATCAGTTGCCAACCAGTATTCTACGTGGAGAAAACGGTATAGATATATTTCATATATTTTTAAAATGTGAGTCCTCCATTTTTGAAGATGATACCCCCGATATTGATGAGGACATGATAGTATCAAAATAGTTAAAAGTATCAATTCGTGATCAAAAATTATACCCATGTCATGGAAAATAATGTCTGTAAAGTATAACTATGTGGCTACTTTTTAAAGAGGCTGGTGTTCTCTGTCACATTCCCTTCTAAAATCTGTGGCTTTAGTTTAGACTTTAGAAGTCTAGGGAAACCTACACTTTTAGCCTCATAAAATAACAAACCCACTAGTGGGGGTTGCTGTGTAAGCTGTCCAGAGGAGCCCTTTTATTCTCTGTCACAGTGAATTTACAGTTCTGTCTCAATACTGAGAAGCTAATTTTATCTTATTTCATTTTTTTAAAGATTTTATTTATTTATTTGACAGAGACAGAGACAGTGAGAGAGGGAACACAAGCAGGGGGAGTGGGAGAGGGAGAATCAGGCTTCCCGCTGAGCAGGGAGCCCAACATGGGGCTGGATCCCAGGACCCTGGGATCACAACCCGAGTGGAAGGCAGACGCTTAACCACTGAGCCACCCAGGCAACCCAGAGAGAAGCTAATTTTAATATAGCCTTCTTTTGATATTTACTTTTCTCTTCCTTGTAATTACCTCATTAAGATTAACATGCAAAATTAAAATCGTAAGATGAGTGGTTTTAAGCAAAATAATCTACAAAATGTTTGTTTCATGTTTATGCATATATCCAAATACATGTACACATGCATATAATATATATGGTTTTTTTTTTTTAAGATTTTATTTATTTACTTGTCAGACAGAGATCACAAGTAGGCAGAGAGGCAGGCAGAGAGAGAGGAGGAAGCACGCTCCCCGCTGGGCAGAGAGCCCGATGCAGGGCTCAATCCCAGGACCCCGGGACCGTGACCCGAGCTGAAGGCAGAGGCCCCAACCCTCTGAGCCACACAGGCACCCCCCTTCTTGTATCTATTTACATATCTACGTATCTGAAAATACTCATTTCTTTTCTTTTCCAGGAAAGAAAAATTAGACATCAATATCCACAGTTTCTGAGGATTAATACCTTGGAGAGAAAGATGAGAATTCTTTTTTTTTTTTGGAAAAATAATTCACATATTATATTTAAAGTACCTAAAAGCATATTCTCAAATAAAGTTAAACTCTTGAATTTTTAAATGGTTTGACAAGTGACTCCCATAATATTTAAGCTGAATTTTGTTCTAACATAGCATACTAAAGTTATATTTGAAGAAGAGATATTATTCTCAAGTGTTATTAATTTTAGCTAAACAAAGGATCTTGCCAGAATTTAGCAGAGTCTAAAAGCAATGAAGATTATGTGTTGCCCAAGAATTCATGCAATTTATGGCAGGTGAGCATGGAAGTGATATACTTTCTAAGCTACATCATGTGTAACACCCAGTTGTACAAAACAATATCATAAAAGCATTTATTATTCTCCTCAAGGGCCATTCCCAAGTATTTTATTTACAAATATAAAAGAATATTAGAATAGATACTGTGGGTCCCATCTTTTTTGTTCTCTCACGGCAGAAATCAACAAAACAAATTAATGGATAGTTTAGCAAAATGCAGCAAGCACTAGGGATTTTCTAACTTCTGTGCCTCAGGCAATCTGTCAGATGATGTAGTGTGAACACTGTGTTTGCTCTTCTGTAAAATTTACATTTGGAAATGCAGACAACCTCTTCAAGCAGACATTGTTACACTGGTTTCCAGAACAGGGCAAGACTCTTTGTTGCTGATCAGCAGTGTGATGCTATGCGCTCCAGTCAAGGCTCTGACATTAAAGAGATGCCAGGAAAGCAAATACTCATGAGGACGACAAAATTCTGCTTCTCACGTTGTCTTGGTTAGGACGTTCAAGTGTTACACTAAATGATAAAATGTTATCATATTGTACCAGAAGTTGTTTTAAGAAGGTTATCTCCAGAACTGCTCTTCTTTAATTCAAAATACATTTTAAAAAATACTGTGAATCACAACAACTTAGGTCAAGGTCTAATATATCTGAATCTCTTCCCTTCACTTTTCCCTCTCAGTATTCTGTGGATTTACTACCGGGAAGGAACTCTGTATAATCTTAGATGAATGAAAGAAATTCATTCATTAAAATGAATATTTTAAAATATTTTTTAATTTTCAAAATAAACATGTCTGTATTAGTCTAAAACCTGTCAATGGGACATAAAAATAATCAACATTTATTAAAATTCTGAAATCCTAGAGCATTTCAATAATATGTATCAATATGTTTATTTCTAAATCCTGATTATTCACATGGCTATAAAAGCACAAAATACAATCAAAGTTTAATAAAAGAGATAGTTACTTTAAATAAATATGAAATGAGCAGAATTTAATCTGAGGGAAGTTACTTTCAAAAGATTCAGGCTGTCCAGGTCTAAGTCAATAAATCCCACGGTCAGTAATGTAAAGGTCTTATTAAGTAATACAATTAAAACCCACCTATAAACATACTTAAATGGCGACTTTGCTAACTGGTGCTATTTACTTTTCATTCCGAGGAGTAATCCCTGAGGAATTCCTGGTGATAGTCAGAAAGTTCAAAGATGGAACACATAACCTTTTCCTGTAGGACTTCATAATTTAGTTGGGGTGATAAGATCACAAACAACAGTGACAAACCCTATGAAACAACTAAAAACAGAGCTGAAGGAGCATAGAGGAACAACATCTGTATTTCTACAACAAGTTTGTAGGCAGGGCACCTGGATTTTAAAGTTGTCTCTCTGTACAGAGACACCTCCCAAGACTTGCTCTCCTGTCCTACTCTACTCACGTGGGTTGTATCTATCAATGATCACTGTGAGGGAAATGAAAATAGAAATTATTAAATGTTTATTTGTGTGTTTAAAAATGATCCTAAAATCACTGCATGATAACACACATAATATTTTAGAGTAAAAAATTCCCCAAATAGGTTAAGAATGGCAATGTTTTCACATTCTTGCAAAACTCTTAATGTCTAGCCTCACAGAAGACTGTTTGAAATTCGTACCTGCTTCTGAATTCAGTCTGATGCAATACATTGTTTCGATCAAGCGTATACAGAAAACAAGGCCTCACCCAGACATGAGGTCTTAAAAGGGAAGAATAACTTAAGAGCATTAGAGCCAATTGTGGATATGTGTCTTTGATTCTATCTCCAAACTTGACCAACGCTTTCTTAAAGGTTATTGTCATGCAGAGTCACGTCATATGCTTTTACACTCTCTTGCATTAAAATCCATAGAACTGGGCGCCTGGGTGGCTCAGTGGTTAAAGCCTCTGCCTTCGGCTCAGGTCATGATCCCAGGGTCCTGGGATCGAGTCCCGCATCGGGCTCTCTGCTCAGCAGGGAGCCTGCCTCCTCCACCTCTCTCTCTCTGACTGCCTCTCTGCCTACTTGTGATCTGTCTGTCAAAAAAAAAAAAAAAAATCCATAGAACTATTTTCAACGTTGGTCATTGGGAAAATATTGGTGTGCTGTTATGAAGATCTTACATTGCCATATTTCATTAATATAAAAATATTCATTAATAGCGACCTCGATTTCCACACAAAAATCGGTAAGTTCTGAGAAGTTGGCGAACTCCAAAATGCAGACACAGGGCTCCCCAATTTTCACTTTGAAACCTTAAATTTTAGCATTGCTGATAAATATTGTCAGTTGTTTTCCTTAAAGATGGGTTCATTTTTGAGAAAATGTCTGACACCGAAATCTAAAGGACCAGAGTTTCTCAATGACTATCTTTAAAATAGGTGTTCTTTGAAAAGAAATGAACTATTTTGCTCTAACTTCAACAATCCTGCCATTCCTCCTACTGGGGATAACCACTGCACGTCAGTGTGTAGCAAAAGTGTTTTTTTAGGAGTTCTTGCCATTTTTTCCTGACAGAATATTAAAAAGATGTACTTAAGCATCTAGATTTCATAAAAGTAATCACTTTACTCTCTCATCAAGCCATTCTTAAGTAAAATAAAAATAAAATTAGCATACATATTTGTATATTTACTTATATGGGCAAGTCCATGGTGTTAAGAATACAATGATTTTGTATTTACTTTTCTCATTTATTTATTTTTGCTTTTTTGCCTGAGGTTTTGGTGTCATTTTAAAACAAAACAAAGCAAAACAGAAAAACAAAACAAAAAAGTCATTTCCCAGAATAATGTCAAGTAATTTTCCCCTGTGTTTTCTTCTAGGGATTTTATGGTTTTAGGTTTAAAGTTAAGTTTTTAATCCATTTTGAGTTGATTTTTTGTATATGGTGTAAGAGTTCAGTTTCATCTCTTTGCATGTGTACATAAAAATATATTTGTTTTTCTGGGCTCTCTATTCTATTGGCCTATGTGTCTGTTTCTATGCCGTTTAATTACTACAGCTTTCAATTACTATATTTTCCAAAATAACTGGAAATGAACAAGTATGATGTCTAAAGTTTTGTTCTTTTTTCTCAAAAGTGCTTTGGCTATACAGGTTTTTGTGATTCCATATAAATTTTAGAACTGTTTCTTTTCTGCTTCTGTGAAAACTGTCATTGAAATTTTGATAGAGATTGTACTGAGTCTATGTATCACTTTGGGTGGTAGATGCGTCTTAACAATACGAATTCTTCCAATCTATGAACACAAGATATTTCCATCTGTATCTTCTTTGCTTTCTTTCATCAGTGATTTATAGTTTTCAGTGACAGCTCTTTCACCTCCCAGGTTAAAACTTATTTCTAAGTGTTTTAGTCT
The DNA here is from genome assembly GCF_010015895.1 of Lontra canadensis. NCBI lineage: Eukaryota > Metazoa > Chordata > Mammalia > Carnivora > Mustelidae > Lontra > Lontra canadensis. Next base: position 8,111,379 of record NW_022631038.1, read on the forward strand.
TTTTTTTTTTTTTTGTTGCTATTAGAAATGGGATTGTTTTCTTGATTTCCTTTTTGGAATGATCACTGTTTGTATAATGAAATGCAACTGATTTTTGTATGCTGATTTTGTACTCTCCAACTTTACTCAATTTATTTATTAGTTTTAAGATTTTTTTATTTTTTATTTATTTATATGGCAGACAGAGATCACAAGCAGGCAGAGAGGCAGGCAGAGAGAGAGGAGGAAGCAAGCTCCCACTGCGCAGAGAGCCTGATGCAGGGGCTCGATCCCAGGACCTTGGGATCATGACCTGGGCTGAAGGCAGAGGCTTTAACCCACTGAGCCACCCAGGCGCCCCAGTTTTAAGATTTTTTTAATAGAGTCTATAGGATTTTCTAGATATAGGATCATGTCATCAACAAACGGAAATAATTTTACTTTTTTCTTTCTGATTTTAATGCCTTTTTTGGTCTAATTGCCCTTTCTAGTACTTTGTAATATGTAGAATAATAGAATAGAAGTGGTTAGAGGAGGCATCCCAGTTTTGAGGTAGATCCTAGAGTAAAAGTTTTCAGTTTCCCCCCACTGATTATGATGTTAGGTGTGAGCTTTTCATAAACATCTTTATTTTGTTAAAGAAATTTCCTTCTATACATATTTAGTTGAGAGGTTTTTTTAAAATCATGATTGGATGTTAAACTTTGTCAGAGGCTTTTTCTGCATCTATTGAGATGACTGTGTATTTTTTATCTTTCATTCCGTTAATGTGGTGTAGCACACTGATTGACTTACATATGTTAAACCAACTTTGCATCCCAGGAACAAATCCCACCTGGACATGGTATGTGGTCTTTCTGATGTGTTGATGAATTTGGTTTGTTAGGTTATGGAGGATTTTTGCTTCTACATTCATCAGAGATATTAGCTTGTAGTTTTCTTTCCTTGTGATATCTCTGTCTGGCTTTGGGATCATAGTAATGTCGGACTTACAAAGTGCGTTTGGAAGTATTTTTTTTTACTTATATTTTTCTTTTTTATTTTTATTATTTTTTTAATTTGAGTAGAGTTGACACACAATGGTACATTAGTTTTAGGTATCCAACGTGGTGATTCAGCAACTCTGTACGCTGTGCTATGCGCATCAGAACTGAAGCTACCATTGGTCACCAGGCAACACTATTACAATAGCATGGACTATATTCCCTATGATGCACTTTTATTCCTGAGATTTTTATTCATTCCGTAACAGGATGTATGTATCCCCCTCTCCCTTTCAACTATTTTGCCCATCCCCCGACCCCGGTCACCTATGGTAACCATCAATTTGTGCTCTGTATTTATAAGTCTGATTCTGCTTTTTGTTTGATTGTTTATTCTTTTTTTATTTTTTAAGATTCCATGAAATCATATGGTACTCATAAAAAAGGCTTTTGCACAGCAAAGGAAATAATCAACAAAATGAAAAGGCAATCTACAGATGGAGAAAACATTTGCAAACAAATTAAGAGATTAATATCCAACAGGTACAAGGGTATAACTCAATAAAAAAACATACACCCAAATAACCCAATTAAAATATGAGTAAAGGATCAAGGTGAAAAGGCATGTACACTGAAATTACTTTGCGTTTTAAAGTGACTTTTTTTTTTTAAGATTTTATTTATTTTTTGACAGACAGAGATCACAAGTAGGCAGAGAGGCAGGCAGAGAGAGAGGAGGAAGCAGGCTCCCCACTGAGCAGAGAGCCCTATGCGGGGCTCGATCCCAAGACCCTGAGATCATGACCTGAGCCGAAGGCAGAGGCTTTAACCCACTGAGCCACCCAGGCGCCCCTTAAGGTAACTTTTATCAATTTGCTGTCATGACAATTGAGATTGGATATCTGTCTATTTAAGTGCTCAATTTCTTTCTATAAATCTAACTGTATTTTGAAAAGTGAAAGAAAGTTAACATTCAGACTTTTTAAAAGTAGAATCAAATGAATTAGACAATAAATTGCACTCTCTTTTCTTATTAATTTACTAATAATTCTATTAATCCTGGTATTTTACTAATCTGGCTGTTTTAATTAAGTCAAAGATTCTATTTTTGAGAACAAGATGGTACATTTTAGAAACTGGTTTAACAGAATGTTTATTTTATTAACTTTATTATTTATTATTCATTTAACTTTATTCACTATCACTTCATTAGAATGAAGAATACTTATATTTCTAGTAAGAAAAGAAGATGGGTATTTTACTAAATTTTAAAATTATTCCAATTAATAAATCTCACTCTCTCCATGCTTAAGTCCTAAGCTTTCATAATAAGAATTTAAATATTGGTATTACCCTACACATTATATCCACTACATTGCATCATTTCCAAAGAAAGTTTATAATTGCTTCTTTCTAGTAGAATTTACATCAGTTTTCCAGTATCTGCTTCTTTATATTTGTCTCCTGTCACTGAAAAATATAAATGTATAATATTAAGAAAATCAATATAATTCATTCTTTTTTTTTTTAAATTTTATTTATTTATTTGAGAGACAGAGAGAGTGTAAGAGTGGAGAGGTCAGAGGGAGAGCAGACTTCCTGCTGAACAGGGAGCCCGAGATGGGACTCGATCCTGGGACTCTAGGATCATGACCTGACCCGAAGGCAGTTGCTTAACCAACTGAGCCACCCAGGTGCCCCAATATAATTCATTCTTTAAGCCCCCCATGACTCCATGCTCTGATATTATGTGCTGTGATATAGTCCTCCAACATTTACTATTTGACTACTGTAGCATTTGTGTTATCAATACTTACAAACTTTGTTTTTATGTCTTTGAAATTTAAGGTCTCTCAAATATTAAATGACATTATGAAATGCATCATCTAGAAAAGAGTGATTATAGAGAGAATTATAGTAGAACTGGAATTAACTATAATAGTCACCATTGGTTGTGTATACAGCATACAGTTTCAGCTCCTTCCTTCATACCTGAACCCTATTTTGTTCAGCTATCTGCCCTTGCATCACACAGCTCAAGTGCCCCGGTGGGTATCTCTCACCCCAAGTACCATGGTAGGACTTGTTATTCTTTGGCTGATGGTCTCCTTGCTCATGACCAGCTTAGGAAAAAGGATGTGACTGAAATATAACTAATGAGTTGTACACAGAAGTTTTCTGGTGTTTTCTGATGAATGTTTTCTAATGTAGCCTCGGGCTAAAACCATCCCTTTTCTCCAGTGTGTTGTCTAGATGTCATAATTCAGGAATGCTACAGCTATCATTCTACTAGTTAAAGAGGAGGGCAATCCTAAGGTAGCAGAGTAGAGATGGGGGTGGGGGAACAGGTCTTTAATTTTCATTCTTGAACAAGATGTACTGAATCAACCAACCCTAAAGCCAGTTTCTTTTTCTAGCCACACTGTTATCTGTCATAGTACTCTGCTGTAAGTCGTTTGATCTGGCTTTTCTGTTACTTGCAGCCAAAAAACATCCTAACTAAGAAAGCAAACTTACTCCTGAGCTTTCTTCATTTAACAATGGAAGTGGCCATCCCTATCTGGGTGGCCATCACACAGTAAGTTAAAGCAATGACCAGAATCAGGGTCATGCCTCCTGTTTCTCTGACTAGTGCTCTTCTCACCAATTTATGTAATTTATTAATGGCAAATAACTGCTAATCAAGAAGTTACTACAGGAAAGTGTCTTCAACTACAACAGAGACTCAAATTGTAAGGATGACAAAAGAAATAATAGGAAAACTCACTACCTTATTACCCCTAAATTATTTTCAGGTGGCCTATTTTAAAAACATAAACATAATCTATTTTCAGGTCTAAGAAATGCAGAAAATTAACATAAGAAAATAAACAGTAAAACTGGAAATCTATGTACTTCTTTCTGTCTTTTCTCCCTCCTTCCCTCTTCTACTCTCCTTCCTACACTCCCTCCCCTTTCAACCTCTCCCCTCTCCCAGTATAAATTTAGCATGTCTAATAATATGTTTCACTGACTCTAAGAACAGAAAGGCATGAAAGAGCTCAGTCAGCTATCATACCATTCTTATTTTGAGAGTTACAATTTTACTACACAGACCTCATAGCAACTAGCTGGCTACGATAACGTTTCTTAGCAGATGTACAAAATTAAACCCCTTCGTTATTGTATGGGGTTGAAAAATAGCTCCCAAAAGATATCTTGAAGTCTTAACCAACCCCCAGAATCTTCAAGTGTGCCTTATTTGGGACAAGGTTCTCTGCAGATGTAATTGAATTAGGACGTTGGGGGACATCATCCTGGATTCAGAGCGGGCCCTAAATCCAATGACACATGTTCTTACAGAAGAAGAGCGGAGGGAGGGTTGAGACAAGGGCACGGTGGACACGTGAAGGTGGAGGCTAAGATGGAAAAGATGATGCCACAGCCCAGAAGCACCCAGAGACCCCAGAGGCTGGAAAAGGTAAGCAAGGCTGTCCCCCTCCCAGTTTTGTAGGGCCGCAGCCCTGCTGACACCTGAATTTCTGACTTCCAGCGTCCAACTGTGAGAGAACAACTGTCATTTTCAGAATGGAGTCTGAGGTAGTTTGTTAGGCCAGCCCTAAGAAACTAATAAAATTACACAGAATTATTTGAAGATAAATTGCTCCACTTGTTACAAAGTTAGTAGCCTTAACTGAAGATAAAAATGACCAAAAAATCAGAAAAATTTGTAGAGCCCCATTTCTCTAATAAGATAATAGTTTCCTAAAAAGCAAGGATACCTCACTGTTCATCATGACCTACCTAAAAGGTATTAAATATGTGTTTCTTTTTTCTTTTTTAAATTTGTGATTAATCAAAAGTCCACACAGCTCCACAATATACAATGTATATATAAACTAATTTTAGGGGCGCCTGGGTGGCTCAGTGGGTTAAGCCCCTGCCTGCGGCTCAGGTCATGATCCCAGGGTCCTGATATCGAGCCCCACATCGGGCTCCCTGCTCAGCGGGGAGCCAGCTTCCCCCTCTCTCTCTGCCTGCCTCTCTGCCTACTTGTGATCTCTGTCTGTCAAATAAATAAACAAAATTTAAAAAAAAACAACTAACTTTAAAAAGGACAAATTATAACCACAGGTGACAAAATTATCTGACAGTTCACCAGGGAGTTAAATAGTTAATCACTCATAAGCAAAGATACGGAAGTTCTGCCAAACAAAATCAATAGAGTCAAGTTATTTTATGTTGTCTATATAGACCTACACACTCATACCTACTATCAATGACAAACATATATATGCTTTTTTCCTAGCACATATGGATTATTTATAAAAATTGAACAGGTATCTGATGATAAAATAGTATTAGTAAACTCAAAAGACCCAAGCTATATAAATTACAGTATACACCCATAATATAATATAACTACAATTTATAGTAAATGGATGATTAAATATTCTACATATATAAATAAGGAATAACACATTTCTAAGAACATCTGACTTAAAAAGGAAATTATCAGTTCAATTACAAGATACATTTTAATGAAAACAAAACAGTACATATTAAGATTTGAGGGACACTGAGAAAGAAGTGCATAAAAAACATGACTTTAAAAATATTTTTCATGAATACAGAAGGTTGAAAAGAATGAACTCAGGCATTCAACTGAAAAAGTTAAAAAACAGAATTTCAATAAATAAAGACATCATAAAGACAATGGCAGAAATCACTGAAATGAAGAAGAAAAAAATGAGAAGTTTCATGAAAGCAAAAGGTCCATTTGAAAGGATTAGTAAAAGGGACTTGTGGCTAGTTCGATGAAAGCAAAAGAGAGAAGGTGGAGATAAATTAAGTACAAGATGAAAAGGGAAAAATTGAACAAACAAAAAAATCTAAATATTAATAAGAAGCTTGGAAACAAATGAATACTAATTAGTTTGAAAACATTGATGAAAGGATATATATCTAGAAAAATATAAAATGCCAAAATGGTGGCAGAAAAAAAGTTAGAAAACTTGAACAAAACAATATACTCATCTCCTAATAGCCCATTTCTAGACTCCTTCATAACTGAGCTTTACCAAACTTGTAAAGTATGATTAATTCATACTCTCTGCAAAATATTCCAAGAGGAAAAAAAAAAAAGCAAAAGCCTTTTGCTTTCTGAGTCTGGGCTAATATTGATCCTAAAATAAGATACGAAAAATCCAAAAAAGTCATTAATGAAAAACAAATCCCAACATGTAAGTAAGGTTTATTTCAGAAGTAAAAGTATAGTTTACATCAGAAAGTGTCCAAATGTATTTCTCAAAATTGATAGATTACATGAGAAAAATCACATGGTTACCTCAGTAGATAAAATATTACATCATTGATTAGGTTTCAACATCTTTTGTGAGAAAGTAAGTTTTGCTATATCAAGAAGGGAAAGGAATTTTCATTGTTTAAAAGGTTAAATACCTAAATATATTTTACTTCATATGTAAGCATTAGACACATTTCACTTATTAGCAGAAACAGGCAGGTACTCTGTCTATCCCTGCCTTAATGTAAATAGGTCCTGGGGAGTAAGGAAAGGAAAAAAAAAAAAAAGAAAGAAACAAAGAAAAAAATAAGTGAAACTATCAATCTTTGCATGCAATCATTACTGACATATAAACACTAACAGAGTCAACAGAAAAATACACTATTAGAAGCAACAAAAGCATTCAACAATATTGTCAAATTATAGTAAACACACACACACAAAAACCCCAACAGGATTTCTCTTGTAATAATCATTAATTAGAAATTAAAGTAAAGTAATACCTTCACAAGAACAAGAAAAATTATGAACTATCAAGGGATTTTGTTGAAGAAAAATGTAAAAAAAGAGAAGCTGAATAAAAAGAGAACATTACATGTTCTGAGACAATTTGCCAGAGTAACATCAGAGAATGAGAACTGAGTGTAGGGGGAGGGAATGCCTCACCAAATGTCCCACGGTGTGACACCATGGTAATCTAGAACAAGAGCCACGCTAGCGCTAGGACAAACAAGCAGCACAGAACAGAGAAATCGGAGGAAAAGCGCACATCATGTATGCTGCCATCATAACTGAAAAGATAGAAAGTTTAATAGATGGACTAGTGAAAGCTCACCCCCAACTATTTCTACAAATGGAATTCTTAATTCCATATCCAAATCTGGATACTGGATAGATGAAAGGCAAAAATATTGAAGGCAAAACTATAATGCTAACTGAATAAAATGGAGGATAACATATCTTTGTGATGAAAAGATTTCTTAAGGAAGGGACCAAATGAAGCCCAACTGATGAAAAAAAATTGAAAACATCCAAATTTGCAAATCTTGGTTTCATGAAGGGCTCCATAAAGTCATAGAGCGATAACAGAAGCGAGAAATTATTTACAATGTCTAATAGTAAAGCAATCTACTATTTAGAATAGACAAAGAAACATTACAAAACAGCAAGAAAAATGCAGGAACTCTGGTAGGAAAGTGGACAAAGGACAGGACTGGGGAATTCCTGGAAGAATAAATCCCGAAAGCAAACAGACAGAGGGAGAATTTTTCAATTAATTGGGCATAGGAAAATGCATGTTAAAACACAACTGCTTATCACTTTACACACACAAGATTTGGAGAAGTCAGTAAATAATGGAAAGTATCAATAAGAATGTGAGAATACAGAACCCTCACACACCCTGTGCATGTGAAGAATGGAGATGCATTCTGGAAAGTCATCTGGCAGTACGTATTTAAGTATTCATGTATCCTTAACACAACGATCTCATTCTTTTTATATATCCCAGAAAATTTCTCACATTGGGTCATAAAAACACAGTACAAAAATCTTAATTACTGTACTGTTTGAGATAATGAGAAGTTCTAGCAATCTAGTTTCTGTCACTAGGAAAATGGAAAAGTAAAATATAATGGATGCAAACTATAGGGTACCATGTAGCAGTCAGAAGCAACTGGCAAATGGACACATAGAAATGCAGATGGGTCTTAAAAGCCATAATGCAGCACGAATAAAAATAAGAAACACGGAAAGTTATAATACAACAGTACTTAAGGGAATTAACAATGTAGTACATGTTCAAGAAATCAACATTTATAAGAATTTATACACATTTATAAGAATCCTACAGTTTCCCATCATACTTATGATGATTATCTACAGAGGAGGGGGAATAAAGAGGGTTTAGGATGGGAATAAGATAAATGATCAAATATTACAGAAAGGGGTGATGATCGCAGCCATCAAGTAATACAACAAACTCAATCTGCAGCTGAGTCCAACTATACCCGGAACAGAAAGGAAAAGGAGGGATGGAGAGAAGGAAGAAGATACACACCCACCCTACCTGCCCCACACACACAAAAAAAGTCAACTGAATGATGTGTGAAATTCTAGTGAGTCAACCACTATTAACAATTACATGCCTATTACAATTTACCCGTGCTCTGAATTAGTCTTCAGCCTGGCTGTCTGTGGCTTGGTATATGATACCACTTAACATAACTAATGGGCCTAATTATGTTCCTCTAATAACGGACACAGAGTGGAAAAGAGTATTGGTATGATCATTAATATACATCATTCCAAAGAATATAAAAAAGCTGAAGGAGATTAGGGTTACTTTCCTAAGCTTATGACCTATTCTAGGTGTGACCCATTAGCTAACTACTAATCATGTAGCTAAGATTTTTCTATAGACTTAGAGCATCTAGACATAATATCCAACATTATTATTTTTTTAAGAAAATTTTAAAAAAATATATAGTTTCAAGTAATAGAAGAACCCAATTAACGGTGATTGAAATCTGGGGGATGTAATAGTGGCCTCTGGGCCAAATGTGGTCTACCACCTATTTATGTAAATAAAGTCTTATCAGAATAAAACTATAACCATTTGTTTACACATTGTCTCTGGTTATTTAAGGTACTATTAAGGGCAGAGTTGAAGAATTGCAACAGAGACCTTAGGATCTGTAAAGCCTAAAATTTTTGCTATCTGGCCCTTCACAGATAAAGGTTTGCTGGACACTGATTTGAACAAGCAGGACCTATTTTTTTCACATTAAGAACTCTGAAGTAGGCAGTTATTAGTGTTGGTCCAGTGGTTTGATGACATTAGAGGAAGCATCTCAAGCCCAAATATTTGTCCTTCTCTTCACATTTCTCTTATGCCCATCTCCTCCTGGGCGCAGAATGGCTGTTGCATTTCCAACCATCATGCTTTCCATTTAGGGAAAAGGAATAAGGGATATTGCTGGCCCTATCAGAACCCCAAAATCCTTTCTATCCCTTCTGGCAGGCTTAAATTTACATTTCATTAGCCAGAAATGTACTTGTCTAACTGCAGGAAATGTAAAAAAGTGATCAAAGTGTAAAAAAGTGATCTCTAGGGTGGAGATGGGAAAGGAAGAAGTGAATTACAGATGGGTGTCGAATTAGCAGTTAATTAAATGAACCCCACGCGTGAAATGTCCAAGTCGCATCATGCTTCTCTTCAAATACAACGTCTTTAATGGACAGACCTCCTACACACCATGAGGGAAAGATGGCTGTCTCACTCTACCAGCCTAAAAAAATTCCTTCCCAAATTAAAAATAACCCAGAAATTAAAAAAAAAAAAAACCTGAAAATTTAAATGATACACCAGTGAAGTTAGATCACAACACAACGACTCTCGGTATACCTGACTTAGTCATGGGAACTTTTTAAAAGTAAGGTTTTTTCCTCCAGCTGGTCACAGAAGACAAGGCAGAGAGTCAAAGCTGGAAAAAGTGTGTGATGCCCGTGCTGTACTGGAGAGGGAAAGAGCCAAGCACGTCAAGGACTTCAGGTAGCTTCCCATGCTGAGAGCGGCCCCTTCTTGGAGCAGCAAGTCTCACAGCTCTGGGGAACTAAAATCACCAACTGCATCAGGAACTTTGAAGCAGACTCTTCTGTAGAGCCATGAGATAACTCAGTGCAACTAACTTCAGGGCCCTTGAAATCCTCAGCAGAGAAACCAGCCATACTGCAGTGAGCTCAGAAACATGTGTTTTTCCAACTCCTGAAATTGTGGTAATTTGTTACTCAACAACAGAAAATGAAAACTGTCCTATAATTATTGTTAGTGACGGAACTGCAACCTTCGGTAATAATGAATAAACCACATTGGTTTATTTGCAAAATGGAACAGGAATAAAAGAAAAGTTGACTTTTTGGACCACTTTCAGAGCTGGCTGTACCAACTCTAAGACCAGGAGAATATCATGGTAGCTCCAAGCTTACATCAAGACAATCCTCTCACGAAAGGATAGAAAGGATTAGTGGAAAATTCCAGGCTACTGCAAATCAGGCTAAAATTTAATTTTCTAGTACACTGCATCTGTAATACGATTAACTTGATTAAAAGATAGATGAGAGAAAAGAAGTAGGAGAAAATAGTTGTATTTTTAAGCAAACATGATCTCTCTTTCTCATTCTTTGACTCAAAACAAAAACAGAACAAAACAAACAAAAAAACAAAATTATATTTCCCTAATTCCACCATTTCTGCCAGAGGTCACATTATGTGTGACAATGACAGCTGAGCAGAACAAATGCACCAGTTATCATCAAAACTGATGATTCCACTGAATCTCAAAACCCACGGTTCCCTAAATTAAGAAACTGTTCTCTAATCAAAATCAATTTAGTGGCTGCTACTGATTTTTAATCTTGGATTGTTGATGGCATATTCAAATTCTATCTCGGTTTTTGTGTAGAAATATTAGCCGTATAAAGGCTTTAATATTTTAAAATATTATATAAATTAAGTAAATATGAAACAGCATTGCTATTTATAAAATAAAAGTTTCTAGATAGATATTTATGGTAAGGTAAAAGTATTAAGAGAATAAATTCTCATGGAAATATTTTTCAAATCGTAAATCGTAAATGAATATGCATCCATTATTTGTGGAATAATGTAATTTTCCATTAATGACAGAAAAACAATTTATCCTCAGGAACATTATGCAATAAGCATGTCTCCTGTTGCATCTGTCAGATACTGCACAATTAGCCAGACGCTGGGGAAAAGAGATTTTTAAAACCCCAAATGCACTGACGGTATTCTGAAATAGTAAAGAGAGTTGGATCTACATCCATTAAATAAATATAAAAATGCTTCACAAATGAAGGAAATAGTCATAATGGGGTTGTGCTATTGAAGAGTCCTTCTCAAATTACTATCTGATTTACCACATAAAATGACATGCTTGAAATTACAAGTTACTTTATCATGCAAATTGGTCTCAAAATTGTTCTAAAATTAGTATGAGTTATTTCCCTGGTTTCATAGATGCAAAATCTGAGGCAGAAATGACTTGTACAACCATAGTTGTTTTATGGGCCACGTAGTACCTCACGTGAAATTTTATCACCTCACTTTGTGAGCTATGCTATTACTTGCATTTTACAGATAGCAGAGTGAGAGAAAGATATTTTTTAACTCATATTACCATTTTTTCTGATGTAGTACCATTATGGATGATTGCTTCTCACACAATTGGATAATTTCAAAAAGTCAGATAAAGACAATAATTTTTCTAACATTAATTATACTTCTATATACTCTAAGTCAAGCCCAGATTGGCCTTACAGATGTTTTCTAAGAGTGTGATGCCTATTTCTTACTGAACAAATATCTGTTATGGAGCAATAGGTTATCAACAAAAATTCTGATTGTCGAGTGATCTGTTTTCTGTGGCATCCTGAAACTGCACGGAGTGATTCTTATTGGAGATATCGTAGATGTTGTAAAATCGTAATGGACCTTGATTCAAATATGACAAAGATGAAGTCTAACTCAGGGAGTTCCCAATTGTCTTGCAATCACAACTTTGCTGATGCCCTCCAGTTGCGGGTCTTATCGCCTGATCTCTCTCGCCCATCTCTGGCTTTAGAACTGCCCGTCCTCACATCCCACCCATCACTGCCAGAGACACCACACAGGAGTGTGTTGTGAGCATTTTACCCCTTCTTTTCATTCTACACAAAAACCAACTTTTCATATTCCATTTCTTTGAATCTTTTCTGAGTCATTAGCATGTGATCAGATACTATGAATAAAGCAATAAATAAATGATTGTGGGTTGACATGTGACTGTCCCAGGAACCAATGTGTGTGTTAACAGGAGCTTATACTAAAAATTAAAAAACAAAAACAAAAACAAAAAAAACCCCTGAGGCCTCTTCAAGGTAAAAGATTATTACAGATAGATGAATAAATGAATGAATGAAGAATGAATGAACAAAAAAAATGAATGATACCCTAATGTGAATGATTATCACTCTGGGACCTTCCAGCAGACATTTTAAGAGACACCAAACCTGTGAACACTCTTCACATCATACCAAGTTTGTGCTCATCTAAGTAGAGAGCCACTGGAATCAAAATGAAAGCATTCAACATTATACACTGTTCATATGTGCTGTTTATACACAAACCTATGGTTTTGCTCCTAGCTTTATGGATATGCTCTATTTCCAGGAGGCTGTTTTTCATAAGGATGTCTTCGTCTTTTCCCCAAGTTTCTCAGATGTTTGCTTTACATAAAGATAAATACCGACAACTCAAAAATGAGTAAAACGGATAGAACAAAATGATGTTTTCAATGTCAGGTTGCAGGGGATTTAGAAATAAGATTGGTCCCAATACAGACATTGCTTTTCTCACTCATGTAGTCCTCATCCTAGGAAATTCACAACGTTCCATCTTCATTCACCCTTCTCAGGGATTTTATTTATACTTTCCTCCCTACAGACAGCACTCATATTTATTTTATTAAAATTTCTATGAACTGTTTCTTTTTCATCTGCTTAGAAAATTAAGGAAAATTTATTAGCTGATTCTATGTAAATTGCTCTGGTTCAGTTTTCATTGAGGATAAATTTGTTTTGAATATCTGTTATGACAATTATATACAGCTACATTTTCAACCCTAATGCATTTTTAATAACTTCCTTCAGCAGCTAGTGATTTGAATTTCAAATTTCTTTCTACCAAGAGGTTAAAAAAAAAAAAGTATATACCATTTTATAGCCATTTCACATAAAAATTGATTTATGCAGCAAGATCTCTCTCACAGTAAACATATCAAATGTCTAAATGGGACCATTAATACTCATAAGCCTTACAATATGTATGTTCCAGATAGAGCACAGCACAAAGTTAAAGCTGGCAAAGAAATAATTCTGTCCTTAGCTATTGTTCATAAGTCTCTCACTAAGGCTGGACACATTTCACTCATTTGATGGATTATTTTGATTTATTGCTATTGAGTGCTATAGCAAATTTTCGGGTGTATCAAGACAACTGAATAATCACAAGTTAAAATACTTAATAATTAATAAATAGAACAATTGGGGAAATCCAGACTAGCCTATTTTAAGCTATCTTGAAAATGAAGATGATTTTTTTTTTCCAGTTCTGGGGTTCCAAGATTTGAACTGAACATGAACTGCTCAAAGGAAAAGAGAGATTTTAAATAGGTCAGCCTTTTCATAAAGAGATCTCCCTTTACTCACCTGTCAGAGAGAGCTGAGAAACTTACAGCTTTCCTCAAAAAAAGGATTCATGGAAGAAGGCATGGGAAGTGATGGTTCACACTTTGATTTTGCAGAAACAAAAGTCTACACCAGGATAAAAATATCACGAACATTTGTGACTGCTATTTTGCCTCGATGGCTGGTTTTTAGGGTTGGGACAAATTAACTTCATCTGACCTCTGGGGTGGCATGTTTATAGGGACGGGCAGCCTCAGGGATGAGGAAGACACAAAGCCTCTAATGTTCTGTCATCTCTTCTCTTCTTTTTCCTTTTCAAATGTCAATATTCTTCATACTTTTCTCTTTTGGTAACATAAACAATTCTCTCTCTAGAATTGTTAAAACTTTCAGTTGGGAAGTTCCGGTTAAACAGTCTCAATAATTACTATAAATTTTACTGTTTGGTATTTTAGCATTTATTCCACTTGCATTTCCTTTTAAGTGCCATTTTAAATAATTTTCTATCATTTTTGGATTGACTCATTTTGAGTCAAATGTCAGCTTTTTTTATTTTATTTATAACTCTTGATAAACTTAGAGCTGAAATTAGTTTATCAAAAACACCCTGAATGCCACTGTAAGGCTGGTACCAAATCCCACGACTTTTAGAGGAAAACGTTTTATTTTGCACTGATCAAGCTCTCAGAGAGGCATTAATATACACCCACCTTCACATCACCATTCAGTAGATCTCCTGTGCATCTGCTTTAAGTCTGGCTGCAGTTCTAACTGTTGAATGAAAACATCTATCTGAATGTACCGTAAAGAAACCTAATCTCACGTGCCAAGAATGCCTTCTTCTTTCCCTCGGAGAACTGCCCCTCCACAGTGGGTCCCTGTCTCTGTAACCTCAGGACCACCCTTCTATCACCCGGTCTGGAAAACACAGCGGCTCCTACTCCTTCCTCTTCTATTTCTTCTATATCCAATCAGTGAAGGCTTGTGATTTTTTACTCAAAACTTGTTCTCCTCATCTTCCTTCCTTCATGAATTACACCACCCTCTTCTCTGCTGCTCAGACCCAAACGCAGGAACCTCCATGAGTCCTACCTACCTTTCACTAACACCCCACATCTAATCCCAAAGTACATCCTGTCAGCACTCACCGACCATATCCGGAAGGCATCCTTCTCCCTCCAACACTAACATCTTCACCCAAGTCACCATCACACATAGCCTGGACTCAAAAGGGCTAATGTTTACTGCCATTTACTAGATGCCAAGTAAGTAGTTATGTACTTAGCTATACAGTTTAATTCATTAATAAGAGCTTATTATATTTAATCTCATTATATTCCTATAGTACCATTTCATCCCCTACAATAATCTTTTTTGCGTCATAATCTGTCATATTATTACGATCTTAATCTGTCAGAGGAGGCAAATTAAGTACATGGAAATTAAACAGCCTATGCAAGTACACACGGCTCTTAAAGATGGATGCTGGATTCCAGAGCCTACAATCCTACCCACTGTGCAACATTAAGATGTTTTTTATTCCAGCTCTACGACTGAGATATAACTGGCATATAACATTATGTAAGTTTAAGGTATACAAAGCGATCTTTTGATACACGTGTACATTCTGAAATGATTACTAAAACAAGGTTAGTTAGCATCTCCATCACCACCGCTTAGAGGGTAAGATGAGTAAGTTCCGGAAATCTAACGTATGGGATGGTAACTGTGGTTCATGGTACTGTGTGGTTTACTTGAAAGTTGATAAGAGTCCATCTCAAATGTTCTCACCACACACGCACTAAAGTGATTAAGATTCTTGGTCTTTCTCAACAATCTATTTGTCAGGATGATCTTTTTCTTTCTTGAGTATTGTGCCTGAGTCATGAGTGCCAGGCCAGCCTCCAGCCAGCATCCGCCCCTGACCAGCGGGCAGGGGTTCTGCCTAGGAATCCAGAGTAAACAGTGTGCTCAGTCTTTCCAAAATTTTACCCAAAAATTAAAGTCACAGACTCATATTTCACCACTTTACAGTTTTTCATCAAATCAGGTTTAAAAATATTGCCATGATCATAACCATAATACAAAACACCAGTGAACCTTTAGAACTTCCTGTACTTTTTCATATAATTACAGTAGGCACCACTGAGATGCTTGGTCTTTGACAGTCTATCTCCAACAGTTGTCAGAAGAGACAGGTACTATAACACGTACTCATGAGAAAATCAAACTTCCATGAGCCAGTAAGTGGCTAGACAGGAACTTGAACTTGGATTCTCTGAGAGTAAGTCTATATTAATATAGAGAATACCTCATAAAGAGTTAAAGAAATTCAAATGCTAAGCCCTCATGTAGAGCTCCGAATATAATAGAAATGATTGTTAGATATTTGTGTAATAGAATTACTTAGGAAATATTGTAGAAAAATCTACTTTCTAAAATAAACTTTATTTTGGAGAGCACTTTTCAGTCCACAGCCCTACTGAGCAGAAAGTACAGAGATTTCCCTCCACTGTCAGCCTCCACACATGCACAGCTTCCCCCATCACGCACATCCCACAGCAGAGCGGGACATTTGCTACAGCTGATGAGTCCACTTTGACACAGCATAATCACCCAAAGTCCGTATTTTATAGTAAGGTTCACTCTCGGTGTCATACATTCTACGAGTCTGGACAATGTCTGATGACATACATCCACCATGATGGTGTCGTAAAGGATAGTTTCACTGACCTCAAAATCCTCTGTGCTGTATCTGTTATCGATCCCACCCCCAGCCCCAGGCAAGCACTCTTGTTTTGTTTTGTTTTTTAAGATTTTATTTATTTATTAGAGAGAGAGATCACAAGTAGGCAGAGTAGCAGGCAGAAAGACAGGAGGAAGCAGGCTCCCTGCTGAGCAGAGAGCCCGATGAGGGGCTCGATCCCAGGACCCTGAGATCATGACCTGAGCCAAAGGCAGAGGCTTAACCCACTGAGCCACCCAGGCGCCCCAGCAAGCACTCTGTTTTTAATAAAAGGAGAATACACATAAAATGCATATCACATAAAATAAACCCCACAAAATCATTATGTTATTCACGGTAACTTACTCTCTATTACCAACCGTGAGGAATTAGATTCTTTACTGAGCTCACTGAGGCATGGTCAACAAACCATCCTACCAGTTCACAATTCTGAGTTCTGACCATGAATTCTCCACGTGATTATAAAATACTTAACTGTATTTTGGTATTATTACAAAAGACAACTTTAGGCAGCATATTTAACATCATTCTGGGGTATTTCCTACATACTTTCCATCCTTAGTAAACTGATTCATGAGAATGAATCAAAATTCATAGATGGTATGGCTACCTCCTACACGTCAGCCTATCTGATGATCCTTTCTTGTTAAAGCTATAAACAGCAACTACTGTGCACATTAGCAGAGTCATTAGCACAGCTAACACCAGCCTCCAAAGTTTTATCTCCTAAATATTGCCCACAGTTTAAATCAAAGTAACAAATGCACAATTAACCTGAACAGAGGGAAATCGTCTACTCAGCACGTTGGGAAATGATGTGGTTGAATTATGAGTCATCTCATTTCGCAAAGTAGCAATAAAAATGAGTCTTTCATTTTGCGGAGGTACCACTGGCATTTACAGCAGATGATTAAAATAAAGGAGAAAAATAACTTTTGCATTATATCAAAACAGGGACATTTTATACTGGTCATGCAGTTTTGCCCCTGCGGATTTCATCGATCAAAAGAAATGTCTCCAAGAGTTGTTGCCAAGGGTCTGCTTATTCCCTAGTGATTCCGAACACTGTGGCTTACCTTATGGAAGTTTCTGAAATACGCTGCCTTTTCATCCGGAAATTTTTCTAGCCTTCTGGGTCCTTTACTAGAAGCCTTCTTGAAAACCAACCAGCATCGTCTGAAAATCTGAAAGCAAATGAAGGATCTGATTATCTATCTTTTTGCATGAGTTTTGTAATGCCAGGAATTTATTTATCCAACTAATCCACTGGAAAGAAATTTTTTTAAAATGTATTTAGAGAGAGAACAGTTTTTGAGTCCTAACCAGGTTATTCATTAAAATTACAGCAAACTTTTAAGAACACAATATTTAATATAAAAGTGACTTTTTTTTTGGTACAAAGATTTTATCTTATGAGGTTTTCAATGTGCTGGCTTCAATGGTCTTTAATCTAATTAAATCATCTGTTATCAATACCATATAAAATATTTATCTCAGCATGCCAGTGACAGGGCAATTCTCTGTTTTCCATGATAATGCAGTCATAACTTGTAAGATTAAGCACTTTCATAATACTCAATTTTCTATCTTTCAAAAATCACCACTTCTAAAAATTAACTTATCTTGTAGGATTAATTTACTTTAAAAGACCCAAAGCTCATATGTTAATTTAGAAAACAGGAAGATAGGTGCTTTTATAATAGAAACATCTGCCTTACCCTTTTATACTTTACAGTAACTAGCATTTGTTGAATGCTTATTTATATGGACTACATCTAAACATTTATATGCACATTTGATCTTCATACCTACAACATGGGGTAGTTTATCTCCATTTTAGGATAAAAACAGTGTGACAGTGTCAGGATTTGCACACACCTCTGTCTGAGCACATATCTCTTCAGTAAAAAAGCAGGACCACCAATTATACACACACACACACACACACACACACACACACACACCATCATTCCTGGACTCTGCCCCTGTTTCATAGGACCAATTAATATCGAACTCTGAACTTGGCCTCTCTGTCAACCTCCCTCCCAAAGTACATTTAAGGCAAAGTAATAAAATGAGTCTCATCTCAGTCATTGGAGAGGTTTAGAAATGCAAATTGGCCACAATTT
This sequence comes from Lontra canadensis, assembly GCF_010015895.1. Classification (NCBI taxonomy): domain Eukaryota; kingdom Metazoa; phylum Chordata; class Mammalia; order Carnivora; family Mustelidae; genus Lontra; species Lontra canadensis. Next base: position 8,129,748 of record NW_022631038.1, read on the forward strand.
AAGATTTTTAACATGTAGCACAGTTTTGCCAGAGTCTACATTCTCTATAGCCATTAATAAATGCACTGAGGGAAGACAAAACTGCAAAGTTGCTATATTGTGTTTCTTCCTCCCCTCTCTTCCTCTTTCTCCCCTCCTCCCCTTTCCTCTTGTTTTCTTTCCTTCTTCCTCTCCTCCTTCCTTCCTTCCTGCCCTTTCTTCTTTCCTTTCTTCCTTCTTTCCTTCCTTCCCCGTCTTTCCTCTCTTTCTCTCCCTCTCTTCCTTCTTTTCTCTTTCTTTCTTTTCTAAAACCAGCCAGATAATATAATTTCTTGTAGAAATTATAATTTCGATAATATAATTTCTAAAATATAATTTCATTGTTCATTACTCACTAGAAGACAGTGCTTCCCATGTGAAAAGGAACTCTTAGAATAGTTACATAGGAGACCTTTCATAAAAGCATTATGAACAGAGTAACAACGCACACACTTTGACTTTACACTTGCTACCTTTCTTAGCTCCTTTCCTATTACCTTCGAAAAGCCTCTAAAGGATAACCTTGAGCTCTGCATCAGGTCTGTGCGTCTCTCCTTCTCTACCTGGATAGAGATGCACCTCCTCCGTGATGGGATTCCTAACCACACACCTGGAAGTAGGGTGTTAGATTACACCCCCCCCTCCACGTTTGCTGGTGTCCTTCCTCCACACTTGTGTTTAGCTCATTATGTTACTTTTTGGCCCCTTATTGGTCTCCACCCCCACAGTAAAATACTATTTAAAAAACATGTGAATACTGATTATAATATAATATCAGCTTATGGTTTGCTTGGCTTTGACTCAATTCTACGTGGGTTTATTTAGCATTATAGATTCTGCTTTTAAACTTTAAAAAGGTATTTATATTTTAAGTAAATTTAAGGTAATAAACGTAGAAAAAGAAAACATGTCAGAAAAGGCAGTTTGTACAGTGGAAAATGAATAAAGTTTTGTGTTAGTTTGCAAATTTGGGAGTTCCCTGGGTGAGGTCTGAAACTGGCCCCTTTACACAGAGGGCAAGGAGATACCCAAGACTGAGACGGGCCACTCCAGGCTGGTGAGTGGCAAGTTTAACGAGCAAGGGAACTCCCATACAAGACTTGTCTTGGGCAGCCACAAGACAAGCACAGCTCAGCAAGCCCCGCTCTGCCCTTCCTGTCAAATCTTAAAATGCCACAGAGAAGCCTTAACAGGGTTCAGTCACTTTCAGTCCAGATGATCTAACAACACATTGCTCTCCCAAGACCGTGGGCTTGAAAGGGCTCTGCCTACAGGCAGGGTGGGCGGAAGGTATCCTCCAAGGATGGGGACGGGTGAGGTCCAGCTCTCAGGTCAGCTGGTGACAATAAAGTCCTCACAATGACCTTGCCCGGCATTTCGGAATCCAACAGATGGGTTTACATCAGGGCTTTGCCGTTTACTAGCTGTGCAACCTGAGACAAACTACTTAATGTCTCATGTAGAAGGGTACCTCACTGGACAGAAGGAAGAGTCAACAGGATGGGCCCACATCCTAGTGCACGGCAGGCTCTCCACATGGGCGGCTCCTTTCTCAGGCTCCTTTAACTTACAAAGTAGGTGCAATTTGCCACACATGACAAAGTCATATGTAAGGACACTTTTTTGCTAAGGACATACAATTCTAACAAAATTCAGATCCAGAATATTCAGACCCAAATATTCCGCAGTCAGAACAATTAGAACACCATATAAAAATTTTAAAAAATAAAAATAAATACATTGATGATCTTTGAAACTCGGACTGTGGAACAAGGACTTGGAATTGCAGCTCTGCCCTTTGTGAGAGCCATGTGGCTCCGGGCAAGTCACTGAATCTCTGAGCATGTATACTTCTCTTAGCTGGTAGAAAATAATGCCTCTATCATAGGATTGTTGTGACAGTGAATAGAAATAAAATGTTCACGGCTCATGGCTTTGTAAGGTTATAGAGGAGTCATGCACTAACAGACGGTAGTACAGTGCAAAACAGCTAACGTGCTCTTAGAGGTAGACTTTGTTTAGCACACCCATAGCCATTGTGGATATTTACATATATTGTAAAAATAATTGCTTCTACCAACATATTTTAAAGGTTTCAAATAATTCCAATAATTATGGGGATTATGTTATACACACTATTTACAGACAAACTGTCTAAATACTCTTGAATGAAAGCGAGTTCCTGTTAATTTCACCATGGTTTGGATATGGCTGGTCGCATTGATTAATATGCAGCTGAAAAACAGAAAAAAGTGCACAAGTTTACTCTCTTTCTAAAATTATTCCTTTCACAATACAGTGTGAATTAATTTTTGCCCAGGATGAATCATTTCATGCAGTCATTAGTGTAAATCCTATGCAATGGAATTGAGGGTATTCTATTGCAATGCCCAAGAATACAGAGTACAGTTTTTTAGCTAGCATATCTTGATTTTCAGAGCACATTCTGCTATATTTCAAATGCTTTGTCTTGAAGAAGTTATTTTAACTTCTCTAAAACCCAACTTCTTCTTCTATAAATTCAGATCAATATACCTCATGAAGTTGCTATTTGAGGATTTAATAAGATAGCTCACAGAAAGAATCTACAATATGTGTTTAAAGCTCAGTCCTCACACTATTATCTGAAACTCTTGGGTTCTGAACACTGCTATGGATTAAACTTCGTCCCTCCTAACCTCTCATGTTGGATTCTTTACCCCCAGTGTGATGATATTTGGAGATGGGGACTTCTGGAATGTAATTAGGTTTAGATAAGGCCATGAGGGTAGGCCCCTCAGGAAGGGATAAGTGATCTTGTAAGAAGAAACCCCACAGAGCTTGTTCTGTCTCTCTCTGTGCTCCCCCACACACAGTGAGCTAGTGGCCATCCGCAAGACAGAAAGAGGGCTCGCTTAAGAACCTGACCATGCTGGCACCTTGATTTTGGACTTCTAGCCTCCGGAACTATGAGAAAATAAATGTCTGTTGTTTGAGCCACTTAGTCTGTGGTTTTTTGTGATGGCAGCCCAAGCTGACCAAGACAAACCCTTTTAGATTTTGTTATTACTAGCCAAAAGGGTGGTGGTTGGTAATGGATGTAGTTGCAGTGGTAGCAATATTTTAGAAGTGAAAACAAGTTACATGAATCAGACTAGAAATTTGAGGGATTGGAGCAGATAAATAAAAGTATCATTTGCAAAGTGGGATGTATATAGATTTTCAATATTTATCTCTTTTTTGTTATTGAATTTAGAATCCTAGCTGAAGTAGGAAGACTCTCTTTGAATGGAATTGAGACCAGATCCCTGGTAATATGGTTTCTGTTTGTTCCTACAGAAGAATGCTTTCCTCTATATGCTTTGCACTTTATTGCCCATAGCTCAGGAACCATGATGATGTCAAATGAAGCCTTATGATATTCATGGAATTACAGAAACACACTCACTGACTGTAATGCCCATCTTGTGTGACTACAGTTATTTTCTATTAAAATGTCAAAATGAGTTAAATATAAGTTGGAAAGCATAAATGTTTCCACTTTGGCACTCAGTGTTACGATGGAATACATCTGATAATGGGTAATAAAGAAAAAAGAGTGGGTATTTTCATTAATATATTATCTATTTGCTATTACATTAAGAAAGGCAACCACATAAAGATAAAAATTGTTGAAGACTTGATTGAATAGAATGTTTACCAAGCAGAGGCCCTTAAATTACTAGTTTCTTATTCTGGAATAATGTTAGATTAATAAAACAGTTGCTAAAATGGTGCAGAGTTCCTAAATAGACTTTACCCAGCTACCTCTAATATTCACATTCTATATAACCATGGTACATTTTTCAAAACTATGAAATTAACATTGGTATAATATTATTACATAAAGAGTTTATTTAAAAATTGCTAGTGTTTCCACCAATATCTTATTCTGTTTGGGGATCCAAGAGATCCAATCCAGGACACCACATTAAATTTAGGTGTCCTGTATCGTTGGACCCCTCTGATCTCTGATAGTTTCCTAGTCTTTTCTGTTTTTTGTTTGTTTGTTTGCTGTTCGTGATCTCAACAGTTTTGAAGACAACTGACCAGGTATTTTGCGGTATGAAAATTAATACACAAAAATCTCACTTAAAATGGGAGTCAGGAGGCCAGAAGGGGGAGCTCTCACCCATTACCACTCTTGGTCAGTAACAGACCTCACAGGAAGAGAAGCACCACTGGGGAAGTCCAACACTGCTTTACCACTCCAACAGGAGGATGGAACATTTCCTTCCTTGCCTGGCAATTCCACCCATGAAAAACTGTCATCAACCTGGACCGTTCTCACCTTCCTCCGGTGGGCTTTTGATCAAAACAACCCCTTTTTCTTTCTAAAGCGATGTCCCTCCCCTTTGCAGTTGGACTTGCCTGTGGCTTTCGCTAAAGCTTGCTTATCCTGACTTGCAAATCTTCCGCAATTCCCAAATAAACTCATCTGCTGGTAAAATAACTGGATGTCTTACTTTTAACGTGGACAGCGACATATCTGCAGATTTGCACCTGTGGTGAAGTTGAATTTAAAAACAAAAAAACAAAACAAAACAAAACAAAACAAAAACCTCTTTTAAAATGAAGTCAAAGGCCAGAAGGGGAAGCTCTCACACGCTACCACTCAACCTGAAGAAACACCTTGCATTCCCGGTAGGAAGATGCCTGTACTTCAGTAACCCCCAGCAGAGAAAAGGAAGATTTTCTCCATGCCTGGCAACAGCCCAGCCAGTGACAGAGGTCACAACTCAGCCAATAAAGAACCACTATGCTCTGAACTCTAGTTTACTCCAAAGGACTTGTTCATTATAACAGCCCCTCCCAACAGTCCCTTTTCCTCTTCGAACTAGGCGATCCTCTCCTTTGTTCTCTGGACTCGCCTGTGGTTCACTGCAGCTTGCTTGGCTCAAATTGCAATTCCTCTGCTATTCCCAAATAAACCTATTTTGCTGGTAAAATAACTGGCTGTTTCATTTTCCAGGTCCACAGTACAAAGTTCCTCAATTTATGTTTGTCTCAGTAAGTTATTCTTGATATTTCAGCAGTCTAATGAAAATCTCACAGTAAAGGGATTAAAACAAATAGTTCACTGGGAAAAATAATATAAATGCATCACAGCTATTTGGACTAGTTATATTCTGATTAGAGAGCTAGTTGAATTTTTAAACTTAAAGTAGTAAAACAATAATTTAATAAATGTTAATAAAGGCAGAGATTTTCATTTTATATTCTTGTTTGATGCAGATTTTCAAAATGTTTTGCTTTGTCATCAGAGTAAATAATGAAAAGGGCGCTGGTGCTGAGACTCTGCACGTATCACTCTGTGTCAACGTGAAGTCAAATTCAGCATGAATCAGCATTCTAAAAACAACCTTCATGCTAGCAGCATAAATAAGTAGAAGCATGAGGAAATCACTTCTTTGTCACTGTTCATCGAACAGGATTTTAATAGTGTACTATGTTCTGCTTTAGGCCCTAGAAGTGATGTCCTATATAATAAGTTTGTTGGGGAAATTCCAGGGACGAGCAGCAAAAGTGACTGCATGAGCCCAGGAAATCACTCCTCTGAGGGAAAAATAAATAAATAAATAAATAAAGGAGTAGGTTTTATTTTGCTTATAAATGAAAGACACGAATTCTTCCAGTACATCAGATAAATGAAATTAGGTACCTTATTTTTATTTTTGTCCCACGAGACAAAATAAATAAATGCCCTTCATTAAGCAGTATGTGGGAGCGGATGGTGCAGTATCTTCTGCCTGGCTCTTCAAGGACATCGAAAGATGCAGGGACCATTTGGCTGGTTAGCAACAGAACTTACTGCTTGCAAGAGAATGCACTTTCCTCCTGTCCTGTCCCTTAGCTGCTGACACTCTTGCCTGTCCTCATCATGGCTCCGGAAGGTGTCTCACCGTCTCCTTAGGGACTGACTGATTTCACCTTCTCTTTCAGAGTTATCTCCGAAACATGCCAGTTGTCTCACCAAACAAGCTTCAAGGTACTCTTCAAGTTTTCATTCTAGAAAATTCCACGCTGTTGCCAGGACTCCAAAAATCCCCATGATCCCCAGATCCCCAGCCTCAGCGTGAATTAGCCTGCCAGCTTGCCGTAATACCCTCTTAATTCCTTTCTTTTTGTTTTTTAAAGACATCTATTTACTTATTTGACAGAGAGAGAGAGAGCACAAGCAGGGGGAACAGTGGAGGGAGAGGGAGAAGCAGGCTCCCTATAGAGCAGGGAGCCGGATGTGGGGCTAGATCCCAGGAACCTGGGATCATGACACGAACCAAAGGCAGTCGTTTAAAAGACTGAGACACTCAGGTGCTACCCCCTCCCTTAATTCCTTTCTATCTGATGGAAACCCTTTCACCTCACAGCAAACTCTTTTCCTCACTGCTTTCTCTCCTTAAGGTGATTTTACACAAAGGACGTCCTTTTTCCAGTTGGGACTCACTGTGAAGTAAATGGCAATTTCTTGGCTTTAGTTCATAGCCATAACTATGTTATTTAGCTAGGACTCATTCACAAGCTCTACCTTAACCAGAGGTCCAATATAATGGACCTTTTCTATCATGTTGACCTAAAGGAAGGATTTCTGATTGTAGGCACTGTTAAACCTGAGGGTCCACTGCACTAAGGGAAGTCCCCAAAGCTTCGTCTCTGGAAATTTTAAAGCATATAGAAGTAGATGGCATATCTGGGAGCAGCTTATATTTGAATTCCCTTCTTAAAGTAAGATACCATATCAAAGATAACTTGGAATATAGAATTCAATTATTTATTTCTAACTTGTATCAGATGCACAAATAAGCAAAAACAAACAAGCAAAGACCATGCAGAATTAGTCACTGCAGGCTTATGTTATGAGCAGCTGCAAGTACATGGTCCTGGGTCTCTGTCCTCCCACAAAATATGTAAGTGTCAGTGAAAGGTACAGTTTGTTTTTGTAAAAAGTAATTACTACACAGCCCAATGCTGTGATGCACTGATGACATAAGCTTTGGCTTTCACTTCAATATAGAAATGAACTTTGGCATCTTTCAATTTAATTTCTGTTAAATATACACCAATACCAGAATCACTCCCAACCATTCATTCAAAAAATATCGGACAGCTTGGCAGTTTGCAGATACCATTGTAAAAATAAACAAACAAACATACAAACAAACAAATAACAACCACCACCAAGTTTCTGTCCTTACAGAAACAAAGCTCCTGTTTCATGGAACTTTCATCCCAATGGATAGACAATGGTTATAGCACATTTGTAAGCCGTTTTTCCAGTAGGGCCGAGTGCTGTGGAGGGAATCACAGCACAGGGCTGGTGAGCTGCCCCTTCCGTCCTAGAGGAAGGAAGAGGAGTAACAGGGACATTTGGGGACAGAGAGCATCAGACAGAGGAACTGGAGACACAAATCCCAGATGTGGGAGCTTGCCTGAACTACTCCTGGAACTGCAGGAAGGCCGGTATGGAACACAGTGCACCAGAGCAAGGCAGGTAGGGGATCAGAGCAGAAAGATATGGGAGAGCCAGGCCAGGTAAGCATCTTGGCGCGACTACAGCCAGATTCAGAACGTGAAGCAGTATCAACTCTTCAGTGGGTTAAGTAAACTGAAACCTAAGCAATTTTAGGATTCTTAGAGTAAGAAGAAGTTACAAATGAAATCAATTTCGAAAGTCACTGTATAGGGCCAAGACTATGTAGTCCAGTCGGGTGACGGGTGTTCCGGGTTGACTTCTATTAAATGCCTCGATTTTCTAAGCTCCCTGTCTTCTCTAAATGGTAAGACTTGGGGCTGTCATTGCAATGTCTGTGTTCTGTGGCTTTTGCTTCCCCAAACTGGGAGTGCAGACCGCTAGAATTCAATCCGCCCGTTGTGGGTCCTTCTCTGCTTACTTACAACTCTGGAATACTTCAGTCTGCTGAGTTCTCTGCAATAAATGCAATGGGTCTCTGATAAATGTAAAACCCAGATGTTTTTCTCTTCCTCGGTACTTATTAGAAATACTCAAGGGTGTCTGGGAGGCTCTGTCCATGAAGCATCCACCTTCGGCTCAGGTCACGATCCCAGAGTCCAGGGATCGAGCCCCACATCAGGCTCCCTGCTCAGTGAGGAGTCTGCTTCTTCCTTGGCCTCTCACCCCACCCTTGTGGACTCTCTCTCTCTCAAATAAGTAACATCTTGAAAGAAAGAAAAAGAAAGAAAGAAAGAAAGAAAGAAAGAAAGAAAGAAAGAAAGAAAGATTGATTTAAGAGTACCAGAGATGGGGGGAAAAAAACCAAAGAAGCCAAAGGTGACTATAAAGGTGTCATAAGGGATCCCAAACAGTCCACAGTGCAAAAAGGCAGAAAGGCAGATTATTGCTGGGGATGTGGAATGTATATGGATTTTCTTAAATATTCCACAAGCCTAAATACATTTTTTTTAAATCTAGTAACTTAATTTAGCAGAAAACTAACTAATACTTCATAAGGTACAAGAATCCCTGTCACTAATTCAAGGGTTTCAAGTGTTCTAAAAATATTTTTACTGTCCATTTCTGTTTCAGGTTTAACTATAACTGAAAAAAGCAGATACAGAAGTGAGACCTTGAAGATGAGAGGACACAGAGGCACACCGTCATATCGCATATGGCTGTCCATTTATATTTATACATACATGCATATATATGTACAACTATTTGATTTTTAAAATTTCAGTTTATGCAAGTATATAAATAATATACATAAATATATATGCATCTATCCCTGTGTAAACACATTTATTTATAAATCACAGGACCAAAAAATTAAAAACTTTCCTTTTTCTTTGGGGCATAATTTAAGCTCATCTTTATGAGAAAGTTCTCACGAACTCTGTGAGGGAAGAGCTCTGCATCATTCACAGTATCTAATATAATATATGAACACTGCTGTATTAACCCTGAGATGATGTTTAAAGAGAATATCAAAATCTTGATTTTTCTCATTTCATGTAGTTGGAATGACGAAAATGAATGTGTTAGTATTTTCTGTTCTATTATCTCATTTCCACTTTATCGAAATTACCCCCAAAGCAATCATGAAATTCACAAGGGCGAATGACGATTCCCCAGTTCTCACCAGTGGCAATCTGTGAGGGAGCCAAGTGTTTTCTGTTTTTCACCTGAATACAAAAAGTTCTCTTGACTGTGTTTGTCTACCAGGCCATCGATGAAATACCAGGAGAGAATACACACACAGTTTAGAGTCCCAGCCAGACTGTAATGCTTCACAGCAGTAGCAAGTTTTAGGTTGAGCATGTGAAATTGTCATCATTATCATAAGAATGAAAGTGAGTTGTACATCAGACCTGCTGAGCACTACCCCAGGCGGGTGGCAGTTTTGGGAAACAATCCGCACTGGAAGGATTCTCACAGTGATACTTTTTCAGCTCCCCGCTTTCCAACAGCCCAACCCAGACATGACAGAGAACAAAAATCCTTTCCCTTTGCTCTACATTGCCAGGAAACAATCACGTGTTCTGAGTTTTAGTTCCTCCAAAATCAGAATATTTGGCTTTCTCTCAATGTTTGCTATTTGAAATTCATGGTGTTTTATTTTCCTTAGGCAGTTGTATAGGCGGAACTCAATAATCCGTGAGAAAGTGGTATTCTACAAACAACCAGTTTGTTTCTATTTTATGGACCCAGTTAGTATAGGGGTCAGTCACACCAAGAGTTTTGGGATCACAGCTTCAAACTGATACTTTGACAGGTAAGTAAAAGTCAAATGTCCAAATCAAAGCTGAACATATTTCCTCTTCATTTTACTTCTCCTGGGTTTCTTATTTCCTCCCTTTGTTAAGCATATTTTCAGTCACACAAGCTTCAAATCCTGGTGTTGCCATTGACTTCCCTTCTTTTGTCTAAACCATTCCCAAATCTATGGGCAAACCCAGAAGAGAAATGCCCCTGTGATACTGTGAGAATGACTTGAATTGAGGAAAAACAAAACAAAACAAAACAAAACAAAACAAAACAAAATGCATCTAGGAAAGAAATAAAAACTAAAAATAAAAATGGCAGAGGTCTTTAAAAATCAGAAGGAACTTTCTTTTTCTTTTCTTTTTTCTAATTGCTTTAATTCAGTTTAGTTAACATATACTATATTACTACTTTTAGGAACAGAATTTAGTGATTCATCAGTTGCATACAATACCCAGTGCCCATTCCATCAAGTGCCCTCCTTAATGCCCATCCCCCAGTTACCCCATCCCCCAGTTACCCTCCCCTCCCCTCCAACAACACTGTTTCCTGGAGTTCAGCATCTCTTATAATTTGCCTCCCTATTCATCTTATTTTATTTTTCCTTCCCATCTCCATTATGTTCATCTGTTTTGTTTCTTAAATTCCACACATGAATGAAATCATATGGCATCTGTCTTTCTCTGACTGACTTATTTCGCTCAGCATACCTCTGATGGAGCTCTCATTGGCTGCAGCAGAAAACTGGAACCAATGATCAGTTTGTTAAGGGAGCAGTATTATGGAAATAATATTTAAAGAATACTAGACCAGCAGCAGTGTTAACAATGACCGTGACAACACAAAAATGTCCTCAGGTAATTAGTATATTCCCACCAGAGAAAAAGATTAGAATTCAGCCAAGACGGTGAGGACAAAGATGAGCCCAAGACAAAAAACATTACAGGGGAAATTTATAGCTTCATAATTAACAGTATGTGTGTGTGGGGGGGCAAGGGAGTGATGGATTAAAGCTACATCTAAATGTTCATACCTTCATGAATGATGGCATTCATTCAGTAAATGGTGGTATTTACTGAATTGTCAGAAAACCCGAGAAATGGCTTTAGTTGTAGGTTTACTGAGTTTGATAGGACACTTAAACGTTTGCATTATGAAAACTGTTCTCGGTAAAGTTATAAACTGCAGTCTCCATGTAGAATGGATGCTTTCCAGTCTACCTCACATCAACTATATCCTCCTCATGAAAACATTGTCTTACTTCAGTTTCTTGATATAAATTTGCAGACTCATCCAATGTTGGTTCCTTGCCTGCTACTCAACATTTAGTGCTTTTTCGCTTTAAAACTATAAAGTTTACTATATTTAAAGTATCAAATCAGCAAACATGTTTCCACCACTTCTGTTTCAAATTGGTGTATCAAGTTGGCTTAAGTCTACATAACCTTTGAATTTTCTTGAATGAAGTACATCAAACTAAAATGGAATTATTTAAAGCATCTAATAATACATTGCTCTTTAAATGTAATGATAATATTCAGGTGTTTGTCTCAAATAAGGGACTTATACTATGGTTTTGACTGATGAGAGTTTTCTGGTAATAAATAACCAAAGTTCTGGTAATAAATAACCAAAGTTCTTGGTCTTATTTCAATGGGACATAAAAAGATGATAGATTTGATGATTTATTTAAGGAATTACGAAAAATATCAATTATAAGTAAAGTTTTATAATGATCTAAAAGAAATTGTAGAGCTTATAGGGTCTGTAGTTACTAAATTGAAATTCTTTTTTAATATATATACTGCATACCATATCTTGTCTTAAAGTTACTGTACATCCTTCCAATCAAAGACTTCCATCTAATCCAAATATATTTAATACACTTTCATGCCTGAATTAGCATTATCAGTTAATTTTCAAATTTTAAATTTTGCACCAATAGTATAAAACATCGCGTATAATGTTACAAAACCTAATTTTTACTTCCAATTATATAACTGAAATTTACTCATGCTGATATGCTGTACTTTTTTTTTCCTTTTTGCTTATTGATTTGTAGGAATTTAAAAATGTATTTTAATTTTTAAAGTCCTTTATCAGGTAAATGAGTTGGAAACACATTTTGTAGCTTGACTTTTCACCAACACAGTAAAATTTGTCTATTACTTCCTTTACAGCAGTATGTTTATAACTTCTGTTTATTAACAGAAATGCATAATCCCCCTACATTTGTGTGGTTACTGACACATTTGAATTTTTCACCATCTCATTTTTTTGTTTCCCATTTTAATACTTTACTCTTTTCCTACTTTGTAATTTTACTAAATTTCTTAGCGTGCCTCCCCCTCTTACCTTTAACAGCCTTGGAAACTTTTTTCATCCCACTCCATACAAATATCCAACTAGTAGACAAATACATTTAATCACTCATGCATAACAACTCTCCCTCGTTTTTCATCTTCTCTACTAAAAACCAACGGTATCTCAATTTAAGAAGTAGTGCTCCAGTAGCCTCCCATCTGATTCCTGTCTTCACATTGCTTTATTCCACTACAACTTACAGACTACTTCATAGCAAATGTCTTAAAGCACAGCTCTGGCCATATATCTCTTTGGACCAAAAAACAAATACACAACAATGAATCTTTCAATGCTTCACCATTGCCCACTGCTTATAAGAGAAATCTTGAATTCTGAGGCTTGCCAACAAGAACGTTCATGAACTAATCACAAAGTCTACTGAAACACTTGTCAATTCTCCCATTAGACCCTCTCCTTAAGGGTGCCTGGGTGGCTCAGTCAGTTAAGCATCTGCCTTCAGTGTGAGGTATGATCCTGGGGTTCTGGATTGAGCCCCACATTGGCTTTCCTGCTCAGTAGAGAGTCTGCTTCTCTCTCTACCTCTGCCTCCTTCCCCCTGGCTCGTGCTTTTTGTCTCTCCCTCAAATAAACAAATAAAATCTTAAAAAAAAAAAATCCTCTCTTTACGTTGCATTGGTTTACTCATTATCCCCCTTGAATATATTTGCTTTCGTTTCTTTGTTCAGATCATATTCTTTATCTGAAATCCCCTTATTTTTCAATTCACACTTTTTAGAGTCCTAGCTACATTTTGAATCCTATGTCTTACTACTTTCATGGAGCTTTCCTTGATCGAACCAGTGAAAAGGGAGGTCTCTTTACCCTGTTTTCCTTTATAATTTGTTCTCTGCTGTCTTTTGAAAATCAGTCTCCCTTTCTGGATTATAATGTCCTTCAGAGAAGGAACCATGCCTTACATATCCCTGTATTCCCCTCCCATCCCTAAACTCACTCATAGCAAAGTGACTACTTAAAAATTGTTGGATTAATAAATCAATACCTTGTATGTATACACAGTAGTCCCCCTTATCCCTGGTTTTGCTTTTTGTGATTTGGGTTACCCAACTGCAGTTCAAATGCAGGTAATCCCCCTTATGACATCTCTTCATGGAGGTCAATAGAGCCTAAGCTACACCACAAAGCCTACGTCATTCACCTGACTTCAACTCAACAGGTAAGCATTTTATCATCTCAGGTCATCACAAGAAGAAGGGTGAGTATAGTACAATAAGGTATTTTGAGAAAGACCAAATTATACAAGCTGTATTATAGTGTACCAATTATTATATTTTATTAATAGTTATTATTATTAATCTCTTACTGTGCCCCTTTATAAATTAAACTTCACTGTTGGAAAAAACTGAATATGCATAAGAGTAGATATTATCCATGGTTTTGGAATCCACTGGGGGGCCTTGGAGTGTATCCCCCACTGTTAAGGGGGACTACTGTAATCTTAACAGTTTCAAAGATGAGCACTTACTCTAGACCACACATTGGTCTAAATATTTGAAATGTATTAACTCATTTCATCCACAGAACAATGCTTTTTGACTCCACCATTACATTGCGTTACCCATGACGGAAGCACAGAAATGTTAAAAAGAAAAGACACTAACAGATATAGAACCAAATCCTGATAATCTAGCTTCAGAGCCTGTATTTGTAATGACTACATTACCTCCTCATGCATCATGTCTTTTGAGTCTTAAACAAGCAAGGTATCAATGTATTGATTTTGAAGATAGGAAAACTTACTCCAAGATAGGAAGACAGGTTGAATTTCTCCAGAGATGAAAGCCGGGGCCTGGAGTGGGGGAGGGGGGTGTATGGGGGTGTTGCTAAAAACAAAGAAAAGGGCTAAAAGAGAGGTGCTATATATTTGTCTGTTTCTGTATTATCATCATTATTATTGTTTTTAAAGTCACCTATGTGTGGGAAATGTCTTTTTCTCAGTCTTGGCTTAGCACCCGTTTCCTATTGTTTTTTGTTCACCTAAATCATAGAGACACACATACCAAGTATCTACAAGAAAGTCATGGCTCTCAAGAACTGGAAACCAGACATTTATTCTGATATACTGAAAACTGGAAACTGAAACTGAAAACTGGAAACCACCCATTTATTCTGATACACTGAGAATTTCAACACCATTGCAGCCTGCAAGTCTGAAAACTCAACAGACAGAAGAGACCAAAATAGGAAAGAGAGGTTTTGCAACTTTACTTCCCTCATTCTGAAACCTCAGGAACTTAAGGCCAATACTGGGTTTGGTGGTGATTAAACCCACAAAGAGATCTTTCATCATGTGCTTAGTTTTTTTGTTGTTTTTTTTTTTTTAAGATTTTATTTATTTATTTATTTGACAGAGAGAGAGAGAGAGAGAGAGAGAGAGAGATCACAAGTAGGCAGAGAGGCAGGCAGAGAGAGAGGAGTACGCAGCTCCCTGCCGAGCAGAGAGCCCAATACCGGGCTTGATCCCAGGACCCTGAGACCATGACCTGAGCAGAAGACAGACACCTACCCACTGAGCCACCCAGGTGCCCACATCATGTGCTTAGTTATAAATAAATTCTTGCCCCCAAACATATCCAAAACAAGGTCCCCAAAGTACCCTTTGAACAAACTTTGTATCCTTTCATTTTAAGTACACAAATCTTGTGCAGTTGTAAGTGATTAAAAAAAAAAATCAGGAGTAAAAGAAAATGTCAAGATCTAAACTAAATGGTATTTGTGAGCATGGGCACCTTGAAGCCTGAGGCCCTAATCCCCACTCAGTAACAAAACAGAAGATTCTTACCTACTAGCATGAAAAAGACTTGAAAGCTCCAGAGTTCCAAAGGCAGAGAAAAACTAGCTTAGAGGATGACTGCTTTCAAATGTCTAAGCTCTCCTGAAATGCACTATCTTCAGCAGGAGTTTTTATTCAGAAAGTTAATTTCCTTGTAAAAAGTACACAGTGTTTCTTATTCACTTTACATTTTTCCTATCATTTCCCCTAATTTAATTTTGGCCACTGTTTAAAGAATGTACTGGCTTTCTATTTAGAGCTACATAATTCAGTTTGGGCGCTCTGTTGTAGTGTTATCTTAATTTGATGGTTTAACCTGACCTTTTCCTTGGGTCAGCATTCTGGGCATTGTTTCTATCAGGTAGCAGCAGCAATCTTCACTTTGAACAATAATAAATAGCATCTTAAGGTCTTACTATGGTCCCCACTGTTCTGAGGGATTTATAAACATTAACATAATTTAAAACACACCCAAACCCAATGAGGTAGGCAATATAATTAACCTTCCTTACAGAATGGGACGCCCAGGAGGAAAAGTTAAGTAACTTACTGAAAGTTTGGCACAATACTGAATTATGGCTATAGTTTGCTAAATCGGCTTCCTACCTCTGCTGTCTCTCTAATCTATTCTGTACATTGCCATCAAAATCATCATATTAACAATGTCTTGATTTCATGACACGTTTGACGGATTCTGTTGGCATACAGGTAAATTCTAACTACGTAAGGCCAGCACCCAAAGCCTTCCACACCATCCCTACCCCAGCTTCCCCACCTACTGCCACTTTTTATTCAGAGCAAACCCTGGAGGGACTCACAATGACTTGCCTGCTTTCCTTTTTTTAAAAACAGCTTTATTAAAGTATCACTAACAAAAAGTGTATATATCAAAGGTGTATAACTTTGTGTTTTGATATATATGTATAAATTGTGAAATGATCACCATAATCCAGATAAAATTAATATATCTATCACTTCACAGGGGTCATTTCTTTCCTCTGTATTGTTGTTGTGAAAACACTTAAGATCTACTCTCTTAGCAAATTTCAAGTACACAATACCATACCCTTAACTATAGCTGCTATTCTGGACATTCAAAACTCTTCTTTGTGTTTTCCAGATGTTCTGACATCTGGGCAATGGATACCTTTCACCTGTCAATGTAATACTTAGTTTTCAAGAAAGGACATTTGGGGTACCTCAACCTGATCTGCTCATCGTAATGTCTTGGCTTCAAATGACAGAAGTATGACCTGTCATTCCCACATTCTAAAGTTTGATCCACAGACACATATATATTCATAACACTGTTATGTGTGTAAGTTATATATTGGGGAACTGCTGGTAGGAGCAAAATACTGGAAATAATACCAACACTCACTGACAAAGGGATTGTTAAGGTATGATACGTCTATGCTATGGAGTAAGAAAGCTTTCTAGGTAATGATGTGAAATATCTTAGGTATACATTTTGTGTGAGAAGAAAAAAATTAAAAGCATATAGCCATATCTTCTTGGATCTAAGAAACACTAGAACTACAAAGAAGAACTTTAAAAATTGTTTTCTACTAGAGGACTGAGGAGTAGGGTCTACCATGATGAGGGTAGACGAGAAGATTCTCAACTTACAAATTATGTGCCAGTAATATTCCTTACATATCTGGCAAGGAATATTAAAATGTGACCAAGTGTTTTATATTTTAGAGAGGTATTTTGCTTTTAAAAGAAAATTTAGGGGCACCTGAGTGGCTTAGTTGGTTAAGAGTCTGCCTTCAGCTCAGGTCATGATCTTGAGGTCCTGGGATCGAACACTGCATTGGGATCCCTCCTCAGTGGGGAGTTTGTTTCTCCCTCTCTCTCTGCCCCTCTCCCACTCCACTCAACCGTACTCTCTCTCTCTCTCTCTCAATCTCTCTCTCAAGTAAATAAAAAAAAAAATCCTTAAAAAAATAAAATTTATTTGGATAGTGATTAAAGATTCATGGTCACATTTGTGAGTCATCCCTTAGCTCTCTTTGCTTCTTCTAAACAGTTGAGTCACATTACACAACTTGGAATGCCATGCACTCTCTCACTTAATCTCAAACCCGCACTGTGTCATGGCTACTCTTATGATTTCCATTTTACAAATGGTGAAAGTGGGGCTCAGGGAAACTGTCTACCAGCCTCGCAGGACCAAGGACAGCAACTGTATGGGAGAGCAGCAGGTGTGGGGGCTGAAGGAAGGAGGAGAGGAGAGGGCGTATGGGTGGCTCAGTTGGTTAAGCAACTGCCTTCAGCTCAGATCACGATTGATCCTGGAGTTCTCGGATCAAGTCCCACATCGGGGTCCCTGCTTGGCGGGGAGTCTGCTTCTCCCTCCAACCTCTCCCTCTCATGCTTGCTCACTCTCTCTCTCTCTCTCAAATAAATAAATAAAATCTTATAAAGTTAAGAAAATAAAAATAAATAAAGGAAAAGGAGAGATGGCATTCTGAGGAAGGCAATGAGGAAAGGCAACAGGGTAACTACAGAGTGAAACATTCTAGTGATTACGAGTAGGAATACAAAGAATGGCCAGGAAAGGGACAAATTAATTGTCCAGGATGCAGACTTTAACTATCCCTAAGGGAGAAAATTAAAGACAATATGTAGCCAGCTTAAAAGAAATACCAGTAAAAATGAGACACCTGGCCCACAATGGTCTCTGTTGCCACCTAGATTTCATAGGACTCGCTATGAAGCTTCTGTTTTCCACACTATTTTCCATATTTAGCTTTCAAGTAGGTTCTCATATATCAAAATAACATTTCTATTCTCAAAATGCATTTTTCTAACCAAGAAGATACATTGGAAAAAAGACTACTTACCTAGTATTTCAATAAAATAATGATAGCCCTGTAACTTTACAGTATTTTTCATATGTCACAATTATAAAACATCAAATTGAACATGACAGTTCTATTTTAAAATCTCTGCTTAGATACAAGTCCTTCTTTAAAATCCTTCAATCATGCCTTTGGAAAAAATAATAACACAGGAAGGTGTCTAAGGAGCTTATTTTTACTAGAAGCCATATCTCTGATACATCTTGGACACATTGGACTCTACTGTCAATACGCTTTTAAGACATACTGCTGTAAAAATCATATAAAAGCAGAGAGCATCTCCTCTGCAAAAGAGATTTTTATCGGCATCTTGGCCAGGTAATATTGATGATATCTTTGAAATGTGTTTACAAGGTAGAGGTCATAAATTATTCCTTGTTCAAAAACGTAAAATCAGGAGTAGAAGTTTCCATTTTGTGTAAAATTCACACTCTTCGAGACACAAAGGAATAATGCAGCTCTTCTCAATATGTTACTATAGTAAGTGTTCAATAATTAGTTGGCTGCATAGATTCCTAATTGCAGTTGAACCAGCAGAACACTTGACAGATGTCAGTGCGCTAGTTGTTGGAAAATACAACAGAGGAGTAAATCCTGGGTTGAAGGACCTTGCAGCCTAGTGGGGCAGACCAGCATGCAAAAAAATGCATTTCTCTGAAGAAAGTGCCATAATGGCGACACTCTCAGGATGGTCTGTGGCCAAGAGGGGCACCTGAGACAGCCTGGGAGGAAAGACTGAACAAAGGAAAGGAGATTGTTTTAACAAGGCAATATCAGAGTCAGAAGGCAGAAGCAAGTCCAACATTCCAAAGACTTCCATACACGCAAAGTGGGATGGGATACTGCTTATGAATCGTTTTACCTGTCTTTATTTTTTTTTTTAAGATTTTATTTATCTATTTGAAAGAGAGATCACAAGTAGGCAGAGAAGCAGGCAGAGAGAGAGGGGGAAGCAGACTGCCTGTTGAACAGAGAGCCCGATGCGGGGCTCAATCCCAGCACCCTGAGATCATGACTTGAGCGGAAGGCAGAGGCTTAACCCACTGATCCACCCAGGTGCCCCTACCTGTCATTACTTGAACAGGATTTAAATGCTTCTTTCTTGTATATTAGTGTGTATATTCTTCTGTCTGCATGGTATTTTTGATTGATTAAATGAGGGTATATGAAATGAATCCCTTGTTTCTTCAATCACTAACCAGCTAACTGATCCTGGACAGCTTTCTGAACCACTGGGCTTTCTTATTCTCTCCTATAAAATGTAAAATGGAATTGAACTAAATCACTATTAAGAGCCTTTTTTTTTTTAAAGATTTTATTTATTTATTAGAGAGAGAGAGACACAGTGAGAAAGGGAACTCAATGTGGGCCTTGATCCCAGGACCCCGGGACCAAGACCTGAGCCGAAGGCAGAAGCTCAAGGACTGAGCCACCAAGGCACCCCTTAAGAGTCTTTATAAAACAAACAAAAAAACCATTGTGATGTATCCTGGATACATCTGACTACAGAGGCCACACCTCTACCTTTTGTTGTTCAAATTTAAGAATAAGTAAGAATAATGATAATTTTTATAAACATAATGACATCTATATTAACTATAAAAACTTCAAATGTTATCAAGGTGCAAAGAAGACAGAAAGTCTTCCACCAACTGGAAATAGCTATAATTATTAAAATAACCAACATTCTACATAGGTTCTTTCTTCGTGTGCATAGATAAATGGATGGATAGTCAGAGTTAATTTTATAAAAATGAGATATATTTAATGAATCTGTATTTTATAAGAGCAAAATAATCATTTTACTCACCCATTTTTACAATTTATGTTTAGCAATTTGAACTCTAACAGTTGCATTTGTATATATCAACTGCTATGGCATTTCATTTTCATTCTGCTCCTGACTAAATTATCTAAAGATCAAGGATTCAATGCTTACTTACCAAGTCCTTTTAGCACAGATTCTCTGTTCCTGAGGTTATTAGACCGACATGTTTCAGTGGACCAGATTTCATCACCAAGGTAAGAAGCATCTGCAGTCTATCCTCGAGTTCTTACATCCCTGAATAAGGCCACATGTCTTCTTTATATTCATTGACTATTTGGCTGAATTAAATTTCTCGGTAAATGCTTGATTCTGTGAGATCTTGTAGGCACTGTGCTGATTATTCAGATACTGAGTTTGGCCCTGGTCCTTTCCCTGTCATCTCCATTTATTTCTTGGCAGAATGTTGTACTTCAATATTATTTTTCAAGATTTCTTTCTAGGTGTTATAATTCCTAAGATCTTCCATGTTTCAGAAGATGTGTCTGTTGCACTGACATTTGGATGATGATTTGATCAAGCATGATATTTTTTGGGTAGCATTTCTTATCACTCAGAACTATGTAGGCATTGATAAATTATTTTCCAGAATCAGAGTTTTATTAAAGTATTTGAGGCTCATCTGAATAATCAGATTCTCAGTCATTTTATTTTCTGTTTGGAAATCTGAAGTACTCCAAATATTTATTTTTAAATAATATTTAAGAAAAGTTGGAATATTATATTTAATAACAAAACATAGAAGTAATATTCTTAAAATCAAGAACATGATGAGAGTGTTTATTATGTAAGTGATATATATAAAATTCCTAGCAAGTTCATTAATCAAGAAGAAAAGAAAGACTATATAAAGGTTAGAAAGATGTAAAAGAAACCCAAACTGTCATTACTTATGGAAATTTTATTGCCTATATTTAAAAAGCCAAGTGAATCATATCAAATTATTATAATATAGAGATTGCAGCAAGTCAACCAACCATAAAATGAATACATGGTAATCAACTGCTTTCCAATTCACCAGCAACAAGATGGAGAAAATATGAGAGTAAAAGATATGTTTCAGAATGGCACTGAAAATATTAAAAAAAGGAATAAATCTAAGAAAAGGAATTAAGACCACTATGGAGAAAATATCTAACTTTTTGGAAAGACATTAAAGTCCCAAGGAAATGATATACATGAGCAATATAACGAATAGCATTGATTCTCCTCACACTCATTTATAAATGCAATTTCAACCTAAAACCTACGTGGTATCTTGTGCAACTCTGCAAATCTAAAATTGTGGTAGATGCTAAAGAAGAGTGAGGGAAGGGTTTTTCCCTTTCTGATATGAAGACGTCTAATAATAGAGATTGTGGTATTGATGGCGTGATAGATCAAGGGACCAGCAGAAATGATCATGGAGGGCACAGGCTGGAACACAGACTACTGATACGTGACTGAGTTGGGATTCAGAACAAAGGAATACAGCTACTCAATACATGGTACTGGGAAAATCGGTTATTCATATGAAAAACAAAACAAAACGAAACCTAAAGAACAAGTTTTATTCCAACCTCTCACTGGTCCCCTCATCCTAGGGTCTCCAAGTATCTGCTGGTAATAAACATTTCTATCAAGCCCTAAAAACCAATGATGAATTATAAGAGGAAGATACTTTCCTTAACTTTCAAACCAAGGAAGAAATAAAGGATGCAAATGAAGCAGTTTATTTTATAAGAATCTAAGCTATAAATTTAGGTTAGAAGGGCAGAATTCACTATGACTTAAATTTAAGTCCTTTACTTGTCTACTGGGTACTAAAAACAAAATAATTATCTTGTCCATATGGAATGCATTCTAATATGGACTTTTCATTTTCATCATTTATTATTTTTTAAAAGATTCTATTTATTTATTTATTTATTTATTTGAGAGAGAGAGAGAGAGAGAGATCACAAGTAGGCAGAGAGAGAGGGGAAGCAGTCTCCCCACGAGCAGAGAGTCTGATGTGGGGCTCGATCCCAGGACCCTAAGATCATGACCTGAGCTGAAGGGAGAGGCTTAACCCACTGAGCCACCCAGGCGCCCCCATATTCATCATTTAAATAAAACAATTACTAAAGTTCTTTTCCTATAGTTGTTAGGTTAATGATTATATTTGCATAATATGAATCTATCTCATTTTTATACTTTTCTGTGACATAATACCTAGTCCCTTAGTTTTACTCAGTTTGACCAATTTAAAAAAAAATCTATGTTAGTCACACTTTACTCTCTATATAGAAGACATGATAAATCACACTAAAAATAATTTTTTAGATAATGAGGACACAAATAAAAATGGATGAAAAAGAAGAACTGTCAGGACACCTTTTGAGTTAACATTAGAATTATGTTAGTAATGAACAATATCATATGCAAATTCACTTAAACAAACGTAATTTAAAATTTGCAATAAATCTGAAGCAGCTTCTACATAATGTAGAAGACTGAGTGTTTTCTTTCAGTAACTGATCATTTTTTTCTGGAGGAGGATAAAATTGAGTTAATGTAAGTAGAAAAACGATATCTCTTTTTTTTAAAGAACAGATGTACACTGTTATTTCTAATTTCCATCAGTGTCACAAATGTCCCCTTTCAAAATAACTGTGTTCACTTGGTCCCCAAAGTACAGACATTAAAGTTGATAGCTTCTTATAAAGTTGTTTGCTGAGAAAACAATGCACATATTTATGAATATCTAACCACCACTAAAACTTAATTTTTAAAACAATTTTATTTCCCTAAGTCTCTTAAAGCTATTAATGAGGAGTACTCATTTATAAAATACTGCCTAATTTGTTAAGAAACCCATTATCTAAATTTATTAGATTAGATTTTTGTATGGTTAAAAACATTCTGACCAGTATTGGCAGGGAAAAATTTTATTTTTACTTTTTTTATAAAATGAAAAAATGGTCTTTTGTGGTTATCAGATATTGTCTCATGCAGAATCATGAAAGTATTGCTATGTAGACTGAAATGATATTAAGAGCTCTACCAATATATCTGGATAAATGTTCTTCTTCCCCATGGCATTGACTGTAAAGCTGGAAGAAGGAGCCAAATAAAAAGTGTGCTCTCGAGTATTACAAATTTTAACAGAAATCTAGGAGATGTACTTTGAAAATAAACAACTAAATGTGTTCAACATGATGACAATATTTGATTGAGAATGAAAATACTATGATATGAGTGAAGAAGTGTGGGGGAAAGGACACATACAAGTGATATCCAGGGGTTTAAATTATAAAATAATGAAGAGATCCCATGAGAACAAAAAGAATGAGAATAACATTGGAAAGAGGGGGGCAGTTGGAGAACCAAACTGATCTACTCATGCCGTGCATCATGAGGTCTATTTGCTATTGAAAACAAATGTAATACAGGAAGCAAAATAGGGAGTGAGAGACATAACTCATTATCTTGATGAGAAATTACTTCTTCTTCTACCAATGAGAAAAGTGACTAGCATAAGCAGAGGCAAAATTAAATTCTGTAATATTCTTCATTTCTATTTTATCATAAGCCAAAACTCTGAATTGGAAATGACTACATGATTAATCTCAAGTCATCTAAGATAAATTTCTATGTAATTTCTATAGACTAAATGTACTTGGTAGATGATACTGTAGTTTAACCTATTCAAGTTGGGGGCAAATAGTATGGCCTGGATACAAATCACAAAGAAAATTAACAAATTTTTGGGACACCTGTGTGGCACAGTCAGTTAAGCTTGACCCTTGATTTTGACTAAGGTCCTGATCTCATGGTTGTGGGGCCAAGCCCCACATCGGGCTCTGCTCTGCATGTAGTCTACTTGAGAGTCTCTCTTTCATGCTCCCTCTGTCCCTCCTGCTCATGCTCTCCCTCTGAAATAAATAAATCTTTGAAAAAAATTTAACAAATTTTCATGTTTACATCTCAAATAAAAAAAATTTGCTTCCTTAACTAATTATTGTAGGAACAAAAGTATTGAGCTCATTAGTGGCCAACTAAGAAAAAAAATTTGGCATACATTTCAATGGCCTCAGCTTAAATTAATATTAAACTATAACATCAGCAAGTTAATCCGTTTTTGTTTATTCATTTCACATTTTTATTTAAATTCCAGTTAGTTAATATATAGTGTAATATACAGTGTAATATTGTAATATATAGTATAATAATCTTTTAGGAGTAGAATTTAATGATTCATCACTTACATACAACACCCAGTGCTTATTGCAAATGCCCTTCTTAATACCCATCACCTATTTAACCCATCTCCCTGCCCACTTCCTTTCTAGAACCCTCTGTTATCTATTGTTAAGAATCTGTTTTATGGTTTGTCTCTGTCTTTTCTCCCCTCATGTTCATCTGTTACATTTCTTAAATTCCACATAAGTGAAATAATATGGTATTTGTTTTTCTCTGACTTATTTTCCTTTCCATAATGCCCTCTAGTTCCATCCACATCATTGCAAATGGCAAGATTTCCTTTTGATGGCTGAGTAATATTCCATTCTATCTGTATCTATATCTATATCTATATCTATATCTATATCTATACCTGTCTGTATCTATCTCTACATTTATATCTCTCCATTCTTTATCCATTCATCAGTGGATGGACATTTGGGCTCTTTCCCTAATTTGGCTAATGTTGATAATACTGCCATAAATATCAGGATGCATGTTTCCCTTCTTACAAAACTCAACCCCCAGAAGCCAAATAATCCAGTTAAGAAATAAGCGGAACACAGGAATTTTTCCTAAGAAGATATACAGATGGCTAACAGATATGAAAAGATGTTCAACATCAGTCATCATCAGGGAAATGCAAATCAAAACTACAATGAGATATCACCTCATACCTGTCAGAATGGATAAAATTAACAGCAGAGGAAATAACAGATGTTGGTGAGGATGCAGAGAAAGGGGAGCCCTCTTACACTGTTGATGGGAATGCAAACTGGTGCAGCCACTCTGAAAACAGTATGCAGGTTTTTTTAAAAAGTTAAAAATAGAACTACTCTATGATCTAGCAACATTTTCAACATTGGCCATAGTAACTTCTTACTAGACGGGTGTCTTGAGGCAAGGAAAACAGAAGCTCAAATGAACTACTGGGACTTCATCAAGATAAAAAGCTTCTGTACAGTGACGGAAACAATTAACAAAACTACCTTCAGAATGGGAGAAGATATTTGCAAATGACCTATCTGTTAAAGGGTTAGTACCTAAAATATATAAAGAACTTACCAGCAGATGAATCCTGATGAGCACCACTAGCCTACAAAAGTAATGCCTGACAAAACTTGGCTCCCCAATGAAAATGTGTCTGTGATTAACTGTGTAAGCCCTACCAGTCTAAATGGAATCTCTCTGAGATCCTCCCAGTGAATGTAAGCTTTGTACCAACTCTCATGAACCACAACCTTCCAGAGCTATAGTTCTCAAAATGCAGTGCAGGGAACAGTAGATTCAGAATCATCTGAGAACAAATTAGGAATGAGAATCTTTGTGGAATGAAGGTTCAGCCACATGCGTTTCAACAAGTCCCCCAGCTGATTCTGAAGCAAATCGAATGCGCTGCTTTAAGGAAGTGTTTTGGACTAGGGTTGACTTCTGACCAAAATGACCTTAACACTCCCCTCAGCTTGATTTAACTTCAGATGGTTTTCTGACTGTTGACGTCCTTTGTCATACAGCATTTGCTTTAGAAAACTTTCAAGTGCAATGTCTTTCTCAATCTCTTTATAGATTTTCTCTCAGCCTCTTGACAGTTGTACAACCAGGAATCTTTCTCAAGAACACGGGGGCCACCCATCTAAAAGGTGGTCTTTAAGAAAGGCAGGGCCCCTATCTCCAGTCTCCATGGGAGGGTAGGAGTCTAACTTCATAAGCACCAGTCAGCAAACACAGATCTAATCACAACCACAACTTCCTCTCTAAAACCCTGAGTACTTTTTTTCTAGCTCAGGCCAGTGCTTAAAAATCCTTCTGTTTCTGTACCAGAGGAGAGTTCTTCTCTTTCCCCTATTGTAATGATCTGGAACAATGTCCTTCTTTGCTGTTGAACTCTGCCCAGTGCAATTTTTCTTTGATGCTTTTCATCCTTCCTGGTTCTCCAACCTTTGGTGACTCAGAGCAGCATCTGCTTCCAGGTTATGCTGCTGACAACCACACTTGAAGAACAGCTTAAGAACAAGCTTAAGAACAGCTTCAAATTCAGATAGATTCCGATGTCATTTGGGGTGTGTGCGGAATATTACTGAAAACAAAGCCTACTGGTCACACACAGTGTTATTCCTATGAAAGGTTCAGCTGGTGTCTGCCCAACTCTTAGAATCCAAAAGTAACTCTTAAGTCACAAGAAAACAGTATGTGCGCGAGGCAGCAGACCGTAATACTCAGAAGCAGAGCTTTGGGATCAGAGACCGGAGCTCAGCTGTTTACTACCAGGGTCATCTTGTTCAGCATCCTGCACTCCGTATGCATCATTTTAGTGCTCTGCAAAGTAGTAATCATATTAATAATAACAATCCAAATATTGAGAGCCTTTTATACGATCACACGCATAACCTTATTTTATCCTCAGAATAACATCATAATTCTAACATGAGAAACAAGTCCTGGTTAACAGGCTTGCCCAAAGCTACTCAGCCAGAAAATACCAGAGCCAGGACACAAGACTGAAGCCTCCTGGGTCACAAATTTGGTGGACTGAAGCTGCAAAAATGAGAAAATATATCGGAAGTGTCTAGCATATTGTTATTGTACTAAATTTTAGAGAACCGTGATAGGTGAAATATAGGAATGTCAAAACTAAATAATATTGAAGTTAAAGAATCAGATTCTGGTTTGGATTGTCCCTGAAGATTCCATGGCACAGAGGGACATCCATGCTAAACCTGAGTGGATGGAGATGCTGGATTTTAATAAGCTAAGTAGGGAAAAAGAGGGGTCTTTCCTGTATAGTAAGAGTCACTTGAGCAGAGATTTAATGGAGGAAAATATAAGGGGCCGTTGGGGCCACGAGCGTGCTTACGTCACCGAGTACTCCACATGACCCCTTGCAATTACAGCAGGAGCTGAGAGTCAGCAAATATTTGTACTCCTTCCCAAGTTGATGTCAAATGCCTTAAATTAATGTTAGTTGCATAAATAAATGAAGACTGCAGAGGCTCCAAACGAGAGAACTGAAATCTCAAGGAGAACTGGAGAACACAGTTTGGAGGTCACTGAGACATGAAAACCAAGGTCAGAGATGAAGGTATAATATGGTGCTGACTAAGGGAATTGACAAGCAGCAGCCAGTCCAAAAAGTCATAAAGCAATGAAAACAATCATTGCTTATTTGGATAGAGAAGTGAAGGAGAAAGAAACCAAGGAAGAATTATAGTTACTAAATAAAGACTAATATGGGATCTATGGAGCTTTCAATAATGCCTCGTGTGTTACCACGATTCAGTAATCTCATTGAATACATAATTATCTTTTGTTGCAGATGGCGGGAGAGTATGCACACCATACACACACACACACACACACACACAGAAACACAAGAAGGGAGAGACAAATACCTGACTATAAAAGAGACAAAAACCCAGAAATGCAGATGATACCTGTCAGGTGAACATATACAACTCTTGATCCCCTTTCTACTGCTACAGTCATACTATTTCGCTGTTTGGACCCGTAAGAGCTCAACAAAAATTTACTTTTGTCCTCTCCTTTCCTGGGAAGAGGTGATAGCCAGTAACATAACGCAAGCACTGCCCGTGGCTCTAGAGTGATGCTGCTATAGTAATTTCCAGCGGAGACATATGTTGAGCCATGCTGCATACGTCACGATCGTGCAGAAGATTAATGAAATGAGACCCAGGCGGATCTACAGCGTGAATGGTGGGCACTTCGATTACAGAGATTTGGTTTTATTACACTCCACACTTAAACAGAAATCTGAATGAAATAAATGCTGGAATGGAGGACTACTTAGAGGTCCTTCGCATTGTGAAAACAGGCGAGATTAGAACTTTCCTTGGGAGAAGTATTCTTACATCCGTGAGAGTCAGGGAATCGCCCAAACAAATGCCAAACACGGGAACCAACATTCTCCTTGCACTAATTCACCTTAATTCCGAAGTCTAAGATGCTATCAAAACTTATCAGGGAGTTAAGCACTTGTTTATCTCAAAGTTATTTCCCTCCTTATATTAACACTCAGTATCTTAGAAAATTCTGAAAAGAATATGATTGGAGAATATCAGAGTTATGTTTGTGATAATTGTACCTGAAGGAATAGGGAAGAATGGTCCAAAGAAGACCCTTACTAGAGGAGCCTGAATGCTGGTCTGTGATACTCCTGATTTCCCTTACATATCTCAGTTTACGCACCTGTGAGAAGAAGCGCTTGTCCTGAAGAGAACGTTTATGATTATGCTTACCACCAAGTATAAGGTTCATTAATGATAACTGTTATTTAGGCATATAAAACAGTCAGAATCACTCGTTTTTATAAATATGAGGTCAAATCAACAAAATCTCAGCATTTACCTTCTTCAAGGAGACTCACTTTTTATAAAAACCGACAGTAGCCAAATGACTTTCAGTCAAAAGTCTGTCTGTCCAAGATGGGATTTAAAATGTGACTGAATAATCTAATTGAATTACAAACGCGCAGAACAACCCCTCTGAGACGGGTGAGGGAATAGGTGTTGAATTAAGTCACTTTGGAAATGAGTGAAGACCTTAAAAATAACAACAGAAATAACTCAGCACATGCACTGAATCTAACTGAGGAGGACGTTTCCTACCAGAGCACAGGCTAATTCTGAAACCACGCTACACGGACGCTGCAAATACACAATGAAGTGATAGACAGTGGAAGGCAGGAGACAGGTTTCTAACTCTTGGGGAAGTTTACAGATATGCAAAGCTAGGAGGCTAGAATGGTCCATGTCATGATGGATGAGATAGGAGATATCAGGAGGAACTCAATTTTAGCTCAACACAGCTATAGATGGTTACATATAGAAATATCAATAGAAAGGCATTTATGTGGATTAGTATACATATATATATTTCCTTGCTCTGTTAGAATCTTACACACATTCTCCAGGATAGACAAAATAAGGAGTCATAAAATAAGTTTAAAAGAATGAAAAGATTTAAAATCATAAAAAGTATTCCTAAGACTACAGTGGAATGAAATTAGAAATCACTAACAAAAGAAATTTGCCAAATTTCTGTATGATTAAGCAGTTCCACTCTTAGGGATATACCCAAGAAAAATCAAAACCTATATTCACACAAAAATTTGTACATAGATGTTGATAGTGGCCTTACTCATAGTTGCCAAAAACATCAAACAATCCAAAAGTCCATCACTTGATGAGTGGATAATTAAAATGTGGGATATCCATAAATGGAGTACCACTGAGCAATGTAAAGAAATGGGATATAGATGTATTGCTACAGCATTGATGAACTTTGAAAATATTATTGTAAGTGAAGGAAGATATCACATGAGAGGAGAATGTTTAATAAAATACACTTTCCGTTAAGAGGTCATGACAACCCAAACAGTTGGAAAGCATGGCTTGTTTCATTTTTTTTGTTATGTTTAGTTTGCTTAATCTAAGAGAATTGTCAAGTTCTTAATTTTCAATAATTAATTCACTCCATAACTTCAATTCTTATGCAGACCTGTCCAATTTGACTAAAATATAACAAAGTCACAAAATGAAAGTGTTTCTGAAACCCAAGTAATTTCCTACATTCCAGGACACACAAGTCACCTCTGAAGGCACACAGGAGTGTATAAAATTTCTCGTAATAGGACTGGGCATCTGCTCTTCTGCATTCGTAGACATCATCTCTTCACTATCCCAACTGCTGAAAAACCAAGATGGATGTTGGGAAAACACTTGGGATGGTAAACATAAGAAGTGGGAATAACTTGAGATCAATTTCCAAATCAATATTTTGCTTTTAGATCATTCATTTAATTCATCTGCAGATTATGTTCATATGTTTTCTGTAGGTCAGATGACTATAACCATTACTGTAAGAAAAAGGGATTTTATGGAGTTATCAGCAGCACAAATGTTATTGGTGCTGACAAAGCAGTATTTTCTTGGCTCTGTTACAAAAACACATAAATGAAGTAAATAAAACCAAAGAGATGGGGGGTGGGAAATTTTATTTGGAGAAATTTTTCTTTGGTGGCAGATCAGTATCTACAGTGTCTGAAAAAAGTCATTAAAGTAAAAATATTTTTAACCATCAAATAAAGCATTTGTTTTGAAATCAAAATAGAAAAGCTTGGGTAAACCCAATAGATCATTTCTATGACATGTATTACACTACACCAATTTTAGAGAGTTTAAGTTTAGACTTGTTTCTTCAGATGATAAACAAGGCAATACATTATTTTTAAAATGAGATCTATGTTTTGCTTATTGTTTTATTTTCTAAAAAATAAATGAGAACCACTCATGGAGCATAAACGTTGAAATACATCAATAAAAAAATTCCAATCAAATATTTCAATTATTATGACTTTATCTCATTCCTTACCCATATTTCATAAAATAGTTCTTTTAGATCAAGGTGTTGGCTCCCTCCATGTCCTGCTTCTGTCGTTTACCCTGCGTTATTGTGGAAGACGCAGAACTTGATTGCATCGATACTCAGGATTTTATTTGTACCTGTGTTACACCACGAATTTCTTAAGTGACAGGTATGTGTTTGTATTTCTGTCATGTTTACTAGACCAGGCTTATTTTAACTTCAGAAACGGTAACTTCTTAATCCCCAGCATGTTGTACAATGCCCAGAATATAAAACTTTCTCTGGTGAAGTGTACTTTATACAATATTATGGACACACCAAGATGTACAAGACATAGCCCCTGCTCTCTGCTCTCAGTACCTTTGCAAATTTCTTGTACACGTCTCTGGGATAGAAACTTAAATCATGTGGGGAATTACAAAACTACAGAAGAGTAAGAACTGATCAGCATTTTCTAAGAAACCAAAACAGTGTACGCTAAAGCGAGCACTGGTAAGAATTAATCAGTGGCCTAAAAAGCTTAGAAATGTGGAACCATTTATCTGTTTGCAAACTTTATAATTTGTATTCCTATGGCTGAAGACTCTGAGAAGCTTTCCAGTAATGAAATATCCCCTCCATTGGAAGGCTTCCTGAACTAACTTGATCATAGATCGAGAGAAGGAGAGAGAGAGACTGTTACTATTCTATGAAAATGGTCTTATACAAAGAGTTATATTCCCCCTAAAGGACCAACATAGGTAAAATTACTCCATCAGGGTAAGAGTGAAAAGAGTGGTATTTGTATATTCCTCACTTCCAAGTAATTTCTCCATAGATTTCTCTGTCTGTGTCTCCTTTGAGGCATGTGTTTATTTTTTCAAATCCATTCTATTTTTGTCTCATCTGAACTGTAGCGGAAACAAAGAATATTAAAAATAGCTTTTATGTTTTTTTAGTTCATGCCTGGATCCCTCATTTATTCAGTGTCCCTGGGTTTGTTGTACTGACACTGTAAGATGGATCAAAAACAAAGGGAAACAAGACGAATGATTGACCAAGGCAAGAACAAAAAAGGAGTTTATCTAGTGCTATCAGAAAGCATTGAAAGCAAACAGGCTGCTGAATTTATTATCAAGTTCACCTTAGAATCAGAAAAAAAAAGTTTATCATTCCTTTTATATGCATTAGAAAGGTTATCTGACCACAGACATAGGGGAAATGTCTCTTTAGTTACACATATTTACACAATGCTTCCATTCTTGCCTCTGTGATCTAAAAGAAGTCTAGGAAGAAATGACAGACACAGTAAATTGTACACGATTAAGTACACTGGATGAGATAATTCTGATTTAAAAATATCTGTCTTGTCTCATGTGTTTTAAATATTATAATGAAAATAGGGTAAGCACTTAAAAAAAAAGGGGGGGAGACTGACATCAGCGTAACCTTAACAAGAGCATCCCACATATGGACAGCTGATCTGAGGGCATTAACGATTCACTGTAAGTCATTTTAGCAATTTTCCACCACGTCATCTCATTAACTGAGCAGAACTTCTAATTAGTTGGAGATCAGGGACAGAAGACAAAACTGTGTTTTGGGTTGAATGGCCTTTCTTACAAAGCCTAAAGGCAAGCATTAAGAATCTGCGTCTTCCCGAATGGATAAAGAAGATGTGGTATATATACACAATGGAATACTATGCAGCCATCAAAAGAAATGAAATCTTGCCATTTGCGACGACGTGGATGGAACTAGAGGGTATCATGCTTAGCGAAATAAGTCAATCGGAGAAATACAACTATCATATGATCTCCCTCATATGAGGGAGAGGAGATGCAACATGGGGGGTTAAGGGGGTAGGAGAAGAGTAAATGAAACAAGTTGGGATTGGGAGGGAGACAAACCATAAGTGACTCTTAATCTCACAAAACAAACTGAGGGTTGATGGGGGGAGGGGGGTTGGGAGGGGGGGTGGGGTTATGGACATTGGGGAGGGTATGTGCTATGGTGAGTGCTGTGAAATGTGTAAACCTGGCGATTCACAGACCCGTACCCCTGAGGATAAAAATATATTATATGTTTAAAAAAAATAAAATTTATTAAAAAAAAAAAAAAAGAATCTGCGTCTTCCAAGAAAATGGGAACTCTGGCCATGAGCGGTTCACAGAGGAGGAGGAGACCCATCACATAACTACACGGGGCTGGGGCGTCTTTCTTGCCAACAAGGGCTATGACCTGATTTTGAAATAGGAAGGACTCCAAAAAACACTGCTTTACTTTTTTGAGATGAAAGATGTGTGATAAATTAATATAACTTGCTGGTCAAATGATGTCAATTATGATTTTGTTCACAACATAAACTGAATTCTATTTATTATCAACAAAGACACCTATGCGAGTTACATGGATTCTGTGTTTTCATTTTAAAGTTTCTGCATGTTACGTGGCTTATATTTCAGGATTGACTCAACTCATTTGGCTAGTAAACCATTTTATAATATGATAACCTACTAAAATTTTTCAGAAACATCATTTTCTCCCACATTAGAAATTTAGCACGTAGAGATGTGAAAATAGATGCAGCACATTAGACAATTATTATTATTAATTTTTCAGGATGAGAGCAAAGGAAGAAGCTGCTTTAAAATATTCCCTTTTTCTTTCATTCTTCCTTCTCTCTTATTTTCTTACTTGTTCTTTTTATTCTTTTGTATTCTCTTTTTTAAAGATTTAGGGGCACCTGGGAGGCTCAGTTATTAAGCCTCTGCCTTTGACTCAGATCATGATCCTAGGGTCCTGGGATGAAACCCCACATCAGGCTCCTTGCTCAGCAGGGAGCCTGCTTCTCCCTCTCCCACTCTTCCTGCCTGTGTTCCCACTCTCTCCCTGTCAAATAAATAAATAAAATCTTTAGAAAAAATAAAGATTTATTTATTTTTAGGGAGCTAGAGTGCACACATGCACACACATGGAGAGAGGGGCAGAGGGAGAGACTCTTCAAGCAGACTCCCTGCCGAACCAACTTGACCTGGGGCTTGTTCTCAAAACCCTGTGTCCATGACCTGAATGGAAACAAAACATCAGATGCTTAATTGACTGAGCCATCCAGGCACCCCATTTACTCTTTTGTATTCTTACCTTGCATCTGAATCAATATTTTGATCTCAAAGTGATCGATGGAAGGCATATAGATAAATCAATACCAAAATAATACACACATACCTTCTTCAGCTATGTATGCAGGGGAAATAATCAGATAATTGCAAAAGATTTCAATGGGAAAAATCTAAACTAAAAAGGATCTTACATTTCATCCTTTTGGATGTATTGACTTTAGTGACTTTTATATATCTTTAAATATATATTCAGTAAATTACATGCACTGACAGAATTGAAATAAAATCTAACCAGAGGGGGCACCTGGGTGGCTCAGTGGGTTAAGCCTCTGCCTTTGGCTCAAGTCATGATCTCAAGGTTCTGGGATCCAGCCCCGCATTGGGCTATCTGCTCAGCAGGGAGCCTGCTTCCCCTCTCTCTCTGCTTACGTGTGATCTCTCTCTCTCTCTCTGTTAAATAAATAAATAAAATCTTAAAAAAAAATAATCTAACCAGAGGTATAAGTATTTTAAATCTTAAAATGAGCTTAGTATTTATGAAATTTAAATCTGCCAAATAATCATGTGAAATGAGAAATAGATTTTATTAAAGAGAGCTTAGTTTTTAGGAAATAACACATTAACATTTCAATTATACATTGTATTTTCATTTTTTTTAATAAAACTGTAACACTGCAGTTTTAGAATACCAAGAAATATGTTGATCTTTTGGCAAGTAAGAACTATTTATTCATCACATTTATTCATTGCTAAACAATTTAGTTCAACTAAAATCTCATTACAATGAACTGTATACTACCTTTATATTTCTTTGCTGTCCCATAATTTGACCATAACATATGAATTGCCAAAAATCTCTCCTGTTACAGCAAGATTTTCAAATTATATATATAAATTATATAAAGGTCTCTATGTATCTTATCAAAGAGTGAAATGTAGTTTGGAACTCAAAAGAAAATAGCTATTCCTCACGAATGATAGGTTAGTTAGAAAAGAAAAGAAAGGATTTTCTCTTTCTTCACAGACTACTTTTTGCTGGAAATTCCCATTTTCTGGGGTGTCTGGAACTTCCCATAAGCACAGTATAGCAAGACATACTGGGGTAGATTGTACCTGGGTGTTAGGATGTGTGTGTGTGTGTGTGTGTCCATGTGTATACAAATGTATATGTCTGACAAAATTACATATTAGCAATCAGGCTAAGAACTGATAATGAGTTCAACATTTGATGGAGGGAAAGAAATATAGTTGCTGCTAAAACAAGGCAAGGATCATGCAGTCTTAAGAACTTATTCCTGTTCTTCCTTTTAGACGAAACCAAAAATATTTTCTGCGATCGTTTTTCAATATAGACAAATGAAAAGAAATGAGTATATCTGTGGCTCAAATATAAAATATTCACACTAAATCATGCATTAAATTCTGTGAAGAGCTTTTATTGTTGTATTTTTAGTTATAAAAATAAAAAAATAGATTTCAAAATTAAATTCAATACTATATTATTTTACTTCACATATGTCACAAAATCAGGTATTTGTGATTTGCATTGAAAATAAGTTTAAAAATATACCTAGCA
This sequence comes from Lontra canadensis, assembly GCF_010015895.1. Taxonomy (NCBI): domain Eukaryota; kingdom Metazoa; phylum Chordata; class Mammalia; order Carnivora; family Mustelidae; genus Lontra; species Lontra canadensis. Next base: position 8,164,610 of record NW_022631038.1, read on the forward strand.
TTACCCCCAGGGACACAAATTCACACTCAAAATAAGAAGACATATGACACCTAAAATATGAAACACAGCAAAAGATAATTTGGAAAGCTGGGGTACACAATCCAGTTCTTAACACACACACACAGACACACACAGACACACACACACACACACACACACACACACACACACATAGTTATTGAAAAAAAAATAGATTCATTTATTTATTTTAGGGCAAGTTCAAGCGGGTGGAGAGGGAAGCCCAAGGGAGAGGGAGAGTGGAGCCCCACAAGGAGATCAACCTCAGGATCCCAAGATCATGACCTGAGCTGAAATCAAAAGTTTAACACTTAACCAACTAAGCCACCCAGGCATCCCCAATACAGCCATTGTTAAGCAATAATAATCATTGTAACTATTGATTTAGACCAAATTCTCAATTTCCTAGATGGGTGCTGAGTCATAGAGAAATTGGTTGACTTATCATAGAATGTATCCATTGTTAACACAACAAGGGGCAGTTTTATGTTCATTACATTACAGTGTTCCCTTTCCCCAGCTACCAAGAGAAACTCTTCCTTGATGGCTTAAGGAGCAAAGCCCAAGGAGAGACTAATAGGTGGGCTAGGAGTAAATGCTCACAGTAGAATAAAACACTCTGCCCAAGAAAAGGAATACCCTGATTGGCAAGGCTTGACAGTCATGTTTGCAGAGGGTGAGGAGGCAAGGTTCACGTCTTTGTTCGCAGAGGAGGTGGGGGAGCACTGAGACAAGGGAGACCTATCTGAAAATAGGGAATGTGGTTTTCATAAAAAGGAGTGTTTTTTAAACTGGAAGACAGTGAGTTGTGTGTTGCAGGGTGGAGGTGGGGACAGATAAAACAACTCCTATTAAAAACAGCATTACCATGATTGTCAGGGTCAACCCAAATGTGTGCCCAAACTAAATCCAGCTACTATTATCAAACAAATCTCCCTTCCACTGCACACTCATTTGGTACCAACACTCATTTCTCAGGTTTATCTAACATTTGGTATGTGTCATTATAGGTCCAGTAGCGTAGTCTACTGGATCAAAGTCAATAAGAATTAAAGTTAAATGAACCAGATTCTACTAGAGCTTTATAATTAAAGAGCTATAGTTTCAGCAGTGATATTAAGGTACTTTCCTGTATGTTACAATTAACAAGACAATTTGCTTAATATTTTGCAAGGTATATTGTTAATTGTAATGTTAAACTTGATGAGATCAGTCTTTGGTAACCATTAACGGGATCAATAAATTAAAAACCTTTAATATTTCAATAATATTACCATGTGCCTTGTCCACCTACTATTTCTTGTGCTATAAAAAATAATAATGAGCTAGAAAAAAGACAATGTGCCTATGTGCATAAGACCTCATCTCGCTCATTGAGTATCTGCATAAAACTGGTAAAATTGAGGTGTTTATGGGTTTTGAAGCTCTCTTACTGCTTACTCCTTGAGTATTACCCACATCCTTCAAGTTTCTGCCCCTAATTCTGAGGCAAGTCATTATTAGCTCCTTGCTGCCAAATGAAAGTAAGGTTGAGAGAAAGTAGAAAGGAAATAGACATACAATCACAATATTACAAATCTGTACCTTCTTCTTGATTTGATATAATGCACTCGAAAAAGAAAAAAAAAAAAAGAAATATCACAACGTGTGAGAGCAACTTGCCAAGATATAAACAGGAGATACAGGAGAAAGGTGGTTTAATATTACAGAGAGTTATATAGCTATAAACAGATAATAGTGTAATATCAGAATGTGGAAGATAGGAGGGAAGTAATTTTAATATAAAGAAAGTAACAGGGGCACCTGGGTAGCTCAGTGGGTTAAAGCCCCTGCCTTCAGTTTGGGTCGTGGTCTCAGAGTCCTGGGATAGAGCCCTGCATGGGGCTCCTTGCTCAGCGGGGAGCCTGCTTCCCGCTTTCCCTCTGCCTGCCTCTCTGCCTACTGGTGATGCCTCTCTCTCTGTCAGATAAATAAAATCTTTAAGAAAAAAAAAAAGAAAGAAAGTAACAAAGATGGAATCATCTCTTTACTCAAATCATCTCTCTTCTCAAAATACATTTCTAATAACAAGTTTAAAGGGTACTTTTTACCTTTTCTCTTTATAAATAAGATAGTATTGGCCAGAATCATTTGGATTCTTCCTCAACTTATCTACTTAACTTCTTCTGATTGGGTGACATTTATGATTTTGTCAAAATACACAATAATATAACCAGAGAGAGAGAGAGAGAGGGAGCAAGGAAGGAGAAAAGATGAAGACTGAGGAAAAGGAGAGAGACGTCGGAGAAGAAAATGTAAAAATAAACAAATTAAAATAATCTTTGAAATTACTAAAATAATATAACTCCTTGAGTCAGAATTAGCTGTTAAGCACATTTTCCCAAAATGACTGAGCAAATGGACTGAATAAATCTGATTTCCTTTCTCTTTTTTGCCGACTTAGAATCTTAACATTTTTTATATGTTCCAGTAAAGACCATATCAAACACGGTAATGTCTTGCATTATGGCCAAGACACAGATACACAAATCACTTTGGGTAGAATACAAATAGTGACTTTCACTTTGGTAATTTCCATTCAGAAAACCATAGAAAAATGTAAAAATAATCGGCTCAGCTTTAGCTTTTACATGTAATAGCCTAACAACAAAACTCCAGCTCATTTCATTTCATTAAAAAAAAAAAATTGACATGAATGTTTTAAAAGCAATTAGTGAAGAATATAAAAACAGTAGTCTATATTCACAAAAGCAAAACTGATGGTATGATCAGTGAGATGAAAGGCAGTCTGTCAAGTGATTGAAGATGTTTTCATTATTTAATGGTTGATATTACCTAAAAGCAATATTGTACCACTCCAGTAACACCAAAAAGAAATACACAAGTAATAAAGAAATAAACAGACAATACCCAGCAGCTCCAATTCAGTGTAATAAATTTTCATTTTATTGCTTTCTGTGCTTAGTAAGAAGTCTGGGATTCATTTGTCTCAAAGAATTTTCAAATTTTAGGCAAAATGATTCTAAAATAATAATAAGCTCATGAAACACAAATTAAAGTCTTAATCTCCTAGGAGAGTAATCATGAGGTAAAATTTATACGGAACCACCATTCTTCATTAGACTTCTGTGTTGCAACACTGATTTAATAAAACTACCATCCAGACAGAGCAGTTCGATCAAACTGAACACTGTGAACAAAAAACTGCTCTGTTGCTATTTCTGTTTGGAGATTGGATATAAAGTCAACATTTCACATACATTTGCTATGGCATAAATACATAGCACCCTGAGAATCCCAACAATAGCATAATTGCAATTTGGATGTGTTCACCCACGAATAGAATTCTGTAGGGATTGTTTTATTCAAAACAAGCAGTCATATTTTATTTAAATATGAGTTTACATATTAAGTGAACAATTTGTTTCATAATGTGTTATTGGGGAAAAGGAGAATTAAAATATGTTTTAATCAAGCATTTCTAGGTGAAAATATGAAAACATTTTGTTTCCGTCTCCATTATGTAATTTTATATTCAAAGTCTTCAACTTTTTATTGTAATAAAATTGAGGTATTGGTGGAAAAATGGGTAAAAGACTTAAATATTTCTCTTCAAGCCCTGCATACTTACAGAAAAGATAAGTCACTTTCATTTAAGAAAGGAAAAATACATATCTTCTTGCATAGGCCATTAAAGAATATTCACTTTAACTGTATAAATACATTTTTATATTTGAATTTTATTCATTATATCCTCTTTCCATTTATAATACTCATTGAATGCCAAATGTGTACTAGTGTGTCTAGTAAGTACTTTTCTCAAGGTATAGCAGTATAATAGCAAACACTAAAATGAACACCAATCACAAGCTAAGATCAGATAAAATGCCAGGCACACATTTTGATATTAAACTATGGATATAATTTCTTTATGTTAATTTCATAAAAATTTGTGTTTGTGATCAAAGAGTTGGTGCATTTGTTTTAAGCAACTGTGATGTTATCCCCTTGCTCATGGTATGGTAGATAAAATAGGGTAGTTTGGACAGTTTCCATTAAGACTTAGAGACTTACACTTAATAATCTTTTTGACCTCCCTATTTCTAAAAGACTTTTTGGGGGAGCACCTACTCATCCAGCTCCTTAGAGGAAATGACAGTCCTTCGTATTACATTTACCCCATTAACTCTCAGAGTAAGCAGGTGACTATCACCTAGATTGGTAATTAGCTTAATACATGACATGGAAACCTATTGTATTATAATTTTCCATTGTGAATGCATGTGGAGGATATGACTAAAGATGCTATTATAAAAAATTATCTGAGTCACTGAGAACCTTTAGTAGTTCTTTAGTTTTCAAAAGGTCTTTCTCTTGAAACAATGTTTTCGACGTGTGAATACAGCATTTCTTCCATTGTTCTGGAAGAATAATGACTCTATTATTCACTCTTTTTTCTGTCTTTGAATAAAAAATATGTTGGTTTAACAAATGTTACTCAATATAAAATGACATTTGTCAAATGATATTTTAAATTTTTTTTGTAATTGGAATTAAAATGTTATATTCTTTGTTCAAGTGATAACATTTTTATTTGGGCAGAGATAACATTAACCAAGAGAAAATGAATTCTCATTTTTAAAGGTACCATATATACTGAACTGAGAAACAAATAACTGTGCCATTTTAAGACACAGTCTAACAATTTTACTGTTTTAAAGTCTATGATGCTAAATAGTGTTGCCCTCTTCAACCTTAAGATGAAGGAAAATTCAGACATACTTATATTTATCAGAATAGGAGAATACACTGGGCCACAAGAAAGGGGATTTTTTCCAGTTCAGGTGTTCTCAGCACTTTCTGACTACCTATTTTCTCCCTAGTTGATTGCAAGGAAATTGATGCTTCCCCCAAACACTGAAACTTCCCCGGCACAGGTTAACAAGAGCCTCCACACTGAAAATTCCAGTGATCAATTTTGTCCTCAGCTACCTGGGTCTCCACTGAGAATCAAGAATCCTTTGGTTATGTACAACTCTTAGTTTCTTTGCAGAAGATAATTACCTCGGCTTTCATGTTTGAGGTCCCTATAACCATGCTTTAGATTAAATGAAAGAATATCTCAAAATCAAAATCTCTCCCACACATAGTTACTTATTATATAGATATTTTTAGTAAGCAGATTCACACAAAAAATCATACAAGTCATTTTGCAGATTCAAGGGAATTCCAGCAATCCAGAAACATCAGTTTGCTTGAATGGTTCAATTAAGAAAAAAGTAACAATATGCTCTGGTCAAGATTTAGTTAAGACTAACTAGCAAGCCAAATCCTTAAAATTCACAGCTAGACACTGGGCAATTTTAGAAATCAATTCATGGGTTCAACCCACAATACTGCATACTGCCAAACTATCTATATTCTTACACGCTATGAAGAAGGAGTACTTTAAAATATTTTAGCCCATCTAACATCTCTTGAAAACCACTAGGTTCCCTGATGAAACTAATTTATAATATTGTTAATAGGACTTTATAAAGTCTATACTTTGACTAGTAAGTGGCCTGGTCAACCACAGGTAGCTGCTGTCGTCAGAGTGTGGGACTCCTCTTTCCCCACTAAATAATGTGGAATCTGAGGTTGTGCTGGGACCACTGTTCCACTCAGAAGGTTGGAGACTGAAGCAACCTCGGCAGAATGTCACACATCGGTGCTTTAGCATTTGGTAGTAAGTTAAAGATATGTAACAGCCTCTCCTTTGCATCTGACACTGCTAGCCATTTACTTCTTGAAACTCTATCCCTTGAAACTCTATCCCAACCTAATCCCTGAATAATACATCCTCTCTGAGAATCTTTGCATTTCTTTGCTATTTTATCTCTTTTGGAATTACTTCTCTGTTCTCAACCTTTTCAATGCGAATGACTCATTCATTCTGCCTCTGGCCCACAATTACCCTCTCAATCATTTTTCCTTGGATTATCTCTTCTCCCTCAGAGTTTTCTTGGGCTGAGTACTGAGCCTTCAGAGGCTGGATATATTCCACTACATGTCCCAAATTCAACATCTTGCTAATGCAATAATCTTCTCCCACCAAAACAGCTGTGACAAATGACAATGCTATGACATCAAAGAAGTTAGCCAGTGACACAGCTTTTTCTTTAGTACTTTACCAACCCATCTTAAGCACAGTTTACCACCAGAAAAGTCAATCTAATGACATTAATTTCAGTAAAACAAATTATTTTAATACTAAACAGAAGCAACTGCTTGCGAATAGTAGCTCTCTTGGTTCTTTTGAAGATATCAAGGGAAAAATATTATTCTATTGTTTTAGATAATTGTTTCAAATCTCCTATTTCTCATTCCCCCCACAATAAGTATAATGGGGATTTGATTATAATAACAATGAACCTATAGTTTCATAATTTTGGATTTATTAAAGTCTGGATTACAGTTCTAATATTCTAACATTTATAAAAATACATTTTAAGAATCCAATATAATTATAAAGCATTCTGTGTTTCAGTGGGTAATTTTTAAAAATTCGTTATAACATCAACTGACATAAATTTGTTTTTCATCCTGTGATGATGAGCATGTCTACAAACTTGTTAGAAAAGCTAAAGAGGTACTATGTGTCCTAACTGTAATTAGGCACTTTGTAGCAAATTGTTACATATTAATCATGCAAATTCAAAGGGGTGCTATTAAACTACCATCCATTTGGCACACAGGTGCATGGGAACCCAAGATTATATGGTGGGGAAGGATTCCCCATTCCCTGTAGGTACCATTCCCTGAGACGATAAATATAGACTTGGTCTTGACCAGGGTGCTGAATTAGACAACTCACAGTGAGATTACACCTTGAGGTGGATAATAATTTGAGGATATTACATTCTGGTATGTTGTACTTGTTTCCACCATAATATATATTTTAAAAATTGCAAGCTTTTCTTCTATATTTGACTATCAACTAGTGAACAATTTTCGCAGATTAGAACACTAACCAGGTAAATCAGCAGAGTAACATTAGTATGAAATATGCTTTTTTTTTCAAGACCACTTGATAGTGATAAATTTGAAGATTCTCAAACTCTACTATGAAATTAGTTCTAAAAAACAGACACAAGTCCAAAGTTGTGTTCAATTCTGCTACTACTAAATATGACATTTTGGATATCATATAGAAGTGCTATTAACCACAATTATTTCAATTTCTTTTTTCCATCTTCATTGAATATCTCATTTTTTAAAGCTGTTTTTCTCTCTTGAGGATCTTTTATCATAAAAATACAGGGAATGCGACACTCTCACTCACACATTTTAACACAGACCCTGCAAGCCAGAAGTTTGATAACATTTCAAATTTTACAAACTAATTCCAAAGCACATGTATTAAAATAATCACATCATATGTCTTCAAGGTGATTGGTAAATTTATGAACAAGGTGGTTTCCCATTATACAGTCTTTAAATATCAAAGTATATTATCAAACTATATTTGCTAAATGAACTTGCATTCCAGAATGATGTTAAGATTTACATACTGTTAATAAAGGTGAACGCATCTATCTATATAACTATATCTATCTTAAAAATCAAACAGTACTGGTATTATCCATTATCATATTTTAATGTTTAAATTACTGAACTCTCAGCAATTTATTCATCCAAAAACTATGTATTAAATTACCTTCTATGTTCCAGGCACTGTCTTGGGTGTGGGGGTAACAAGCAGTAAACAGAGAAGACAGAGTTCTTGCTCTCTTCTTAAGTATATTCTAGAGGAGGTATTCATCAGGTAGTTATTATGGCTATAAGGACACATAAAGCAGGGTGAGAAAGCTGAGAGCCAGCAAAATGGTTCTATATCATGCATTTGACAAAACCGATCATTATCAACAGGTTGCTGCCATATTTTAACAATTTATCCTTGGATGCTTGGTCCAGTGCAATGGCTCTCAAATGTTAGCATGCATTAAAAGCACCTAGAGTGCTTACTGAATAACAGATCTGGTGCTTCTCTCCCAGAGTTTCTGATTCAGTAGGTCTGGGTGGGGTTGTAAATTTGCATTTGTAACAACTTCCCATTGGGATGCTAACGCTGCTGTTCTGGCATTCTTACTGCTCTTGGCTTCAAGTAACACATCTAACAATATTTTCCATTGTGTATGATATCTGTAAGTTTAAAATCAATAGTTGCATGTCACCACAGTATCATGTAAAGAATATTGTGATTTTTATAGCTCCTATTGCATATTTTCAATAAAGGAAATGTATTATTTTTTATATATTGCTGTTATTTTTCTCCAAATGAAAATTAGAATCAGAAGCACACCATTCTTCTCTTCAGTTTTCTGTCTGCTGGTGGCGTATGTTTATCTCCGCAAAAAAAAAAAAAAAAAAAAAAAAAAAAGATCTGGGAATGAACACTTTCTAACAATATAGCCATAATCAATCCATCTGAACTCTCAATTTGGAGATGCCCATACTTATTATTCCCTTGGTTCTCTGTGCCCTGATTGCTATTTTCTGAGGGGTACTGTATAACCAGTTGGAAAAAAAAAAAAAGGATGATTTATATACTTAGATAGCCTGGTTAAATTTCTGAATCAGCTTGAGCAACCTATTCTATACAAATTCAAACTTAAGAGACACAATAAACAACCTCCAAGTCCAAAGTCTTGTGCAAAATAATGATCTGCTAAATGATGAGTGCAATTTAGAAAATCCTCAGTCATGGCTAAAATTAATATTCAAGCACAAATTCTTAGTTTTTCTTTAGAAAGTGCACTGATAACAAAACATTTTACAATTCATAATTATATCATACAAAGGATATATAATAATGTGCTCATTGACATAAGTTTCAGAATCTGAACTTTAAGCCTAGGCAGTTTTACTGAATTTTTAGAAAACAGTTTCTATGCCTACAGCTATTTTTTCAAGAAGAATTTAATATGACATTAAAAAAACCTATTGTATAATGGATTTGTTAGGTTAGGAAATGATGAGGTTAGGAAATGACGAAAAAATTTCGTCGTTGGCTTTCTTGCTGTTGTAAAGGGCATTTGAACCAATCAAGAGAGTAAAGTACAAAAATTATGCATTTTCTCTAGAAATCAGTCAAGAGAAATATTTACTAATGATCTGAAAAAGCCCCATAGATGTTCTGCACTGATAACATTCTTTAGTCTAAATAATTTCCATTTCACTGTATTTACAGTTACTAGTACGAGCTAACCTTTACTGAGTGCTTAGTGTATGCCATGGCTTAGTGAATATAATTTATGTTAACCAATTAAACGGTATTTTTGAATGGATATGTTGTTTCACTTTCTAGTTGAGTTTTTCTAACAAACCATTCCATTTTCTTCAAAATCTTAACATTGTGATTGCTTTTACTCATATTAGAAATGCTGACAATAACTTAATAGCAAACCCATTTTTACTTTCAAAACTCTCTGAATCACCCTTCCTCTGAGACCTCTATCCATCCTTCCTTCACTCCCCTTTTGCCTTGAAGGAGAAATATTTGGTTTTCTTGACAAGAACGTTCACTCCAAGTCTTGTTTCATCTAACTTTCTGGATTCTTTGGCTGCACTTTCTCTTGATTGGCTGTTTCCAATCTGCCTATAGAATGTAACAAGTTGTCTTACCCCTCCTCAAAACTACCTTCTGATCCTCTTTCACCTTCAAATTTCCATCCTATCTCATTTTCAATAATGCTAAATTTCAGAAAAAAGTAATCTACCCCTTCCGTTTCCACTCACTTCTCTCATTAGCCTTTCCCATCTGCCATCCTGATCATTCTGCCCTCCATCACATCCAGTCCGGCTGATCTCATGATTTCCAAACCCCATGGTCCTCATACTTCACTGAATCTCTCAAAAACTGGCACTACATAAAAGTAATCACTCCTACTTGACTTTTCTTAGTGGCCCTTAGTGAGTTAAATTAAATTTTGTATTTTATAGAAGTAAATTTTAGTCTGTTTTTTCACAGATGGGCTGTGGCATAAGTTTATACTTAATTACCAACAATTAAGAAAATCCAGTTAATTATAAGCTAAAGAATAATATGAAATGTGCTGACTACATTTTCAGCCACAGCCACATTAATTTTTGTTGGTTCTGTTTCTATGCTGCAAAAGCCTAAACATAAATTCCCGAGCTTCAGACACAGTCAAACATCTGCCTATTAAATAATGAAGCCCAAGAAAACTGTTATCCATCAGGCTTTTGATGCTTATCTCCCGAGGAGAACAGAACTGGGATGCTGCAGCCCGGTGACTGTGGATCGTGAGAGCTGGTTGTTAAGCTCTTAGGAATTTTATCAAATTCCTGTATCAGTTGAAAGACTAAAAGCTCAAAATTGGTCATGGCAAAAGTATGGGTGCTCTGGCTTCCGGGGGGCGGGGGGAAGCCCAGATGTGTAGCATCTGCCAATTTGCATGGTGTAAATACTTCTACCACCATGGCTGACTTGAAGCAATAGATGTCAAGTCATTAAGAGTAGGCAGTTAGGTTACAACAGGAAACCAGAAGGTCAGTAATGAGGAAGTTATGGCCAGCTATTGGGAAAGTCAAAGGTCTGTCCTGGCAGCACTCCACAAGAAACCGGATCAAACCAGAGAGCCCAAGATGGTGGGTGTCATGATAGAAGCCCCCTGACCAAATTAGGAAGAAAAAGAGAGAAATCCTGCTTCCCACCCCAAGTAAAATATTTTGCCCCCTGGTTAAAAACTGTCCATAATGAGGTGCCTGGGTGGCTCAGGGGGTTAAAGCCTCTGCCTTTGGCTCAGATCATGATCCCAGGGTTCTGGGATTGAGCCCCACATCAGGCTCTCTGCTCAGTGGGGACCTCTCTGCCTACCTCTCTGCCTACTTGTGATCTCTGTCAAATAAATAAATAAAATCTTAAAAAAAAAACCAAAAACAAACAAAAAACCAACTGTCCATAAAAGAAACCCAGCCCCCAGGGCACCCAGCTCTCTCTTCCTCCTGAACTCACCCACTCTCTTATGTCAAGAGTATACTTTTCTCTTTAATAAACTTTCCCACTTGTGTTACTCATAGACTGGGCTAGTGTCTGTGCTGGCATCCTTACTGTGACAAAACCAAGAACATTAGTTGATTCCTTCAGTACTGGTTAGCTTGAGGGCCCAGGGCCTAGGGATTCCCCAATTCACCCGGCAACAGAGTCACTGAAAGTTCACAGCACCACTGAGATAGGTGGGGCTCGTGTTCCCTCCCGTCATGGCCACTTGAGCATCATGTTACAAGAGTATCACCTATCCCTTCTGTGTGCAAGATGAGGATGAGCTCATGGACCCTCAGTATCCATACTGACTAATTTCTAGAGCCTAAGAAGCTTTCTGAAAAAGATTTTGAAAACCTGGGATTCAGAACTATGTAAATATTTCCACATCTAAAGGGGGTTTGTGCACTAACATCCAAATAACGAATGATTTTAGAGACGATCTGACCTAATGAACTTGTGTTTCTGAGTTCAGGGGTGGTTCTTTAGGGAACCACTTTCAACGCACTTACCTTGGCAGTCTGTGTTCTCTTTAGTAGAAAAGTTCTAAAAGTTTTCTAAAAGAAAACTTAAAAAGCTTTAGCACCATGGACAACGGGGACCCCATGGACCCCCTAGACCCATGGATAAGAGCTGAACAAAGACCTAGGCCCAATTCTCTACTCCTTTTGCTATAGATCAATCAGCAGCACTCTGCTGTGATGGTACAGGTGGCAGGGACAGTGGCACTAAAGGAGGTGACACAGGAGACGAGCATAAATGAATCACAATGAAGAAGACTGAGACAGGAACACTGAAAACGAGATGATGTGGAGGCAATGCAGGTGAGGTCGGCGGCCTAAAGAGAGGAGGCAGAAACATGATGATGGGGACTGAGTGTGCACCTCCACCAACTGGTATGTTGAAAGCCCGAACTCCCAGTCAGAAGGCATAGGATCCTTGGGAGGAAATTAGGGTTAGATGAGATCATAAGGGTGGGGCTCTCATGATGGGATCAGTGCTCTTTTAAGAGGAGATACCAGAGTGTTCGTTTCCTCTCTCTCCATACAGGTGAAGAAGTCACGTGAACACACAGGAAGATGGCAGCACCTACCAGCCAATGTAAAAGGCCTCAGGATGAAACCTGCCTTGCCAGCACAGTGACATTGGACTTCCCATCCACCATAACTGTAAAAAATAAATGTATGTTGTGGAAGCCATCCAGTCTGTGGTGTTCAGTATGGCAGCCCAAGCTAAGACTGAGGGGCTCTATACGAGTAGAACATGAGGCTGTTTCTAGACCTAAGGGAGCAGAGAGTGTGCCTCAACCAGAAGGAGTTTTGGTGGAAGCTTCTGGGGAGTGACCTAGTAGGTGGGAAGCAGTGGTCTGGAGATGCTACCTGGGGTGGCTTCATTAGAGCACAGCCAACACAATACATAGGCAATAGGTCCCTGAGGTGAGTTAAGGCAACACTTGGCTAGTGACTGAAGAAATGGATGGGACAGATAAATATCTAAGGTGCCAGGCAGAGACCTGTACAAAGTGGGGAAAGGCTGAGATTTCCTCACTCTATAGCTGATAAAGTTCTGGAGGCCTAGGGACATTCCAGCTGATGAGACAGAAATCCTGTTATCTGCTTTTCAAGATTTCTTTCCTGACTTCATCCATCCAGAAGTTCTGTTGCATAAGTCCTACAAACATTTACTGAGGTTCCCTAGCAGAAGAGGTTAAAGTAGATAAAATCATTACAAGTCAGGAACAAGAAATATCTCATACTCTGCAAAATAACTCTCTACTTATTAATGCAACTCAAATCTTCTTTATATCTCTGAGATATCCTGTTTTCTCTGTTTTACATTTGTTTTTCATCTAAGACATAATATTTAAAATCAAACAGAGGATGAGTAAATAGTATTTACAGGCCAGGCATATTTTAATAAAGAGAATACATATTAATAAGGAAAGCTTAAATAGGTTTAGGTGATATTGGTATTTTTATGTGAGCTTAAAATGTTCGCCCTTTGTAATGAGACAAATAACAATATCCAAAGTAGTTTGATGACTTCTCTTTTTATTGGGGAGAGCTGTCTCTACTAAAGGAAATGTCTACGCTGAAATTCCTCCTAGAAAATCTGTTCTCACACTTTCCTACTAATGCACACTTCATTCTAGAGTCCATTAGACCTGAATATCACCTCCTCAAACTGAGATGTATTTGAGTGTTTTAATCTCATTTTCTAATCTTAATTTATTTTTAAAAAAGATTTTATTTATTTGTTTGTTTGTTTATTAAGTTAGAGGATGAGAGAGGGAGTGAGAGCATGAGATGGGGGGTGGCTAGAGGGAGAAGCAGACTCCCCACCAAGCAGGGAGCCCCATGCACAACTCTATGTGGGACTCGATTCTGGGACTCCAGGATCCTGACCTGAGCTGAAGGCAGTTGCTGAACCAACTAAGTGACCCAGGCACCCCTCTAATCTTAACTTTAAGCCTATTTCTGGAATGCCTGTATTTTTAACCAAGAGCACACATTTCTTCAATGTTACACTGAAAATGTATCATGGTAGTTAGTCAAGTTTCATTAAATGTTACTAATGGTTATTTGCTTCTTTGTTTCTCAGTAGATATGACTTGATATGTCACTCTGGAAAATTTCAATTTCTAAAATATTTGTTTTTTTCGGATGAATTGTGGCAGATTTTACTTTACAACGTCGGTGGCAGTAATAGCCCCCATTCATAGGCTCTTCTGCAATGTGACCTTGCCTTCCATCAAGGGGAGAAATTTATTTCTTCACTTTGAATCTGGGCAGACCCTCAGACTGCTGTGACGAACAGCCTAGGATGGAAGGAAGTGGACCCAGTCCCAGGCACAGCCATTAACTGGCCCGAGAACCACTCTTGCTCCTGTAACCTGAAAGCCAGCTGGAATATGAAGGTGTGACAATACCAGGAAATGAAGATGTGAGGAGCCCGAGTCACAGGGAGAAACCCTGGAGATCGAGCCAGCACCAAGAGAACCCAAGAAATCAAGGAGCTATGAGAACCCTGAATTGTGAGCGAAGAAACCGAAATCTTAGAAGAAGATCCTTCAGCCTCAGCCACTCCCGCATATACCCCACTGGGCAGGGACAAGCCACCCATCAAAACCGTAGCCAATTTTGGCAAAATCTGAATAAAATAAAGTTGCTGTTTCTAGCCTCTAAGTTGTGGGGTAATTTAAGTTACCCTGATGAATAAGCAAAGCAAACATTAATTTTTTTTGTTTCTAATCATTTTATGTTATTTGAGGCTATCTTAATTTTCAGAGGATTGATTTGCCTGGGCATAAAATTCTTTTTTTTTTTCAAGATTTTATTTATTTATTTGACAGAGAGAGATCACAAGTAGGCAGAGAGGCAGGCAGAGAGAGAGGAGGAAGCAGGCTCTCTGCTGAGCAGAGAGCCTGATGCGGGGCTCGATCCCAGGACCCTGAGATCATGACCTGAGCCGAAGGCAGAGGCTTAACCCACTGAGCCACCCAGGCGCCCCCTGGGTGGTTTGTTCTTGTAAGAACAAACATCTCCATGTGGGTTAATTTTCCAAGGCATGTGGCCTAGCAGCTATATGACCCCTCCCTGCTTGTCAAAAGTTTGTCTGACGTTCAGAGGAGCCTGGTAGGGTAAGCAAAGGCAGTAGGCAATTGCTTATTAGCCAATATGCAGAGGAAAAACATTTAAAAATCTGAGTATTTGGGGCACCTGGGTGGCTCAGAGGGTTAAGCCTCTGCCTTCGGCTCAGGTCATGATCTCAGGGTCCTGGGATCGAGCCCCGCATCAGGCTCTCTGCTCAGCAGGGAGCCTGCTTCTCCCTCTCTCTCTCTGCCTGCCTCTCTGCCTACTTGTGATCTATCTCTGTCAAATAAATAAATAAAATATTAAAAAAAAAAATCTGAGTATTTATACTATCTCCTCACACACGATTTCCATTAATAATAATGTATTTTGAGTTTATTTCTAAACATTTTTGTGTTTCCACATATTCAGTGCAGACTTGGGAAATAGAGAAGAATTCTAATAGATGGTGAATGTAGAAGAATTTTCCTCAAAGGCCACAGGCAGTTTTATTTATTTATCAACTGATTTTCCGCCATCTTTAGACTTTTAATCTGCAGCGTATCTTAAATACTAAAGAATAGAAACAAATGTGTTTCACAAGGGAAATAAATGTCAGAAGCTGCAACAATCAGTAATTTGTGTCAGTGATCTGGACTTCACTGTCAAATATTTACATAAACACAGCTTAGTGAAAGTAAAAATCATGCATTTGGCATGAATGAAGTGGCATTTTCAAAAGGGTAATTCTCTTTAAGAGCTTGTCCAAGATCTATTATGGATGCTTTAATAAGATTTCATTATTTCAACTCTTTGATCCATGCTGCTGGAAAGCATTTCCACATTTTTATAATTCCTGTATTAACTATGATATTTTAGATAATAAAATTTTACATCTTCCACATTCACTATAATAAATTACTATGAAATTGTTAAACTATCATAATTTATGCTTTTCCAGTAATTAAATCTTGTCAACATTGATTTCATCAAGAAAAATCCAACTCATATATTTGTATAAGTATACAACATTATAAATTAGCAAACTTGTTTTAAGACAAAAATTGTATGATTAAAATCTTCAAACCTCAAGTAAGCAAGAAGACATTTATCATAAGTGGATTTAATTGCTAAGAATAGCCTTTCAAATATATACATCCTTATATTCTGTTGAAATTTCAAAGAGGCTTTTGGTCAAGAACCTCAGATTCCATCTTTTTATGCTGCAGATCTTAAAATCAGGTAGTGATAAGTAGAAGTGGTTTTCTATAAAATATCATTGGTTTTTAAGTGGTTCCTCAAGAGCAAAAAAAAAAAAAAATTCTGTAACAAAACTTTCCTCACACTTGTAATGGATAGAACAGATGATAACATCTCTTTTCTAGGGGATTGAGACTATGGATTGACCATAATCCTGCCCACTTGATCTCTCCCTTTCCTGCCGAGATTACTCCGGAAGCATTTCTTTACACATTCAGGGTTCTAAACACACTGTTTGAAAACTACTGGGTTGGTTAGTATCACTGATGAAAATCAATGTATTTCATGGAGTGAATGATGGGTTTAAGGAAAAAGTCATCTAAAAAAAGGCATCCATACTTGCCCAGTGTTTGTAAGCAAGTCCCAGGGACACACACTGATTAAGTACTAGCTGCCAAACATTTTTATGTTATAAGGTGTCTAATCTCCATCACCTCTTCTTTGACATGGGAGAGGTACAGCTGATCTCCATATTTTCTGGCCCCTGGCACTTAGGGGGGGCCAAATCATGACTAATTAGTAACAGCAATTCATGTCACCTTCAGCTCAGTTAGCGAAAAGCCCATGCAAGATCCTGCAAACTCTTAACACTCTGTGATAACAACCAAGAACCCAACGTCTTTCAGATGGTGCGTTCACAACATGGCGGCACTTTCCCCAGCTGCCTCCCAGACAAACGTAGGGAGTGGGACCCCTAACCAACCAGATGTTTATGTTACATATGTGCTTCAGTTCTTCACACAGAAAATGACCTTCCCTCCTAATTACATTTTCCTATTATTTAAGTACTTTTTGACAATGTGGCATGTAGATTGAGAATCAGCCATCTATCTAGTAGCACTTTTCAAGAATGCGCCTTACCTAATCATTTTTGGAATCATTCTATTTCCCCCTCCAGGTGCTGCACAAATTCCCTGTTTTTCAATAGAAAAAAAAATATATACATACATATATATATATATATATATATATATATATATGTTTTGACTATAGACCTCAATGGAAATTGATCTTTTAAAATTTAAAAACCAACTTTGAAGAATCATTGACTAACAAAATCGTTCAACAAATATGTACTGGAGAATTCCTGAAACATAGAAAGTGGTCATTACATTTAAATTAATAAGTTATAGAGCTGGTGAGATGATCTTGGGCTTATGAACATATAGTAAATATTTATATATATATATATACATATATATATAAAATAATATTTGTAATTATTTCATGCTAAAGGTCAAGAAAAAGAACAAGTCTGAGACTGTACATGGGACTACTTCTCAAAATTACATTATTAGAATTATTTTTTCTTGGGGCACCTGGGTGGCTCAGAGGGTTAAGCCTCTACCTTCTGCTCAGGTCATGATCTTAGGGTCCTGGGATCGAGCCCCACATCAGGCTCTCTGCTCGGCGGGGAGCCTGCTTCCTCCTCTCTCTCTCTGCCTGCCTCTCTGCCTACTTGTGATCTCTCTCTGTCAAATAAATAAATAAAATCTTTAAAAAAAAAGAATTATTTTTTCTTTTATGGTAGAAAAGGTGGAGCATGAAAACAATTATAATGATATCTTGTATGTTGAGGGCAAGAATGTTTTGATTTAACATTTTCAGGAGAATCAGACTATGCTGTCTTGTCACTTAAACCAGATCAGAAAAATGCTCTCACTCCTACAGCATTACCAGTTCCATCTCCCTTAGACGAATAAAGCAGATGAGCCAGTAGCCAACTAGGCCTTCCTCACTCTCTGGAAGGATCTTAGTTTGCAAATGACGCCCTAGGCACCGACTCGGGGGAGGGACCACTAGGGCTGCCAGACAATGAGGTAGTTAGACTCCAAGACACCTACTGCCTTGTTTGCTCCACAGTCCAGACCCAGGGGGACAGCGTCAACCACGAAGCTCTACCTCTCCAACTGTCTGGGGAAAGGGTTAATTTTTTCTTTTTTATTGCCTATCCATTAAGAAATTTTATAAAGTACATTAAAAATGAATCTCTTCAATACACACTATAGGAACCCATTTTTTAAATGTAATGAAATTCAGCAGATCAAAAATCACATCAAATCACAGCCTGAATTCTTGCTTTTGGCCCTCGCTCATCTGGACTGGGAATCTGGAGAGTCCCACTGGACGTCATGTGCTGAACAGCGGATTCCAACGGTCCCATATCAAATCTCAGAAGAAAGTGTACAGGATACATGTGACATACAGCCGAGCCTCATCATTCATGGATTCTGTGTTTGTGCAGTCATCTACTCATTAAGAGCTGTTTTAAACCCCAAGATCAGCTGGAGTCACTGTGCATACTTGCAGCGGAGGCCCTGCAAGGCAACGCTCCTCTGTCATGTTTCAGCTTTCTTCTTTATGGACTATTTATCAGCCCCATGTTCCACATTCTTGTGCTTTAGGCTGGTAGTTTCTCTGGCTACAACGGCCCCGAGTGTATGCTGAAGGGCCGTCCCGCGCTCTTAGGTACAGAAAGGCTGTGACGTGTCTCAGGAAGGGGGTACCCATGCCAGGTAAGCTGCACTCGGTTGTGAGTTACAACGATGTTGGTCTTGACCTCAGCGTTAATGAACTAATAATATATATATCAAAAACCAGTGTCTTTAAACAGAAATACACTGCAAACGTGTTTATGTATTGATGGGTTGGCAAAATGTGACCAGAGGTTAGAAGAACCCAACTCTGTATTTCTAGGAGTGGTGGTTCCGCTTTAGCTAATGCAATGTCCTTGATGACCTCAGAGAATATAATTACCACAAATAATGAGAATTAATTATAGATACAACTTTTTCCTCATGTGAGTGCGATAAGATCATTTCGAATAATCTTAGAAACTGTTTTAAATGTGTATTTAAAAAAATGAATTTCTTATGTGGTTAGTCTTTAAGAAACACAAATATGTTAAAATATATTATCCGATGATAGACAAAGCTTAAAATTCTTCTGGATTTGTCTATATTAATTCTTTGATTCATAGAACAAAAACAAAATACAAAAACCGAAAATGTCTGGAAGTATTTTAGGGCTGTACTGTAAAAGAAAGATAGCTTCTAAATTTAGGCTTTGTTCCCGTCACCAAAAATAAATCAACCGAGTATCTCTATGCATACTTATGAAGCTGGGACATTTATTTGGATTCCTTCTATAAGATAAATATTTCAGTTGCTTACAGGGGAGACGGATTTTTTTTCTTTTCCTTTTTAAATTTTATTTTTTTTTCAGTGTTCCAAGATTCATTGTTTATGCACTACACCCGGTGCTCCATGCAATACGTGCCCTCCATAATACCCACCACCAGGCTCACCTGACCTCCTACCCCCCCTCCCCTCCAAAACCCTCAGGTTGTTTCTCAGACTCCACAGTCTCTCATGCTTCATCTCCCCCTCCGATTTCCCCCAACTCACTTCTCTCCATCGCCCAATGTCCTCCATGAATTTTTTTTAAAAAGCATACACATATAACATAGAAATCAGTTGATCAGTGTTTTACAAAAATACTATTTTAGCCAGTCCTGGTTTTAGGGATCTATTGGATATTCAATTACCTTTTGAGGTAAGGGTCCGGTCTTAGGGTTTATAAATTAAGGAAACAACAATTCCATCCTGTGACTAAGGTCACAGCATGTCAGCAAACAGCAGAAACCAAGAGGTTTCTCATATTGTAGATAGAGAAAACATAAAGATCAATTCTTAAGTAGTTAAATATGCTTGTTTATTTGAAAAATAAAATAGTTAAATATTTACTAAAGTAAGCAAACCCAATGTGGTGATTATTGGACAGAAAAATTATTTTATTTTTTTAAAAAGATTTTATTTATTTATTTGAAAGAGAATGAGAGAGCGAGAGAGAGTGGGGAGGGGCAGAGAGAAAAGCGGACTCCTCCCTTACCAGGGAGCCCGTCGAGTCCCAGGACTCCAGGATCATGACCTGAGCCAAGGGCAGTTGCCTGACCAACGGAGCCACACAGGTGCCCCAAAATCATTTTCAATCATAGGAAAGCTATCGACTTTGGAAAAGAGGTTCTGAAAAGAGTACGAATAGAACACAAAGGCCCGTATCTTTCTAATGTCTTTGTTTCCTAAATTCTGTTCAGTGAAGTATGAGTAAAGCCTACAATCCTGCTGAGGGGTAATTTTTATTAAGCAAGTCTATCTTCCACAAGCTGTGATCTCAGTCTGGAGGGAAGAGTTTCTCAAGGTTTGAACATCACCCTCAGTCAGTGAGGAGAAAGGAACTGTAAGGACCCTCGTGGTACAAAGATTCATAAGACAAGAGCAGCCAAAAGAAGCAAAGATCAGAAGAAGTCAGCAGGGAAGTGACTGCTCCATAATCTGCTAAAATTCTACGGAAGGACGGAGGCCCTCTCCATCCAAGCCGCCTGAGGTCCCTCCCAAGATCCCACTTTGTCAACAGGAGTCCCCTCCGACAGAGGTGGCCTCAGCCTACTTGACTGTGTTGTATCATTAAAGTGCTTGGTAAACAGATGTTAAGAGGTTCTCTTAAATTATTCCTATTTCTTATGCAATTCTTTGATTTCATCCTTTTTCATAATGTTCCTTATCTTCTAGAATAATTTTTAAAACAGAAAGATCCTAGCTAACAGAGATATGCATATGCTAAGCAAACCAAAACTTTTCAAATGGATTCTTTTCATACCGCTATGTTCTGTCCTTGTCACATCTCCTGCGTGTCCCTCTTTGGCAATGGGGAGTGCTCTTCTGCCCAAGAACGGGGTCCTCCTCCCCAGCACGTAAGGTGTGTACATACGTACATGCAATGTACGTGTGTATGCACGTATGTAGGGTGTCGAATGCTGTCAATCCCATGGCGTACAAACATAAATGAATTTAATTTTTCTTCAATCTCTTCTCCCAAATGTGGTATATTAAAATTTTCATGTCCCATTCCACTTAGGGCACTTGCCCGGACCACCCAATTTTGGATAGTTTTTAGTCATGACAAGTTGAGTCCAGCACAGTTTAAAATCTTCATCTCCCGTCTCCCATCTCAAGCAGGAGCCTCGAAGGAAGTGAAGGAGGGGCTACCTCCTGGGTGAAGGCGGGCTCTGGTGAGCACCAGGCCCCTCCAGTTGTCTTCCACAGCCTCACGCCTCCGGTGCCAAACGTCAGGAGGGGATGTAGGACCAGAGGATGAAGGCCACTTGCCTCCACTGCCCACTTCAGAGGAACTAAAGTTGTGCTTCTCTGGCTGAGGGTGACTGGCCATCCCACTATCTTGGGCCCATGAGCGTGTCCTTTAGAGGGTCCTGCAGCCTTCCCCACCACAGTCCCCTGACCTGGGACCGTCTCTCCCCACATCAAATGCCTGCCCGAACATCACTGTCCCTCAGTCTCCATTCCTGCGCCTGTTTTAAAATCCACACACTGTGTCGTAACCTCGGTCACATCAAAGTCACATCTCCTTCCTCACATGTGTTTTGTGTGAAAGACATGTCTTCCCACAACAGGACGCTCTCAAACAGAACAATACACAGTCCTGTCCAGTCCAACCTGTCTGAGGGTCAACATCTAAAGGAAAAAGAACCCTTGTTTGCCCATGAAGTTGTTTGCTGAGCTCTGTAGTTTCCTTGATGTCATTTGCCTATTTATAAGCACTGATATTTTACATCCCAGATTTTAAAGCAAAGCCTTTGAATGTAAAGCTCTTATCTCTTTACCTTGATAGGTGTACCTAGTATCATGCATGTGTAAGCAAAACTGATATATTTTAATTAACTCAAAAGTATTAGATATATTACTATATTACTAGCTTTAGTCCGATGATATAAACTCAGAGAATTATATTAATTATAGAAGAGGCTACAGAAACATTTTCGACGAGCTACCTCATTTCCATAAAATAATCTAGTCAACAATGTATAATTAACAAAGAAAAATGTGTTAGATTCTTGTCACTATTGTAGTCTATTAATATTCATATATTTGACACTCATTCTGCCAACTCAAAAGTTAGATAAAACTTGAGTAAAAAAAAAGACACAGTTTCCCATGAGTATTATTTATCAGGTGTAACCTCATAAATTTCTCACCAATAAGCATATTTTAAATGATAATGTGGTCCATAAGCTATTATTTAAAAACTGAACTGTATGATTTATTTTCAAATTAGTTAAAATTATTTTGAGGTAAATTATCACTACTATTAAAATATATTTTACCATTCCAGGTGTTGCATATCTGATTAACAGCAACACATTCAGCTATGTTAATATGTCAACAAATAGACTGTAACATCTCATTAGTTTAGATACAGAAGAATTAAATGAGTTTGGAGTGTGCCAATTTATTAATAACTCTTGGAATTGACCTGTTCCCTCTTGATTTAAGTCTAAATTTATTAGTGGTTTTGGTAATTAAATTAAAATCGGGTCACTACCACGTACTCACAGGAGAATGAACAGATGCAAAAGAAATGTTTAATCACGTTAGTGTCCTCCTTCATTCAAAATGCTTTATGAATTATAAGTATTTCCTTATATTATTTTTATATTTCTACTTAAGAGTGTTAAATACTTTTTTCTACTGTTGGAAATAAATTATAATTCCATTCTAACTGAGACCTTATGTGACAAAGGGTATTTCCTTTTTTTTTTTTTTGTAAAAATGTGCCAAAGTCAATGAAAAAGTTAGCTGGTAAAGAATATTTTAACTTACATATATTAACTTGTGCTAATGGACATTTTTATTCCAAAAAGCTCACAATTAAATCTCCCAAAATTTATTATAGTTGCCATATTACAGAAAACATATCTGCAGCAAAATATGAGTGGGGGAAAAGAGGACTCCTATAATCCCATAACCCTTTAAAACTTGCTTCTATATTTACTGCCATCTATCAACATCCCAGCTCAACGTCCCTTATATATTGAAGGTAAGGTGTGGAAGTCATATTCCATTCTATTAATTTCATTCCATTAATTCATTCTATTAATCTATTAATTTCATTCTATTAATGTACTATATATTGCTAAATTGTGTATGTACTTACGTTATCCTATCCTCTCTGGGTATTTCTGGAACTCTTTACTGAACTTCATTCTCCTATTTTTAACTTCTAACTGGAAGTGGTCCTGATAAATAGGAAGTTGAACTGTAAAATTTTAGATCTGGAGAAAACTTAGGGACCGTTAAGCCCAACTCATTGTAAGACATTACCTCCAGGTTTTTCACTCAGTCATAAAGCCTATAGCAAGAGGAACTTCCAAAAGATGAAAGTTCTAAACTTCTAAACTTTATTTTCAAACTTTCAATATATATTCGAACAGCACTGTCACGAAAGGAGTATTGTAAACTCCATGAAACCCACAATACACAGAGTTATCACTAAACTGAACCCAACTTTAAGTATAATGCTATTCCCATGCTACAAGTAGCCTACTTATGAAGGGGGCTATGCAAATAAGTTCAGTGATAGGGTTTTTAATGGAATTTGCATAATCAGAACCTTCAACTGGTAAATCTAATAATCTCTTATTGTGTTTCTAAAAATGGGAATCATCATACATGTTCCATTGGCCCCTCCGGATTCCCTCATACTCACTGTTCTCTGACTACTATGTCCCAGAGGCTTGTCTGGAAGGACCTCCAGCTGGTTCCAGTCGGGTTCTGACAAAGGAAGGTTCCAGCAAGCTATGGGAGGGGTGAGAAGTGGATTGCATTGCTTGGTTCCACACTTCCTCTTCCTGGCCTCTGCAGGGACCTCTCCTGGCAGCTTACCCCACCTGTCCTTCAGACCTAGGGCTGGCAGAGACTGACCCTTGCTTTCTCCTGTCTCGTACTGGTTTCCCTCAACCCATCCATTAACTGCCTTGTCTGCAGTCAGATCTCCCTAGTCATTCCTTCTGAGAGTGCCATCTGTTTGCTCCTGAAACCCTGACTGACAAAGTGACATTTCATGTGTGTCTTCCGAGAATTCCTCTGATTGCTGTCCCACTCTTGGGAAAACAGAAACAAAAATCATGAGTTTTCAAGTATTTATATTCATTATGAGACAAAGTGTTTGGGAAGATCTAGAAGACTTCTTGGTTATACACATAATTCATATTTCAAAAATTCATGCATGTTTGGCTATCTAGAAGAAAAGCTCTTCCTAGGTGCTAAAAAAAAAAGTTCAAAAGATGATACCTCTCTTTTATAATTGACAAATGGATCAAATCAGTAATATTAAAGTCTCAAAGAACTGCCAATGGAGAACTTCATTTAAAATGTTAGGTAACTACGATAAATCATTCTTATTAGTTAGTGCTTGTTTGTAGGATGAAAAGATCAGTATTTATAAAAGAGAATGGAGAAAAATCAGTTTTTTTAAGTGAAAAGTAAGACAGGCATAGCTGTTACATATTTACTAGAAGACCTGGTAAGTTCAAAGGAAAACAATGAATTTTCAAGCAGATAGAAAGCTCATCACAATGCCAGTAAGAATCAAGCTTCCTGATTTTCGGGAACACAATTTCAGGTAAACCTGGGACAACTGAGGTAAGGGCTTTCTGAGAGAAGAGTCAAAGGCAATGTTCAGCAGCACCAAAAATGCTGAATTTCTCTCTTCAAAATATAAAACTATTTGCCAATTCTGTGATAAATGTTTCCCTTTTTTCCCCCCTTTGTTTTATACTTCTAATTTCAAAGTACTCCATTTTTTACCATTTAATTATGGGTAGATTGTGAAATTCTAACTAGGTATTTGTAATCAATGTAAGTGCATTTCCACAGGCCCTGATCTTAATGCTTAGTTCTACTTTATGCCTTATAAACTACTCACTCTTGGTAAGATCAATACTTCTGTTTTTCTACCTTTCCCAGTAAAAATAAGATCCAATATTATCTTCTACTTAACCAGTTTCTTTTTTCTAAAACGGTATAATACGTTACACAAGCAAGTTTCCTGTTGTGCTAAAGTAGATTAAAATATTATGGTATATAATTGCCACTTATTAATAACCGCATTATGTATTCAGTGGTGATATACTAAACTTTTCCTTAATATATAAAAATCATGGCAACAGTTCCCACCTGGAACTCAAAAGTGAAACATCTACCTAGTTCAGGTTTTATTGGGGAATTTTTACAATATTTAAATTTTACTTAAGATAAACATTTTTTTAAAAATATCTGGAATGGATTCATTGGTGTTCAATAAGGCATACATCCTGTCACACCTTTTATTTGGTTTAAGTCTTTTACTAATAAGTAACTAATATTATTGGCAGTGGTGTTTCTGAAGAGATCATTTTGGTTCTGTTATTGGCAAGAATTACAATACTATTAGTTTTTGTTTTTGACAAAAATTATTCTTCGTTCCGAAAACATTGACCATAAAATGTCGCATCTGGAAATCTTTGGAAATACCTTAGCTATGCTATGACGAAAAGATTTTCTTGCCAAAAAGGCACAAACAGTTCCCCAGGGAGTTGCATATACGTTGGTTCCAAAGTGAAAAATGTCACTAAAGAGTTTCAACACATTTTCGAATGAATAGGCCCTTGGAATATGTAAATCCTACAGGAGAGTTAAATTCAAAGTCCTCGTAGGTAAAAATCTTATTTCCGATGAGTCTAAATAAAATGAATGTTTCTCATTCATATCAGAATAAAGCATCCTGTATTTGCCTAGAATCTCAAAATTCAGCATCTGGGTTGTTCACTCTTTCAGAGGACGGCCTGCTTCTCCAATATTCAGGGGGCCGTGCTGTTTTTCTAATTCCGCACACACAATTACACAGTTTCAAAAAAAGAAGAGAGAGAAGAGAAGGCACGTGTACACACACGAGAGAAAGAAAAAGGGAGAAAGAGGGAGACAGAGAAGGAGATGGTAGAACACTTTCCACCACCCACACTCACATAATAAAGGCTGTATTATGGAGGATTTAAAAAATAATTTTGCAATATGCTTTCAATTCCTGAAAATCCTATTGTAATGAAGCTTTTTCCATGGTTTTCATCCCTTCAACAGGAAGAATAATGCTACGTGAGATAAAGGGGTTGTTGGGTCTGAAAGCTGGCTTTTCTCGAATCTTTCCTGAGACGTAAAAGCCTGGGTGTGTTGGAAAAGAAAAAATATTCCTCAGTTTTAGAAGCCCATTTTACACTCCAGAGCAAAGCACGAAGCTAATGTCAGAGAACAGGGAGGCTGAAATGGAAGGGTTATCTGACTGCTGACAGCAAGCTGCCCTGCCTGTTGGGAGAAGAGAGACAACTCAGAGAGAGAAAAATAATAGGGGCCAGGTCCAGAAGTTCTCTGTCTTGTTTTCCCTGATTCCCCATTAAGTGCATACTTCAAGGCGGGTATAGAAAAAGCCAGAAGGGGTGAGTAGGAGCGGAAAGCAAGACAGAGAGGCACATATCCTGCGTCTGCTTGTGATGGGAGGAGGCAGTACCCCTCCGGGACCGCACAGAAAGCCGGGTGGCCAGAGCAACTTAAAATCGTTTCAGCAAATATTCAGGTGGAGAAAGGGCCCTGAACGGTCGTCTTGAGGCTCCTTCCCTCAGCAAGCTGGCCAAGGGGAAGGGACCCCAAATCTCTGTATCTTACCCGGCACGGAGCCACCGTGGGGGCTCTTCGACCCCAGAGTAGAGATTTTACAGTAGTGGGTCAAGGCCAGAGCCCAGATGCAAAACAGGGTGATATGGAGGGGCCCTCAGTGGTGCCAGAACTTAGGGGAGTCTGTGTTAATACGGACCAGGCTGTGGCCACAACGGGAATCATTGTAACTACTGGGGCCATCATTCCGTTACTGTGATTATGTGAAGTAATCTGGAACACTTTAAAGCCTTTTTGTCATTTGGCCTTTTAATTTTTAACTAAGAGTAGTTTTATAATTGAGATTAGGATTCGGGTCGCCAGCTTTAGCAAATAAAAACACACAATATTGCACGGGACTTACTCATACTAAAAAAATGCTCCCTGTTTCTCTGAAATTCAAATTTAACCTTGTACTCTGTATTCCATCGGACAAGCCTTGCTGTAATTAAGTGGCGAGTTTGAACTTTTTCTCAAACTTACGAAGGATGATTGTACTGGTCACGTAAAATAAGGAATATGCATTTTTCCCCACCCCAGTTCATACTTGTTAAATTTTTTATTCTTCTACATGAGGTAAACATAGAATATGTTTTCCCCTCTGATTTAAATGTTAACCTTGCTGGGGAATAAAAGAAGTAAATGCCAGCACTTTGAAGAGGTTTCAAGTACCATGGAATTCTTCAACACAGGAATAGGTTGAAAACAACAGAGTATGAAAAACCTGTGCTTAAAATTCTTTCTTAGGAAGAAGAAATTCTCAAATTGGATAATTTGTCTGCCTCTAGGCCAGACTTTGTGACGGTGGACAAATGGAAAAAAAAAGAAAAAGTTTCTTTGAAGAAATAATGGGATCAGACATGTGTGCTTTTCTTCCCCAAAATATTTCTCCCGAGCAGGAACTGGGATAGAAGACGAAGAAAAAGAGGTTCTAGAAATAATTGGAAAATCTTTCTCCTCCTGGGCATATGTGATACTGGGGATGAGCAGAAGGACCAGGTGCTAAGGAATGAATGTCAATTCCAAACCAGTGTAATCTAGGGTTGCTTCTCTGCAGACACCTCACAGCCAAAGGCAGGAATATTATCTGCCACCTTTTCTTCTAAGGACTCCAGATCTCTGGGAATATTCTCGGTACGGGCACTCAAGTGGAATAAGGGAACAGCATCTTGTGGCTTCTTGTGGGCATGTCGCTCCTCTGGGTTGGGCGTCCCGCTCAGAATCTGACCCTCAATACCGACGTAGACACCACCTGTCGTCTGCTCTGTTCCACTGGCCACAGGTGAAGGCTGGGTTTTCTGATGGCGACTTCTGGCTTTTCCTAAATAGGAACTGGGGGGACCATTTCTTAGATGAGGTTCTACCTCAGTTTTCCTACAAGTAAAATGGGGGCATTTGTGTTGCCTGACTAATAGGGTTCTTTGGGAAAATGATATAATACAGAGTAAAACAGCAGTCACAGTCCCTGCTCAGTAGATAAATGTAAACTACTAACTTTATTGCTATTACTGCTATTATTATTTCATAATCAACACTGTAAAGTAAGGTCTGGGATGAAATGCCAAGCACCATGTGGATAAGAAACCAAGTTGCATGAAACCCGCCACGAGAAAATGGGGTAAAACAGAATTCATCAGTAAGAGCACAGGGAAATTAAAAGTTTCTCTATATTTCCTGCTCAGCCAAGAGCTATTCTCTATTTGAGATTCCAGAAGCAAAATCCCATTCATTCATCCAATATTTATCGATTAGAATTTTCTTTCAGATGTGAAAATATTGCAAAAGCATCTTCAATGGTCTCTCCTAATTCCTTTCTCTCCTGTTCCCTCAATCTACCATTCTCCTTTAACATAACAACCAGAGTGATCTTCAAAAAATATAAGCCGTGGAGGGACAAATTCCTGCATAAAACTGTCCAGCATCTTTTCTGGGAACAGGAGATATCCCAACAGCGTGCCATGGCTCACAAGCCCCACTTGATTAACCTCCTGCCAATCGTTCCCATTACCCACCATTCTGGCCTCACTTACGTTTCTCAAATTTACCAAGTCTGTTCCCTAAGCTCAGAATGCCCTTCAGGCAACACGCTTAAAAAAAGAAAAGAACCTTAGATAGCATTCATCTTCATCTATTTATTTGTTCATCTGTTAAGTATTTATTTGTGTCTCAAAAATAAAAGCTCCATGAGAACAGAACTCAAATATTCCAGCCCCAGCACCTAAGTCAAAAATCAACAACTATTAAGTAAATGACTGAAAAATGTCTTACACCTTGCTTTCCACTCGTTTGCTAACATCTTACCATGCAACTTTCTGGAGTAGCCCATAAATTATGTATATTTTAGAAAAATACCCTGCCCCAAAATTAGATGAAGATTTCTACTACATTTCTTAATTATCCTTCCCATCCTTCAAAGCAAACACACAAATGAAAACGATTTGACTTTAGAATATCGTATTACTTAAACTAGGGACAATGACAAAACGCTTTATAATTCAGACCTGTATAAAACTAAGAATACAATAAGCAAACAAATAAAAAAGCCAATAAAGTAAAATCCACTTGCTTTATGAAAGTCTCACTACTTACAGATACCGTAGGTTTATACATCTGTCTTTTTAGCTCTGACTCACCGGGCTCGTGTCCCACAGTTTCCGGGTGCCGATCTGTACTGCTTTTCGTTTTTCGGCTGAGGTCAGTATAGACAATACCCAACTCATTAAGTTCCTACACAAACCCATGTTTCCTTCAGCAGCTTTCTCACTGTCCTCAGACGTATCAGATAGAAGATGTCACCTTCAAAAACCCCTGCTCACCCACCTTGCTATGTCCCAAATCCCTAAGTAGTTACTAAAGCCCGACGCCTTTACTCTGAACCATGACCCAGCTTCTTCCTTGGCTTTTCTTTCAAAAAACCAAGTTCCCATTTTTGTTCAGGGCTGCGTCTGTCCCATTGTATTCCCCCTCGTGTCTGTTCTCCACCTTCTTTCTTGTCTGGTATTCGTGAACCACTCCAGAACGCACTTCTCGGCCTATGACAATATAATACCATTATCTAAGTCTGAAACCGAAAGGGCCCCAGATCTTATTACGTTCCGAGTGAACATGAGATATTCAGCTTCTAATTTTCTCTCCAGCTTCATCTCTGCTTCTCAAGTCTCAGAAAATGGAGGACAGACAAAGTGACAGACATATGTGGATATTTCGTGCTCCTCTAGGAGACTGTCAGGTGTGGCACAAGAGAAGACGGAGGGGGGGCTCGGCAGAATAAATTCATTAAACTCATCAGTCCTGGAGGCAGCAGGCATGGCACACACACAGCTACAGGGGAGAGCACCAGGGTGGGAAGGAGGCAGAAGGTAGGGGTGAGGGGAAGCACCGGGCCAGAGGCTTCACTGCAGTTTCTGCAGGAAAGGCAAGGCCAGGCAGGGTGAGCAGTTTAGGGCTGGCTAGTCTGAATAATGTTGGTGGGCTCTGGGCTTTGGGGTGGTCCCTATTTGCCTGGCACCTGGCCCTGAGAGAAATGAAGCATAGAGATATTGCCTCCTGGGGTGCACAGGTCAGACAGAGACGGTAAGATGCCCCAGGCTAGTCCTTTGCTCACTCTGAAAATCTCCTTGCTAGCTGGTGCAGCATCTCCGAACCAGTCATTTTTTTAAAATGTCAAACAGCACAGTATCAGAAAAAATATATAAATATATATTGACAATATTTGCACTTTATAATACATATAAAATAATATATATATACTATATATAGCATATACATATATACATAAAATAAGTATACCTACAGAATAATTATATATAACATATACACAGTATATATAGTGTCTATTGCATTCGACCACATACACACTAAACACACAGACACACACACACACACACACACACATACACACAATACAGTAGAAACCCCATCTGTGGAGCCATATGTTCCTTAAGGGTATAGACAGTGCCTCTCACCTCTCAAAAGAAGAGACCTGATGCATATGAGGCAATGAAATTTACTGCACGTGTTATTAGTGTGTCGAGCTTAACTGAGTTTCGCATTTTAAGCGGAGCAGAGTTTAATGGGAGAATAAGCTCAGAGACACATTTCTATTTGTTAAATAAGTTTTCATAATTTGCCTCCTGACATATAGATGCCTCCTTTACTGTATACAAGGAAAGTAATTCCACTGTGATGAGAAATATCAAATTGTCACCTTTATATAATGGCAACTGTGTATATAACACAAGCCAAGGAATGATACATGAATCATGATAATCACCTAAGGAGGATAATTTATGAATTAATAATGACACACAGTAAGAAACAAAGCAGATTTTCATTTCATTTGAAAATGTAATAAAATAACTGCAAAATTAAATCATTGTCTATTGCATGGCTTAGTGCTTTTCAGAACTACAAGCTGTGTTTCCATACTATTACTCCCAATACAATTAAGGAACTATCATATTGTCTTTAAATCTTCTTGGTAACTATTCATGTGGTCTATCAATTCTGATACAGATACTATAACAAAAATAATAGTTGTAAATACGAAGACTAACAGTCAATGTGTAACTCATAAAATAATTAACACAAATGATACAGAAAACTGCATATTTACACAGACTTTTGTGGTATTTCTAGTATAGCAAGTGTCTGATTATC
This sequence comes from Lontra canadensis, assembly GCF_010015895.1. Taxonomy (NCBI): domain Eukaryota; kingdom Metazoa; phylum Chordata; class Mammalia; order Carnivora; family Mustelidae; genus Lontra; species Lontra canadensis. Next base: position 8,195,704 of record NW_022631038.1, read on the forward strand.
TGATGGCACACCAAAGAATTTCTTTGGTAAAAAGCACCGATTATGCCATTATGTAAAAGCTATAAGAAATCAACTGATGTGAATGTCTAGCTTTACAGAAAACACACGCAAAATTATAAATCTATACACTATTAGGAGTTGGATACAAATTTGTTGAATATAGACTAGGAAAGAAAACTCTACATTTCCTTTGAAAAATGATGAAATACTGTTTAAAAAAACCACTCACGTTTTAATGTATTTTACTTATAGAACAGGACGACTTCACAGTCTTAATTCAGAATGCATTTTTGCTTAGCTTATTTGCAATTTTTTACTCACGTTAAAGTAAATACTTCCTTTATTTATTACACCCAATTCATATTTTGAAAATGGTCCTCTGATCTTATGTATGAATTATCAGTAACTATAGGAACTATTCTCACTGCTTCATGACCTATTTTAGAGACTATAACAGAGTATGGTGTATTTTAATAACTTCAAACATTTATGAATCTCACCCTCCTCTTTATTTACAACATTATTAAATAAGATACCGGCTGGCTAACATTTTGCCTTTATTACAGCTTACAAACAGGATGGGTCCTTGCTCCCCAAAAAAGTCAGTAAGGTTAAAATCAGTCATGACCTCTTTGACATTGTTAGCTATCCGAGCCACTGAATGCCTTCACGGTATTTCCTTCTTCCTACTTAAGAACAGAAGCAAAGGAAATCCATATTTCCCTGGTATCAACATAAAAGTAACTTGGATCAATACTTTATTCATTAGAAAAGGATATTTCATTATGGACAGAAGAGAAAGGGCCTGCCTTTCTTCCTCTTGATCTCTTGTCTTGTTCTCTCTCTCTCCCCATCTGCTCTCATCCCTCCCTCTGTCGCTGTCTCCCCCAACCTTGGATCTTTGAGATCTTTGTTCATTTGAGATTATGATTACATTACATATGTAGTTCTTAACTAGCCATTGATTAATTTAAGGATTCTTCCTTCACCCTGTGTTCTTTTTCCTTTGTTTTTAAAAAACTTTCAAGTCAGGACAAATGTGTACAATTTTATATTAAATTTAAGAACCAATAAATAATTTTTACTAGGAATTTTATTCTTTTTTTTAACAGATTTTATTTATTTATTTGAGAAAGAGAGACAGAGCACAAAGGGGAAGGAGCAGAGGGAGAGGCATAAGCAGACTCCTCACTGAGCAGGGAACCCAAAGTGGGGCTCGACAAGGGGTTCAGGGATGATCCCAGAACCTTGGGATCATGACCTGAGCTGAAGGTAAGTGCTTAACGGACTGAGTCATCCAAATACCCCAATTTTTGTTTATTCTTTTATAGTTATATCACAAAAATACAGAAAGCAAATGTTTGTTTTCTTCTACCTTAAATGAAGATATAAGTCCATCAATACCTGCTTTCCACTATTTTAATATTATTAGAAAATTAAGGTCCTCCAATCCAGAATAGAAATAAAACAGGCCAAACAGTAAGACCAGTGAATTGATTTTGTTATGAATATCTGTGTGTGTTTACAATCTTTTTCCCCATATTCGGGTTTAACAAATTTTAGATTTCAGTAACATGGGACCACAGTGAATGCAGTCAAGTCTAACTTCTTTACTGAGCAAAAGTATTTAAGAGCCAACTAAGTTATACAAAGATGCTAAAAGGAAACAAATAATTTTAAATAAAAGTTAATTTGAACTATATCTGAAGAGTATTTAACAGGTGTGATCTGAAATTTAAAAATAGAGGGGTTTTTTTGTTTTGTTTTGTTTTGGTTTTTTTTTGCTCTTGTTCTTAAAAGCAAATCCCTCAGGACTTGTTAATTGTGTGTAATAGCATTCTACAGTTTATATTGTTTACTGATTCAGTGGTTTTAGTCACAAGAAGCCCAAATTGTAAAAATTTTAACAAATATAAGACATCTGGAGTATTTAGTATTTAGCTACACAATTTTATAGATTATGTATCTACGATACCCCGCAGATCATTTTCCATCGTTAATCTGTCCTAGCAAAACTCTTCACCAAACATTTTTGAGACTGGACATGATGAGATCAAGGCATCATCTATTAGCTTCAGGCTCTCAACATAATAAAGTCGCACTTAAAAACAAAATATCCAACTGTTGTCACCAAACGGACAGCAGCACATTTAAAGATGAAGATGTCAACAACTCTGGGAATAGGTTTCTCCTTGAAGAATAGGAAAGTGGACTGGATGTAATCAGCAAAAATAAATACCCCTCCACTGTAATGCACATCTTGTTTACGATCTCCGGGGACAAGCTTTCAACTCAACAGGTTTTTAGAGAGAATGTCAATCCCACATCAGGGTATGTGACAAATTACTGGAATTCACATTGATTAGATGATTTCTTTTCAGATGTGAGTCTATCATTATGCAAACATGTTTATGGAAACAACACTCATGCTGTTAGGTTATTATACTCATTAAGTGTGCCACAATTTACAATTACATCTGAAGCCTAGGGCTCACTGTGCACTTTAAAAATTGCCAAATCTTAAGATGGCCTGGATCTTTATGCTTTTAGGTCCAGAGTTCAGAATGCTAGGAATAGAGGAAGAAGTAATTTAGATAACAAAACATTGACAAAAGTCAATCGCAAATATTATTTTCAAACAAAAGAAGATGTAATTACAATGATTACAGTTTAAGCTTTATTTGGCGTTAATAGATGCTAAGCACGACCCTGCTGATACAGACACAGAAGCATGAAATCTGAATAGGAGAGAGGACACAATGAAGATAACACACACACACACACACACACACACACCCAAGCAGTGAAAGGCAATTTACTGGTAGCGCACAGAACTGCAAAGAGCTCTGTTGACTTCTTATCCACACTCTTCTTCAGGGATAAGTTAGTTAAATATTTCAGTTATTTTGATGATAAAATTTCAGTGTTTCAATAACAGAGCCCAGCCCTAAAGGGCAGAGGGAACAGGCGGGGCTCACAGTCAGCAGCCAGACCCCAAGTCCGGCTGTCCCATTTCCGAATGCCCAAGTGCTGCTGTAATCTCACGAGGAGAAGGAAAGCCAGCCAGAGGGGGCATGACTGCAACGATTCCATAATATTTAGCCATAGACGAACATCCAAGAATCAGGCTAAAAAGAAATCAAGGATGAAGGTAATGAAAAATAGGCAGAGCTGCCAGTCATCCCTCCTGGCTCAGAGAATTTAAAAGGCAGGACAACTCTTAATGGCTTGAGTTACTTGGGCATAAAGTTGAAATAATTGCTCAAGCTCCCAAGAGAAACCACCTTTCCAATGCTTAAATGCTATTAATCTGGATTTGTTGAATTGTGCACAGATTTGAGGGTTTTGTAATCTTCTAGGAGAAGGATTAATCAGTTAATACCCTACATGAATGCTCTATAAAAACATTTTTTAAAGCCAAAGCAATTCACTGAAGCTTCTAATAAAAATAAAGACCAAAAAATCGAGTACAAATAGGACAGGGTCTTTCTATGTGTTGAATAAATATACCTTTAAATACCCATGACATTTAGAATTTTTAATACCAAAATGGAAAGAAGCAATAATGTAATAAAAATATTCATGGAAAGCTGATGTCTAAGGATACATTTTGTAAATATTTTTAACCATCAGAGCCCAAAGGGAGATTTGCGGACACACACACACACAAATACACACAGCCGTCTATAAAAAAAAGACCAATAACTAGCATTTTATTTACAGATAGTGAATGACCTCTATTTGCCAGGATTTCTGCTAGATCTTTAGGACACATGGTTAAAAAATGCACATGATACTTGCTT